>NC_045692.1:18988532-19613532 GCF_003331165.1 Xiphophorus hellerii
AGGTTGCCAGCGACGGTTCCGTCCAGGGCGAAATTAAAGCGATGTCCGTCCAGAGGTTCGTCCTTGTCCACCGCACTGATGGTCTGAATCACCTGAGGAAGAGAGGAATAAAAAAACAGACATTTCAGATCAGTTAGCTTGGTGATCTTTATCCTATCTCACAGTCCAATCTGCTGTGAACTGAAGCTGTAAACTGCTTAATGGGTTCATGGAGTCAGAGGATGCTCAAACCCTTCCTCAGTACATCACTTAGGAGTGCATTATGGCATAATGTAATGTAAAAGTATTTAACCAAAGAATTTCCTCTCATGTTAGACAGATATAACCTGAGTAAATATGAAAAGCAGTTTCCAAATGAGGGTTTGGCCCCCTGTGAAAACATAATCCCGCCACTTACACATTTTGAAAAATTCCAGCAAAGTGGGTGGAATAAAGGCGGGCGTGGCCAAGTGCAGGGATGTCTGTTGTCAGAACGATAGAGGCTAACTTATAAACTCTGTTGCTATATTTAGCCACTTTCTACACACCGTTAGAAACGTTCTTTTCAGTCATATTGGAGACAACGCCCTGCAGCGCTGCTGCAACCCTGCTCTGTTCTGAGCGAGTGCTGCCATGAGCTCATTCCACTTCCAAACCACTGCAGACTGTCTGACACAGTCACCATCCTGCAGAATACCCGTCGCCAGTAAATCACACATTTGTAAAGCTGAGTAACGCTGTTGATCAATATTTACTGTGGCCACACTCACTATTCCAACTCCTGACTCGCCACCGGGTGGGACTGTGTGTCTGAGCTCAGAGAATAAACTTTAAAATACTTCAGTTAGTGCTCAAACAATGAATGGCTTTGTAGCAAAATACATAAAAAATCTGTTGTCATATCAGTCTGGTTCCAGTCTATTCTGAATCCCCAGAACCAGAGCCAAACATGGAGAAACAGCAATCATGGAGAAACAGTAATTATGCTCCTCTAATCTGGGACAAACGTCTAGAAAACTGCATAAAGTCTGAAACACTGAATTTCTTTAATTGTAGGCTAAAAAACACACCTGTTTGGAGTTGCCTTTGATTGATAATAACTGGAACATTGATCAATATTTTTGATCTATATTTGCTAGACGATTTATTTTTCAAATGCTTTTAAGCAAATTTACCTGAAAATGTCAAAATTTGCAAAGAAAAAGAAAGATACTACCCTAAATAACGTATTTGGTCAAATCCATGTTGATAGCTGTTCCTATCAAGAGTAGCATAAACAATCGTCAGGTTTATGGAAGAGTTACTAGTTCATATAAGGAACAAAGTTGATTTTATTCCTTTAATAAATCATACTATCATGCGAAAACTTTTTATATTTCCTCAGATTATCTTTGATTCCAAAATATAATTATCTAAAACATTTACATATGAAAAAAAGGAAAAAAAAGCCTAAAATGGTAAATATTTTTTTCAAAGTACTGTATATCTGGTCTTCTTCACTATGAAAAGTTTAAACACATCAAGTGACAAATCCTGTTTGAAGGGCCAAGCGACCAAGTGAGTGGATTAGAGAAAACCAACCTAATTCCTATTGATGGAGAAGGTTTGTTTTATAACTATTGGCATGGGATCCGTGTCATTTGTTCCCTGTAGTACAGTAAGTGCTTATTTGGCAAGAGTTTAGCAACCTCTTAGGGGTAAAAATGTTTTCTTTTAGGAAGTGATTTCTCCAAAGCAAATCATTTCAAAGAGATTATTTATCTGGTCCAACTGTTGGCCTTTAGCACATTTAACGTTTTTACAATAACAAAACATTGTTTAAAATAATACCACCCTAGATAATTTAAAAGGATGACATACAAGCATCTCGATCCTATGTGAAAGGAAAAACTGGCTGTCGAGATTAAAATGTTTTCATCAATAGAATATAAAACAGTTTATTGCTGCTGTAAAGTTGAGTATTTTATCATGGCGCTTCATGAGGAGCCACTTATCTTTGGAGGCAGCTGAAAGTGACAAGGAGCTGCAATGTTTGCCTGGTAAACATGGACACTTCAAAGGAATGTTGAAAATGGTGTATGGTGTGACATGTAAATGAGATGCTGTAGAAATTTAGGACTGTTTGAGGAATTTTCTCTCCTTGAACTGCGTGCCAAAAGACCACTAAACAGGGCCAAGATCGATTAACGACTTCGCATCTCAAAACATGAATCAGTACGAAGACAATCATCGGCTTTTCCAGCAATCTAATATAAGATGGTATGACTTCATTTCATTCCAGGATAAAAATGTATTCATTTTCTTATTTGTCTTGGCAAACTGTGAAGCACTTGGTTCCAAGTCAGTCTAAATCTTTGGCAATTACCTATACAGTGTGATTTTGTCCAGTGCTGCTTCTGTTCTGTACCCCTAAGAAAAAACTATTAAATATCTATATGTATTATTAATTTTTCCACTAGTTTTCCTACATTATGGAAAGAAAAAGCCAGAAAACTTTATATTGGATTCACTCAGAATTTGGTTCTCATTCTTGTTTTGATCAAACGTTTCTTATTTTAAAAAAAAAGACAGATTAGGACTCTTGATTAAAACAAAATAATTTTAAACAATCTGTTCATTGGAGTCACAAAACTATCTTACCTGACACACACAACACAAACATGTAGATAAGCACATTTACAATTGTAAATACAAAATAAAAATTAAACATCCATTTAATCCAGTCATACAGACAAATTTAAAGTTATTTACATGCATTCCTATTTATTAATCACAAAAGATTATCTGTATACCTCTGATGTAAAGTGTACTGAATGCTTCTTAGCTTGAATGTCTCATGCTGAAGATGGGAACATGGCAAGGACCAAATTACTACTGATGTGTCTTTACCCATTTTGATTTCTTGCCTTTCATAACAGTTGATTGACTTTTTAAATATTTTTAATCCAAACTGATTCTAAAAGCAGTTTTTGTTTTGGCAAATCCATTTAGTCAATCTTAGAACAAAGCCTTGTCTGTTTTTGCAATTAGCAAGAGAAAGAAACTCCAACTCTCAGTGGGAAAGTTGACAACACACGCAATCCTCTTATTCTAATATCCCGAGCAGCATCGGATCTGTTGGCCTTGAGCACCACATGAAAAATAAATACAATGTCAGCTCAGTCCGTTGCGTGTCGTGACACTAATGCTGTCCAAAATAAATGTGTATGCTGTGCAGCCAGGCATGTTTACTTCATTATTTGGAATGAAAATGACTCACGATAAGAACTGCTTTTGCTCGAGGCGTTGCAAGACAAGAATTCATATCTGTGAGTGAAACAAGTAGACGCTGTTTGTTTTGCCTCTTTTCGTTCCGCTTCTGAACCTCGGACTAAGAGAAGCCTTACTGCCTTTATTATGCAACAGAGCTGACAACTATAAAGATTGGAGGAAGTATTACTGAATAATCCAATTTATCCACACCCAGCAGCATGTGCCATAATTATTATTTTATTCATACAAAACACACTTTCTAGAAATCGAGTTATCTCTTAAAAAATTGAGCAGCCAGCTGAAGAAAAACAGGGAGAAAAAGACCTCAATGAGTACATCCTATACATGAGAGGAACATCACACACCAAGATGCCATATGGACGATTAATGATAGCCACTGGGACGGTCATCAAAGTTGGAGTTACTGTGGCTATGTTCACATAAATTTACATCAAGCCTCCTGAGTCTTTTGTAGCAGATCTAGGAACTCAACCCTGTGACAGCTGACACCCGTGGATGTGATCCAAGAGATTTTTAGAAGCAATTCACACATGATTATCACATCTTCCAGCCCCAAACAGCTTTTTGTCTAACATGAAGACAAAAATAAGGAGAGGGGGACTAGAAGGGTGAGGAAGAGAAAAATGAAAGTCAATGATCCATCAGGACGGAGACATGGATTATCAGTTGTCAGCTGTGATTAAATGCTGCTGGTTACAAGCTGTCAGGTATTAAGTATTCGTGTAGGTGGCAAAAAAAAAACAAAAAAACATGCCAATTATTAAAACTGGCAGCGAGGGAAGAAAAAAAAGAAGTTAAAACACACCGCCTTGCAAAAGTATTTGTACCCCTTAAACCTTTCCAGATTTTGGTAGAACCACAAACTTCAAATGTTTCAAATGTGTACTCCGGGTTAAATTGGTGATGATTTACCATAAATCCGGTCCTTCAAATGCCTCCACAAATAATGTGCACCGTGTTAGCTCAGGAAGCCGGTGGATAGTGAGCGGGGCTCCGGAACAGAAAGCAGATTCTGGACCTGAACACAGGGAACAGAGTCTCTCTGTCCCATCATGATGATGAGCCGGGTCTAGTATCATCTAAGGATGGTTGGTGTATTTGAAGACATCTACGTTGGGAAATTATATTGACAATATATTGTTTACTGCAGTCAGTGCATTAAGTCAACTGTTTTTGACTTAATGCACTGACCAGCGTGACTGTCACATGTCGCACAGAACCCATTTCCAGATTTCTATCATTTGAGATAAATACATATTTTAAAAAGAACAAATGGTCTATTATTTGAATTTTATGTATAATTGCAAATTATTAAAAAAACTAAAATAAAAACGACTCGAAATGACTTGAAATTAAAGGTTCCTGACTTGAGACTTGACTCGACTTTTGCCTGTCTTTACTTGAGACTTGACTCGGACTTGAGGACAGAGACTTGAGACTTACTTGAGACTTGCAACACAGTGACTTGGTCACACCTCTGCTATGTAGATAGCAGAAATGTCAAAAAATTGTTTAATTAATTTTGCCTCCCTCTAGTCACTCTCCCTGCAGATGAAAACAGAATTTATGCTGAAAATAAATTACAGATCATTTCTGTTTTATTAGGTTACATCTGGAAGCAGTAGCTTGCAGAGGATTTTAATTAGGGGCAATAAAGAGAAACGAACACAACTGCACACCACACTTCAGATTGTTAGTTGCAAAAAAATGATTGAAAACGTATTTTTCTTCCACTTCCAACAATCATGCACCATGTTGTGTTGGCTTAGCACATAGCACTTAGCAACAGGGGTGTAAATACTTTTGTGAAGCTCTGTCATTGGTCGCTCAACGGAAAGTTAATAGAAAAGTACAGCCGTCTGTTTTTACAGTTCAGTTCTGCAGAGCTGGGGGAATTTATACAGAGCGGAGATGAGAAAAAGGTTATCATCTGCGGCTCAGGAACATTTGGAATATTTGTATAAACAGACAGAAGTGATGTTTGTGTCGGCGTCAGATCAGCGACAGGCAGAGGCAGCGATCCAGCACCCAAACATGCAACGTATGCGAGCTCGTCCGCGTATCACCAAAGCTGCCATTGATCCTGGAAACATAATAACTCTCAAGCCTCTCACTCTGTTATGGAAATTTCAGATCTGATAGAAAGCTGTTCTTGTGGTTCTTAATGCAGACAATGAATCCTATACACCATGTGAACCCTTTGATGTCCTTTGAATATCGCAGGTGGATTCTGAGCTTATCTCAGGGAAGGTTTCCATTTCTCAACGCTAAGGGGAAAGGGACTGTAAATCATCCCTAAATCAAACACTTTGTAATGTATAATGCCTTTCATTAGCATGGCTCTTGATGGAAGGCGTTCCTGCAAAACCTTTGGTGGGGAATCCTCTAATGGGTTGAGTGGGAGATAGGAAGAGAGAGGCACGGCTTTAGACATAAATTCTCTCCTAGAGACATTAACGGCGGCAGCCGACTGGTGCCTGTCGCAAGGCTCGACCGAAGAGGCCGATGAATCACGGAATTAAAGGTTTCTTGAGTTTATGCTTGGCTTCGTGTCAGATCAAAAAAAATACAGAGGGGAAAGTTATGCAGCTATTTCTCACTTTGGAGCAGGATTCAGAGAATTTGTTTAGAACAGATACCCACTCGCCACTTTGTTTAGAACACCTTGTTAAGACTGGGTTGGACATCCTTTTGGCTTCAAAACTGGCTAATTTCTTAAAGGCCTACGTTTCATCAGGCTTCAAACCTTCCTTTCTTTCCACATTGACTTACAAGCATCATACAGTTGCTGCCAATTTTTTGGTTGCACATTCATTATGCTAATTTTCCCATACACTGCACTCAAATAATCATTTCTCAGTTCTTACAAAGGGCTCCAAATAGGGCAGAGAAAATATTTTCCATATCATTATACCACCACTACCATTGACACAAGGCAAGATGGATCTATGTATTCATATTGATTGCATCTAATTCTGAGCCAACCATTTTAATGTGAAAGCTGAAATGGAGAATCATTGGATGAGGCAATGTTTCTCCAATCATTGCCAACTTTGGCGAGCATGTTTAAAATGTAGCCCCAGTTTCTGATCCTAGCTACTTATTGTTTATTGTCTCTTTCTCTAACCATTCTCCACAGACCCGAGAAATCGCTGTGTGTTAAGCAGTCGCAATAAAGCAATCATATAGCTTTTTAATGAACTGTAGCTTTTAATTTCAGTGGCTTTGATGATCTTTGAAACCTTAAATGTTTATCTTTATTCTAAAGTTAAAGTTTCGGTCTGGCCTTTTTAAAACTTCCCTCTCTGGAGCAGTTTTTCAATTCCTCATGCGTCCTCCTACCCAGTGATGAAGCCAAGCCTTCATAGGTGAAATCCTCACTGTTCTCTCAACGTTTACTTGCAGTAATTCCACAAAGCGCATCCTGCCAAGTAAAACGTCTCTCTTTTTTATTTTCTCACCAGCATGCAATTCAAACAGTCCCGCTTTAACTCCCCCACCCCTAACCACCCACCCACCTACCCAGTTTACTTACAAATGCCCCTAAGTGTTTAAGTGAACCACGAAGACTACAATCCCCTGCAACTCTGACACAAAGCATCTGTGTTCCTTTGAGTCTGGCGTTTTGAAAATGTGGCCTGTTTAATGACGGAAGTAATGTCGACTAATTTAGCATGGCTGGAGTGGCAAATTGCAATCTTAGTGATAACAAGCTCTTATCGCACATTTTATTTTTCCATTCTCCACACGCAAATAAAAACTATATTTTTGATTTTCCTCCCCTCTCCCTCTCTAAAGTCTGCAGTGCTGTTATGAGCGTCAGACTGTCTGTTAAAGTGTAATTATCCGATTCTGAGCAGGGTGTGACTGGCTCTGCCGGCTAAGAGCATTTCCCTTTAAGCTACCTTAAAACCCCCTTCGCAGATGAGTCACACAATAAGATCAAGCCAGCCACTTCAAAGTTGAACTAAGAGTATAAATAAGCATCACAAGAAATAGGTGGCACTCGTTGCCATGGCGACGTGACAGCTGTCACCAGGGGTTGTGTTGACGAAGGAGGAGGTGGGCATGCTGTTTTCGCACCACCTCGCTCACTCCTCTCGATGCGCCGCTTCCCACGACATCAACGCCCCAAACATCACCCACACATGACGCCCGTAACTCCTCGGACCCACCAGTTAGCAGCACCCACTCACTTTTTGCACCCTAATGCAGGGCACACTCTTAGAGAAAAAATAAATTACACTTGGAATCAATATATGGAGTTCTGTAAATGACATCTGTCAATATCTTCAATTATTTTCCCCTCCGTGAGCTTCTCTCATTTCACACCAACTCAGTCATTTGCTCAGACTCAGCTTGTTACAAGCACACGTCTGTTGACATGATCCCGAGAAGCCAAAGCTGTCGGGGATAAGTCATCTTCTGGTGAGATCTGATATTAAATTTTGCTTCTTCTTTTTATAGAACAGACGCCACGCTTCTGCTCGCTAATGTTTTCCTTGCTCCTTGTGCCGTGGTATATCTGTTTTCATCCTCCAGTGTAACGCAACACCTCTGATAAACTGATAATCTGAATTGGTGACCAGAGGTGTGAAGACATTTTTTCTGTACTGACAGTCCAGGCTTTGCTTTGCTTATTAAGGAATAAGCAGAAAAGGTAGATTTAATCGTAGGAAGAAGGTGGAAAAAGGTATTTGACAATAGTGTTTACAATCTGAAATAAAGGGCCGTATGAGGACTTATCTGGGACCCAACTGCACTACATAAAACATTCTTACAAATTTCCTCATATGTAATTACTGTAAGAGAAAGTTTTCACAGTATTTTTGAAACCAACTGAGCGGAAGTGACAACTTTGTTCCATGGTCGATGTTGTCAAAGAAAACTCCAATAACTGGGAAAGTCATTAGAAGGAATTGAAACTAGAAACGGTCAGAGTTAAATTTTAGTGGATTCAATGTTCTGTTACACTTTCATACCAGTAACCAGCCTATGCCTTGAGACGTGTGCTCAAAGGCCAAAATTTACCCCTGAGGTCAAATTAATTTCCAACCAGAAAGTTTACGATTTATAATGAGAAAAAAAAAAAAAGATACATGCCAAATCAAGATTCAAGTTGGGAGTCTTGCTGAGCAACTCCAACAACATTAATATTGCTTCCAGAAAGAAATAAAAACATGTTAATACAATTAAAAGACTAATTTAAATATTAATGTGCCAGGGGTATAACATGGCATGTATAGCATATTCCTGCAAGTGAACTGGAGTCATGTACATGCATGCAATTTTTACTTCATAAGTAGTATATTCCCTTCAGTTAACACAGATATAAAAAATATATATCTTAAAGTGAAAATAAAAATCTGATTTGCTGTCTCACATTTTTAAACCTTCCCCTATGGGCAGGGACAATCGAGTTTACCTTTTTGATTTTGATGTGGTTATTTAGTTTGTTTCAATGTTTTAATAAAGCTGCATTAGTAATAGAGTAATGTTTTCACTTTCACAGTAAATCTGTATAAAAAGAACAATTTCATGCCAAATTAACAGCGAGTTACAGCTTAAAGAAACATTGTTTTCATGTATCTCTCTCATATGTCTGAGGTTAAATTTAAAATGACAAATATAATCTGAGTTTGACTCAATTGGCTAACTTTATAAATATGTGATCAAAAGAATCAGATGACAGGATAAAACAGGACGTATGTGTACAGAGGACTCTAACCACTCAATCAGAAACAGCTAAAAAAAATGTGACATAACAATTTTGTAAAATGTGAGAAGAAACTTTGTTTGGTTTTTATCTGCAGAAATTTGGCAGTTTGGTACAATGTTTCATATAATCAAGACACAAATCCTCTAATAAACTCCACAAAGAGTTGAGCTGTTAAAAGGGAAACTGAATAAGTCCAGTTTAACCCTCTGCACAACAGTAATTAAAATGTCAAATAGTAACTTTGTGCAATTTTGCTAAGGGACAACTCTAAACACACGCCTATATATAGAACTCTCTTCACATAATTTTTGACTAACCTCCCTTTGGGAAGCTGCTAGCAGACTGGGGACAGCAGAATCCCAGATCCACTCATGTGTGTAATGATTACAATGAAGAGATTGTACAATGTGAATCCGCCCCTCCTCCCCATTGTCCCCATCGCAATCCACAGTGCCTCGGCCCCTTCCACCCCCATCATGATATCAATTTATATTATGGCAGAAGACAGACGCACCAATGAACTGTAACAAGTGGCATCTCAGGAGAGAGCCAGTGCCACGAGACTGCCTTAATTAGGCCTGAAAAATGGCAGGTTATTCACAGCAGAACTGCCTGTTAATCAGAGCCGCAGAGTCAACTCTGGCCCTAACTGGCAAATGTTATTATTTCATCTTTGCTGTGGCTCTAAATAACCCAATGGGCGTGACAACCCGTGGGCAGCTTGCGATATTTATTTTATTTATTTATTTTTTTTCTTAACAAAGCTTTTACAGGTTAGCAAGCCCATTTAGTGCATCCAACATGTTCACACCGACATCCACACATACACTACACAACAGGAGCATTTTCATTAATTAGGAATCACAGAGCTGGTGGAGCGCATATCAGACAGGTAATGAGTCCACCCAGTCTGTTTGGTAACAGGCAGCAGACACCTCGTTGTAATTCAAACTGTGTTTTCACATTCAAATGTCAACCCTTCTCCTTCCCTTTGCTCTGTATGTGTTTTTGGGTGTAAATTTCATCATGAAATTTCCATCCTCCCTGCCTTCATTATGCAGTCAGAAGGTGGGATCCCACCGGTGCACTGCGGTGTTGCCCACCAGAAGGTTGTGTTTGAATGGGATTGAATAGAAATTGTTAAAAGTGAGAGATGAAAACAAAAACAAGCACTTCTAGTCTGCGGCTGTGATTCGTCTTAAAAACAAAAGGATGAAACAGGTTAAAAAACTTGCTTTACAGCTGTAATTGTTGCTGTCTAAAACAGCAACACCCTCCACACTTCATAGGCCACTCGGTAAGGATGTGTGAAAAGCTGCTAAAAAGTACAATCTTATGCTGAATTAAAGAAAAAAAAAGTAAACATTAATTTTAATACATTTATTCAGTGGAACCTTTGCCATTAAAATAAGCCCATATTATTACAGATCCTCCACCATGCCTGTCAATGGCTATAACATACATTTTTATATAATTTCAATCTGTGCTTTATGCCACTCCCACCTGATTTATTTTTTATTAAAAATATCAAGTTTAATCTCATCCAACCAAAGCGCACACAAGGTCCAGTACTTTTAAACAAACTTTTTTGTTCTACTGTCAAATGTTTATCATTTCAAGCAAGTCTTTCTCTCCTGACCCATGACAACAAAACATTTTCACCCACTCAATTTCTAGTCACTGGATATTTTCATTTATGCTTACCGTAAACCGGAGAGATACCTACCTATATATGGAGACTCCAGTAGATCTCAGCAGGTCTGAAATAATCAAACTAGCCTGTCTGCAGCAAAAACCATACCATGTTAAAAGGTCCTTCAAAGCCCATCCCATGTGATTGGATGATGTTCTGTTTATCCTAACAAGAAATAGAACTGATCTGCTTAATAAGTGTCATAACCAATAACTTAAAATTTGTGTTCTTAGGCCCATTTTTCAGATTTAAAAATGACAACCTTTAAGCATGTTTTTATCATACTTATTACACTTACATTTATGTTTAACAAATGTTTTTTTATTGGTCTGATGTAATATACTTATCCTCATAAGTAATATGAAGATAAGATGATGATTTCAATTATGATGGAAAATTATCATAATTAACCAAATTAAGCTTGAAAATATCAGTTTGTTTGTAATTAATATGCATAACATGTTTCAGTTGGTGAATTGAGTTACTGAAATAAATAAAGTTTTCAATAGTAATCCAATATATTTAGTATGTAAATATGGGGACTTTTAACCTGAATTTTTGTTTAAAAACTTATGGAAAAATAGTAAATGTACTGAATATATAAATAAGATTTTTTTCTAAATTGTTCAGTTTTAAATATTAGAGCTAAAGTAGTCACTTGACTTAATTTACAGGATCAATTAATTTAATTTAATTTAATTACACCACACATTTACTCTAAACTGATGTTGATGATTTAATTCAGACAGGTACTTTTTTTGCTCAGATCTACTGTCAGAGGGAAACTCAGGTATCTGCTATGAGCACATCCCAGACATTCAAATGTATTTGTAGACTTCCTTTTCTAATACTTTATTTTTGGATTTTTTATTTTATTTTATTTCTTTTTTTTAGAAAATAAGAAAATTCATTCATCTAGGATCTGGGGATTTGGTAAATTCACATTGTCTTCTGACTCTGTACACTGAAAGCATCAGATCATAAAACTGCCCCAGAGACTTGCATAGCAGACACTAGGCAAGACGGATTTATCAGCTCATCCATTGCCCTTCCTACCATAAGAAGCCATTGCTCTGGAACAGAACAAATCTGGATTCATCAGACCACATGACCTTTTTCCACTGCTCCAAAGTTCAATCTTTACGCTTCATAGCCATTTTGAAGCCACCTTTTCTTCTTCTACCCCACTGATAAATGGTTTTCTTCAGGCTACACAGCTGTTAAGTCCCAATACAACGAGCTCTCTATGAAATGATTTTGTTAGGAGAGGCTCCTATTTGCACGGTTAAACATTATTGTCTGTTTTACAGTTAATTTTCTTCAAAGTGATTTCACCATGTTTATTAAATAATCTTGAAATAACTTTCGGGGTCTGCATCAGAGAATTCAGACCCAATTTCAGTGGTTGCAACATTGTCCTAAGTTATTTAATGTTGTGATGTAGATCATTATTCTGACCTTGTTAGAACTGATTTGAAAAGGTTGTGTTACTCTGCATGGTTGTTAAAGTGAAGTTGTTTTCAAACATGAGCACATTAAATAAAAAAGGAGTTATATTGTGTATTCTATCTATCTAGGGATTGGCTTTGCCAGTTTCTACTAATTTATTTATTGACAAAAAGAAAATCTAACCAATTCTCCAGTCAGTTCTACACTTTTCATTTGTCTTTTTTTCTGTCTTTCTTTCTTTTTTTTACTTTTGGAACATAATAAAATCCAATTAATTTAGAAATTGCTGACAGAACCATGACTTTTGTATAGACATATCCCTACTGATACCTAATCTAGTCCAGATTTTCTTGCATATTAGAATACTTGAAACATTTCTTTCAAGAAAACAGGAGACATTTGTAATTTCTTATGACTTTCAGGCTTTGAAAATTTATATATTATCTAGATACAACATCCAAATCAATTGCGGTTTCACCTAATCACTATTTTATTTGTTGGATATATGTTTACTTAAGCATATTTCAGCTCCAAACTACAGCAATTCTTTGTGCAGAATAATTTTGAACATATCCTGGCAGAATTTGAATGCATCATATCAATTCACAGGGTGGACAAACACAGAGGCTGAAGCTTCTCGTTTTACAGAGGAGCCAGTGGCTACCCCAAGGGGAGGTGGCAGCTCAGCTATCATAGGGGTTAGGTAAGCAATCTGTCGGCTTGAGCTGAGTAATTACAAATCTGCTATACCTTATTCCTCCTGATGATGCTGTCATCTGCAATGGCAGTCCCTATGTCCTGGAGGCTGATACAATTGTTGATTTATCACTTTGCTTAAGTTTCTCTGCTGTAATTTTTGAGGTGAACGTGAAAGAATTGCACTGAGTATCCACTAAATTTCAAAAGTTGAGATTCTGGCGGAATGTATTCGTTTTTGGTAAAAGTCAGTGTTCTGCACATATTATGACTAAACTCTGATATAAATCTTAGTTCAGTTAGTCTATAAAACATCATGGCTTGCAAATAAACTAAAACATCTTGAACTTGCCCATAGTTTGTAATGTTTCAAATGTTACAGCTGCCTATGCAGAACTGATTTATTTACCCTGAATGAAATTAAACTACACACAGGCTATTAATTAGGTGATTTTTTTAAGATAAATTGTTTGTATGGATTCATTTAAGGGTATCTGAATAAAGGGAATTAAATATATTTGCCCAACAAGTATTCCAGAATATTATTTGTAAAAGAAAAAAGAAACAATAATTTCCTTTCCACTTCACAATTTTCTGTTTGCATTTTGCACAAAATCCCAACAATTTGCAGTAAGGTTTGTAATCGTAACCTGACAAAATGTCCTCCAATGCAAGCTTTAATTCTTTTCTATTTTAAGATTCACACTGAGATTTTCATTAAAACAAATGATATGAACACAAAATGACTGAACGCTTGGAGCCTGAAGGCAGTGTGACCTCTTTAAAGTAAAACAATACTGCGGTCAGAAATTATGCCCACAGAACAACAAAAAAGGCACATTCAGAATGAAATATTGTCTTTCATTTTTCCAAATAAACTAATTTACCTTTTTTTACACAGCCACCATGAGCCCAATGATAAAAGAACTACAACATATGAATGCAAATAGCACATTTAAAATGGCCTAATAGCCATTTCTAATAAAAATGCATCATTCTGATCAATTGTACGTATTCAGGCATACACGCTTTCTTTAGCCTTTGCCTCTGACTGTATTTTCCAAATGCCAAGAACTGAAAAATGACAGCCACAAACACACAAGTCATTCAGCAAGAATGGGGCCAAATGTGGAGGGGGGAAATGCAATGCATGGACACAGTTTACTTCCCCCTTTTTCTGTTTTAGAAGCAAAAATTGCATTGCACAATACTAAGATAAACTTTCTGTTCTTGTTCACGACAGGCTTATTATCAAACTATTATAAAGCACCACTCCAGCCTTCCATAAAATGACATTCAAATGTGCAAAAAGACCACAGGCTAACTCTGGAACAGTGGCAAGAAAGTGAATGAGAGAAAGTTCTCTAATGAACAGCAACTCCTACAATTCCTATTAAATCTTGAGGTTGTGTCTCCTACTAATGATGCTGTCCACCTGGCGTAACCCTGAGCTGCAAAACAGATACAGTTTGAGCACAATGCAGTTGTTTAGAGGGAGGGGAGAGTTTTAATGGCTGTGAGGCTCAGCAGGCTGTCTTTGTGTGTCAAACTTCAAGGGAGTTTACAGAGAGAGAGGGAAAGAAAAGAAGAAAGGATACCAGACAGACAACAGAGATGTCTCTGGGTCTTACCTGCCCTGGCATTGAGTTTTCACACAGGAGCGTTTCATAGTCTATTGCAAAGACTGGGGCGTTATCATTTACATCCAACACCGTGATCAGAGTTATGCCTTTCCCAATCTGGTTTGGATCCACTGGGGAAAAAATACAAAGAAAAAGGAAAGAGTCCAGGTTCACATATTTTTGCAAAATCCATTTTTAATTCTGCTTTTACTGGACCTTGATATTCTTGGCTGTATTACTGAGTATTTTTTGTTATTTTCTGATGCTTCATGCTTAATCAAAATAGGCATTCACTAAATGAAACAGTATTTTCCTTGTTGTTTTGATTTGTTTCTTGTCATATTGCTCATCATGAACTATAGAACATCAGGTAAGGCTGAGTATGAAAAACTGCCAGACAGTGGAAGAATTTCTAATGCATATTTGAGAGTATGAACTTCCTAATTATGCTTTAGCATGAAATAATGCAAGGATCTATTGATTTTGTATGAATTTCCATGATTGTGACGTTCCATAAAACTGGAGGAACTGGTTGGCTAGCACACTGACATATGTTTATGTTAGTGTGTTAGCTAAGATTAGCATTCAAAAGAAATGTTAAAATATAGTCTGGTGCTATCACTAGCTAGAATTACTTGGTGTCAACTAACATGCAGGCTTTAGCCAAAATACTACTGCTAGAATATTTGCTAACTTTAGCATTTTAAATTAAATATAGCACATAAACTGCTAGATGTATATAGTATTATTGAATTTTCAATAAGATGCCAGTTATAAACAAGCAAGTTAACATATAAGCTGCTAAAAGCATAGTAGATAATAATTCTTACATCTTCATGACAAAATGAATGTTCCTGTCAACACATTTCTATACGCTGACTCAAAAACTGAAAACAAATTCAAGTTTTTGAAAGGGTCTTAACTTCTACATGTAAATACGATTTAGTTACCAAGGAATTACCTTAATCTCAAAAACTCTCCTTCTATGTGAGTGATTTCAAATTATCCTGCAAAGAAGAGTTGACTTCTTCCAATGTTTGCCTTTTTTTGTACTTCTACAAACCTTGTGAATACATAAAAAGAGATAAATCTGAAGAAATCTGTGAACGCACAAATTTTCAAGGTACCGTACTGTAAATTTAAATCTACTTCAAAGAGACGGCACTGTTAACCTGCCTGCTGTCGATCGGTGTGAGCGATTAGCCTCAGTAAAGGCTTGTTGTCAGGGAAAGCTATGTGCGTGAACCATCTTCCACAGTGGGCTTCACAGCTCTTCCTGCTTGACACACACTGATGGCTAAATGGCTGCATCTGAGTGCGAGACGATGATTTAGTGTGGCGTCGCCATGATGCCGGCCAGAGATGATGGTCTGACATTCGGGGCGACTTATTTGATGGTGATAAAAAGGGCGCGCAGAGCCTCAGGCCACAGACTTGTCATTGGCGTGGACTGGACGGAGCGGAGGGCGGATGAAATGTGAGTGACTCCGGCTCAAATGCCCAGCAAGCCTCCACTGAAGCATACTTGCTCTCTTTTTTAGCTACATAGAACGCATTTACTATTAATAATGTCAGAAGGCAGCGGAGGGCAGGGAATATCAGCGTCAATCCTTCAAATCAAAGATGTTTTTTAGCTGAAAACAGTGCATGAGTATCACTGTGTGTCAGAAGTCAGTACCTCACGCATGAGGGACTGTTGTGACATTTCATATGGCTATTATTATATCCCGCCTTCTCTCTTGTGCTATATCAGGCGACACTTCTGAAATCAACCAAGAAGTACATCTGTGTGCCATGAGACGTAAATAAAAACAGCTTTGAAGTGGAGAAGCATAAAAGGTTTGGAAAATAAAATAAATAAATAAAATAAACTGAACATTCTTTATACAACAGTCACTTTTAAGATAGGAAAACAGAAGAAGTGCAATGCCGACAGGCTGCTAGTCTTCCTTAACTTATACTGGTGTGACGCAGCTGTCTGAAGTGCTCAGTGGGTTGTGTGCTGATGATAGTTGGCCACTGTGTTAGCGTAATGTCAGTAAAATGATGGGACTGCAAAGCAAAGAGGCAGAAAAAAAGGTGTTCACGTCCTTGTAGCATTGACAGATGAACAAAAAAATAAAAAGGCATGCGGCACTTCTTCACATCACATTAACATTGTTCACCCGTGGGTGAGACGGTCTGCCCTTAGTCAGCATCTCGTCCCCATGGCTCAGGGAGACATGGAGGTCAGAGTGACCGTCCTGTGTGTAAATTAACATTCCCTGACAGCCGTGCGTCAACCCCGTGACTATGTGCTGTAATTTCCCCTGTACTGCAGACTAATGGGCATTAGGAAGTCTGAGAGGAGCGACAATTTTTTACTGACAGGCTAAATGACACTTCTCTAAACCCTGGGGGGCATTTTTGTAGAAAGAGAAAATGGACAGAATCTTAAGTAAGTACATGGTGTAATAAATTGGCAGCCACGTTTGAAGAGACTCTTCAAGAGAGGTACAAAAATATGAACAAAAAGACAGGGCAAGACACTCCTGCCATTTTTCATTTAGCATTAAAGATACCCTAAAGCTGATATTTTGATATTTTAAAAAATACAGTTGTGTGAGAAGAATTGGACACTCTACAACAACCTATGTGTTTTACTAACACATTTCTTGACAATTATAAATTCTCAAGAAAAAGGTCTAGATAGTACCTTCCAATATGCTGTTTAAAATGCAAAAAAAGGGTATTTTTTCTGAAGTAGAATGAATTTGGAAAGCTCCATATATATCCACTTAAAATGGCTTCAACCACAATCAGGTGTATCTCATGTGTATGTGGTACACATAATGAGAACATTTTGTTTGGCCTGTTCAAATCCCACACATTCAGCATGCTGTAATCTTGACTGCTGAACTGTGGTGAGAATGAAACAACCGTTTGAGGGGTTTAGGGGGAAAAAAGCTTGTCAGTCTGGTAGAGTTCTCTAAAGATCTTCAAATCAGCTATTTTATCGTATGGAAAATGGTCTATAAAAAAACATTCAATAAGACATTCAAACATGACTTTCTAGGTAAATTTAACCTGAAAGCAGACTGTATGGCACTAAAAGAAGTCTTCAAAAACCCTAAATCACATGACCTGCTTGGCTCACTGTTGCCATGAAGGTGACTCCCTCTATCATGAGAAAGACACCGCACCATTTTTACTTTGATATGAGGCGTGTGTTAAGGAAACTTTGCTTTCGCTCTTAAAGGTCAGACTGAAGTCTGCCAGAGAGAACAATGATGTTCTCTGTCTACTACACAAACCAACAGAAGAAGCTATTGCTGTGACTGTGTGTACTCTGTTCTTCATATCATTGATTTTACTACTAGCTCAGAGCTTCTATGTTTAGCTGTGTTTCTCCCTGTACTGCGGCTGCTGAAGGAGATGCTGCTTCAACTGACTTTATTGTTTCATTACATGGAAACGACACAAACTACAGTGCTTCTCTGGTTTTTTTGTGCATCTGCTCTGTTTTCTCAAATCCCATGTCACCCACAATGAGACACATTGTCCTTGGACAGAAAACTTTTTTACCACTGAAACAATAAACTTACTGCCTCTGTATTGTTTTATAACTACAATCAAAATTGTCTTTATACAGTCACTGTATTAAATGTTATTTTCAATGTCTTAAAAAGTCTTACATTTATTTTTTTATTTTAAAAAAGTAATATATACAGGTACATTTTTCATACTGTTTTAAAATACATTGAGCTATTTCTAAAATGTGTGTTCAATCATTTTTGTGATTTTTATTTGTGAATTAGAATCCTATACTTTAACTATAGTAATAACCATTCTTTACTATAAATAAAAGTTGAATTTAATTCTGCATTTGTAACTCAGCGGAACTGAGTTTTCTGAATAACCTTTTTTTTTTTTTTCCTGTCCCTTTCTGTAAGGGCCCTCCAACAGATTCAGCCATATCTTCCAGCACAATTACTTGAAAACTACTATGACTTATAAACAGTTACTTAATTATTTGACTAACAGTGGAGGATTTGAACAAATATATTGTATTTCTCAATATCCTGTTGCTGTTGATCGACTTACAGCTCTCGATGGCTAAAATGGTGAGATTGTGGATGGAGTTGGCTTCTCGGTCCAGAGACTTGGCTGTGCTGATGATCCCACTCAAAGCGTCAACGTTGAAAAAACGCTCCAAGTCTGTGTTCCTGTCAATGGAGTACCTAGGCACAGAAACTCATTTATATTACACATGGCATATTGCTAAAAATGAGATTAACTTGTATTGATTTGACATTAAAGTATAGTAGTTTCTTTTACCTGAAGGAAAACATTGTTCTGTCCTTTTTCATCAGTTTGTGCGAAATTAAAATAATAAGCTCCATACTTACCTCCTTGTATTGATTTTAAACTTCATGAAATATATATATTTTTTCCAATTGCTCTCTAAATGTCACATATAATGTCACCTTTTTTTGGAACTTATAGGATGACACAAAGGCCTATTAAATTTTGATAAAAGTGTAGACGTTCCCTCAACACACAACACTTATCGAGTCCTTTCAATACTTGTGAGCGTATTTTTCAAAAGAAAATTACAGCTTCAATTAGCATACATCCAAAGGATATTATTGCAGTGTAATTTGACTCTTGTGGCAGCATTAGTTCCACAGTAATTTTAATTTCAACAGATGTAGAGAAATATATTGCTGATTCTGATAACAGTCACGGGGGCAAAAAAAGGCAATTTACAGCTACAATGGAGCAGTAATTAGATTTTCTGATTAAGATTACTAACAATCCTAACAGACCAAGCATGAATACCATACAATATTCATTCAATTAGAGCAGAAGGGGGTGGCGGGGTTAGGAGCATCTCGAGAGTGACACTGTAAAGATTGACAATGTGAGTGCTTGTTTTGAGTCGTAAATGCCACTGCGCAAGTGTCGGGCCTTGACCCTCCTGCAGGAATGCCCTTCTCTTGTTCAAGATGGCATTTTATATTTGCAAATGCAGCACTCCTTGGCCCGCCCACCATCTGCTGCTGTCTTTGTGACAGCCAGATTGGGGACTTTCAAGGCTCCGTGGAGTCTGTGTTTGCAGATAATGTTGAGAAGCTATTTGTTTGCATATTTGGGGTACTGTTTACTTTTTTTCCTTTACGCAAAACTCTGTAAACTAATTGCATAACTTGAAGTTGAAAGGAAGAGAAGTGTCTGGAGGTTTTTGTTTCCAATCAGATTTCTGGCCTATTATTGTGTGGCGCAGCGGGGAAGCACGGCGTTTGTACCTGATGCCACTGTTGGAGTTATCTGGATCGTGGGCAGAGACTCTACCGATTGAGGTGCCCACTTTGGCGTCCTCGGAAACATTCAGTTTGGAAAGCGGTGTAGAAAAGACGGGCGGCTCGTTCACATCTGCCACGGAAACCTTCATTGACGTTATGTCGCTAAATGGGCCGAGGCTCAAGAAATTGGAGTCAATGTTCCTGTTTGTGGCCTCGATTCTTAGAGCGAAGCCACTTCTTGTCTCAAAATCTAGGGGCTGGGAGAAAAAAGGGAATAGAAAAATATAACAAAAAATGGGTTACATTAAGGTTTCCACACAGCTTTTTTGTAAAAATTCCATCTTTCCTTATTTTCAGATGTTTTAGCTCATTTCTGGCAAGTTTTGCTTAAGTAAACATATAAGACATGTTAAATTTATGGAAAAAAATTTTAAGGTGTAAAATATTAAATCCACAACATTCACTAACTGGATGAAAGATGTAATAAGAAAAGAAAATGACTCCTGGAAGGATGGATAACAGACAGATAGATGGGTGGACTTATTTTTTTAAGGATTAAATTCTAGATATTTATATATTTTTTTATATTGTTTTCTTTTTGCGTACTCACTGAGACCTGGAAGCTACCAATATGAAGATCACAAATTTTCTTGACTCTGAATTAAGGCTGCAGTAGCTACCTTTTATTAAAAAAATGTGTTTTATACTTGCTGAAACTGTCACTATGTCCTGACAGTAGAATATGAGGCAGATAAGAGTGTGAGCTGCATGTACATGAGGATGATTGACAGTGCTAAGTCATTCCTTCTTGCTCTAATTGGGAGAGATGTATTTCTGCAGATGGCAGTAGCCCCACTGGAAGGAACTTTGTTTTTTCTACTTTTTGTTTGTCTCATATTCTACTAGCATGACACAATGACAGTTTTAGCAAATATGTAAAAACCTTTTTATCAAAGTTACCTACAGCAGCTTTAATTTGGTTATTTGTCAAACAAGAAAATATTTTTTTTGTTTTTGTTTTTTTTTAACACTGTCCTTTGCTGTACAAAAATAAAATATCGAAATTTTCTGTCAAGGATAAATGAACAGCTTGTGTGAAGATACGTTTACATTCATTTACCCAATCTGGTGATATTGATCACAATTAAGGTTGTGATCTCCAGCACTCCTAAAATTTAACACACTGTCAGACAAAGTGATTTGATGATAAATTGTAGCGACTTTGTCCCATACATGAACCAACGGTGATTATAAAGAAAGGCACACAAGGTGGATGAAAGCGTACAAAGATAAATGCTTTTCAAACATTTTGTCTGGCTTATTAAACTCTCTCTGCAAAATGTAATATACTGAGCACGCTTATTTGACAGTTTCATTGTCAGAGACTCACTTCTGCCTTGTATTTGTTTGAGTTTTGGTTTGAAACAAACAAAGGATCAAATTGGCCAGTCTGACAAGAACTGCCTGTGGGCAACAATGGTTCTACCACTCTGACCAAGGAGAGGCAGCAATGAGCTGTCACATTCAAGAGACCTGAAGAGACCATTTCAAGACTGAAACCTGGAAATCTGACCCATCGCCCAGAAGTTATGATGTACTGTACTATTTATATATTAATGAACAGATACAGGAAAAAAACAACATTTTATTATAAATAAATAATCCTACTACAGTGAGGTAAAACATATGGTGTTAAATATTTGTGTTAAAATACGTTGTCCATCTTTATTTATCAAAATAAGAACAAATAAAGTGAATGTAGAAAAATTTACAGGATAACTGAGTAATCTATTTAGAGCCCTAAAATGTAAAACGATAAAATATTATACTGCTGTATAGATGTACACATGCATTGTGTAATCATGTTTGTAAAAAATGTAGATGTATACACATGTACAGGCATGCATCTTTGTTTGTATGTCTATATGGACAGAAGATATATTTTATGATGGTAGGCTGCTAAGTATATGAACAGGGTAGGCAAGCATAAGCTTTGGCTTCAGTTTATTCCTTTTTTGGTAAATTGTGGGTTTATTTATTGTTATTTTTTGTTTCCTCTGTTTAGTTTACCAAAATAAAGTGAACTGAACTGACCTGACTTAGTGAAGGCAGTTAAGAACACAGCAGTGACTTTTCCTGCTTGCTTTCAAACTGTTCTTTGGTCTCTTTATTATTTAATGTTTATTTCCAGGATAACCAGACGGACACTGGTTGATTTGTGTTTACTCCCAATACACTTGAATGACCTCACAAAACGTGGCATCATTAAGTAGTTGTAAAACTGGAAAACACAAACATGCAAACAAACAAAAAAGAAATAAAATTTTCCTGGATGACATAAAAACATCACGATCACTCCAAATGTTTTCAAAGTAGGTTTTCTTTTTTTTTTTAGACCATTTCAGTTCTTAATCAATTAAAGAAGCACAATAATTATCACCTTTTAACATACCAAAATGTTTAGTCAGTGTTTTTTATTACAATTTACTAAGCTCAAATGGAAGAACTAACTTTCAATTAATAATGCATTACTTATTTGATTGGATTTATTTCAATATTGAGGTCATACATGTCTTCTTACTGCTTCTTGTCAGACAGGCAGAAAGACCCTGGACAATTTAACAACCCAGACCATCATGCTACCACCACCGTGTTTAACTATTGTATATTTTTTTCTAAACTGCTGTTTATTTTAATTAATGGGCCACACACACACAAACTTTCAAAAAATTTCCACTATTGTCTCTCTAGTTCACAAAATATTTTCCAAAAAGTATTGGCATTAGTCATAATTTTTCTTTCTTATTTTATTTGATTATTTTTAATAAAAATGTTGGTTGTCTATTTTAAACCCATACAATTCATGCTTAAAACATTGTTTTACAACTTTTGTGTAACCCCCATCGCAAAAATGTGGTATTTTTACGTAATATTATACTTATATAGTATATAGTCCAATCCACAATTTTTATTTATTTATTTTGCCACAAAAAACATAGGGTATATAAAGACTTGTCTAAAAAAAAAGAACCTTGTAAAAGCTATGTATCTCCTACAGTCATGACGAGTAAAACTGATAGGTTTTTCTTTTGTGAAAATATGTTTATTTTCCAAACTCTACCTTTTGCAGGATAATAACCCCCTCTTGTGTGTCCTCGTCTGTTGTTATATTGAACATGCCGGGCCCGTCACCGTCCATGATCCTGTAGTCCATTTCCGCGTTGGAGCCGATATCAGCATCTGCCGCTTTGATTCTGGCCACCACAGATTGCACTGGTAGCGACTCCAGCACTGTGTACTGATAGCTTTCTGGAAAGGGAAGGACAGGAGTGGTTGTTTGTAATGGATGTGCTTATTTTTTGCAACCACCACGCTTGCGTTAGACTAACAAGCAGGGGCAATGACACATAAATCTCAGTTTTCACTCCAATTTGTGGTAAAGTCAGCAAGGAAGAAAAAAAGGGAAATTATGCTATTAAAATAGCAAGACCAACTTTAGTTCACAGTGTTCAAGAAGTTTCACATTTAAAAGAATAAATGTGGCAAAATTAAAAATTTCTCCTCACAGAGGCCGTCACGGCTGGGAGAAAAGGAGTCTCATTTAGATCCTTTGATAAATTTCAGAAAATTGTTTATGGTTTATTGCTTAGAGAAAGGGGAAACTGAGCCACTTGTGCAATGCTATTTTGTCCCTTCTACTTCCAAACAAACATTTCATACGTGTGTACTACAGTCATTTTTCTCAGTTTATTTTCATTGCTTTTCAGCTTTGTATTGAATCATGGATATTATTTTAGAAACTTTGAATTACCCTCTATTGACAATTATTTTTGTTACTAATTATTGTTTGGGCCAGTTGATTCTTATCAATAAATGAGTTTTGAGCAATAATAATAATAATAATAATCTGACAAATGTCAATTAAAAAAAATCTAAAATGCAAACAGTTAGATAAAGTTAGAAAGAAAGCAAAACAACTGATCCAAAAGTAAGGCAATTATAGATTACATATTTATGATAGATTATTCATAGATTGTTGAAAAAAACTACAGGAATAAACAGTATAAATGAACTTGAGTCTCCAACTGATTAGGTAAATAGTTTTAATACTCATAAGTATTAGCATTGCACTAAGGTAGCAGATACAAAAATCCACTGTAGCTCCTAAAACTGAATCACTGGATTAGTTTGATTGTTTCCAGGCAGAGAGGGCAAAAAAAATTATCCTATTTGAACAGCGAGACTAATTTCACTTCATAGTGTTCCACAAGTATTACTTTTAGGAGAATAGATGAAGCCAGATGAAAAATGTCTTCACTTTGAGGCTGTCCAGACCAGAAGAAAAGAACAACAGGAGCTGCGTTTAAATCCCATTGTTACAATTCACTGGATGAAATGTCCACTCAAGGATTCTATTACTGTAAAAACTCTCCATCGTGTTCTCCACGCTATTGTTTGACCCCCTAAATTTAAAGTACTCCTACAAGAATAAAGAAGGGAATCATATTCATAATCATAATCTCTCCAATCACCAAGCCAGAGCTCATTACCAGACCTTTCTGTGTTCCTCAGTGTCTCCCTCAGCCACAGTCTAAATGCTAATCTGCCTGACATTGTTTGCCACCATGTAATCTTTATAATGGCTTTTTAATTTGCCATGGAATAGCAGCTCTTTAAAAGCCCCCCAAAAATACTTTTCTCCCATCCTATTGCCCTTGCACCCACCTCCTACTCTTGCCTGTCCTGAGCCTTTTCCCCACAAATCATCAACTAAGCAGTGCTCCTGGATTCAATCTGCTCTGAAGCACTGTAATGGCATATCGATTCTGACCCATGACCCTGTGAGCACAACAGCAGGAGCAAAACCCCCCAGAATTCTTCTAAAGTCTCTTTCTTCTCAGTGTGACAGCGCTGGGTTAAAACGACACTGATGACTTGTCGCGCAAACTTGAATCTCCCTTTCACCCCGGGGACCGGCAAATTGACTCAGCTTCACGGCAGTCCAGTGGTGACTGCGCTCCAGCCGGACCAGCGGTCGGGCTATCAGCAGTAAACCGATTGCCGGTGCTTCGGGATTATCATGAAGAGCACTGCATGCCTTTGAATCGTAAAGCTTTTCCTGGAAGCCATTAGCAGCCTGTGCAAAGGGCTGACAAAATGAAAGAAAAAGGGGGAAAAAAAGGAAGAAACCTGATTGATCTTGGTGTCCAAGGCAAAAGGAATGACTGTCTTTGATGAAGAATGAAGCTGGGAGGTGCACAGTTTATAGACAGACTGTTTTTTGAATTTTTAGGAAAAGTCCAAGTCCTTTCTGAAAATATAAATGCAAGGTAGTTGCACAAAGTTTGTTTTTGTCAGTTTAGTAAGTTATTTTCAGGTTTTCAGCTGATTCATGAATTAGATATTCATAACTGTTTAATTTTCTCAACTTTTGCAATCCTAAACTCTTAAATAAAATCCAGAGGAACCATTTTCAGTCGGAGCAGCAAATGGCTTAAAGGTTTGTTAGAGAGCATCAGTGAACAGAGAGATGCAGTTGTTGAGCGATTCATTGTGGGGTTAAATTCTTAAACAACATCCTAATCTTTGGAGATCTTACAGAGCAGAGTTCAGTTCATCATCTGAAATCAGTACAAGTATAGTATGACTCCAACTACACCACAAGATGGCCTTATGCCAAAACCAAGACATATCCATGAGTTAGAATGACCCAGTCAAAGTCCAGACATACAGATAATTGAAAATCTGTTGATTGATATCCATAGATGCATCTACATTCAATTTAACTATGAATTATTCTTTTTGCAATCAACTGGCAAAGATTTCAGTCTACATGTCCAAAGCTTGAAGAGAAGTTTGAAAAAAAAAAATGCAGCCCTAATTTCTGTTAAATTAAGTTCTAGAAAATTTAATTAAAATTAAAAAGACGGATCATATTTCTCTTACTTTAGCTTATTTTCATTGATTTATTGTTAAATCCAAAATAGAATTTAAGATTCTCCTTCCTTCTCGCAATGATCAGCTCCGTCAATACTTTTATTTATAAGAAGTTATACATCAGAGATTTGATTATTCCACATGTTCCTAACAGAGCACTTTGCTCTCAGACTGAAGATTTACTGTAACATGGCAAAGTGTGATAAGAGATATTAATTTTGAAAAATGAACTTCTTCATTTTCTGTGAAACTTCATTCAATCAAAACTGACAGAAAAGTACTTCCTGCTTTTCTTTATTAAAAAGTAATATAGAAAAAGTCATTTTAAAGCAGTTTCTTTCATCTGTGTGAAAAGAATCCTAGCATTTTTACTATGTTGTGCCCTTACATAGTAAAAATGTAAAAATTTTACTATGAGTGCCCTTATTCCCCTCTCTTAGTTCAAGTGGTCTTCCAGTGAGAGTACATCTTAAGAGCTGTATTCAACCTAGAGAACAAAAACGGTGGAAAAAAAGATGTGGAGGTTTTATTCTGATTGCTAAGTAGCTGCTGAACATGTAGAAACTCAATCAGCACTGTGGAGACAGTCAGAAAAAGGTCTCTTACTGTGAGTGAACCGAGGTGGGTTGTCGTTGACATCAGTGAGAGTGACCGTGACAGAGGTGGTGCCGGAGAGGCCGCCCATTTGGCCCACCATGTCTTTGGCCTGAATGACCAGCACATACTGGTCTTTCGTCTCCCGGTCCATGTTGGGCAAAGCTGTTCTTATGACCCCTTCAAAGTAAGAGAGAGAAGATGATAAGAGTGGCAAACTTTTTCTCAAATCTCATCTCAGTATTCTTCTATGATTAGAGCGGGATCCATCCTTTATGGAACATTTAAAGTGAGCTATAATCAGTTTGAGTACCATCAAAATATTTCATTCATTAAAATAAGAAAGTGAAACTCGTACATAAATTACATAGAGTGGTATTATTTCAAGTTTTCATTTCTATTCATCTTGAAAAATAGAATATTATTTAAGATCAATATAATTTTTTTTGTTTGTTTCAGAAACGCTTTTCAGTACATTCTCTCAGTCATTTACACCTTCCACAATGAAGATTAGCCACAAAAAGTAATCACTAAGTGCTGAATCCTAGCATAATAACAGAAAGTTGAGTGGAAAAAAAGTGTGGCATAAAAAGGTGTGCAACTAAAACGGTTCCACCCTCCATTACAAATGAGAGGACTGTCAGCATGTATATTATTTTTTTACATATGGGCTGATTAGTTTGGATAGCTTTGTCTGATATTGACATGACTAACCAGGCCAGTATCAGAATTGGTTTGAGGACCTGAAATATTTAGGCAAGAAAACAAAACAAAAACACAATAAATCAGTGAAGGGCAATTGCTTTTTCACAACACAGTACATTTCACTGTTTTTATTGTTTGTAACTCTGACGATCAAAAGCAAATGATTTAAAGTACATTTAATTACTTAACAGTTATTAAATGTAAAATGTACTGACATTTTTTCACCTGTTAAGCCTTTAGGCAACTGCACCACTCAAGTCCTTGAATGTCTAGGTGATCTGAAGATATCATTTCACACTGCTAAAGATGGTTTACATCAATCCTTCAGTAGGCAATTCTGAGGATTCTCTAAGTCAAAGTGAAAGTCTACGTTGGCTGTTGCCTCTGTAGCTGTGATTGGTGTGTGTTCTCTGCTTGAAAAGTGCTGTCAATCCAAACGGTTTAGTAGTTTGATGTATGATGAGGCAAATGTTCAGACACTGTCACAAAAGTGAGCACATGCAAGGGGACAATTTGGCCGCCAGGGGAGGAATCATCTGTCTGTTCCCGCTGTCGTGATTGATCTCTATCGAAAAAAGATAAGAGATGTGACAACGCTGGCATCAAATAACTGCCATTTATTTCAGGTCTGGTTTCACCTGAACCCCTCCAAATACCAGCTACAAAAGCAAAGAGGTAAACATTTCAAATGACTAAAGAGGAAAATATTTTTATTTATGGCATTTTTCTAATCTAGAGTTTATCCCTTAAATACAAAGATAATTCCAGAAAAATTCACGCAACCCATTTAAATCAAAGAAAAGTGTTGTAATCCTTCAAAAGCAATCAGGGGTGCTTTCAAAGTTAATGATTTGCCACACAACGTGTTTCATTCATTAAATGGCACTTATTAAAGATTCCCACAGAGTATGGAAGATTACTCATTAAGAACCACATAAAGCCGCGGCGCACAGTTCTTGAATAAATGAATCATATTTTCATACTTTATCAAATTCGCAGTCCTGATATAGAAGATGAAAATAGGGCCTCGTTCTCAGAGCTGAAGCCTAATGAATTTCTAAGTCTAATCCTTGAAATTACATAAAACATTGCATGGGATCCAATTTAATAGTATGTGAATGCTAAAGCAGATATCCTCAGGTTCCCATATATTACAAGTTACATGTATTTTTCCCTCAAAACTTCATGTTTAAAGTGTGGATACTGACATAGGATGTGACTCTTATAATGTCTTCCACAAGAACATTCAAATTCCTCCTGCCGCAGAAGCATGCAGCCACTGCATTTTAATATAGACTGTCACTCTAAGAACAGCTTGATCAGTGTTGGACTCAAGTTGCATTTGCTAATCATCCAATTAAAAATTAAAAACCTTCATTTTGCACTGGGTCTAGGCACAATTATGGAGTTTTAAAGTGTAAAACAATCCAAACAGTAGTTTACATCAACCACAGAAACTGACCACCTGCGTGATTTCATGTTTGTTTTAAATAATGCCACATATCACAGTTTGTTCTTAAAACCTGCTGAGGTGAAATTAATCAATGATGTCATAAAATTGTTCCTGCTATCGTGCTGTGTGATGTATTTTTGATGTTTCTGTAATTTATTAATTAAAAAATGTGGTTTATCAAAGAAGTATTTCAAGGGGGAAAAAAGCTATTCAATCTAAAGTTAATAATTGGTCATGCAGTAACTGACAGTGACTCTTTAAAATCTTTGCAAGGAAATTTCGGTCCAGAGTTTTTTGCCATGAACCAGCAGGTTTATCCCACCCACCAAGTCTTAAGACATGGGGTCATTTAGACCCCACTAAATTTTTATTTTGTGTGTGGTCTGGCATTTTTTATGTGTGTGGGTTTGGAAACTGACAGGACAACCCCACCGGCTTCCTTGCTGTCCTACTGTGACACTCTTCTAGAGCGTAGCACTAAGACCACAGGAGGGTTAAGCTCATGCCACTGCCTGACTGAACTTAAATCAAGATTTTGACTATGCTAAACCAAAACTTGTGTCTTGTTTTTTTTTGTTACTTTTAGCCATGTTGAGGTGCACTAAGTTGTATGTTTTGGATAATTTTCCTGCTGCTTAAACAAAGTGCATATCAGTTTCCTTATGCCACAGAAAGTCTAAGATTTTTTTTTACTTTCTTTGCAAAATGATCTTGAGTGTTAGAAAAAGCCCTTCTAAATGAAATATATTATTATCATAAGTTAGCAATCAAACTAAATCAAGATAAATCAAACTGAAGCAATGCAGCTTTCTCTGCTCTTGTTGGTTGACCTTGTACTATTTTCTCTATGAAATACTTCACAAAATAAATGTTCAGACTGAGTAACAAGTATAATTTTTTTTATATAAAATGAGACGGTAATATTTATTTCTATCATTACAGTTATTTGAATCTGAAAACAGTGAGCAGACTGTGACCCATGCAGGGAAAGCATAATAACGTAATCTTTCTCTGATGGATGGCACTGGATAAAAAAGCCAAAACGGTCAGCTTCCACAGCGAGACAACACTGATCTGACGAGTACAGACACATCCGATCAGTCAGCAGCACAACGACTCAGATCACAGCTTTCCTGAAACAGATATACCACAACACGCCTCCGTCTTCTTCCACACACTGGTGGGTTTCCAACTGCAAAGTGGGATTTCCCTGGATACCAGTATTTTCGGCTTAAGCCTCCTGAGCTGTTGTGCTTATCGTGGACTGATATATACACTCTTCATTTTGAAATTTTTGTTTTCACAAACACTGATCTGACTTTAAAGCATCATGTTAAGGAATATTCATTTATTTTTCTTCTCCTTCCTCGTCGTTCTTTCCAACTTGCCCATTCACACTTGTGAGGCCACCTGACCCAAACTCTAATCTCCGCTCACTCATTTCCTTTCAGGCAGTCAGCCCTACGGTATACTGTATACTAGTAGTTCTAAAAAAAATCTGAATATTGGATGTAAGTGCAATATTTTTTGCCAGTCATCTCAGAAATGAAACTCTTATATAATATGGTTTAACCACATAGGATGATGTAATCCTAGCCTTTGCTTCTTGTAATTTTGATGATAATGGTTTACAGATCATGAAAACCCAAAATTCTGTTTCAGAAAATTAGAATGATGTTGAAGAGGTAATTACTGGAATCCAATGGTGTTGCACCATAATCAGCTAATTGACTCAAAGGTTTCCTGAGCCTTCAAATGATCTCTCACTCCGGGTCAGCCGGCTACATGTTTATGGGGAAGACTGCTGACTGGACAGATGTCCAGAAGACAGTCATCAACACCATTCACAAGGAGGGTAAGCCATATAAGGTAATTGCTGAAGAAGCTGATTGTTCCTGTATTCAAGCACATCCTAACGAGAATGCCTGAACACCAGCTTATAATCAGAATATGATCCATACACGCCAGCAAGTCAACTTATGAGTTGTGTCGATTTATATATTATACTTTATACTGCACCATCTCTCCATTGTGACTGAACTGAATAATTCTGCACAGAAGACTTAGCCAAAATTCCATCACAACAAGTTGAAAGACTCATTAATAGTTTTCACAACTGATTTTTGGCAGTTGTTCTGACCAAAGTGAGGAACATGTAATTAGATTTATGGTCTAGTTAGTTTGTTGCAATTACTTTGTTCCATAGAGCTAGGTTGTTTTGCAAAGCTTATCTTCCCTTAATACATAAAATCACAGTATGAAACAGACTTTATTGTATTTACTCAGACTATATTTATCTGACATACAAAAAATATATATTTCATGATCTGATTAAGCATGACACAAAAAATAAAGACAGAAGAAATATATCTACATGTGACATAGAAATGTTTAAGGATGCTTAGATCCCTGAAATGCAGCCAGCTGACAAAGGACCAAAAAGTGGGAAGATTTAATAATTTTTAAAAGATGAAATAAGGGAGGATACACATGTGGTTCTTTTCAGATAATGTTTTTGAAACTCAAGACATATAAAGGAAAATGACACAGTCAGGGAATAGTTGGCATAAATTTTAAGATAATCTGCTAGCAATCATTAGATATGAAAGCAGCTAATATTAATGCGATTGACAGAAGAAGCAGCTGTGTTACATGCCATCTTTAATTGATGAGGCATTAAAATGATGACTTTGAATAAAGTATTTTTTACTTTCTTCAACACATGCTACCTTGACATTTTAAAAGGATGCAAAAGTATTTTCTTTTAACTGTGACTTTTTCTCTGTGGTATATGAGCTTTCTTTAGCAGCTTTGGCTCTTCAATATTACTCATAAGTTTGCTTCCTTTTTTCAGAGTAATTACTGCTAATTTTTTTGTTGTTGTTTTTTGCAGGTGAAAGTGATTGGAAACTCTGAAAAGAAAAATAGTTGTCAGTTTTCCTTGAAAGTTTATGGCTTCAAATATCATATTTTAGAAATAAATAAAACATATATGAAAATCAACCTTTCCACTAGTTTCAAAGCATCTCATTTAAAAATGCACTTTTCTAATGCAGTAGGATGGTTAAGACATTTTTAAAACTGAACAACAACAATCACTCAGTTAACAGACTGTTTCCTTGATAATATATTTTCAGTAAAAATATGTCAAATGGATGTGTTGATGTTTTTTGCAACACAGAAAAGTAATAGAGTAAGCACTATCTACAAGGAATGTCTGTGTGTGATTTGTATCACTCACAAAAACTCTCTCTGTTGGAAAGCAAATTCTGCCCCATGATTATTGAACAGGTCAAATCACAAAATCAAGGAACACAATTACTCAAACCTTAGGGTTGAGTACAAAACATGGTTCAGTTGCTTCAAATGATAACTCAAGACGCGAGTCAACAACCAGACCACTGAGGTGACCGTGGGTGTTGTGATCTTTTATTATGTCTGGTAAGTGTTTTTGTTTTTCATTGAGTCAATATTTTATGTCTCATGTGTCAGTATAAAAATCATGTATTGATTTCTGCAGCTAGCATTAACTCATTATTGTCTCTCTCTTTTTCCAGATGATAATCCTCAGTGTTTTACCATAATAATCAGGTTAATCTGGGAATAATTCACACACCCACCTTGACCATGATACAGACAGACATAAACATAACCATAACCAAATTGCTCTAGTGCAGACTTTATATGAAATAATGAGAAAAGTCATTCAATCAACAGAATCATTCAAACTACGTGCTGCTGTGAGAAAACTAACTAGATTGTCAGAGTTTAAATTGTGTTATTAACATCTTTGAATACAATTGAGTGCCATAGCCAAACTCTCATTAGTAAAACACAGATTGGTTATATGGGAAAAAGTGAAACTAACACAATATCTGTATGATTCCCTAATATCACATATTCTGGTGACAGCTGTTTGGAGAAGTGGGAGTGAGGAAGCCACTGTATCTTAAGGAAGCAGTGCTGCTTTTCTTGTAGATTATATTTCTTCCCACACTCAATTTTTACTGATCACCGTAGAAATATTAAATTCGGGGATATTCAATATTAAAAATAAATCACAATGCCATTTGGCAGAATAAACACTTTTGCAGTCTTTTACATCTCTTCTAACTATAAAGTAGCTATATTTGTTTCAGTGTGACCATCAAACACAAAAACAGAAAAATTCTGAAAGAGTGTAAGTGTTTCATTGTGGATTTTATTCCTTTTAGGGGTTTTTGTCCACATTTCTCCCTCTATGCTGTGTTATGAGAAAGGTCTCACACATTTAATTTTTGCGCAGAGGGAAGACGAAGACGAAAATGAAGCCTCCTTCTGACCATTGGTCATGGTGAAAAAATAAAAAGAATTCCTGTTGGTATTTAATTTATTTTCTCTACTATTCCTTAATAATGTCATTACAGACCCACCACCTGACAATGGTATTGGCTTTCAAAATAAATGGCTCAGTTAGTTAAATTATGGTGAGCTGCTCACTTCTTTTTCTGTAAAGCCTCAGCTTGTGAGCTCACACTGGGATGACGCCGGTCAATAAAACAATAATCCTCACTTCTTTTTTATAAATCATGGCGTTTAATGAACAGTTCAACATTCGGTTGTGAGGAAAATAAATGCCTTTCTCCTCTAAACAGCATGTTATTTATTTATTTATTCTAAGCAAATGCTTTAATATTCAACCATTTGCTGTATTTATCTGTTGCATCCGTACATGCATACTTAAAATCTGTATGCAGAGTGAGCCAATTAAAGAGCACAACTCACATCATCGACTGATCCCCCTGGTGACTAAATTCCATCAGATAGCTGACTTCAATCCCACAAAGCTCAGTAAATATCAGCAAGATGCAAACAAAAGTTGTTTTTTTTCTTCTGGTTCTGTGCTCCATAAACATCAGGCATTCATGTTTAGACTTGGAAAAAACCCTGGCATCTTTAAATATCCGGGACAACTGAATATGTAGAGGAAGCTGGTAATGTTTTGATTATCATAAAAGCTAAGGAAATAAAAAATATGTTCAGTTTGCAGAGCTGGAAACGGGGGAAATAAATTTTGCCAAATAGAAGCATAAAAGTAATATTGTCCCTGTAACATTTTTATATTTTGTCACATCACAACTACAGTGCATATCATTTGAATTTTATTTGATACACCAATACAAGGTAGTGCTGAATTATAAAGTGAAAGGTGTGCTAAAATAAACCAACTCCATTAAGTCCAATCTATCAAACAAACTGCAAAGCTTTAAGCATCTCCAAAAATGGAAAGAGTACTGCAGAACTGTAAATCTACCGCAACATGAGGTCCATCTGATCTAACAGCCCAGTGAGGGAGACAATAAATCAAAACAGCCAGTAGACCCACGGTAACTGTGGAGGAGCTGGAGGGATTCACAGCTCAAGCTGGTGAATTTTTTACTTAACAAACGTGGCCTTCCTAAAAAAATGTAAAGAAGACAGCTACTGTTGGGGTGGGGGGGAAACAATAGTACAGATGCTGTTTGCCACAAGTTATGTAAAGAAGTCAGAAGGGAAAGAGAGGAAGGTCATCTTCTCAGATAAGATGAAAATTGGGCTTTCTTGACAAGATGTGAAACCCTATGTGCAGAGAAAAATGATAAAAGCCATAACACTGGAATGACAAAAAAAAATGATATCACCATTAACACATTACCCCCATCTAACAAGGTGATGGTGCCATGACACTTTAGGGATGCTTTAGATCAGCCATTAAAGCAGTTTATTGGATGACAGATGGAGCTCAATACAGAAAAATCTGGGAGGAAAATTAGTTAAAAACTATATACTGGGCAAATATTCAACTTACAGAAAGAAAACTAAATACAGCACCCAGGACTATAATGGAGTGACTAAGGTTGACAAATACTGTATTTATGTGTTGCAGTGGTCAAGTCAAAGTTCAGACTTCAGACAAATTGAAAATCTGTGGCAAAATTTGAAAACTGATGTTAACAGACACTCCCCATCCAATCTGTCTGAGCTTGAGCTTTTTATTTTGAAAAGTGGGTAAAAAATTCTGTCTCTACATCTGAGAAGAATTGTCTACTTCAAAGTTATACACTACGTTGCGTTGTTCCATCACATAAATTGTTAATGCACGTACGTCTCTGTCTGTAACCTGACAAAATGTACAAAAGTTAAAGGGCTGTAAATAAATCTTGTGAGGTACTCTACAGTTTTAATTTTGACATAATAAACCTGAAAAAACAGACATGATGTTTAAAAATAGCAGAAGGCTTCAAATTAAACCATTATGCCTATTGATTTTGAAAAACATTAGAATATGAGCTCTTTTCTCAAATCTTTATTGTGGTAATATCATGCAAGTTTCTTTTATATTGATGAAAACTCAACATTATGTATGGCCGGTTAACTCAGCTGGTCAGAGTGTGGTATTAATAACGCCAAGGTCATGGGTACTGGCCATATGAGACAGAAAATCAACACTTCAAAATAGCAGGAGGATTTAAATTAAACCATTATGCATATTAATTTTGAAAAACAGTAGAATATCACCGTTTTGTCAAGATCATGTAAGTTTTTTTTTTTAATTGATGAAAACTCAAATATATGTATGGCTGGTTAGCGCAGCTGGTCAGAGTGCAGTGCTTATAACATTAAGCTAATTGAAGTGTTAATTGGCCAATTGAAATCTACACTCTTCAGAAAATTAACATTTAAAAATAGCAGAAGTCTTTAAATTAAACTACTATGCATATTGATTTTGAAAAACACTAGAATATGAGCACTTTTCTCAAATCTCCATTGTGGTAATATCATGTAAGTTTTCTTAAATCCATGGAAACTCAACATTATTTAAGGTAGGTTGGCTCACCTGGAAAGGGTGTGGTTCTAACAACGCTGAGGTCATGGGTTCAATACCCATACCGGACAATAGAAATCTAAAGTCTTTCAGACAATCAACATTTTAAAATAAAAAAGGGTGGAAAATAAAATCAACACATCAAAATAAAAAAGACTGGAAAATACACATGTTGATTTTGAAAAACATAATATTAGCACTTTTTCAAATCTACATTGTGGTAAGAGCATGTAAGTATTTCTTATATTGATGAAAAGTCAACATTATGTATGGCCGGTTAGCTCAGCTGGTCAAAGCGTGGTGCTAATAACGCCAAGGTCATGGGTTCAATCCCCATACTGGCCAACTGTGAAATAAAGTCTTCAGAAAATCAACACTTCAAAATAACAGGAGGCTTTAAATTCAACCATTATGCATATTGATTTTGAAAAACATTAGAATATCATTGCTTTTGTCAAGATCGTGTAAGTATTTCTTACATACATGAAAACTCAACATTATGTATGGCTGGTTAGCTCAAATGGTCAGAGTGTGGTGCTTATAATGCCAAGATCATGGGTTCAATCCCCATACTGGCCAATTAAAATCAAAACTCTTCAAAAAATCAACACTTAATGGTGCTAGACAATTTGTAATGCCGAAAAAATCTAAAGCAAAACACACTAAAAGGGTAATATGTTTCTCCTGCTGGCTTTCCAGAAGAACACGAGCTTCACACCAAGCAACAGTGCTAATCCACACAGGGATGTTACAAGCTGCTTGTTTGTCTGCTGGGTGCCAGTCGCCCTCCTCCACCCCACCCCACCTTGCTCCCTGTCTCTGTTACCCCGTGCGGCGCTGGTGTCATTCCCGGGGAGCGGTGATGATTAAAACCCTTCTGTCGTTATCACAGCACGGCCTCCTCATTGCACCGTGACTCCTTGCCTCCGGTGCGAGCCAGACGCATTGTAGCCTCACATTCATCTAGCTGTCTCCAAACCACTGGCGGCAGACGGGTGGGCCATGCTCCCTCCTAAAGCCTGGATACTTGACATTTGTCTTGTGACGGGAGGAAAATAAAAGCACTGGCTTTAGAGGAGCCCTCTGGCTCAGCGTGCAGCTATGAGATCTCCTGATGAAGGTGATGTACACTTAAACATGAAGGGTGCAGTATGTGATTTGCAGAGCCCTCAGGCGGTCCACTTACAAGGAATAGATTCTTTCAACAGACACAAAAAACAGTCAGACAAACAGGGAATAAAACCTGCAGCTCTGGTACTTTATTACTGAGTGACATTCAAGCCTCGTGCTTTAATCACGAGTTACTACAGCCACCCAGGGATCCACAAGACTGAAAGAGCCGCATGATACCAGGACTGAAAAGGCCGGGGTGGTGGACTCATGCATCATGACGACCAGTGTGTGAAAGAAAACAAGCTCCAGTCAGTGTAACATCAGAATGAAGGAAAATATAACTGTCTGTGTGCAATGCCTGTGATTACAATTAAAAGCATTTAGATTTACTCTTAGCAATTTGATGAGGTACGAAGATTCTGATATCAAACCAACTGGATGGAATTATGATGCATCGGACAGATAGTACAAGGGTGGATAGATGGATGGATGGACAGATGGGGAAAAAAGGGTCAACTGTCACGAACCCAAAATATGATGAAAAATATATTTTTTTTTAAAATAGACCTGTTCGTAAAAAATGTAGGTTTAGTGTTTAAGTTACATAAAACATTTTTAGATATTTCTTTTGTCTTCCTGCAAGACAAAACAATTACTTGGAGTGGGAGAAAAGTACAGCTCCATCAATATAATTAAGACAATGCTAGATGTCAAATGTTTAAATAAATACAGAAACAGCTTACCATAAACAGACACTTATTTAATAACCATTTGAGTTTCCATATACTAAAAACTCACTGAATGATGTCAAAGCAGAAACCTTAATATCCATCTGCTTGCCTTTATTACCAGCTATTATTACATTAGTTTGGTGATGTGTGCTTTCAACTACTTTGCATGTACACTTAAGCAACAATAGTATGTTTAGTGATTTTGTGCAAACACATGAACTGACAGTCCACTGCTATCAACAGTACATCCTGCTTTGAAAAGTGTCAGTCTACCTTAAATATTGAAATATTCAAAGGAAGCAGACACAGGAAACAAAACCATAACAACAAAATAAGCAGCAACAAGGAATACCAAACTATTTTCATCCATTATCAGTGACTGCTTTTTAAGTCTATGTGGGACAATTGGGGCAGAAGTTGACTTCTGAAGATCATTTCACATCCCCTGGCTTGTTTTCCGTGTACCAGAGTGGGGTCCAGACCCCACCGTTGGGAAACGATGCTCTATATTACCTGCCTGAACTGCAGGAGATAGCCAGATTTATATCTAGCCTTCAGCAGTAATGTTCTTGATTTAGTTCAGTAGCCACAGCAACCAGGCATTGTAAAGCAACATGTACTATAAAAAAAGACAAAAAAAAAAATGGGTACATGGTGAGATTCATGTTTTAGGAAAAGAAAATAAGAAACACATTAATATCCATAACTAAAGCAATCTCATCATCTTCTGACCTCAGTGTCAAAAATTCACAGCTGTATGCCACATAAGGATTGGACATGGCTTTTTCCTTTGTGTGACCTGTTTCGGTTTTAATTAGATTCTTGGTCCGAGGGCAGACACGGCTCAGTCCGCCATGGCTCCTCTTCCACCTGAGTGCCTGTCATATTCAGATGTCATACTCACGTCGCCTTGTCATATCTTTAAATACTACCCTCAGGATGTAATTAATCCTCTCATTCAGGCACCTGGCATTTCCCATAACCTGAACTCCGCTCTTGTTATTGCAGCTTACTGGAGGTTTATGCGTGTGTGCATGCTTAGCAGTGCTAATGTGCACGTTTAATTGTCTCCAAAGGACTTTACCATATTGCTGAGGTGCGTGGCGTTGGAGGCAGCTGTTCAAAAACCTCCTTGAGGTCTGTCATCAATTAGAGCATAGTCCTTGACAGTATTACCATTTCAGCTTCACCTTCAGACTGAACTGCAGGTAATCAGCCAATATATATTACCAAATACAGTCCTAAGTAAGCACCTTAAAACTGTATTTTCCATTATACACCGCTTGGAAGTTGTTGAAGCTATTCAGGATTAGGCTCTTTTCCCAAGGGCACCTTGTGGATTCAATTTGGGATTAGGAACTTGGGTAACTTGTAAGAGACAGGATGCTACCCACTGAACATGGGGTCACATGAATTCCTCCTAAAGCCATCAGCCCTCAGCCAGTTAATCGCCAGCACAGAATTGCAGCGTAAAGCTTAGAATGTATTCCGGCTTCGGTACTTTGTCAAAGTCAGCAGGGGCCATGGTCTAGGCTTGTACTGCAAATGAGACTAATTAGAAACTTACAAAGATGGAGGAACAGCGCTGATTGCAATACACTCAATCCTGGGCTGCTGACTAACAGCTAGTGTCTCATCCCTGGGGTGTATTCTGGAAGATATATGAATCAACGGGATGTTACAGACTTAAGAGCAAGCACACACAAAAAAACACAGGCCATTTAACAGCCAGTACGAGCTGAGGTATTGAATACCTCTGGAAAAAGACACAGTTTACAGTAAACTGCAAATAACGGCAATAATAGCTCTAAAGGTTCTTTGGAAAAGCTGAATACTGACTCACCCACTCAGGAGACTTTGCAACTACAGTTTTTTTTGTTTTGTTTCTTTACAAATAAAGGTGAAATTTAATTTTGTATTTATGATTTCAAAAGTACCTTGAAGACCTAATTTCTTTAAAGAAAAGTTTTATTTTTTTTAACTAATGTTAGAAATGGTTCATTTGTTGTTTTCAATGCCACCGTTTGCAGTTCTGTTGTAGTGAACTGTAATCAGCTCATGGTATTTTGCCCCTAACACTAAGAATAATTACACTATCAATTTCTTGGCTGACTGCCTTTAATACCCACAGCTGATGTGAGCCTCATACTCTGCTGCAACAAGTGCTAATAGGCAGAAAAATGCTGGAAGCTTAAATGGATGTGTATCTGTAGCGTGAGCACAAAAACCTGATAAAACAAGTAAATAAACTTTGTGGGATTTTTTTGATTATTATACATTATTTGAATGTTAAAGACACAAGTATGAATGCCTGCAGGAGGCACAAAGGGATAAAGTTACTTTAAAGCAGAGTTTCTACGAGATGTGGAAAGTGAAAAGTCTAATTGAGCACAGAAAACATTTGAATTTAAAGACTTTATTCCTTGTCACATAATTTAAATGTTACCCATCCATTCATCCCTCCCTCCCGCCATCCATTAAAGCTGCAGTATGTAACTTTTACAAATTTGTTTAAACTGTCACCATGTTGTAATATGAGACTGATAATCTGTGAAAAGATCGAGGTTCTCCACCTCCTCCCAGTTCCTCCTTGTTTGCAAAAATGCATCGCTCTCAATCAAAGACAACAAATCAGCACCAGGAGGAAAGTCTTAGTGCTGCCACTCAAACTCGGGTACACGCTGCTAAATGTGCTAATGGTGCCTTACTAACTAGACTGAGCATTCATGGAAGGCTCCATTGTAGTAAACCAGCTGTAGTGTAGCAGAGAGAAACGGGGAAGTTGGTTGTTTTCACAGGTTATCGATCTCATACTATAACGTCACGATCTAATGATAGCTTTAATGTAAAAAAAAAAAATGCATTTTTCTATTTGGAAAAGCTACATAATGCAGCTTCAAGCAACACTAATAGCAATTGAATCCTTGGACCTTTCTACATGGTGTTCTCTCTGGGTACTCCTGTCTTTTCCCACAGTCCAAAAACACAACTGTTGTGTTAATTGATCTCTAAAAGATATTTCTTAATTGTGACTGCATGTGTGTGTGTGTTTATTTGTCCTATTTCTAAGTTTTCCTGTGATGGACTAATGGCCTGTCCAGGGTGTATCCCGCCTTTTGCCCAATGGCACCTGGAAATGGACACCAGCCTCCTGCAATCCTGCAAGAACAAGCTGGTGTCAATAGTAGATGGAATAATTTTTAAAACTGTAAGAACGGATGAGAACCATCAGAAAAACGGTGTGGGGTGGAGGGGTTGTTAATCTATTACACATAGTATCTGAATCAGTTTCTGATTTTAAATGCTTTCCCTTCCTTTTCTCTATTAACTGTTGAAAGTTTTAAAGTCACCACTTAAATGTCATTTGTCAGAAGTGATACATAGAGCTCTGTAGCATCACAAATCATCCATTTGGCTTCTTTTACTTCCTTCTCACACTGCATGTAATACATAACAAAACCTATTCATAAGGCAGAGGACTGCCATCAGTGTAATTCTGAATATTTAAACCATGAATAATGTCTGCATATACAACACTGTACAATGCAGTTATGTGCTTGCTTTGTGTGCTCTATAAAATTCCCAGTAAAATACATTGAACTTGTTGTTACTAGGTAGACTTAATGGGTATGAGTAATTTATGACACTCTTTAGATACACAACTTTGTATGTTTTCAAAACAAATTAGTGACTCAGAAGCTTAAATATTGTTCATCAAGCCCATAATAAGGTTTTACTTAGTGTCCCTTTAAGAAGGAAGGGTAGTAAACAACAATTTGACACGCTCTCAGCTCGGTTCAGCAATACAGAAAGGTGAACATGTTCTTGTGCCTTTGCATTTCATACCGTGTGTGCTCCGATGAAAATGTACTTAATACACACTGAACCCTGGTGAGCATTGCACTTGACAGTGAAAGAACACAGACCACTCAAAGCAAGTAATTATATCCCATTAAAGCTTTCCAAATATCAACCTTGGGGATTCAAAGAATCCACTTAGCTTAATGAAACTCCTCAGCTGAGGCTGTGAAAGTACGAGCTCTGGTCATTGAGCCGAGAGTCTAGAAAACATGATATGAGAATAATAGGAGGTTTATGGGGCAGACACGCCGTTTGAACATCATTTATGTAAATGTCTGCTCTCACTCTAATTGATATTGATCTAATGAAATCTCATTCAAGAGTCATCAATGGGTGCAAGTGTTCTCACCAACTTTGTTAGAGAGCATCCAACAGCTAGCAAGTGATCGAATTTTTATTAGACCTCCTCCAGTTTGGAAATTTTTGCTGGATCACATTTCTTTTAATGGATTTAATCACTTAAGGCAGTTATCTCCAAGTTTTTTGTTTAATAGCCCACAATATCACAGACAGACAGTTGGGGTCCAAACTACTGCGGGTTAAACGACAAACAATACGAATTAGCTGTCGAACAACGCGGTATGAGCAGGTGACAGCAGCAGCTTTAAAAATAGTTATTACTCATTATATTCGTTTATTGAAAATGTCTTTCACTTTGGGTTACTTGAAATAAAAACCTCTTCTCAATAAGTGTGTAGCATACCTCTTCCCCAGTGATTGTTGGAGGTAGGTACAAGCTGCCCTGCAAGGATAGGATAGGTGAAGAGGTGTGGTTCCACTCCAAATTAAAAAAGTGAAAAATAAATATTTTATTTATTTATTTTAAAAATTTCGTAATTACTGGATAGAGCATAAAACACCAGCTTTCAGTCTGCTAGAACAACCCCCTCAGATCTGGTCAGTCTAGTTTGCATTCAGGTTGGACTGCATCTAAGAGAACCTTTAAAGATGGTATGCTGGTACTGTAGCAAATCTTCAACAAGAACCTATTTAGTCATTTATTGCTTGGATCACTTTGTTTCATATGATTGCAGTGGAAGGATGATAATTGTCCTCCAGCAGTAAGCCAGCAGCAGGAGGCGGTGTCGGCTCGTCATTGTTGATGGGTTTACACCGCCTTGGTGTAAACCCAGAGAACAAGAGCTTTGACAACGCTGACAAAGACGGAAGTATACTGTCAAAACGTCAGGTAGGTCTGAAGAGACAAGGTAATTTGAGCATCTAATAATAAAATTAACTCTAGGCCTTTAATTTAGTTTGCATATAAACTAAATTAGCTTTTTTGGAAGATGACAATTGTGTTCTGCAACTTTGTTAGTAAGAATACGAAACTATTTAAAAGCTGAAAGTGAGGTAATCCTACAAAATCACAACCCTTAAGAAAGTGCATTGAAAATACATTTTAGCAAAGCCACATGAGGCCTTTAAAGTTTTCAGTGTTGAATCTGTTTTGTGATCCATCTCTTAGTGATGTGAAATGTTTTAATTGAAAAATAAATTGACTATAAACACTGTAGAGTCCATGATTTCCCTTTAACACATACAGTGTTCTGTAGAAATAATCATCTGCTGGCTTTAAGTTGTTCTTTTATATTACCCATGTAAAAAGAAAGAGTTAAGCCCACTACCCGGAAGAGAAAGACATCACTGCACATTAACTCTTTAATTAGCTCACAGAGGTACAAACTTCTCAGCTTCTTGGACGTGGACTTATATTCAGAGATTTATGGAAAGTTTTCAGAGGAACTGCAGAGACGTAAAGACTACCAACAAAAGCAATTTTTATTTAGGGTATCAAAACTTTGATTGTTCAAACCAAAATATGTTAATATAGATATCTTGGCAAATGAAGGTTCAGCGAGAAGCTTCATTAGATGAAGTTCTCTTGAAAGAGGGGGGAAAAACATTCCCTGTGATTGTATGCAGGCTTTTTAAAGCTCATGTTAAACTTTGATGTTTGTCCCATCTTTTCCTTCTCTGGCTCCAAACGTCGTTATGCCAACACGCCACAAAGCTATTTTCTTTATTGTGATGCACATTATTTTTATTTCAGAATTGCTCCATTTCTTTCCAGCGTTATGGCTTAATGAATGTTTACGGTGAAAATGATTGGTTATGGGAGAGTTCGTTTTGTGAAGCATCCCTCTGATTTCTGTGTCTGAGAGATAAAAGTGTCTCTGCATTGCAGTGCTTTTTCCAAGTCCATGATTTGGAACTACATTTATAAAGATGCAAAAGCATGTGTGGACATGTTGCTTCTAGGCAGAGGATGAAGCCTAATATTATGGAATGGCCTCTATTTTTCTGTTTCCTTGCAAGACTGCTTTGCATGAGTTTTGCAAAGCCTCGGCAGGGCAGTGGCTAATGAGCCGAATATGAAGATGTAGCAAGGACTGCAGCTGCACTTTCTCAAGTAATACGCCCTACAAATCAACAAACCACCTCACAAATTATGTTGCACGCTTTTCTAAACCCATTTTACAGACTTTTCTTGTTTTGAAATAGATATCTTTTCCATCTCATTTTACATTACTTGCTAGAGTTATGTTTTGAGCCCATATATTTAGGCTGCAGAATTTAATGTATCATCTTAAATTGAATAAAGTAGGCATGGATTAAAATTACATTTTCAACACCAATATTTGTAAAACTGCTGTTGCTTTTTTTTTTTAGCTTGTTGCATACATATCTCAAACTTTTGTCAGATTGTAATTATAAATTATGTCTTTGTTTGGAATTTTGGGAGACAGACCAGGAACACATAATTGTGAAGAAGGCAGAAACTGCTAGCTGGGAATTTTTGAGGTTTGCCAGTTTTGCAGACTTACATTTTTGCCTGCTCTTTCCTTAGTAGCTTAAACTCAATGTGATCGAATAACAAAATTCTATGAACAGCAATTTTTTGACTAGCCTAGACTTTGGCTGGGCCATTCTGACAAGTAAACATATTTAAAGATACAGATACTTGAGGAAGCAACTAATTTAAAGTATTTTCATTATAACATGTAGCTCTGGCTGGTAAGACTGCGTCAGCAGGTTTTGATGCTCAGTTCAGATTTTTTGCTGAATCCGTTTTTTGTGCGCGTTTTTGTTGTGTGTGTGTCTGTCTGTGTGTAGATGTTCTTCATACTGCTAATTAAATGCGGCTGCAATCAGACTTTTGTGTGAAGATTTTACGACCCCAAAACTACCCACATGCACAGAATAAGAACATAGACGTCACACAGCAGTGCACTGTTCACAGACGTAATAATAGACGCAGTCGTCTAAGAACTGATTACAAAGATGTCGAGCAATGAGAGGTGACAGTATCGTCAGAAAAACATACGAAAATGAGGGAAACTAAGAAAGAACAAAGCTGAGCATTAGCATTGATGGCTTCAGCCTTTGTTTACATCTGAATGTAATGCATCTGGCTTCTTCAGTGCAGAATTACAATTAATCTCTCATGTTAATGATGTGAGAGTCAGATAAAATGAGATATGACTGTTCAGACTGCAGATGCTTTGAAAACTATCGGATACATATCCAACTTAGTACCACATATGCATATTTCTTTCAGGTGAAACTATCGGAATTGGGCTGTTCTGATGCACGATTCCATCACCATTATGCTTTACTGTGTTTTATACATCTTCAACACACATACTGTTTGGCATTTAACCAAAAATGGTTAAATTTTGGCTTCATCAGACCTGACCATCTACTTTCAAGTGTTTGCTATGTTGTCTAAATGGATTGTAGCAAACTGCAAACATGCTTCTTCAGGCCTTCCTTTCTACAACGGCTTTCTTCTTGCCACTCTGGCACAGAGGACCGAATTTTAGAGTGCACAAGTAATGGTTTTCTTGCCGATAGATCCTCAAACCTGAGTCCTCCAGAGTTTAAATGGGCCTGTTGGCTGCTGCTCTGATTAATGCTTTTATTGCCTAGCCTGTTAGTTTGGATGGAAGCCTGTGTCTTGGTAGGTCTGGAATTTCAACATGCCCTTAAAATTTTCAGATTATCAATTTCAAACTTCTGTGTGCAAGGTTTAAAGCCAGCCTTAAATTTCTCTACAGCTTTCTCCTGTCTGTTTCTTTTGTCTTTTTGATGCTGTTTGTTCATTTATGTTCTCTAACGTCTGAGGCTGCATTCATACTGAGATTAAACTACAATCAAATAGACTCAATTAATGGAAGTATTTGGCCTCTGAAAGATCGATTGAACTTTATTTGATTTAAGCAGACTTTGTATAACATTGGGTTATCACAATACATACTAGCTGTATCCATGTCATATTGATCAATTCGGTGGATGCAAACCTTCAGGATAAATGGTCAAGCACATTTCCAGTAGAAACCCCCAAATGTGTTGCATTAAAAAGGTATGGCAGGTCATCTAGATATATATATTTCTAAATATGTGGATTAGTAAGCTTTGATAAAAATACTTTGCTTCAACTAACAATGAAAAAAATCACATCACTTAAAAGAAACAAAACAAGATATTGATCAATGAGGTTTTTTTAATAAATAATGATGGGAGCATACAATTTTTCTCAAGGTCTGTGCAGTACTTAAATTATTTAGATAACATATTAATTTTTCAGTCAAAATACAGCATCAGACAAAAGGCTGATTTTACATTAAATAGCTAATTTAAAACTGTGCAAGTGTATAATTTTTCCCCCTCTCACAGCTGTTATCACAAGTATGACAATGTGTTATTTAAACTGGCTACATCTACAGATGTTCAATATCTAACAGCAGGGTAAAGTGTTCGCTTCCACAGTGGGAATTTAAGTTATTATTTTTAGTGCATTATAATGTCTGAAAATACAGTAAATTAAAAAACTAAAGCAATTGGTTTATAGGGACACTGATTTCATGAAAACTATTGAAACAAAAAGGGGAAAAGCAAACACTGACTGATGATGCTAATACTTTGTTTTTGTTCTGGTAGCAATATATTTCATATAAAGGCAATAATGACAAAAACAATTCCAGGATACATAACACATTTCAGCATTCAGCCAAAGATGGCAAGATCACTAAGTGGACACATAGCTGTCCCTTAATCCATGTATGAATGTGAAGCAGAATTGGAAATCTTTGAAGTTGGGCTTTAAAGTCTTTACCATGTGGGCCACAAGCAGTAAGGGCTTATACAGGAAAATAATAGTAATCAATTAAAGGGTCACCTAAGGGGTGTGTCCCCTCCCCTTATTAAATACACAAATGACATAAATAACTTCAAAAGTGCCCCTAAAAACAAATATCTTTTAATGATTTTATGTTGTCAGACAGGTTCTACTTGATGTGATGTGATTCTACATACCTGGCAGTAATCAGAAATGAGTCACATTGAACGCAGCTTTCTAAAATGTATTATTTAATTTATGTGTAATTTATGATTTAACAATGACAGTATATGCATCTTCACATCTTGCTGGGTTGGTTTGGTTAGGTTTTTCCCTTTATATACAGAAATAACATGCAAAAACAGCTTTTTATATTTATTTCATTTTATAATGCACATTTATTTGTAACAACAAAAAAGATATACAGTGGACCCCAAATTTCCGCAGAGGTTAGGGATCACAATTGTCCACGAATAGTTAAAACACTTGAGACCCCTCAAAAAACACTTATAACCTTGGTTTTTAATAGATCAAACAGCAACTAAAACCTTTATTCACAAACATATGCACAGTGGAAACTGTTCTAGCACTAACGCAGAAGCTAATATCTACTGTCTTCAAAGGTAATTAGACATTCTGGGGGACGGGTACTCAAGTAGGACAAACGGCCACCTTACGCGACACACCAGCTGCCTTAATAGTGTGAGATGTAAAACAGACAGATCCAATATTATGTATATATACCTGTTTCAAATCAATAGCCATATGCTGTCTGATCCAGATGTTTAATAATGCTCAACACTCTACAGGTTGGTTTCTCTAACAATCAAAATGGCAACAACAGAACAAAGTACAGCATGTGTAGCATTTTCTATTGACCTTCCAATTTGATGAAATGTACTTTATTTGGCCTTAGTGAAGAACCAGAGTGTTAAAAGTGGATAAATGACCGTAAAGGAATCTAAAGGTAGATTTGTGTTCTTTATTATTACACCACATAATACAGCACTTTCGTCACCGAGCCTACTTCACCAACACAGAGATATCCACACTGTCTGACATTTACAGTAATTGTGTGTGCTGACTGTAAGAGGGTGGGATGAAATTACACCTACCTGTCTTGGGCTCCACCGAGAAGTACGGCTGCCCGTGGATGATGCTGTAGACCACCCGGGCACTGTTCCCGTAAGTCGGGTCATCTGCATCTGTGGCTGCCACTTGCACCACCATGGTTCCTGTGGGCAGACGGCCACTCATTAGTTTCCAAGACAACATTCAAGGGCCAAGTCATGCTGGGCTAAATGTGGAAATAGTCATATCAGCTCAGTGTGTGACAAATGCGACTTGAAAAGCAAGGGAGGAGAGGGATGAAAATGTAACTTCTGAGCCACTAAATAATCTCATTAGTCATTGTCTTCACACTGTCTTCTTTCATTGAGACTGGTGATTACTCTGAATTTGTATATTGCTTCATGCAAGTTGCTTGACTGAGTTTCAAACACTTTTTTTCCCCAACAAGAATGAACAAATAAAACCCTGTTATTGCCACAAATTCACAGAGAAACCAAAACAGAATTAAACCATTACTTCGATCCTTTAGAGTCCACTTGAGACTTTTAGCCATTTGCTTTGCACAGATCACTAAGCAGCCCTGATTTTTTGTCATTTTATTAAGTCTCAGTCAACAACAACATAGTAAATTCAAAAAAGTGCAACTCTCTAGGGCTTCAGAAAAGTCAAATATGCCCCCTGGCAATGTTAGCAGGATGTATTTTTTTTTATCTTATTCCACTCTGGCTAAGTAAGAATCTATTAACAGTTCCAGAAACAAATGAGAAATAAATAAACCTGTATTTACGCTATAATACAAGACTTGCGCAGGCAGTGTCACATCCAACAGAGTTAGGATGGAAAAATTGTTCCTGGAGAGTGTATTGTTCTGCAGAGGGAAAAGTGTAGCTGTGAAGTTCAAATTATATCTTAAAGCAAGTGAAAGATTGCAGCCATAGGGTGCAAACATCTGAGGTGTTTTCCTTTGCTTGTGTAGGGTGTTCTTTCAAAATATCATCACATTTTAACAGAGCACAGAAGGAAATGTTTTGTGCTTTTGGTATTTAAATGAATACATTGTGCTGCTGTTTGTAAAAGGAAATGTGTTTTTGAACACTATAATTTAACTCAACATTGTGTTTGGTTGTGGTTTAAAAAACAAAGCACAAAATTGGACTGAAAGTGTAGTTCATGATCAGAAAAAAATGTCATCATTCAGACATCTAGATGAAACATACTGGAAGAGGCAAAACAAATTATAAGAAGCAAAAACAAAATAAGGCAAGGCAGCGTAAAAGTAAATGCTGCAATATTAAGGAGTTATTCCATTCCACTGCTGCTAAATATGAGATTGCTGCAAAGTCAATAACTCAGTGTAATATATGTGGCTTTCTAAGGTTATGTTTTTTCCAGTTTTCATTTTCAACTTAATTTACGTGTATGATCGAATTGAAATGTAAGTAATTGAAATAATAGACACGTTCTGAACTGAAGAAGTTATTTAGATTTGGTGTGAAAAGTCAGAGAAGCCATCCAAGCTGCCTTATACTTTGATGGTTAGACGATGTTTCTATTCAAACTTGCCACAGACCAGTGAACTTTACCAGTTATTATATAATTAATTAAAAATATAGATTAAAAGCTCATTGAATATGCATGGAGCAAATTATTTCGAGCAGCAGAAATATTAACTTCGACCAAAAGTACAGGTGTGCTAGACGGACATTTTTTAAATTAGAGTAACCTAAAGCTGACACCTTGGAAAGATTAGCCAGCTTCATAATCACACACTTTAAAATTAATGTATTGTGATTTATTCATTATTCTTAGCATATTGATGCATTATTAACAGTTTGTATTCAGACAATTGGCCAGTTATCAAGTCTATATAACCATATTACAATATAATCAGAAAGTGAAGCTATATCAGTTATCATGTTCAACAAGTGAAACTCAAATATTAAAGAGATTATTTCCCTTAAAGTGATATGAAGCATTTGTTTTTATCATTTTTGTAGATTGACGTGCAGCTAATAAAAACAAGAAACCACAAAAAAACCTAAATGCAGTTTCTTCCAAAAATCTGAATATGGTACTAGAACACCACAGAAATATCAAACTGTACCATTTCACATACACTATGCTTTTGTCCCTGCTACTCATGCTCCTTTTTGTACGATACATTCTCCTTCGAACAAACTTTCCGTTATTATGCCTGGATACATCACTCTGAATAATGTGTAGGTCATAACTTCACCGTCATGCAAAGTTTTGATATTAATATCCTTTTTATTGGTCTTATTGATGAGCAATTATATCATAATCTTTTTTATTATTAAGTTCAGATTTCATTCATTTAGACAGAACAGTAAAAAATGGTTGGAAAAAAAGGCCAAATAGTAGTCCTGCGAAGAAACATGGAGGAAAGAAAAGAATCATAACCTGCAGACAATACTGGAAAAGGTAACAATAATGTTGATTGAGATTACTACCTCCAGGTCAAAACTGACATTGTGCACTGCTATAAAAGTCCAGATACGTGGTCTGGTCCTGTAATAGTATCCTGCTGTTTCTTGTAAATCGCCAAACTTCCACCAAGCGTCCAACACTGAAATCTGTTCTTAAACCCAACTGTTCACACACCCACTGACAACTGATAAATTGTGTCTGCATGCAGCACAGCATTGTCCTCTCCCACACTTCTTTTAGTACAAAATAGAGAACATGAGCCCTCTTTTTTTTTTGCTCCTCGTTACACCTGACTCATGTGAATTATACTGACAGCTATTGGCTCAGAAAGCGAAGCAGAGAAACATTTTCCAGGCAAAAGCATAATCAGCAAAAATCAGTGCCATTCAATTTCAGTAAGACATTCATTATGGTATAAATGAGCCTTTCTGTTCCAACTGGGCTCGTTTAATGTGCATGAAGAAAGCAATTTTAGGTCAAAGAATTGATATCCATCTGATAATGTGGAGGAAAAGCTATTTAATAAACTCTTACATTATCACAAACAACTGTGATGGCTCAGGGTATTTTTTGCTGTGTTAGACTAGACGTCAGTGCGGGTCCTAAAGCTGACGCCTACAGGCAGTCTCTAACTTGGCAGCAGTGAAATCATCAACACCAGGCGTTGTTAAAATAACCTTGAAAAAAAACAAAAAACTGACATTCTAACAGAGCAAGGCTTTTTCCAGCCTAGCATGGGAATACAGTTCTCTGGAAAATTAATTGCCCCTCATAGATTCTGATTGGAGCACACCTTAATGTTTCAGATCATCAAACCAGCTTCAATATCAGATCGTTACCACTCCCTTATCAAATCATGACATCATCGTGAATATTGTCTTATTTTGGATCATAGGTCAAAAAGAACCTGTATAGAAGTACAAAGGAAAATGTCGAACCCTCAAGCCTAGTCAAAGTTCTAACTTAAATTCATTTGACATACTGTGGGATGGCTGGAACAAGATTTAGGATTTACAAACGATACAGTAAAAAACTAAAGAAAAAAGAGAATGGCAAAATTCCTCCACAGACTCAACAAACCGGGTTGGCACAACCCTTTATTAAATTTTGGGGCAGTTACTTATTCACATGGGGATAGTTTGGTTTCTTTTCCTTGTAAATCTAAATCATTTGATGGCTGTTGTACTGTATAATGAATTGAAGCATTTTAGTGTGTCAAACAGCAAGAACAGCAGAAATCTGTTACTAGAAAATACTTTTTTTTAGAGCATGGTAACAGCCTGGTATGTTCGATATTCCACATCATCTGGCACAATGGAAATATACGACAGAAAGTGCTGTTTTACAGCAATTTTTTTTACTCAAGAGAAAAGTTTCCAATAAAAGTCTCACTTCTTACATGAGATGTGTTTTACAGGCTTTTACAGAATGAAGTGATCATGAAAATTGAAAATTAGAGTTCTCCATTTTGGTCATAAAGCAGAATTAACAGGCTTTGGCCCTAGATGTGAACAATATAAAGGCAAAAATAAAAAATAAAAAACCTTGGGGAAGTTATCACCAGGCCAGCTGGGGAAGGACACCTAGATTATATCATCACCTCTTAGTTTTGACAGGTTATATTACTGGTAGTTTAACACACCAAGGTCAAATTGTATGACTGTATGGAAGAGTACTAAGGGAACGTCAGAATTTTTTTTATTATGGATTTATCACTTCATGTAAGGAGATTTAAATTAGAATTTCATAAAGAACTGCACAGAGCACAGCTTTAACTTGGAACTTTTTTGCTGTTTTGGTGTCCTCTGTAACAAAAATAAATATTGTTATGATGCCAGCAGGGTAAAATGGATGAAAAGAAAAGGAAAAAAAGAAAATCACAGATGAGCATCCAGATATCTGAACTGATTCTTTCTGCTTCACCAGGCTGTCAGCCTGTCAATGCCCCCTTTAATGTTTGTCCATCTTCATTGATGTGATGGCACAGAGCTTCAAATTTTTCATCCATTCTCCACAGTTGTATAGAAAAAAACTCTTTCTAATAATTTCCTTTTCTCTGGTGGACAACTGTCATGTGTCAGTAAGTAAAATAAATGTGGCGTGCCTATCATGAAGCAGAGGCAGGAATTCTTCAGGCCCTTAGATAAACAGAAAGTACGACACTTGCAGTTTGAGCCTGCATTCTTCACAATATAGCCAAGCAACAAAGACAGAGTCCAACCTAGTAACAGCTCTCTCGGGCCAATACCACAGAAACAGCAACACCACCATTCCTCCAAAACCTCTCTGTGAGCTTAAGAGGCCCCAAGACCCATCGATGCATCAAAAGCTCCGGGCCGGGGGCCGGGGGCCTGTGGGCACACCGGCCCAAAACCATCCCAACATATACCCCACCAGAGGAATATTACATAAGGTTTCTCACAACCTTATGTGAGAAATTACTTTCTCACATAAGGTTGGTTTGATATTTTTTAGAATTTTTTTCCCTTAAAATATCAACATGTAGATATAAGTTTGATAATGTAAAACATCCGTTAAGTTAACACCACCGCTTCTGAGTTTACACTTCCTAGTCCTTTCCGTTTAACTACATGCATGACAACTGTACATTAATGCCACACTTTTTGTTGAACAATTCAATTTGCAGACTAAAACCTTTGCAGAAATAAATTTTGCAGAGCTCTTTCACTGGATTGGATTAAGCCTTAAATGTCCACCTGAAATGTTCATTAATAATGAATAGTGACAAAAACTTTGCATATTTACAACAAAGGATCTTAATCAACATTCTCTTCCAATTCCATCTTTAAATAATGAAGAAGATTTCATCCTTCATCTGCGCTTTTATGAATTAGACAGGAAGTATGACAGCTGGATAAAGTTGGAGTAGTAAATTCAAGAGCTGTGGCCTTGGGTTGACATTACATTCCCCATGCTTGTAATGAGCCCTCTAACTGCTCTTTTGGCCCTTTGCGGTGCAGCAGGAGAGGGCCTGGCCTCATGACTGTCACACCTCCAACTGTCCTCGAGCTCTCTTGTCTTTTATTTGACACCTCTCCAGTGATTAAGACAAAAGCCTTCAGAGATCCTTGGGCCGAAAGGTCTCAGTGTTTCTGGATGGGTTCTGTCTCTAATTACTTTAATTAAATTCATGATTTTCTCTAAATTGAACTCATTCATCAGTGGGGCAAAGCTGTGACCATTAATGATTTAAAGGCATCTATAAAGGAATTATTGAGGACAGGAGGTGCTTGGCCCTTCGCTCTTCTTTATCGCATTGGTGATTGCTCTGGGCAGATATTTACAAAGAGAGGTGATGCATTATTCTCCTGTTGGCTGCACAACTTGCACTGAAGACTTTCACAGGAGGTGGCAGAGTAAATAAAGTGACTCAGGTCACCCCGTTTTTCAGCACTTGAGGGTGTAAACGTGCCCTCCTCTGTAGTTCGCACACCGACTTCCTGTCTTATCTCGGGTTGGACACGAGACTTGGAGCCCTTGTACTCTAATCCTCTGGTTCTTTAAGCCTGAGCTCTGTACCTCCCGTTGACAGTCAGCTGTGTAATCCTTTAGAGATCTCTGCGCCTGTGCTGTAAGCAAAGCGCTGCTTCCTTTGGAAGGCTTCCTGGTGTCACTGTATGCCTGGTTAAATACTCATTTTGACTTTGAAGGTTCTAAAAATGCCTCAGCTCCTTTGTTATCACTGACTTATACCTGGATGCTGCTGTCTGTGTGAGGCGCTGAGGCAAAGATGGCTTTAACTCCGTTCATGCACTTCACGTGAAAGAGGTCATGGTAAAGCGATTCAGTCACAGCTATCAACACAACTCCATTCAGCTATTCAGCTATTAATAAAGAAGAATATTTTTGTTAATTTTCTACATGATGTGCGCTGTTAATTGCAATGAGAAAAAAGTCGGTAAACATCAACAAATTCATTCTACAACATAGAATGCAATAAGATATCAATAATTCATCAGAAGTCATGAGTTCTTCCTTATTCTTTAATGTAAATAATTTTTTTACTAATATGAGCATGTCAAAGACAGAAATACCATAATGAGCAACAACAGTGTTGCAATAATTCAAGTCTCATTACTTTTGGATGTGAGGTAAAACAAACAGATCTTCTGAAAACTAAGACATTAATTATAGGAGCAGAAATTCTCAATGCATAAACTGAAATCTCTTACAATTTCCTCTGTTCACAAGCCGGTGCTTCTTACAGTTACTGGCTGCATTTAACAGTTTGAAAACATTTCAGTGGTAGCGGTATTCTTCAAAAGTACAAATAATAAACAAACTCAAACTCAAATCTTCCATCTCCATCCAAGTTAAATTTGATGCCTGTCCAAGTGTTGGTTTTATTTTAGATTGCAAGTTCATTACTTCACATTTAATTTCCAAAGTGTTTCTTGCTCATGTTAAGAGGCTCGATCAATACATTCAGTCATCTGTGAATTTGTTTACATTTGACTTAAATTTTACACTCACCATCTGGATGCAACCCACAGTTTTAGACAGGTAAAAATGTTTTTTTTTTCTTCTTCTTCTTCTTCTTTTGAGCAACATTTTTAAAGAGTGAGATGTCGGTTTGTAAGCAAACTGAAAAAGTTGGCCTCTCACCTTTTACTTTTTACCAAAATCTCAAGCTGTCACTTCCTCTCAAGGCTTCGCTCAGTGGGCAGAGCTCACTCACCCACATTCCTTCCAGTAACCACTTAACCACAAGCACTTACATCTCTGATGGAGTTTCACCAATGTCATCCAGCTAAAATGTGCCTCTTACTATTTTCTTGGAAAAAATCTTAAATATAAGAACTTTTTTTTTTTTTTGCAGTTTGTAGGCTGTGAATTATTGTCCTATGGTTTCAGAGAATTTGGAGTAAAAACAATAAAGAGTGCAATGAAATACAAAAAATCATGTTTACACTCTATGCTGCTTTATCTCTTTGCACAGGTTAAGTTGATTTTATTTACAGCATTCACACTGTCCAAGTTTCTGTCAAGGTTAAGACATGTAGGTCTTTGTGTTTATCGTACTTCTCAGAAAACTGGATGATTTCCAACTTCCAATCAGAATACAAATGATAAAACTCATCCTTAAAAAAAGAAAACCTTCTTTCAAAGAGTTGATCTTGTCAACAAATGCTTTGTGTGAAAAGTGGGTCATCCAAGATGAAAAGGTTCTGGCAACTCTCTGTGCCCCAGTCTGCCCCTTGTGTCAATTCACTGGCTCCACTCACTGCTGTCTGATGCTGGAGAAATAAATAAAGGTACAGTGTTTACTATAGTAAAGATATTTTTTTTCTGCCTAAAATCAATTTATTTTGTGTTGAATAACGAGTTTAGACAATGGAATTTATAGTGTTCACATTTTTAGTGTACAAAGATTTCAAATACCCTTTTATACTTTCCAACTAAGAACTACACTACATTAATCTAGACATTTGTTTAAAATAATAATAATTTTAAAAAAATCCTGATTCCCTTTTCTGAAGACCACAAGTATCAGGAATCTGACTTTGTTTGCTGATTTGTAATTTTAATTAAATACTTATTTTAAATAAATAATTGCAAATAAAGAGTTTTTTTTCATAACGCTAATCCCTAGATTTTTGCTTATATCTCACTTGTGATTAGACCACAAGTCCCAGCATCCCTCATATCACCCCAGGAATCCCCCAGGAGAATGTGGCGGAAGTTGGGGATGTTAGAATGCTTTTGCCTACCTTGTCATGGTGAAGAGGGAAGTGAATGGATGGATAGAAATGTGTTCATTAGAATTTGACATTTTCAGCAGGCAGGTACTCGAAAGCTTCAGCTAATATGAACACCAATTTGTGGAGGGAAAAAAATGCCCATGGGTCTCGGGATGGATTTAGACCTTAAGTTAGTTTTCAAACACGTCACTCATCAACATTTCAAAGCCCAGAGGTGTGTGCTGGCATATTTAAAGCAATAAATATGTAAATTGCTACTCATCGGGCTTCACATCACTATACAATGGATTGGCTCCTACTTTAAAAAAACACAAAGAACTAAAAATTTGTTTGCTTCCGTGTCTTAATGTTTAAAGCTTTGTAAATATATTTCAATCATTACTTTGCATAGCTCTATCCTGCATTGATTTTGTGGTTAGTTATTTAGGTTAGAAGTGACGAAACACAAAGTCAGTTTAGCAAGTGATTCTCTATCCCTTTGATAGCCTCTTCCCTTAAAAATGAACTTAAAAATTCAAATTAGCTTTGCCAAACTGGTTACAATATGTTCCGATTAAAAAGACAACACAAGGTGACTATGTTGTGTTCTTCAACCACCTGCTCAACTAAAGGGCCTTGGGATGTTTTTGTTACTCATTTACATGCCTTCACAATTTCAACAAGATAGTAGGGACTAATTCAGAACTGCGGAAGAATTGTTGACCATGAATTAATTCAGTAGGAGCTCCTTCAGGATTGGTTTCAGTGCAATACTAAATGCAGCTGTGATGAGCATAGTGTGATGTCATGGGACAGTCTAGGACTTGGATGGCATTCGTAAATTTAAGCTCTTTAATGCTTAGTGATGTCGTCCTGAGATGGTGATCTGTATAAGGTGTACATCACTCTGAATCTGTAAACAGCTCAATACGCCTGGAGGAGACTCGTATAATGCCAAGAGACATTTCCCTTTGTATAAATAATGTTTTAACCATTTGTTTTGGTCTATTTAACAAACCTCCAAGTACACAAGGCAGATTTTGTTATACAAATGGGTATTGTGATAAACATAATAGCATTAGGAAATACAAAAATAAGGAAAATACACTTAATATTCCAAGACTTTAATCTTTGCAATTTTGATTATAAAATACAAACTGCTGACAAGAAAACAAAATCAACAATGAAACATTTTACATGTCCTTGATCACATTTGTGTGCATTTCTTGCAGTCAGACAGTCAATATTTGGGAGGTTTTTGGCCAACCACCTCCAAAAACACCTTCATTCTTATGGACTAAGCTTTAATATAACATACTGCCTGGGATTGTGCAACTCTGCAAAGATGTTACCATCCTGCTACACTTCATTGTACAATAATGCAACTGTCTACCATACAGCTAGTCAAGCTAGCACAGGCATTTTACCTGCCTTTCCTAAAAAATTTACAGAATATTGGGTGAAGCTTTCACTGGGAAAAATAGGCTGCTATCCATTCTTTTTAGGAAAAATACAATAGCAACCCCAGATAATAAGAAGTCTATCGAGCTAGCATAATAAGATTAAGTTGTAGTTTAGCTGTAGTTTCTCAAAGAATTCTCCAGTGGATTTTATCACAGAATAAATTCGGCTATATGGCAAAATAACTTATGTGACACGTCAAAAATCAAATCAAATATAAAAGGTAGTATTATTATACAACATACATTTTTCACTGCTTGTGTTATCAAAATTCAATTTACTTTCAGAACAACCCGTCATAACTCTGAAAAATTACACAGTTCACACCAACTGCCAAACAAAAAAGAGCAGAAATGTTTTAAGCATGTTTGGCAATGTGCAATAATCCCTTGTAGCTACCTTATGTTGACAGCTATCTGATTATTTCCTCATGCTAACAGCTTAGAAAATTTTGCTGTTTCAGAAAAAAAAACAACACAATAAAGTAGGATAATATGTTGAAGTGAGAAGTGTGGCTGTTGCATTGCTTTAAGCAGTGTTGTGAAACCATTTTCATAAGTTATGATTCTGTCTTATCTTAAAAACGGAGCCAGCTGTAACCTTTCACAGACGTAGTTCAAATCAAGAATGAACTTTTTTGGAGTCCTTCAATATTCCATTAGGTGGCCTTTTCATTATGTGCTTACCTTAATGTACTTCAGATGTCACATGCGTATGACTCTTATCGTTTTTCACATAAGTTTCACTCTTATCAATAACAGTAAACCTTGAACTGAAGAATACCTTACTTCCTATTTGTTAACATATTTGCAGGTATAATATCTGACTATGAGAAATGCAAATTAGTAAAAGTTTAACCTTGACCTTGATTTACACAGAGCTCATGAACAAGCAACATTTCATGTAAGTCAAATTTGATGAGCACAATTTTCAGCCTTGCAAAGTGTTGGACTCATATTAACACAGGACACGTCCCAACCCACCTGATGACCTAGAGGCAGAACTAGGAAGACGGATTCAGCGAGGTGGAAAATTATCAAACAGAGACGTTAGAGCGAGGACAAGTCAAAGAGAAAGTGATCCGAGTGTTGAAAGAGAAACTCATCCGATCATGTTTACAATAAAAAAGGGAGGCTTACCTAAAGGTGACATCTCTGGCACCCCTGCCAGGTACGGCCCATCCAGGAACTTTGGTTCATTGTCATTGATGTCCTGCACCTTGACCACAAACTCAGACCTTGGCTCGACAGGTAAGTTGGTTATCCGGTCAATGGCTTGAGCTTGGAGGGTGTAGTAAGCCTGGGCCTCCCGATCGAGGCGTTTTGTGGCATGGATGTCTCCAGTGTTCTCGTCAATAGTGAAGATAGAGGTGGCCCCCTCACCAGACAACACATACTTCACCTTGCCGTCTCCTTTATCCACATCAGAGTGTAGCTGTTAAAAGATAAGAACGAGGAACTGTCATATAAGATACTTAATGATCTATTGGAGCAAAATTTCTTTAATATTTTAGTCGAAATGCTTGGCTTAATAAAGGATGACTTCAGGGCTTCTGTCCCACAGGATTCTCACTAAAGCAATGATTAAATTATGATTATACCAGTGAAAGTGATACCTCACATAACCTATTCAGAGATAACAAGCCAAGTTCATTGATTTAACTGCATTACAGTTTAAAGTATGTCGTGTTTCGGCACATTTTATGATTTTCCTATACATTAGCACATTTGTGTATCAAATGCAATTATGAAGTCAAGCCTAATGAAGTATTTAATATTCAAACAATATTAATATTGTTAGAATTTTTAAGCTAATGTCTTATCTGTAGACATTTGTAAATGTCTACAGACAATGTCTACCAGGTGTTTGCAGAACACATTCAAATCAGATCAGGAGAATAATTATGCATTAATCATTTTATTAAAAAAAACACATTTGTTCTCAACAACTAAATGCTGACACTCTATGTAACATAAATATAATATATGCAATGGTCATTTCTAAAAACAAAAATCTTCATAAAGTCAAACAAAATCACATGATAGACATCAAAACCTATTGTAATTAATCAAACAGAAGTAATGCACATTGTTTTGCACTTATTTTAACTTTAAAACAAGACATAAAATATTAATATAGAGATAAAGTTTTCCTCTGCAAATATCTGTATAAATAATCTCTGAAAAGCCTAGGTCTTTTGGGCTTATGCAACCTGGCCCAAAGTTAATATTTTTAGGGAAATTCTGAACTCACAGTTAATGAAGCCCAGTATCAGTGCACCACTTAGACATTCAGCTCATCATTGGACGATAGTTTCTCCATAAATCCTAATAAGCTAAGATGAAGTTAGAGATTTGGAGTGATTTGCCGTGACATACTTTGAAAAAGTTTGCATACCATCATGTTCAAAGTACCTTACAGGGATTTTACACGATAGATTAACACTAACAATCAGAATTAGAATCAGCTTTATTGGCCAGGATTGCATTCGCAAACATTGAATTTAGCCTTGGTTTCCAAGTGTTAACAGCATACAGACAAAAAGAATCAATATATAAACTTTAGAGGAAATAAACATAGGGAAAAGGTATGATTTGTGCATGTATTTGTAACTATTTTTTATTAATGTTTATTTATGTTTATGTCCATGAAATAAGTGGAAAGTTACAAATGACATTTTCTTTTGGAAATCTGTAAATGAGCTGTTCTGATATCCTATACCCTTAAGAAGGATTTCTTTCCTGATATCCTTACAGGCTTTTTTACCATTTTGTTTATTTCAACAGTCCATAAAGTGACATATTTTATGCTTGACATGTTACGTCCAGATGTTTCTCTACTTCCTTCAGTATTTTTTTTGTCTTGCCTTTGGATATCCTCTTGTTGCAGGTTGTGTTGTGCAGCAAAGGCTGAGACAGCTACTCCAGGTTGAACTGGATCACCCTGAAGCTCTTCACATTCTCAGAAACGCCACTAACCTTCACGGATTTTCTTCTGTCGCGCTTCCGTTTTGAACTGCCTCCATGAAATCTTTTCAAAGTTTCACGATTGTGGAACTTCTTGATAACATTTCAAACTTTTCAGAGACCACATTTCGAGGTCTTTGGCAGTGCAGCCTTGTGTATTCTATTCTGTGATAATGTTTTTTTTTTCTTTTTTTTTCAACCACTCTGGAAAACTGGCAACTGCCCACTAAACATAATCCCCTGAAAATGAGCGCAGGTTTGATTTGTTTGTCTTTAAGTTTGTTATAGGAATCTAGTTTTTTTTTCTTCTTTTTAGAAATGAAGAGGACAACAAGAGATCTATACTTCCCTATATAAAAACTTTGACAAGTTTTTTTTTTATATTCTAAGAAAAAAAAGGTTAATCTGTATTATTTTCTGAAGTCCATTTACAGCTGCAGCAGCATAGTGACTGTAAGTGTGAAACAAACAAGAAGCAAGTTATGGACATCACAAAGATTTGTTTCTGGCTAGAAAAAATGAATCAGAACTGTTTTGCCTTAGCACATATCTAACAATGCATGTGGGTGCAGAAGGACTACCTTGTTACACCATCCATTAGAAGACTGGCACAAGTTTTCTGTTAAAAAAAATTAATTGCAACGTCTATATAATGATGTCACAAGTACAAAAGCTAAATGTCCTTAATTGTAGAACTGGCACTGTAATGATACTCAAAGCAAAACACTGCACTCCACACCCTTGATCCGAAAGCACATGTGCTATTCAAAATGAGAGCTCATCAACAAACAACTCACATCCTTTAAAGACTTGTCAGTCCTCGATTTTCCACGAAATCCTCTTGACTTGCATACTTCTGGAACTACGTAATGTGTTTTTAATACACTAGCTTACATTGGAAGATGGGAAACAGAGATGAAGCACCTTAAGAGCCCAAAATATAATTCTTATGAAAGTAATGCCGTTTTAAAACTTTACTACAAGCATCATGTCTGTTTTGAAGGGAATTGCATAGTGGCTACCAAAGAAAATAATCCAACCATTTAAACAACTAATGTCAGGACCTAAGACGTGTTGCACAGATGCACAGAATGGCCAAAAAGTAGAAAAATACTTCTAAATATAAATACTACTGTGAATGCTAGGCTTCAGTGGTAAGAATTTAGTGTTTACTTTCTTTCTTTTTGTAAATAAACCTCATTAGGAATTTTATTCATGTATAAGTTTGTATTAAAACAGACTATATTAGAAACCACACTTAAAATTTGAAGACATATCACTAAAACTGTTTAATATGTATAAAAAATACATTGGAATAATTTGTTGGTGTCTACCGCCCAGGTGACCAACATATACCACAATGCAAGGTTCACTTTGCCTCAGGGAAGGTCAGTGTTCATGATTCTACAATAAGAAAGAGACAGCAAAAAATTGCATCCACTGGAGAGTCCCAAGACAAAAATCACTGCTGACAAAAGAACATGAAGGCTTTTCTCACATTTAAAAAAAAAAGAAAAAAAAACTCAGGATAGCCAAGATGTTTTGGGAAAATGTTCTATGCAGCCGAAGAGACAAAACAACAAATTTTTTAGAAGATGTGCATCATGTTACCTTTGGCATAAAATGACCACAGCATATCAGAAAGAGACCATCAGCTTCCATACCAACAATCAAACATGGAAGTAGCAGTGTGATGGGCTGTTGATTAATTAATATAACCATTAATTCTGCAATATCCAGGCATCATATAAGGCCAGGTTAGATGGGACCATTATTAACTATTTCTAAATCAAATTCTAATCTGCAGTCTGCATTTTGTATTTACTCTGGATATGTTTCTCTAGTCTCAAAATCAGGTTGATGATATGAGACTTCGAAGTGTGACAAAAGCAAAAACAGAAAAGGAGGAAATATTTTTTCACAGTTCTGTGTGTATCAAATTTAACAACTATATTGGAATTCATACATAACACTGCTTGTGATAATAATTTTCATTTTGCTGCACCATGTTTATTCTGAATGCTGTGAAGATAATAAAAATTTTTTTCTTCTGACAGATGAAATCCTAAAGCATGTCAGGTGGTTAAAGTTGACATGGGCTCCCGTTTTCAAATCATGACTATGACAAAATAATCCTGGAAAAACTCTCAAGAAAGAGATTGAAATCATGATGACACAAACAAACTTTGAATAATCATAGTTGAAGTCAGGATGTTTGATGAACCTTTTTATTTTTTTACACATGAAGTGAAGGCAGCGTTTGGAGTTCGAAAATGAGGAGGCAGATTTTCTTTAGCTTACAGCTCACTGCGGAGCGTCAATGTCTCTTTCTATGACAACAAACTGAAAAATGACCATCCAGACAATCCACAGCACACATTTCGGGGGCATGTTTTTACTGATTCTTTTGACATTTTGTTTTAAACTTTGATCAAATAAAGTTTCCATTTAGGCTTTCTAAACATATTCTGTTGGTCTAAGTTCCAGGGCTATAATTCTCCTTTTCTACACAAATTTCTACACAAACAGGCTGCAAATAAAAGTCTCCAGGAATCAGTAAATGGCAATGTAGAACAATGTCACTGAAACTGGGCAATAACTATCCACTGTATACAAAACCTGATTCATGTTACAATTGAGAGCAAAACAACATAATTAAAATTTACCAAATGACCTGTGTTTCACAAGTCTCCTATTTATAATGTTTTTCATTCAAGTAAAATTGCCTGCAACAAAAGCTGCAGATTTCCAGTCCAGCCCACACTGAACATATTAATGTCCCAGTTGAGGCTCTATTGTTAAGATTCACAAACACTTCTCTTCAACTGTACCTTGAGATTTAGTGACTGAAAAGAACAGAATAGGTAATAATTCCCTGCCCTTGCAAATAAATTGCCTTATTTTATCCAAAGTTCTTACCTTGGCTCAAATACATTCATGCAGTTCTAAAATCCAACAAAACTTTATCTTATGATCAATCTCAAGAAAATGGATGCCCATAGCAAACGTCAAAATGGAGCGAGAGATATAGGAAAAAAGGTTATCTAATTCAACATCTAAGCATGACAAAAGAGACAAAACTAAAGTGTGCAGAGTTGAATGAGTGGACAATATTATAAAAATGAAATCCCTCAGCATACAAGCTCATACAATGAATGAGAAAGATTCTCTAATAACAAATTTATCACAGATACAAAGAATAGATATGTGATCTGAATTGGTTTGACTAAATGTCAAGTCCATATTTGACACAGACCACCATAACATATTGATTGATGGTACAACAGTTTATGTTATCATGAGTAAATATTCCTTTTCGTCACAGAGCTCCAGAGCTTCCAATAAATACTGGAAAGCTGTGGCTCTGAGTCGGCCTGCCACCTCATCGAACTCTTAAACAAAGTTCGATCCGAGTGCAAGAACTCTTTGCTTTTTCAATCTCTAACTTGGTCAGGATCTTTTAATGAAAGAAGACAGGACAAAGCCTGTCCGCCTTCCTCTTCAGTTGCCTTGTGGTTTGGCAAGGCTTACTTTTTCTCGCTGTAATTGAGCTGGAGCTAAGGAGGACAAAAAAGCTATTGTTTTACTCCATTCAGCAAAAAATTGTTCTTAAAAATCTATTGAAGGCGTTCAATACCGCTCCTCTTCTAGAATCATAGCATGCACAAAATGTCTGCTGCAGTTTTCAATTAGTCACTCGCTTCGGTCGTTGTTTTCTGTGTAGAGCAACGTCGGAAAACGCCTATAGGACAACATTTTATTTATATTACCATGTACTCGTGCAATGATATTGGCGAAAGTCTTCTTTCAATTTATCTGTAAATGTCAACATCTCATTATGGGATAAATAACAGTGTTATTTCAGGTTGCAAGTCGGTGCTCTAGGGGAGGAGAATGATTAGGTCAATATTATTTTGGTGGCACTGACAGACTACATGCTGTACAGAGGATACAACACCAAAGGTCTTTTATTAATGGAATCCATCAGCTCCCTGATAGATGCCGCACTGAGGGGCCACGATGATTGGATTGGCTGTGTCCTCATGCTTTAGCACGTACACATATATACGTGGCCTCTCTTATATGGAGCCCGCCATGTTTATTCACCATCTCCTGCTGTCGGGAGCAAAGCCGAGGTAAATTGTCAGTCTTGGAGAGAGTCAACATTTAATCTGGAGGAAGCCATCCGTGGCAGTTTGTTTCCAGTGAATGCCACAGACAAGAAGGACAAAGCGGGCCAGGTCAGCGGGTCAAACACACCATGTGGTCTTTTCAGTGAACTGTTTGGCTTGCTGTGTCTCCAACTTTCCCCTCGGTGGTAAAAGCCTCACAAAAAGAAAGGCTACTGGCTTCACCTCGCCACATCTCGTTTCTACTAAAAGCTGCATGAGATATGTACAGGCGGGGGGTTCTTATTAAGAATAAGACATGAATAAATGATTTTATCTCTCTGCTTCATTTGAAAATGCCAGCTTCTCACTTTAAGGTGCTATTTGGAGACTCAATTCTTATTACTTTCACAAAGCTGCTTCACTTGCAAAAAATAAAAAATAAAAAAATAAAATCAAAATAGTAGCTTAGTGATTCTTCCCTCTTTGCTTCCCTGAGGGCGAGCCGTAACACAGCACGGAGCATGGCGCTGCTCGGCGGTGTAGCTCAAAGGCACCCCGGGGAATTGTGAGGAGGGGTGGGATCTAAACACAGAGTCTTCTGAAATCAGTCCTGACACTTATCATCACTTTGTGTGCTGGCAGTTCTCCGGGGACCAGCCTGTTAACTTCTGAATTTGCTCGTGTACCGCTCGGCGACGGAGAAGGCAGGTCAGAAAGCATGAAAGAGCCAGTAACAACCCGACGATTCAGACTTTTTAAACAGGAATTTCTGCTTGATGAGATCAAACATTTGAATTGTTGATTTTCACCATCCGGTACATGAAGAAAACAGATGCATGAAGGTGCAAAAGTGGCTCTTTCTTAGTGGATGTGCAAAGTACCAAAAGGAAAAAACATATACCTCTGTCAGAAGTTCAAATAAATAAAGATACACAAGCAGCGACACAGATGTTTCAAGGTGGCTGAACAAAATTTTTTTTTTTAGGAGAATAAAATGCCCTGCACTCAGCGAAGCCTCCACAACTCAAAATGGACACAATAGCACGAGCATTACTCAGTCTGCAGCAGAGAAACAGCTTCCCCCCCACTACCTAACAGCCATCAATAAAGAACTACTCTCAGATTTTTCACAAAGGAGTTCAAACAGAAACATGCATCAAGAATTCGACAAACATGGTAGGGCAATAATGAGGGGCCCTCCACACTAATTGGCGCCCGTGTTTAGTGAACACAAACATCAGATATGACCTTTCACACACATTTAACATTTCCAGTGCTCTGAAAGTTTGTGTCACTTCCATGAAACAACATGACAATACCTGAAATAGCATGTTCCCTGTTTCTCAGATCATAAATGAGTTAAATACTAGTTATTAGTTCAATTTCGTTAATGAAACCCAGGCCAGATTAGTGGCTGACGACTCAAATGGTGCCCATTTGACAACATAAAGTAGCCCAAACATCCCAAAACACAATGCATTATGCTTCTTAGAAAATGGAGAAAACAGAACTATTGTTAGCCTTCCCAGACTTGGAAACTTACCCAAGATTACTCTCTGAAGAAAGAAAAACATGATAATAATGACATATTTAATTGCAATTAAAATAGGGTTAAGGTAAAAACTCCTACCAACATTTTTCACTTTTACAACAAAGAGGGCAACACTAAGATGGTTTTAGGCCAAATGTTACAGAATTAGGTAACATGACAATGCCACAATTTGCATGGTAATAAAAAATAGCACCAACTTCGACAGCTAATCAAAAAACAAAAAATGTGGAAGAAGCATGCGGAGAGCTAAATCTTAAAGAAGATACCAGGAAAGATAGATTTACTGTTAGATCATTCTGAGTGTAAATTAAAGACTAAATAATGTGTTAAAAAGCCATTTATTATTTACTACTTTAGTGCTTAACATTATTGTGTCCAACTGTACAGCAAGTACAACTAAAACGTATACAAAAATCAAATGAAATCAAGCTTAAGACAGAATAAAAGGGTCTCTCCACCACAAAAAAGAGCCACATTTGCAGAAGGAGCAGCTGTCAGTGACATCGGCTCCAGACATGCTTGGTTTTTCATCTATTCACTCGGCCATGTTCTGGTGAGTAGCCATGGAGCTGTGCTTTGAGAGCGAGGCTCAGTGGCTCTTTCATTTCCAACTGGGAGGTGGGGAATTAGTAATCATTATAGGGAGACTGTGGGTTTTCACTAAGCAGAGCACAGTTGCATGGGATTTGTCGCATATTTCCCCTAAAAAGAATAAATGTGTTTCACTTGCATACTTATGTTTGTAATTTTTTTTAGGATTTTAATTTTTATTTGACACTTTTTGATTCTGCCAGCTTACATATCCTGTAGTTTCAATAAAACAGGAACAAATATTTCAACTGCCAGGTCGAATCAGTCACATTTGTGTATGCACCAGTTTTTACGACAGCAGACTTATGTGGATGCTGTAATTTCCTGACAGGTATGCCAGAAGAAATTGTGCTTTCTTTTATTTGTTTGTCTCTTGTCATTATCAGAGACAACTGAAGCATCTGTGGAGAGAATTTCTGAGTAATTTTTTGTGCAGGGGGTAAAAGGTGAAGTTGGATATGGAGTGAAGAAGGAAATTGTGTGTTACATTCAGTTTTAGGGAATATTTTAGTTATTCTGTCCTTTAAAGATCTTAGAATCAGGAAAATTGAAACTGACTCGACCATTTCATTAATGTTTTCTGATCTAAGCCATCTCACTCTCCTAAGCAGGTCTGAAATCTGTAGTTTTAACATGACAAAATATAAACAATAAAAGAAATGTGGAAACTTTTGCAACTGCCACTTGATCATATTGAGCAATACTGCAATAGCAGAACTTTTATTGGTTTTCTGTTGTGGGACATTTAAACATAAAACAAGCGAAATAAAACAACATTCAACAATCAGAAAAATCAAGGATTAGCAAGCAAAAGATTTAAGATAAGTTTGAGAGCGAGTTCCAAAAAACGTAGTCCAACATTCAGTTTATTCTCAAGTAAAAAAAACATTTTAGACAGATAAAAATTTTGCAAGGGAAGGAAATCCAGCGAGGTCACCCTGACATCAGGTCAGGAAACATTTGGGGAAAAACAGAACGACTGAAGGTGTTCAGCTTCTTTCAAATAAGATGACTGGAGCACTGCACTCTGCTTCCAAACCCATTCATGTCTGTGCTGTGCAGAGGTAAAATAGCTCTGCAATGCAGCGAGATGAATCCCATGCAAGGTTGACCGCTGCCACACAGATGAAGTTGGAATGTTTTAAATTTGGACTTAGCTCTCGGTAATTACTCTTCGTAATATGAATGAACGAGCTTGTGCATTTGTTTGTTTTATCAATACTGAAGATATTCTAAATGAGATATGCTGTTCTTGTGAATCAAAATTCTTGCCAATGAACAGCAGTCCCCAATCATGATGCTGCCATTGGCTAGTTTCACACTTTTGGAAAAGTGGGCCAAAAATTTTATTCTAGCAGCATCACACAGGATTGTTCTGGACCAAATTAATGAAGAATACAGGAGATTGCTGAATACCTGAACTCAACTGACGGTTGCTTTTGATTTCTTTGAACCATCTTTCATAATTTTCTGTCTTTTTTTCTCAGTCTGACTTCATCAATTGCTTTCTTCTTGCCAGTCTAACATCAAACCTCGATTTGTGGTTTGATGAGACATGCTAATAGCTATCCCATTAAAAGAGCTGTAAATCTCTGCAGCTTCTCCAGAGCCTTTGTCCTTTTTTATGTCTTTTTTTGTCTCACCCATCTTCTGAACAACTCTTTTCAACTTTCCTGTCCCTGCTGGAAGAAAGCAACCCAAAAAATATGCTTAAGATTATATTTTTCATGGAAAATGTGAAGTTTTAAGGTGCATTTATACTTTTGTAAGGGACAGTAATTCTAGTTCCCTTACAAAATGTGCAAAATAAGAGCTGTAAATTGTTGATTTGATAAGATGTTTAAGAAAGCTTCACAAAGAAGAACAAATATTTGCTTTGTTTTCTATCTGAACACATCGAGACATGAAAGAAGTTCCCACAAGCAATTCTGAGAGGTTTCTTTAATGATTACGACAGCTGTTCTGCCAGATGTGAAAGAGGAAAAAATGCACCTGAAATGTCAGTTGACATAGATCAGTAGATGTGCCTGTACACTGGCAGAAACAGCACTTGAAATATAAACTGAAATAATTGAAGTGTCACTATATTGTCCTCAAAGGAGCTACATACTCGTTACGATTAGGAGAAATTGTGTCTTCTGCTGCAAATTATTGATTAAAACGCTCCAATAGGGTGAGGGTTACAACTAGTTTCAGTGCAAACAGATACAGACATGTGTCACGACTTGACAGCAGACAAAGCAAAGTGCAGACAGTTATTTTTAGAGGATAAATATGAAAATGCTGAAGGCGCCGTTTTCAGCAGGGATGAGACCGCTGCGTCTCCGAGACGGCAGCTGTACACACGAGAGAATCGGCTTTTGGTGAAAGTCGAGAAAAATGATTTTCAGTATTGTGACTGCCATTCATTCATTTTGTTTCCAACAGAAAGCGACAGCTCATATCTGCACCTGCTGACTGAGTCATAACACCAGGGACATAATGGCTCTGTTGCTGTATGTGGAAATTGAATTGTGATTTTCTCCCACCTTAAAAGGTATGAGACAAGATCCCCCATGCGAAGAAAATCGCATGGAAATCCAATACCTCAATGAGGCATTTTTGGTTCTTTGTGTGAATGAAAAAAAAAATACTAATGTAGGTGCTAAATGTATTTATTTATGCATTCGCCACACTTTTACGAAACACATTATAGTCCTCGTCTTTGGTGCAAAAGAACCTTCAACCAGGATCTGGCAGGAAATAATATGCTCCTGCTTCAAGACAAAGAAACAAGCAGTTAAAGTCCTAAAGAGGTTTTCATAACACTGTCTAGACCTGGGGTTTTTTTGTTTTTTTTACATAGTCCAACAGCAGTTCATGGGAAGTTTTTATTTGTAATACTTGCAAGGCATAATAAAAATTTTTTTAAAAGTTTATATGTACATCAAAACAGGATCCAGATGAAAATTCAGGTTCTGTGTAGTAGCTTTTTTATTAAAGATGGGCTTGTTACTGGCATTACCGTAAATGATGGTTCTGAAATGTTCAAAACTTTCTAAATTATTCTTTTGCCTGTTGTTTTAACTGACCATAATATGAAATGTGTAATTTAAAAATGATAATACTTTACCAGGAAAATTATACACACTGGCTCTACACAACTTCTTTGAAAAGTAATTCAATGGTGTTGACAGTTCTGAAATCATTTTCAAGTTGATGATTTTCTTAGTAGTTACAACTGACTGCAGCTGATTGCTTCTATGTGTGAAAATAAGAAAAGTACCAATTAGTTTAATGGCTAAAGCGGTGCAAAGCAAAAAAGATTAATACGGAAAAATCTAGCAAATATTTGTAGTCTGAAAGATCATACCTGAAAGATCATAAAATATATCTCTGTACCACACACAGAGATATATAATATGTATATATATTTCATTTGTTTTATCTTGTTCAATTGTCTTGCACATAAAATGTGAAATACAAATTAATTTGCATTGCCTTACTGTTCAGGAAGGAAGTTTTACAACAATGCAAAATGAGTAGCTGACTGCTAGAAAGACTTCTCCAAATTAAACGAATTGTTTGCACACATGAAGTGCTTTAAAGGAATAGTTTTGATAAGATTCTTAAATTTAATATATTATCAACTCAAATTGAATTCATGGTTAAGATTTCCATTTGGAAGATGGATGGATTGACGGACGTAACTTGTACACACTACAGTCGGATAAGGTTCTGAAAATCCAAATATTGTTCAATATTGTTTCTTACTTAAATAAAAGTTAATGCTTTTCCACATTTTTCATTAAGTGTATCTTCATTATGCAGTTTCTTATGTTAGCATCAACCCAGGATTTGTGCAAATCTTTTTTCTTACCTTGTAGTTATTTCTGGAATATCATTTTTAGTTTAAACTTGTGCACCTGATTTTTTTTGTTTGTTTAAAAGATTCAACGATAAAACATTTGGTGACCAAAATCAGATGGTTTTCTTATCAACCTTGTCCCTGTGCTTTTCCTTCAGGCTCTATTGGTCAGCAGCACTTTCCCATAATGATCCTTCCACAAGTCCTGCTGTGTTTAAAATTCCCTCTGACCAGATCATAACACCACTCCTCATGTTCCACAAATGACCCAAATAAGCCATCACCACAACCTCACAGTGATAGTTTTAAGCATACTGAAATCGTTTGGGAAACTAAATCTGGATGAGGCAAAATTGGGGATACTACTGTGCCCTAACACATCTCATTAGACCTCACCAAGAACCTGCAAAGCTAATTCAGTTTCTGGTAGCTCTTTAATGCAGCAGCAGACTTTTCTTGGCCGTCACCGACACACTTAACTCTGCTGCTGAACCTAGAGATGCATTTTCCTTACAAATGTGGAACGATTTAAAGGGGAATAAACAGGCTTTCCAAGATACATAAGATTTAGTGCTGTGACACATTGCTACAACTAATTAATAATCACAAATGTAATGTTTTTGTGTATAAAACAATGCTTTTACTTACACCATTTGTTTAGTGGGTACATTACTACCAAATGCATATATATATATATATATATGACACTGAATTTTTCTTAAGCTATAGGATTCTCCTCCTTCTGCATAACAAAAAAACACTGCTTTTTTGTTGATATATAACAAAAACATATTTGTTATGTTAAATATGTTTTATATACAGTACAGACCAAAGGTTTGGACACACCTTTCTAATTCAATGGGTTTTCTTTATTTTCATGACTATTTATAAGGCAAGAGATCCCACTTATTAACCTGACAGGGCACACCTATGAAGTGAAAACCATTTCAGGTGACTACCTCTTGAAGCTCATCAAGAAAATGCAGAGTGTGTGCAAAGCAGTAATCACAGCAAAAGGTTGCTACTTTGAAGAAACTAGAATATAAGGGGTATTTTCAGTTGTTTTACACTTTTTTGTTTAGTGCATATTTCCACATGTGTTATTCATAGTTTTGATGCCTTCAGTGTGAATCTACAATGTCAATAGTCATGAAAATAAAGGAAACTCATTGAATTAAAAGGTGTGTTCAAACTTTTGGTCTGTACTGTATAAATAATTAATTGCAGCTGTTAAAACCCCTCAACCCTCACCCCAGAAAAATACAATGGAAAAATGGAACAATGACACGCGGGCGTTCCGCTGCAGGTTAAGTTCTCAGCAAAATGCTCTTTTTGGACCTGAAATAGCCAAAGCTACTAAGATATTGTTGAGCTACAGTCTCCAACTCAAGCCTTCCCTATTCAGCTCTTCCAGACTAGCAGCAGCAGTTAGCAAACACCTGGTGGAACTATGCATCTGTTGAGCTTTTCATACGGACTACATCTCAATCAAACACTATTAAGAACAGATATGAACGGCATAATTGAGAAATGTTGTGATGACCTGCAGAAGGAAGCATGCCTGAAAGAACAGGGACCAAGCCAAACTTCTTTAATGTTTCATATATTCATCATTTTTATAACAACTAATGTAAACCATTACTTGATTATGCTATAAAATGCCACTATTTGCCTTGAAAATAGACATTACTGCCACTTTATGGTTCCTTTTTTCTTTGAGTGTTTTTCTCTTTGTCTGCTTTAAACTGTTTTAATCAAAATGATGGAAAAAAATGGTTGACAGGAATAGGCATCCTTTTCAAAGCATTAAAGAAAAGAAAAAACAAACCTCTCTCTCATCACAAAAAACATCCTTGGATGTTATTGTCTTGTTTTTGTGTGCAAGTGAAGAAAAGCCACGTATGACAATCAAAAGGAATTTTATTTCCATATAAGGTGGTAAAGGGAAGAAGGAAACCATTAAAATATGGTGAACAGAGAGAGATGACCAGGCTTTTCCACAAATAAGAAAAATAAATTATTCCAAAAAGTATAAAGGCAAAACAAACTCCTGTGTCTAAATGACAGACAATACAGACGAGGTCGAAGGTTGTGCTGTTGTACCAGTGTGTTGTGTTACTGAGACATGTTGAATCTTCAATCATCGTATAATCTTATTTTTCTGAGATCAACATTTGTTTTCATGGTACTGAGGTTTATATTTATCTAAAATCACATGACAATTTTACATAATTGAAAAGAATCTGAAAAACTAACACTGTGAATTTTATGGTCTTAGATACAAAGAGATCAAATACAGCATCTCATCCAATCTGTTAATTTAAAAGGAATTTTATCTGAACTGACTGATGGAACATGTACATAATCCGTAATTAAATCGTAGACTTTTAAAGAGCTGTCAGAGTAAAGTGTCTCCAGTAAAATTCAGACAAATTAGTTTAGGTAATATTGCTACAGGCATCTGAGTCAAACAATGACAGAACCACATATATCAAGGAGGCATAAAGACCTAAATTCTACAGGTAAGGTCATCTGCAGGATATACAGTACAGTAGGGGAGGTTAAAGTGGGCTATAAATATAGCCTGGCCTGCTGTTCTCAACCTCCCCCAGCTTTCAGACTCTAGAGCTGCTCATCCTCTTCACTGACATGTTCTAATAAAAATAAAACTCTGCCTGTACATTATGCCATGCATGTTTTAGTTTCTACATTTAACAACAAGTAGAGACTTTGTCTATTTTAACATGGCATTTGAAGTGAAGATGTAATCAATGTGCAATCACATTAGGATTTTGGTATTTCCTTTCAACCACAAAAACTTTAATGTGACAGTGCAGAAATATTAACTATCATAGCTAAATTCTGGCACAGGAGAAGGAAACGTTGTGGGAATATGATGGAGGAATAAAAATCTAGAAGCTTCAGAGGGCCACAAATGGCCGCAGGGTCACACTTAAGACATCCCTGCTAAGAAATCTTTTTTTTTGTCATTGTGAATCGACTTACAGAGCATATGATTTTAAAAAATAAATAAATAAATCTTTACTCTTGCGTGAACAAGTTTGAATAAACCTGTATCCCTCCAAGTTAAAAAGAATCAATACCAATAGTTTTGTACATGTGGTACTTTTCTCATGTCACGAACTTGTGTAAACTTCACTACACTGTAGACTTTTACACACACAAATGTTTCATCAAATGTGCATGTCAAAGTTTCTGCAGACAACAACAACAAAATGATTTCTACGCAGCTCTGCCATTCAGCAGAATGTCAGACGGCTAAGGTGAAAGTATCCAGCATGTGTGGTCATGACTCCCATTTGGGATGGGGAGAAAATAAACAATTCTGCTTTATAAAGTTTGTTTTAAGATATTTTTTCTACAGCTAAACATGCCGGTGGGTCACTTTTGACCCGCAAGACAACACAAGGGTTAAACAGATGAAATGCTCTTCAACTTTTGAACTCTACCAACAAAGATAATATTTTGGTGGACTATTTCCATCTAACATGCATTTTTTTCAACTGAAAAGGACTAAAAAGCTTGAACAAAAAGAACTGTATTTAAAAGATCTGCTTTCTGTGGATGCATATCATGGCTGCTGGTGGGAAGAGGCCTTGTGGTTTCTAATGGTCGGCACTTTAACAGCAATAAAAACCATGATAGGTGTTTTGGGGTAGCTAGGATCACTCGTGAGGTCACACGACACTCAGGAGAGTCGTCAGAGTCTTTGTTAATTAAACTATGAAGTGCTGACCGGCTGGGAAAGGATATTTACTCCTTTGGATTTCTTCAGTGCAATCATTATTTTACCATCCAATTCCTTTTCAAATATGAGACAGCTTTTGATAGGCTGATGACCACCTCATTTTCTTTAGAAATATTTTTTTCTAATTCCATACCCCGTCAAGTTTGACAAAATTTGTCCTATACAAGTGTAATTAGGGCAGAATGAGACACCATGACAAAGTGGTCGTACATATGGCTTGTGACCCACAGTTTTATAAACATTATATGCGAAAATTAATACCCAAGTGAGTCAAACTGGGTATTGTGCAAATTTCATCCTTTTAGAAGGAGTAGTTAATGTTGTATTAATATGTAATTTTCCTGAGAATTCAAAGCAGGAAGACGTTTGTGCTCATGAACCTTTGGCTTTATTTTTTTTAACTACACTGTTTGCAGGTGTATGATTTGAATAGTAACATGCTCAAAGTCCAAATCCAAACACATTCTAGGTCTGTATGGTTGGACAAAAGGTATAAAAATTATGATTGGTTTGAAGAGTAATCTTAATATCTTTTACTTTTGATTTACTGTTATTCAATTTGCACACTTTGTATTTTACCTTCATGCCCTGCCTTATGTAAAATATACAATAAGTGCATTTTATGTGGTTTTTAAAAAATAATATTTTATTATCAATGTAGTTGCAGTGCTTAAACAGGGCTACATCCGGAGGCAGCTTTTTTCTGGTTTGATCAAGAAGATCTTTTGGTTTTCCACAATCAGATAGCCAGCTCTGAACCACATCAATACATTAAAAATGTATTCTACAGTAAATTATTCATCAGTTCTCAGTTGATTTCTTTGTAAACAATGTGCCAGTAACCAGGTTAGTGACATAAACTAGATTCATCTCAGGATTCTTGCAAACAGATTCTCTGACACTACAAGACTCATTTATTTGCAGTGTTTGTGAGCGCTCCTGCAGTAGTTACAACAGATGGCCTGATACAACCAGCTCACAAGACAAGATGATGCACGATGTCTGTATTCAAGAGAACAAGACAATATTTAAAATAATATTTTTGAAAAACCTCAGAATCATATTTTTATTACCTTACAAGTAAATATTTCAAAAATTTTATACAGTAAATAGTTTGCATGTTTCAAAATATCAAACTGTGTTTTAAAAAACACTGTTTAGTTTTTATGTTTTTATGATCAACTGAAGCTTTTATTCATTTGCTGCTACAATGCAACTTGGCAACAACTCAACTACTTCCTTTACAACTTCAGGAAAGTCAGATGCTGACAGCAAAAAGATGAGGCTTTTCTAGACCGACTTCACTTTCACAAGAATCAGTGTTTCACTGTCGCAAGATGCACTTTCATTCAATTATATTTTCCATATTTGTATAAAGAAAAAAGCTATGTGTAGAGCCAGGAATTTTTCAGCTTAAAACTTCTAACCTGATGCTTTATTTTGTTCTTTGTTACTTCATACAAAAAGTATAAGGCAAACAAGACTCAAATGTTTTATTTACCACAATGTTTTGAAAAATCAGAATTCCTTCCAGTACACACAAAGTTCTTCTTTTCATGACTAAATCACGTTGTGATGAGAGACGGTTGTATTCCCTTCAGCATGATAAAAGCATAAGCAGCAGTTTGCAGCACAGCAGGACGGCGTCACAACAGGGCCTAACTGTATATTATTACATACTAAAGGACTCAAACAGCAACTTTCCTACTTATTAATTTTTCTTACATTTACTCAACATGTATGTGTCCCACTTCCATATAATGAAGTCAGACTGACTATGCTGGGGTAGTTATTATATTTCTTCTCTCCAAAGCCTTGCATCTGGGTGCTTTTCTTCTCGGTATCTGCTGTATGTGCATATTTAATGGAACAGATTCAAAGCAAATCCAGTAGGTTTTACATAAATAGCTGTGAAAGAGCTAAAAATGTGTGTTCGTATGCCTGAACAAATAACCTGTCTGTAAGTGAAATGTCAGGAAAAGTGTATTCAGAAGAAGGAAAAAAAAATACAAAACCTGGCTTTAAACTGATTACATGCGGTACCACCAAAAATGATTTAATCTCTTCTTCTGGTTCTTTTAGTTACGCTCCCCCTTCAGGTATGGATTAGAGTCCTAAAAATTTCACTCCACGTCAGAGCTTTATATTTAGTTTTTTAAGGATAGTAATCCCTCAACGCAATAAAAAATAATAAATTTACACCTTTACATAAGAAATAGCCCATTTCACAGTGAAGTTTCATATTTCATTTCCACTTTTACTGATGCAATGCATATCTACTTGAATATCTGCTATCAAACTTATTATGTCTGGGCTGAAGATTAAAAAAAAAAAAAAAAGGTTTGCTGTTGATGTCAAATGAATAAAAGTTATTGAAATATAAATTCTCAGAATCTCTTCTTTGTATAGCAGTCCAAAAAATGAATAAATAAAAACAATTGTTTTCATTCTCAGTGCGGATTTAGGCAGCTTTCAAGTAAAAAATACTCTATAATCATTGTCTCGGAAAGAAATAAAAAAAGAAACTTCAACAACTTTGAAAGACAAAAATTTTATGAATAAAGCAGAATGTTTATTCTGATAAAAAAAGTAAACCTACCCGTGGAGTACTGTCTCAGTGATGTTAATATGTGCTGTGCTGGGTCAGAAATTATGTCATACAATCTCAGTTTTCAGGGAGGCCAAGCACTCGCTCTCATCTTGGATTGTTAAGTTTTATGTCTTTTTGTCCAACTTTAAATAGCTAAATACCTCAGGCATTCGCCATTAGCACTTTGTGGCTCCTAATGTTTTGTCTGCATCAACTTAAATTTGCATGGCTCTATTTTAGCCACATGATTGGTCCAGCACGGATCTATTAAACTTTTCTGTACATCAAAGATCTATCAACCTATTCTCACATGTCTATTGAGGAACATTTATTTCATGGTATCGCCCAGCTCTACTCCATTTTTAATTGTATAGGTAGGGTTATTCTAATAATTTGGAAAGGATCCTACAGATATATCCGATGCTTCAGTAGAAATAATCGGAGCCGTAAGGCTTAACAATATCAATTATATTCCTTTCTCCATTCATTGTCATGGCAGGCCCTTATTAAGCACAGAAGATATACGTTTTAATGCTCAACACTCTCTGCTGAAACTGTTTTACAGTTATTTTGGTACATATGAATTTGATTAAAAACCAGTGAACCTGTAGAGAGCACTGATGACTCCCAGCACTCTGAGGTGACCGCTGATGACAATAACATCAATAATCTGTTCTCAGCGGCCAGTCCTTCCCGATCCTTGGGGGAAGATGACCGACAAGGACAATGAACAATCCAAATAGTACAGATCTGCATCAGGACACAGATAACCACCTACTTCATTCACCATAAATCACACAATTTCAGGAACCGCTGACTTGTATTTTTGTAAAAAACTGCAGTTTTCTCTATAGATTCTGAGCCAATATAGAAAAACAAAAACATCAATACCACTACATGTATATATCAAAGAAGGTAAGAATTTGCATGACGCAAATTTTTACATTAAAGAGTGCTTAGGAGAAATTTGCCTGTAAGAGCAATGAGTAAACTCAGGATATATAATGTGCCATAAAAAGTTGATCTATACAACGAAATAAAACAATTTCGCCAGCTTGTCTTCCAGAAGTGCTCTTTGTAGTGTGGTGAAACAACCTTTCATAAGTAATAGGCTAGGCAAGGGAGGGCTTTAACATTTGGGAAAGCAGGGACATGAAGTGAAAGGGCAGTCCTCCACAGTGGTGGGAGTAAATACTGCCGTCACCACAGGGAAATGCTCCATTTGTTTAATGTGCCATTTCGGAAGTGGAACCCCTGTAATCCTACAGACATGGTAACCTCATGGTGTATAACTCCCCTCTGGAATTTGATCAGAGCTAAAACTGTTTACCAATATTTGGAGCCTGACATTTATTGAAAATGGCCTTTAGTAAAAGTCATAGCGGGACCGTGAAGAGGTTTTCAGATGAGCCTGTGAAGTTTCTGCTTCGTCTGAGTCAGTAAGATGTATCAGTCACATCAGGCGAGACACAGGCAGCCTCTGAGGACGCAGCCTCCAAACGCTTGTGTGAACATTTACAAAGAGATGCAAATAAGCAAAAATGCTGCTAATATAGTTTTAACTGTTAATGTTGTCCAATGCATAAAGAAAATTAACACAAATTTTCTTTTTTATAAATCAGAAAAGTTGTCCAAAATTTACTGGTAATTATACGGGGCTCTACTATAACACTACCATGTTGGAGTTAATGGAGTGAAATGCTTATAAATTAAATGTTTATAAAACTTACATTAACATCTTAAATCAGAAATACAATCAAGAACATGCCAATTTCCTGCAATAGAAGGAGTTGTGCTTAGCGTGGGTCTGAAGAGCATCAGATTTTTTCAGTCTGTAGATAACTGTACTATTTAAAGTTACACTGTTGTTAATTTGGCACCTGCTCTTAGCATCTTTATTAATCTGTGTTAGCTTTGTCTGAATAACCTACTCTTCTAAATTTTCTCAGAATTTTAGCACAATTTGCAAGGTTTTCTTAATTATTCTATAACTGTGTGACTCAAATATCTACCATGTAGAGAAGAAATGTAACTCTGAGATGAATCATGGATTTTATGGGAGAGAGTGGACTGAAGCTCATTTGATCACTCTGTAGATTTACTTTAAAATGGCAGAATTGTTTACCTGAATCTGTTGCACAAGTTTGATGTGATGAGTTGTATTGAAAGGTGAACTGAAATTGTATGTAGTAGAAGCAACAAACAGCCAAATAGTAGAAACTCCAGGATGGATGAGAAGCCCTGGATTGTATAATATCTGTTTTGTTTGTTGCATTTCAAATGAAGTCATTGCAAAACATTTTCAGTAACATATTAAAAAGAGTCTCGCATTGAACTTGAAATGCTTTGCCATCTTTTATTAAAGCTCCAGTTTATTCCAAACTCTAAACCGCTTTTTCAGTTTCGCTTGTGGTATTAACCCTAGATGTCATTTGGACAAAGTAGCATACCATCTGTGCAGTTTGTTTGTATTTATGTTATTTTGCATTGAAATGTTTTTGCCCATTTCATTACGGGAAGCACAGTGTGGATGAGGCACCTAAAACTGCTTCATGATTATCTGCCTTCGCCGTCCAGATGCAGTGAGCATAATTATCGACGGAGTGTTGGCGCTCACTTATCTTGGCAGTTTAGCCAAAGCATGCATTTGCTTCTGCTTCTTGGTCTGACATATGCCATGAATCTCCACTATGCCTCCAAACTTATGAAAACCTTCGAAGTCTTTCAAAGACTTTTTGTGGGATTCGATACAATATGCCCAAAACCCAGCTCCAGGTACATATGACTCAAAAAGAAACTTATTGCCCTGGCAACTAACCTGAATACTGTTTCTATGGTTCTGAACAGCAAGTTTATTGTATCTGTTCAATGTTATACTTTCGTCAGTGAAAGAGTGCAATTGTTCCGGATGTTGCCCTGGATTGCCCTGTGACAATTTTCTACTAAAATGAGACACGGTTTCTGATGTGGAAAATGTTCTATTGACTGATGACTTTCTACAGATTAAGCTGCTATATTTTAAAAATTAAGATCAGAAATTGTAGTATGTGAAATTTTAAAGTCGACACGTTTCAAAAAAACAAAAGGCAAAATATGTTTCCTGTCAAGATGTTGCTTTGCTGCATTTTAATATAAATGTCAGGTATTCTTGAATTGAAACTTTTACTATGTTAATATAAGGAGTGAAGACAAAATTATGAAGTATTTAACTCACATTATAATTAGTTCAGTAAATCTGGTAAGTAAATAAGTATTTACAATATCTTGTCTTATCTTTTTTAAAGTAATAAACTATCATGTTTTATTGTAAAAAAAGAAATAATGTTAAGCTTTAATAGCAATTAGCTGACCAAATTTACAAAAATTGTTTGGTAAATGTTGCTTCATTTCTTTTGAGTAATATCAAAGAAACAGTGTTTACAATGAGACTGCTAGATTTAGAGATTTAAAATAACTGATTTCTTCTCACTGTGCTTGTGATAAATACCCATGAAAACAATGTGGAACAGAGAAAACCACTGACAACATCCATGAGGAAGAAATGTCTTCTAGTTTGCCTAAATGTGATATTATGGAAAACAGAGATCCATCTACTGTGCACATGACACTTGGAAACTCTGCTGTCAAGAACAAGTTAGCTTTGATTTCATCTGCCACTTGTGGAAAGCCAGTGTGCCTCTGCTGCTACATGCTGTTGCCTTAAGTGCCCCAGACAGTACAAAAGTGAGTGTGACATCTCTACTGCATGAGCCACCATCTGCTGAAAGGACCCCGAGGCCAACACATGAAGAGTCAGCAGAAGTTTGGGTAAAGCACGGAAGTCAGACCTCCTCATGGTCTGGAATGCTGTATCATACAAGAACTACTTGAAATTGTGACATTTTACATTTTTTAACTCATTTCTTTGCCTAAAAGTTCTGATAAAATGGTTACGTTGAGTAAGTTTTTAAAAATATTTAATAAAAAAGTCGCTGAGGTGGTAACAGAGGGATGACTATTGTTAACTGCAAACATGCAGACATGACCTGGCGGGCTGGTCAATCAGTCAAGCTTCTCTCACAAGAGAGCAGAAGAGGACAGTGGTTCATTTTTAGACCTTAGCTTAGGTGGATAACATCAGCTTTACATGTAAGTATCAACCAATTACCAAAATTTAGGGAATCACTGCACCACTAGTATGAAGACAGATTTTTAAATATGAAACCAGCAGTAAAAAATGTTTTATATTACTACAGGATTTTAAGACATTTTAGCTGATTGTCAGTTATTATTCCTCTGATTGCTTTGTCTTCAGTCAACCATTGTTATTTTAATAAACGTGATCAGTAAGCCATTCAGAAAAACAACAAACCTAAAATTAAGAGATTTGTCAGCAGCATAGAGGTAGGAAGTCACATCAAGATAACAAATGTCATCTGAACTGTGAATATTTTCTATTCTTTAAACTCAGAGTGAGAGATTGATCAATTTGGTTTAATGTGAGCATTAAAACTATTTATATATCCTATAAATTTATTTCAGAAAAGGTCAGAAACAGTAATTCAGGCCAATTGTCCTAAAGTACACACCTTCATGCCCAGGGGCCATAATAATTCCCAGTGTTCCTAATCTTGAAAAGTCTGGAAACATATGAATAAAATAGAGTTTGGCAAAATATTTGTTTTGTCAGATATCTATCCCATCCTCTAAAAGTTGTATCCAAGTTGTCTAATTGTTCATCTGCCTCTCTGTTCACCTTTCCAGCTATCATCTGTCCATCCATCTGTCCATCCATCTGTCCATCCATCTATCCATCCATTAAATTGTCCATTATTATGACCATACATTTATTCATCTACCTATTTCTCATCCATTTGCCCATTATATAACTGTTCATTCATCAATCCAACTATCCATCCAACTTACTATTGATCCAATCACCCATCCATCCATATTAACAATATCCATTCTTCCATCAATTCATCCAATCATACGTCAGACAACTTATCAATCCACCATCCATCAATCTAGTTTTTTTAACCTTTGCTCCATCTTTATAATTATCTCCCCTTCTCTCTTTCCACTCTCATTGTATTCATCTTCACTTTTCTTTTTTTTTTACTGTTGTAGGTTTTGTAATAAAACCCAACCAATGTATAAGTGTATTTGAAAAAAAGCTAGAGAAGACTGTTGACTATGGAAATTTGACCTTGGTAAAATATAACATTTTGACTTTGAAATTACATAGAAATCTTGTAAAATGTTGATATTTATCAAAAAAAGGCAAACTTACAACAGAGCGTGATGTACACAGAGACATGGAGTGTTGGGGACTTAACAGGAGAACCCAGCAAAGGATAATGAAAACCAGTTAGCTTAAATCCAGAGTGTGATTGTAGACAAGAGGCAGGCAGTTGATTACTAACAGGGTGCAGCTGGGAGGGAAGGCAACAGGTAGACTGAGGGAAGATGAATAATTAACTTTAGGGTGTAAACTGAGTCCTTGAGACAACAAAATAAGAGAAAAAAACAATGCAGAGAAAAGGAAACAAAATCCAAGAAGCATAAAGCACAGAAAGAGAGAATACAGAAACTGAACACATATAAAGGAACCTATATGGCAAGACTTTCTAGCAATAATACATAAAGGACTGAATGGAATATGGCAAGACCTAATCATATGTAATAAATATCAAGGAGTCGTTAAAGGCACGAATATAACCAAATCCAAACATCCAAGGATTATAACAAAACTGAAATAAGCACAATTTTATCTTTCATTTACGTTAGATCCGGAAATGTTCACACCATGCTACACCCTTTATTGGAGTGTTAAAGCATAGTATTTGTGCCCAGGATTATCATAATGTATGTCATGCTGGTCAAAAACATATTTTAAAACAAGACAAGTCAAGCCTAATCCACTGGGTAATAACAAAAGGAATGTTGCAAAGCATTCAAAGCCACGTAGGCGTATTTACAGTGTTTGTGTTTTAATGTGTTAAATTTGTAAAATGACCACTAATTCACCTTGTTCTAATCATCCTCAAGGTGCTGCACACTTGCAGCTCACATTCACTCGCACTAAATATGCACACTGTAAATTCAGCTGAGATTTGTTTACCCATTCTTGTCCTTTTTATCTCTTCTGATGTGTTCTTTCATTTATACATAATTAATGCTAAGAGCTCTCAGTGCAAGGTTTAATTTCAACTGACCCTGACTTCTTGTCTTATTCACCCAGTGATTTCTGAGAATGCACTAAGAGCACACCTGCAGTACTTTCACAATTGTTGGGCAGAGTTGTGCAGAAAGTAATCAGGAGTTCAGAGACCAGCCTCTGCATTGTGTGGCCTTTAGGTAACTTAATTTAATTTTTGGTCAATTAAATACACCATTAAAGGTGGTGATTTGCATGAAAGTCCTGAAAAATTAATATCCGTTGTAATTATATGAATGGATTTTCAGCTTGATCCAATTTCTCATTACATTTGCAAACTTTTAACCTGGCATGATAATTTGGGCTGCTAAGATAAAGAAATTAATTTGCATTTAATAAAATTTAAGTAAGAATCTGAAGAGTAGGGCCAATGAAATTCAAAAAGATTTTTGTTACCAATCTAAACTTACATGGAGTAGCTGTTTCACTTGATGAAAATGATGATTTCACATGGCAGGATATAATATAAACGTAGATCTGATCATCTTAGATAAATAAACTTCAATTAACCCAATTTAAAAATGACTATGATGAAACAATGCTGCTTGAATTCAATATCAGAGTCTGCACTGCGACACTAAATAAGTGCTTGCATTGACGCCTGTCTCCTAAATAACTGTTTGGCTCTTGCACTGCTTCACGCAGAGCTTTCTTCTTTGCACAGGTAACATCATTAGGACTGTGAAAATCAGGTAAGCCTCTCCACAGTTTCTCGCAGCTGAGCAGAATTTAGTGTTGCAGACAGCTTACAGTGTATCAGCCAACAGTCAATATAGTTAATGTCACTTTTGTTTTCCAATATAAGGGCTCCTAGTTCCGTTGCTGAAGGCTTTTGTGTTCATGATTGGATTTTAGAGCATTTTCCCAGCACATAGTGTCAGTGACAGAAAATAAGGCATTTTTTCTATATTACATAACTCTTTTTGCTCTGTAAGAGACAACATGTCTGTCCCTCAATAGACATGGGTTGGTTTCAGGTAACAGGTTTTAGTTTTAGTTTTTTTTTTTTAAGGTTTGAACCAGCAATCATTTTCCACTCTTCCGTTCCTCCAATTTAAAGTTCTAAACTAAGACACAAAAGAACATTTTGCAGTAACCGAAGCGTTCTCTGGCTTTTTTCCCTTCACCACTTTGACTTAAATCCAAAATGGTCGACTTCATGTGGGGTTTAGACCACATGTAGTCTGGTCTCAGTATCTATGAATCATCTTCATAGATACTGAGAAGTTTCACATGTTCCAAATTTTATGATTTGGTGAGTTTTAAATATGTTTTGGCCTCCAAAGTTGAGCTTTTGGTTGGAAAGGAATGAGAAAAATCCATTGATTACAATAGGCCTTTGCAGCGCTTTCGTTGTTTCAGCATATAATACCATCAACAAACTTAAGATTGCGCAGAGCAGAAAGCCATTGACCAGTGACTCATCCCAGTGCTGCAATAACACTTTAAAAACTGAAATGTTCAAGGACTGAAGCCATGTTATGTGAGCTTTTTCCCCTCATCCCTGCTTTTTCTGTGTGGCAGCTCCCTCTATAAACAACAAGTGTGCCCACCTCTAGCATTGAAGTACACTGTGAACTCTGTGACTCAAACCTTTCTTTATTTCTTTGAGGAGAGAATAAAAAACCCAAACTGTAACTGAAGCCCAGTGTTAAGGAGGAAAGAAAAACATGAGAATAATGCCATTTCTTTCGCACAACTGACTGCACTGCTGCTTCAATCCAAAGGGACTATAAACAACTCAAACAAGCACTACTACTTCAAACAATAAAATACCTTATTAAACCCCAACATGAGAGAACCTTTGGGAAGGAAGACTTTTGATGTGTACACAATCCCTCCAGTAGTGAATATATTTAGTCTCGCACCAGGAAAAAAAAAAAAAGAGCAAATCACTCTCCTGACTCCATTCTTCATTCTGAGGGATATCAGGAGCCAAATTCAATAACAACCTTAGATCACAGCTCAATCCATCTCTGAATCACCCCGTAGTCTTTGCGTAGCTTCATCCCCTCGGCATAATTTAGAACTGTCAGGATATGAACTCATCTCCGCTATAGCAAATGAATGGGCTGGGTTCCAAGAACACAGTATAGTCACAGCAAATACCTCAAACTTCTGTTCAACCACAAGATTCAACAAAATCTCAGATGGATACGTACAAATGATGTCGTTGGGTCGAATATATTCTAAAAATGAATACAATTTAGTGTGAAAAGACTCTAAAATGAAAAGAAACTAACATTTAGAAATAAAGACAGGATGTCTGGAGCCAAATCTCTCTACTGCTGCAAAAGAGCAGGAAAATTGTCCTGCATTAATGACTGGAAGAAGCTGAAAGTCAGTGGTTCTAAATATATTTTTATCTGAGATTTTTAAGACTAAACTAAGGCCTTGCAGCACTGCTAGAATCATATCCAAAAATGGATCTCTATGTACATCAAACCCATTTTTCAATAGTTGTGGTTTTCCCATCTTGTGGAGGATGTCATTGACTGTCTCCTCTGTGTTGGCTACAATGTGACAGTTACATCTAATATCTATGACATTCCAGCTTTTTGTTTGATTATGTTATCTTGAAATATCTTTATCTCAAGATAGGTAAAACAACTCACTGAACTTTATTAAACATTAGCCATAAAAGAAAACTCACATTTAGCTATGCTACTCCACTCTTAAGAACTTGTTTGACGGAAAGTGGGATTAACATAAAATGAAATAAAAAGGAAAATAGATAGCAATAAAGACTCACCATTAAAATAAAATCCAAATAGTATGTTTAAATCATACAAATCAAGAATTTCCCCTGTTCTCTATACCATCAGAAAAATACACAAACAAGCACTTTTTATCTAAATGTTACCCGCAGAAGAACATCCACTTATCTTTGCTGTCCCTGAAATTGAATGAATGCTCCGGGCTAAGAAAATGAAAATCCAACTGGATTGATTCAGCCACCAGCACTTTCAATATAGTAACTGTATTTATGGTTTGATGAGCCAAGAACTCCTGAAGTCTGATCCTAAATGTATTACATTTCTAAAATGAATTACATGAAGTCAGTGAAGAAGAAAGAGGGTTAGTTTGGTTCACTGATGCATCTGGGATCTAAATCAAACACTTAAGTTTTAAGAGTCGTCCCTGTGACTCAAACAAAGCTGACACAAGAACAGATCACTTCCTCAATTAGAATTATTTACCTTCATTCAGTCATTAAACAGAGGCTTTGTATTAATTACACATTTCCATTTGCATACCTTTAGTACTTTAAGACTAAAACTTCTCAGCAAGTTTAGTGTGAACAACTATGGCTACTGTTTATGGAATATAAATCAGAATCAAAATAATGATCTTCTAAATGTTTATACCATGTTTTTTTTTATTGAAATATCTCAGGGAAAATATATGTTAAAAACAGAAACCCCAAATTTTTCAAAGCAGATAAATTTGAAATGCATTTTTCTGACACAAAAGCAACCCTTCTAGACATGCCTCTTCAAAATAAAATGTATGTGACACAAAAATGACAGAAAGTGACACAGAAATGACTGTCAGGCAATACAGATACAAAAAATGGTGAAAGGCAGCAGCTGAATGTCACTCATAGTCACTGTTTTACCCATGATTGTTTACCTGCACTAATGACATGTAGCCATATGTACTCAAAACTCCTGTTACAAATGTCTTGCTAAGAGATTTGTATAAAAAAAAATCAAGCAAATTATGCAAAACTCCAACTGAACAAGATCACCAAAATATAATTCTGTTTCAGCTGTTTCATTTCAGCTATGCTTTAAACAAACAAACACAAAAAGGTTCAGGCACAATCCAACAAATCATTGTCATTCTATTGCAGTAGCAGCTCCTTGACTTTTTAAATGGCTACTTGTCCACCTTTCTAAAGCAGTTTGAACTGTAGCGTCAAAAATAGCTTAGTCCTTATACAAGTTTTGTTTTTAATTTATTATGAATAATTCTTTTTTTTTTTTTTTTTTGCAAACACAATTAATGCATAGTATATTCTAGAGTTTTAATTCAGTCTTATTTCTGAGTTAAAACCAAGCATTGTGTAAACCAGTGCTTGCTTTACACAATAAACCAGGCATTGTTTCCCTGGTGACAAAAGAGCATGTACCAGATCCCGCCACATTAGTATACTTTATTAATACATAGTTCAAGAGAAAAAAGGGATCACTTTGTTGATAAGGTGTTACTTAAATTAGGAAGATCTGTGTGAGTAATAATGACCAATGCACCACTAGCCAGAATGTCACTATGTGTCAATCCATATAAACATTAACTCACAGAAAAAAAGGGACAGCAGTGGATGGGAAAATAAGTAGTGACACGAGGACAGTAGTCTAGCTATTGGAGGTACAGTCAATGGCAATATTAAACACTTATTTGTTGTGTCTGACAGTTGAAAGCATCAAGCTGAAATAATAGTGCTTATACAGATTGACATATTAAGCTAAACCTCATGTAAGCCATGCAGTTTTTGAAGGAGAAAAGCCAGTGGCTTCCAGAAATAGGAAGAGGAACAGTCTCAGTAAAGAATGAAGCAGTGAGTCATTCGACTGACAAAGACATCAGCAGCTCACCAACGAAGGGAAATGTATTTCTGCCGAAGAGCTGAGTGTAACTAAAATCTTTTGAGTTATTTATGTTGTAAAAATTGTTTCCATATATTCAGCACTGAGTTTTTATGAATTGCTTGGGTTTCTTTGTACAAACTACCAATAAATTCCCTGCAAGACTGTTCATTCAGAAAATCATATAAAAAAAACAAAAAACAATCAGATGTTCAAAAATAAATACAAAAATGACTGCTTATATTTTTTGAAAACCAAAATAGAATAAATAAAATCTTAAAATGGTTTGAAATTAAATTTGTATACATTTCATATATTTTTCCGTAATTGAAAAACCTATATCCTAGCTTTTTTGTTCCGTTATTTTTCAGGAAAACTGTTTGTTCTCTTCTAACTGGGATCTAAGCCTTAAAAGTTAAAAAAAAATCCCTGTGCTTGAACATGACCTGAATCAAAACATGGAGAGTTGGTTTTAGCAGCACTAATTGACATCTCCACTTTAGAGAAAATCATATTTTCTTAAATCAACTTCTGTAAATGTTCTGTTTTATTGCAATATTGTTTAGCCACCTCATTTACTTAACAGGATTGAGGACCATTAATGACTTGATTCGGATTTGTAGTTTTACAATCCATTCTCAAGAAGTACTTATATAAAATTGATGTTAGACTTTTAGATTTTTGGTTTGGTTTCATTAGACATACCCTGACCTGATTACTGATTGATATGTAGAATAAATAAATCACTTCAATAGAGCATATCTGACAACATTAAATAGGCTAACAGATCTTAAAATGGACACTTTCTGCACCAATCTGAAGAAATTTTAGAACGGATGAAAAATACAGTCAATCATATCTTTCCATTTGTAAAGGGTTAGTAGGAATCTCTAAGGTTTTGGGGGTCAATTGAACCATAGTGAGAACCATTATCCACAAATGGAGAAACCATGGAAAAGTAGTGAACTATCCCAAGAGTGAACTGCCTGCCCAAATCACTTCAAAAGGACATGAGCGACACCTCCAGGAGGTCACAAAAAAATCCAGAACAAGAGTTAGGGTGATATAATGTCTCGCTGTGAAGGTCAATGTTTATAATTTAATAAAAAGAAAGATACTGGCGGAAAATTACATCCATGGGAGAGATCTGAGGTGAACACCTACTGATGAAAAGGGACACAAAGCCCCATCTCAAATTTCTATGATGAAGTGGAACTTCTTGGAAGGGCTGTGTCCTGTTAGATCTGGTGTAAACTCACAATGAGATTTCTGAAAAAATACCATTTTATTTAGATCATCATTGACTGCTATGCTCCATCAGGACCTAGAGTAATTGTCACTGTTAATGGAAAAATGGATTTTGCCTTGCATCAGAAAATCTTGAGGGAGAATGTCTAACCATCAGTTCATGACCTTAAGCTCAAGTTTACTTGTGGTTTGTGACAGGATGATTACCCAAAGAACACCAGCAACTCTGAAAGTCTAACAGAAAAAACTAATTAAATGTGTAGCTTAGTCAAAGTCTGAACATAAATCTAATTGAGATATTGTGGCATAACCTTAAAATGTTAAAAATATCACACAGACCAAACTACAGTAATTTTGAACAATTCTGAAAAGACTCTGCCAGTTATCTCAAAAGCTTGATGATCGTTGTTACTGCCAAGCACCCAACCAGTTCCTAGACTAAGGAGAAATGAACTTGTTCACATTTGGTTTAGGTTGGTTTGATTAGGTCTTTTTTCCTTACATTTGTTCCCTTGAATAAGCATTTAAAAAACTGCATTTTGTATTAACTGAGATCATCTTATTCGGTTACTAAATTTTGCTTGATGATCTCAAACATTTAAAAGTAACAAAAACAGATAGTACTTTCTACCAGCACAGTCAGTGTGCTGACAATTGTCGCAGTTTCAAGTCTTTCCTCAACTCAAATGACCGAACATTAATGATGAGACTCGTGCCAATGCTGCTAACCACTACTAAACCAGCAAGAGCTCTAATCAAAATGAAAACAGAATTAGGAGCTAATGAGCTTTATTCCTGCCAGGTGTTTGTGGATTAGGTGTTATTATTCTGATAATGTATCCACCACATGTTACCATGAGTATTGGAAGCTTTCAGCTCTGCTCTTTAAAAGACTAACATACAAAAGCAAGCATAATGTGTGCCAAAATAAACAGCAGTTTGACAACATTAAAATAGTCTTCTAGTGCTTCATGTTTTATACTGCATCATTATTATTTGGCAAGAACAAAAGCCGGAATTCATTCATTCAATTAATGGTTTGGGGCAATTAAATAAGTAAGACTAATGAACTGAACACAGTGATTCAAACACAAAACAGATAGAAATCGTAATTAATGGGCTTTCTTTCACAGACGCAGGGTTGATCTTTTCCTTCTCCATCTGAGGATGTTTAAAAGAGGAAAAACAAGGTTCACATTATATTTGTGTTCTCCCTGCTGCCAGCTGCAGTTTTTTTTTTTGTTTTTTTTTAAACAATGAGTCGCTGACAGTATCTTGGGCTGCAACCAACACGGTCTGCAAATGATAAAATACAGCACAAAGAGCAAAGGTACAGCGGCACCATTGTGAATCAAAAGCATTAGCCTGCCGACTTGCTCTTACAATACCCTAATTACCTTGTGTTATATGCACGCATTCATCTCCACCAAGCAATGAGCCGTTGCGCATTGCATTGCTATTCAAGTCACAAAACATTAGCTGAATGAGAAAAATCTGAAGAAAGGGATGTTTGACCATGTTATTAAGAAAAACCCACACACGGCGTTGTGTTATGAGGCGCTCAAAGCTGCAGGCAGGTTGCGTAAACTACGCCCCGTGTGATCTATATGCTGCATAATGAACAACACTGATATGGAAATAAGCGTATGGCACTCATTTACTTTTTACATAGCTTTAAAAGGTTTGTGAGCATTTGTCTTACTTCCGAGATGGAAAGCTGTAGCAAGAAAGACTACACTAAGAGCTTTTCTAGTACATGTAGGTCATTTCCCCTCCCAGTGGAAATAGAGTCTGTTTTAGGATTATAAGGAGGGGGTATGATTCATTACAACTGAATTTAATTACAGAGAGAGGTGGCCAATGCATCCCTGGTTTTAGGATATTAGGGTCCCTTCATCCACTGGATGGTAAATGTCTAGAAAATGGAGGGTGGAGTGGGGATGAGTCAAGCATGTTTAAATGTGTAGCTGGAGAAGAATAGAGGCAGAGAGTTTCAGCTTCAACATGCATACCTGTGCACAAACACAAGTAAAAGCTAGACTGCTCAGTGTAATCAGGTTAATGTGACATAATGCATTTATGTACTCCATTGATTTTTTTTCCAAAGGAAAAAGAAAGATGTTGGAAAAGGAAATCTCCAGTTTTGAAGTCAAATAAATATTTTACTAAAACCATGTCCTTGTTTTTTTTACTCCCATCAGCCACTTTTTTAGGTACAACTAGCTGGTACCAGGTAAGTCCCTTTTTTTTGCAGGACTGCCTTGATACTGAATGGTATTGATTCATTGAGGACAGCAATATTATTTGGAGATTTTGGTGAATATTTACTTGAAAGCATCACATAACTGCTGCAAATCTGTCAGTTGAATCTTCAGATGAAAATCTTCCATATAGCTGAAGCCAAAAAGTGTCTCTTTGGAGTAAGAGACAACTGGCAACTGTGGAAATCAGACAGAAATGAAGAGATTGTGGTCACTGTCGTGTTGTGATCCTGAAGGGGGGAAAAAAGCCTTCTAAGCATGTGCTAGTTACCAGTATCAAGGCACAGTGTTGTGAAAACATTTACCCCAACAGGTTTCTGTATTTGCCTTTGTCACACAGGTTATGAAATAGTTTAATATTAATGCTGAACATATGGCAAGTGTTTCATGTTACTTCAAATTCACATTCTTACGTTCTACTTTGAACCCCCAGCATTCTTGAGGGTTATGGACCACAACAGCACATGCATAGCTGGAATCTACACAAATGTGAGAGTCCCTCTGAATATGGTTATAACTGCCTATTTCAATAGTTTTAATGCAAATTGTGGTGTAATATGCTATATTTCACACAGTGCAAACTGTAATAGCATGAGAACAGAGGCTAATATCTACAATAGACCACTGTCCACTGCCTTGGAACCTCAACCTTAGCAAAATAGCTTGTAATGGAACATATTGATCTTATATGAACATCTGCTGGAAAATATTCTGAAGTTTATAATCTGCTAAAACTTATGTCTGTGTAGCCACATTAGCCGCTGTTGTTTAATGCCATATTCACTTCGCTCCCAAACAAGCCCTAACCCAAAAAAGTGCAAAGCGATGGGAATCACATGTCTCTAAATGCTCTACCTTTTGGTATGATCACATAATGTTTGTGAGTCTATTAAAATGTAACAATCACTAGATCTGATGCCTAAAAACATTCCATGTTGAAACCTTAACATGAAAACAAAACACAGTTGATGGGGATGAGATGTTTTTGAATATTAACCATACGTTTAACAGGTTCAACATGAGACTCCCAGGATTATATCACTGTCAGCCATCTGCAATAATGTTTGATGTTTTCATAGATTAAAATTTTTGACTTTCACATCCTTATTCCAGATATCCTGTCTTAATGTTTTAACCTAACCAACATCAAATGTAAAGATAAATATTGAATTAAATCCAGCTTCTGATATAATGGTAACGTATCATGAGATAGTTATATTAGCATGCTAAGGTTAGTCAGAGAATTTGAGGAATATAATGTGAGGTCACAATAGGTTTCAACTTAAATTCTACCTGCTACTTGTTAATGTTTTATAGAGAACAACTAATTGATTCATTGAAACTTCAATTTTAATATTGAACTAAAAACTTGGAAAATTGTTGTCATTTTCATTCAATGTTTGAATGCAATCATGCAAAACTCAATCCCAGCAAACAACAATGCTTGTTCAACAATATGGCGGCTATTAATTTGAGCAATTTCTTTTACAAAATTGTAATCACAAACATTGCTTTCCATGTTCCACCTGGGATACAAGAATTCCTGTTTGGTTCAATAATGTAGCGTCTGTCGTTGATCCAAGAAATAGTGCACTGAACAAGGAAACCTAATTGACTTTACATTTGCTTAACCCTTAATTTCTTCCTCTCTTAACCTGAAAAGAGGAAACTTACTTTGTCAGTCATACGTTCCTGAAATTAGAATACATATTGAAGTGGAAAGCAATCAAGTTAGGAGGCAGCCTGGAAGTCTTTGTCAAAATCAAATCTCTGAGAGTTTTGATAGACTTTAAACCCAGGGTCCCACCAGCAACAGCAGGTTATACAAAACAAATCAATTTCAAACCATACTTGGCATAATGAGCATCTACCTAAGGGATGCTGGCATGACACAGGCATCATAAAGATGGGAAATTCAATATCTTAGCTTTTATATTCAAGGAGTAATATGTGACTGCCTTTGTTTCCAGTTCACTGCTGTATTCAGGCACATTGACAATCTACAAATTTACTGAGATGGAAATGACATCAGTAAGAACTGATATTATTGTAAAATGTCTATCCGTGAAAAATGTACATCTTAAAATCTCATTGCATCTTGAGCAGAAGTAGCTTCAGTGCCCATCTAAAGATTATTTCTCTCCCTCTCAGATTTTATTATGTCCATTTATGGTCTTCCATCAGCACAAATATATTCAAGCATTTCACAAAAAGTAAACAGACTCCCAAACCATCGTTTTTTAAACTTATCATTCCCATCTCTGGGGATCGAAAAAGGCAAAAGTTGATCAAACTTGCATGAACTGCCTATTGAAACTTGCTAACTTTATTCAAAGCAGAGAGAAATGCTTGATAATTCCATCAGACCAAATGCAATAGTCTCCAGGCCACTTGTTATCCACTTTGTTGAGGAAGAATACAGAGATTTGAAAACTTAACTTTTGTGTGTATTCATAATACATCTATACTCTCTGCACAGGCGGAGGACCTCTCCTGAATTATTCAAGATCTGACCTGTTGGGGATGCTGAAAAGTCGATACATCAGCACTTCAGGAAACTTCAGTAAAGGCATATTCAAATAAAAGTATGCTCTTAAAAGAACATCTACACACCCCATAAAAGATCAAATACAGCAGCCTCTACGTAAAACTATTTCTATTGCCCACAATATCACTAAATCCTATATAGGATTACATTACAAACCATAAAGGACTATTTATTGTATACACCACACAAAGACAATTAATGATTCATTTCTACTTCAAATTTGTTGCTAGTAGATGAGACTGTTACAGAAATAACAATTACAAGTGTATAACATGTTGTATCTGACTAAAATAATGTATATTAAGTAAGTGATCAGCATTAATTTGCGTGATGTTTCCCAAAGATGGGATTTACAACAAACTGGTTCAAGCACAAAAGCAAACTTAGTTTTAATCCCTTTCAGGCAAAAGAAGCGAACAAGTTTTAGCATTAGCATTTCAGTAGCATTGGAATAACACAATAATAACCTTGTGTCTCTTGTTATGAACACTTGTCAGTGGAAGGTGGCAGCACCACTTGAATGTAGCATTAGCAAATGAATTTGTTATTTTGTTTTTATTCATCGTTACATATGTGTCTTAATTAACATAAGACCAAACAGGCAGCTTGATTAATATTGGTTTTTTTAGAAAAATCACAAAGATCCATACTCAAAATGACTAGTTCTGCAAATGACTAGTTCTGCATACAAGATTACATCAGTTTGGAAGAAAGAAAAACAAATTGACAATTTTTGCCAGTATGAGAATTGCCATATTTTAACAGTAACAACTAAGAAAACCATGGAAGAATTTTTCCACAACTAATTTAATGTGATACTTCTTGTATATTTTCATTGTGGTTAATCCTCTTTGATTTGTCAAAGAAAGGCGGTAACTTCCAGGAGAATCCTTTGGTTGCCCAGAAACAGACCTGAATGCAACCAACCAAAGTAGTTCATTAGAGAGACTTAAAGGTGCTGCTTGGAGGATTCTGTTACTTGAGAGCTGTGCCCTATTGTTTCCAGTCTCTATCCTGGATTTAGTTTTCCAATCAACTGATGGATATCAGAATTGATCCATTGCACCGTCTCAAATAAACAAACGAGACAGAACAGTATTTAATCTTCTTTCCAATCAGAAAGGGTTTGTTTGGTTTCACTTATTGTCCAGATTTTGTCATCTTGATATTTCCTGGTGGATTTGAAGAAGAGCAGCTTCATTTTCCCTGCCAGTCCGATCTATGCAACAAATTTCAATGCTGGTTTAAGGAGCCAGAATTAGGAGTCATTGTTGAGTCAAGTCTGCAGGCTGTTTTGGTTTTAACTAGACCTCCGTCTGAACTGCAGTGTCTTGATTGTGCCTTGACCGCCCTGTGGACTTCAAATTTCACATCTAAAAGTCACCAATGCAGTGCTGACTCCAGCCCCCCCATAGCACATATGAGAGAGACTGAGTGTAAACAATGTTCCTCTCTCTTGCCCTGCTGATAACCACCCTCTTGTCCGCTTTTTTACTGCTGTATTCTATCCTCTTTGAATCCCAGGCTCAGATAAAGGCTTCTCCCACCATCCCCACAGGCCTCGAGGATGCCTTACAAGCTCCCCGCAATGTGAGCTCCTGTCCCTGGGCAACGGTGTATGATGTCCCCCTCCCTCTGTCAGTTTGAATTAGCCTCTTTCCTCTCTGGCTCACAAAGCTGCTCTCGCTCCCCAGCTGCTGCTCTGGTGTGTTTGCAGCACCAGCGAGTGTGAGGAGATGCCATTGAGCCTGACCTTTGCAGCAGCACCCTGTGCTCTATGAGTCTAACCCATTTGACAGTAAACGCCAAGTAGAATGCTAATGAAGCAGCCTGCATCATATTGTGCTCAGTTCAATGTAATTATCTGTGGGATTACCCTGTCCCCCCTGAATATTGAATAAACTGCTATCTTTCAGGCCCCCAAATTCTCCCCATGAGGTCAAAAAAGGCTCATCATGAACAATCGTTGTAGCTAATGTGCTAATGCTGCGCAATAAAAGGAAGCATGATAAAGGACCCATCCAGAGATTTTAGTGCAAATTATGGCTAATCTTTATGTTCCCTTCTCACAGGAATAAAACTGCCCCACAGTCACCGAGATCTCCAAGACTGTTCTAATGTCACTGGACAGAGACACATAAAGAGAGCTTTATTTTACAGGGAAGTCAAATAAGGCTCTACCGCTTTATGACAAAATGTTCCATATTGCTTTCTTTGGTCATCCTTTCTAAAAGGTTTTCTTTCCGTCTATGAAATTTCCAAAGAATATGAGAAGTATCTGGACCTCAACCTTCAGTTAAGCCTGATTGCTTAAGAGAGAACATCTCATTTTCATGAGCTTTTTAGCAACATGTAGTGTATACTGCCATTTATAATGCAATAATTTCAACCTTGTGCAATCTTCTGAGCAACTTTTTTTGTGTGCTTTAAATTGCTGAAAATATTTATAGTCTTTTTCATTAAAAAGTATTACGATGAGGCTTATTTGTCAGATTAAATGTACTTTCTGAAAATAATTTTGGGCCTATGTTAAATATACTTTTCATTAAGCCTGCTTTTCTGTATTAAAAGTTTTTTTATTAGTTTGATGTAATATTTCATCTTAAATTATGTGTTTTTATTAGCTGTAAGTTGAAAACCCTCATAATTAACAAAAATGTCGACTTGAAATAACTAACTTGTGTAATTAATCTATATAATTTGTTTTATTTATGATTCAGTCAGTGAAATAAATAACTGTTTAATGATATTCAAATGTATCAAATATGAATGTATATGACCACCAGGTCGCCTTTTTCTCCTACTCATCCGTCTTCATGCTAAACACGATCCCAGGGCTTCTCTTTAACAGTTTGCATAATTACAAAATAGCTGAAGAACTCAAAATTTCCATTGGTCTTCCAGCTACCTGCCTATTTGGCGCAATTTGGAGGTGTGTGTACTTCTCACAAGCTTTTAACTATATTCCATAGGTAGCATAGTGCGCCATGATCTATATGTGTATGGGAGTGTTTGTCAGGCTGTGAGATGAGATCATTTTAATTACAGCCATAGCAACAGCAAGATGCCGCACAGAGTAGCATTGGACCAAAAGGATAAAAATAAATGACATGGAGCACTGCCAGCTTAATGTGTGTGATGAGGTTGTAGCTTTGGCATGAAGCATGTTTGGCATTCAAAAAGTTGTGTGCAGACCACACATCATGGATACCTTGACTACTGCCAGGCTCCTCCACTCAGCATGGATATGCTGCCACCCTGATAATGAGACGCCATTTGGGAACTATTGAGCTCTATAACATGTAATAGGGAGTGTGCCGCTTTCTTGACGTCTGTCATTTATTTCCTATCTGATTTTCAATGTCGTGGAATAGTTGTCATATAGAGGGCATTTTCATTAAAATGAAAAATACATTTTATGACAGTTAGTTGAGTAAAATGTCATATCCTTATCAAATGGTAAAAAAGTGGGTCTCATTCACAAAAACAGTTAATTTATTACATGTGCATATGAAGTTATTAAAAAATTGGTAGAAAGCTTGCAAACATGAAAATATAAGAATTTGAGATTTAAACAACAACACTTAACGCAACATAAAGACATACACTCCAAATTGCATATAACAATTTATTTTGTTTTTTGCTACGTTGCATAAACTCTGCCTCTGAACCTCTCTTACTCAGCAGATGCTTTGCAAATATTTAGCAGCATGAACACCCTGCAGAATCTGTTAATAGCATCATGTTTACCAAAAGTGCAAGTGTTTGTTAAGTGGCTGACTCGCTGCGGCGTTGTCGCTTGTTTAAATACAAGCATCACCAATCTCTGTTCAGCTTTTCGGAGGCTCTTTAATGTATGTTTCCGCCGGCTTGATGTGACTGCAGCTGATTCCAGGCCAGCACGCTTACCCGAGGCCGAGTGCCAAGGCGTAATGAGAGATTTGGTTGTGGAATTCAGAATCTGACAGAATGCATTAAAGCCAAGCAGACTGCAGATGCAAAGGGAGAGGCCGGGGCCAAAAGCGATGACTTCCCATTTTCCAACCAACTGTATCATATTTTCCCTTTGCTTCCAGCCACACAAGTCGTGCAGCAGACTGTGCCTTTGTTTGGACACAGATTTCCATTGTTTGCCATGTTAGATATGAGGAAACAAGTGATGAAAGCAATTACTGCTCATACCACTCTGGTAGTCTGGTTTTGCCAGTAAAAGTGCTGAAAATTCAGAGCCACAGCTGCATCCATTTCATTGTCTCCCTACATCTTTTATTGCAGAGGCTGCATGAAGAATTCATTTCTATTAAGGTCATTTTCCTGACATGGCAGGACCTCCCCTGTCGCTCGAGGTCAGGGTGTCCCGCCCAGATATTTTACAGCAGCACTGTGACCTTGCAATACCAAACAAACCCACACTGTGTGACAGCTATGATCTGAGGGAACAAATAATGTGACAGCCTCTCAAGTTCTTGGGCAGCCTGGGCCTCCCATCGGGAGAAAAGGAATCAGATTTTCTGTATTTTTGAAAGGGTTAGACTGAGTCTGGGTAGGGGGTTAGATGTAAAGATGTAGATTGTGTAACTTTTCACACTCAGTGTTGTTTTTCGTCACACTACTTGCATCAAGGACCAAAATTCAATTCATGAAAAGGTGCTGAAAATGGATTGTTTTTTGCGTGTATAGTTCCAATACAATTATTCAAACAAAATATACATAATCATTTTAATGTTTGTGTAATTAATAACAAACAAAAGGCTGTTTTAAAACTTCTCGGTGTTAAAAGGTTGCTTTAACAACCCTATGGTTTTTGGTGTCACCCTTCATAGCTATGACTATCATGAAACATTTTCCAAGAATTGTTTGAGTTACCCTCAGTAAGTTAACCTAAAAATACTTGCAATTGACTTTTAATTTAACTTATAACATGATACATAGTTCACAGTTTTCTTTATCATATGCATCAATATTTATCTGATGAATTATTTACTTGAAGAACTGTGTCACTTGTTTGGCAAACCCTAAAAAAGCAAACTAACTGAAAACATGTAGAAAAAAAACAAGGAGAATCTCTCAGAACAAACCTTGAAAATAAATGTGTGTGTTTTTCATGTGCTCTCAACTACATGTCTATGAATAAGTAATCAGTCTGTTTGCATGCTTCAGGATTTACTAACAAGAAAAGCAATCAGGCCCAAGATAGTGCAAAAGAAAACAGGCACTTCAGCTTCTTCAGCGAAATCTCTGTTTTATTTTGAAAAGGGGCTACGACAAAGACAAAGCATCAGAAGATGATAAAGGTCCACACTGCCCCTCCCTGCAGTCAGACTTAACAGATATCAGGAGACACACAGATCACAGATGACAATATTTCACAACGGACACTTGGACATAAAAATGACCCTTAGCTGAACTCCAGGCGAGCCGCAAATATGCTCGGTCTGATTTAGATGCTTTCCCTTCGCAGCATCCTCCTGGCACCAAAGCAGAGAAGAAGAACAATAGGACAATAAAATGTATCCTAATTCCAGCTGGAGATCCTAATTCAGTTCAGAGACGGTGAGGAAATGGGTTTGCGAGAGCAGACCCAGCAAATACGCGGCGGATAAGAATGATTATCCCGCAGATGAGCGGAAAGATGAAAACTAATTTAATAATAAGACCAGAAAATTCGGCAAGATAACGGGGATCTAGAGACCAATCCAAGTACCATCTGGCTTGTACTGCACATGCATGTGCCGTTTTCTGCAGCAGGAGGGCCCCCATTTATACTGGTGGTGCTAAAAGCTCACAGAAACAGTCTGCACAGTTGCACGACAAGAGAACTTGCACATTAATATTCTATTTTAAAGTGAGGAGTTCTTTCTCTTAACACTCTTCATACAGCAATTTTAAGATGCTTTTAGCTGTTTTATATTTGGATTATGAGCTCAACACCAACAGTTACAAATAGAAATGCTCTGATCAGGTTTCTTGTGGCCAACATCGATGGTGATTCTCATCGCTTATAATTTCTTATTCTCAGCACAATAAAAGAGATTAAAAAATGTGCTTCAGGCGTGCTGTGGTGGCGTAGGGGATAGCGCGACCCACGTTTGGAGGCCTTGAGTCCTTGACGCGGCCGTCGCGGGTTCGATTCCTCTGCTCATGTTTGAATCCTCACAAAAAGACCCCCATGGAGGGGAGAAAAAAAAAAGTGCTTCAGTTTCTGTCTTAGAGGTAGTTTTAAGTTGCTTGGTGCATCTCTTGCTAGCATGAAAATCAACCATTTTAAGCTTTTATAAAGGCATAAAATAGCCTTCTATTTATTTCTACCCATCCATTCATTGTCGTTGGAATTTCTGAGATTATAGGTAAGGGAGAAAATCCCAGATAAACCTTTCCACCTCATTCAGGGGGTTAGCAAACTTTTCCCAAGATTGAAAGTATATACAGTCACTCCAGTTAGTCTCTACTGCTATTCAGCAAAATAATGTTTGATTTTAATTTGCAGACTGCATTTACTTTATGTCAGGGTATTGGAAATGTAGAAGCTGGTAATGGAGGTTAGAGAGGCTCTTTGATCTGATTTCCACAAGTTTTCCCAGTAGATCTATTTGTTCTGTAAAGGTAGGCGGTGCAATACAGAGTAACATTCTCACGAGTGTCAAAAACGAATACTTTCCTGCAGAACATTGCACAGTTTGGAAGCAAATCAATGTTTATCACTTCACCTGCAGTGGTATTAATGTTTTGTCCGTAAGGCGTACACCTGGGTGGAGAAAGGAAGCTAATCCCCAGGAAGTTCAAGCTCTTTTTGCAAAAGCATTTTGCAAGATACAATATATGCCCAGCAGGATTTTCAGATAGAATGGAATTAGAAATATATTGATATACTTTTACACTAAAATCTCCTCCTTGTGACCACGTCGAGCATAAGACTGCAGCATTTTATCGGTGTTATTCATCGCCCATGTTCAAGTAACAGAATGTGAAAAACCAGTGTCAAACCCTAAACAGGTAATAACAGTAATTACACTAATCAGTGTCTGTAAGAATCTTACAGTGTAAGAATTTCTGTGACATTTAGTTTATTTAAATTTTTGTCCTCTGCATTAAACACAAAATAATGTCTAAAGCTTGAAATCAATAACTCATGAGAGTTTTGATGGTATTTTTCTAGCCAGTAAGGACTGGCTATGCTGCATATGTTTTTTAACAACAAGGGCAGATTTGGTGTTAGCAGTTATTTTTACATTTTGTGTCTAAAGATTTAATAAACAATCCCAAAACTTTGGAAGCCGTAGCTCATGGGAGTTAGAAGGTCATGTTTTTCCTTTTCTAACTTTCTGTTGCAGATAACTGTTCTACTTAGGCTAATTTGTATGTGAAAGGAATAAGTAAAGAGATATGACTTCCGCTGAGTTATATTTTTGTTATGTCTCCTCTAAACATATTTTTAAAATCCCTAAAACTGTAAAATAATTATGTGTTTTTAACTCATGCTCAGAAAGAAACAGGTGGTGAAGATTAGATTTGAGAATTTTTATTTTTTGTCCTGATCAAAGCAATCCCGATATAATAAACAACTTCTTGAGATTTCAACTGATAATTTTCCAAGTTTTTGTAAACAATTCTGATGACTTTGGCTTGTTTGGTAATAAACAGGTACAGGATTTGGTTTCAGTTGTATTCTGATCTTTATTTTTATTTTATTACTTTCAATTACGCCATAGGCATCCAAACAATCCTTACCTATCTTATCTTCCTGCTAGCCATGGAGCAAATGTAGGTTGAATGTCATCAAAAATAACCAGAAGTTGAATTCAAGTTCAACTTATTATTATTACTGTTGGCACTGTGTGACCTTACAAAAAATGTCTTTCCTACAGAGTGTAAAGATACTTTCCAGTAAAGTAGCACTAACCTTGCAGCTACGTTGTTACTAATAAAGACAGTGTGACTAAACCTGAAGAAAATACCAAGCAAAACTAAATGATTAGATTGGTCTGCACTTCTATGCAGTAACATTTATGAGTTTTTTCCTCCAGTTAGATGGTATAGCAGAATCTTTGATTTCACTCAGTTTCCATAATATATATTTGCATATAAATATGTATGATGCTCCAAACATGTATTTTATTTTCTAGGGTAAAAAAAATAAATACCTGTAGGCTATTTTCACTGTTGGTCTTTGAATAAAAAAAGTGAGAATCATGAAGAACTGATTGCACTGCCAACTCTCGTAAAAGAAGGATTAGTCCCCATATTTTTGCCTTGTCTTAAATATTTTTATGAGGGTTTTGTACTTATTTTCCTGCCAAAACTGGCATATCTTTGATCTATCAGCTTGGGCCTTGGCAGGGCAGAAAAAAGGCATATTTGTGTAATGTATACTTTTCCTGGGGACTTATTACAATGCAAATTACCTTGTCACATTGATGCTGATCTCAAAACTAAAAACATGTTTTTTTTTAAACCAAGCTTTCTGAAATAAAATGCAGAGTCCCTTTCTTCCCACACAGTCTGTGAGGAGTCTTTTCATTTGTTTTGCATTTTATATAGGACAGTGGGAACATGCACAACTCTGTAAAAACTCTGCTGTGTCCCAGTTTCTGCAGGTCTCTGTGTTAACAGGTTATTGATATACATATTACCATACAGGTGCACCAAACCTGCAGACATAAGGAAATATTTTTAAGCAAAGAAAGATTCAGACATAGGTGATATACTGTACATTCCCACTAGAAAGTATTCAGACCTCTTCATTATACTTTCTTCACAATAATCTCCTGCAGAAGCAACTATCCTCTTCCCCCCAAAAGCTTATTATCTTTCAAAGGTATTCACAGCCATGGCTTAACAGTTTAATAATCATTGGCAACTACCTCGGCATCGAGGCTTCTTGGTTATGTATCTACAAGCTTGGCTCATCTGTTTTGGGGTATTTTCTCCCTGCAGATCGTCTCGAGCTCCGTCAAGGTTGAATGGGCACCATCATTAGATGCCAGTTTTTAGTATTTCCAGAGATGTTCATTTGGATTCAAGTCTGGACTCTGGTTTAGCTATGCAAAGACAGACACAGCCTGCTCCTGAAGAGTACTCTTAGTCCTCTGTTATCTTGGCTGTATCAAGCAGATTGGAAGATGAATCATCAAGTCTTTGGAGCAGGTATCCTTGAAGTATTTCTCCATTTGGCTGCTGCCATTTTACCTACTATAGTGACTAGTAACATATTTCTCATTCCTGTCAGCATAATGGTGGTGTTTTTCTCCATACCTAGCAATGAAAGTCCATTCAAAAAGGTTCTATTTTGATTTCATTTGACTCATGTTTTTTTTTTTGTATTTCTCTTAGTCTAACAAATTTAATTAGGTTCCTATGTACCTCTTATTAAGGAGTGGCTTGCCTGTGGCTAATCCATCATAAAGGTCTTATAGGTGGTGTGCGTCAGAACTGGTTGACCTTCTAGATGGCACTTTAAGCTCCGCAACTGAACAAAACTTCACTAATGTGACCAATGCATTCTCTTTTATCTGTTTCCCCAGTTCTAATGAGGATCCTGGTGGTTTAAAACTGCTTCCATTTCAGCTCTGATACTGAAACTCTTATTTGTTTACAAATGTGTCTCGCTTCTCCCAGCAATATCTTCCCTCAATCAGAATTATTTGCCTTTTTCACAGATATCCTCTGCTCATGTTTGAATCCTGGTCTTTAGGATCAAACTTTCTCTGCTTGGGTGTAATTTAGTCAAGTTAATCAAGAAAACAAACTGTTCAGTTCTGGATGTGAGCAGAAGCAACTGAATTTACCCCATGTTCTCTGCAAGCAGCGTCAGAAGGATGATCAGTACACAGTGTCATTGCAAAGGTATGTTACAGTTTTTTGGAAAATTACCTAAATTTCTGAAAACAAGTTTTTTGAGAAGGTATTTTTTTAGAAAACTGGATCTATTTTGAACAAATCTATAATGTAGCAAAACTTGGAAAAAGCAGAGGGGTGTGGATGTATTTTGGCATCACTGTGCTTATGTCTTTCCCTTGCAGTTCTAGACTGTTAAGCTTTGATAACCCGTGTTATGGATCACTCACCTTGCCGACGTAAAGAGGTTCGTTTCCTGTGTACTCCTCCAAAACGAAGAACTGGTTCCATACCCAGCTGCGTTTGTTCCTGTGCAGGGCCTCCCAGGAGTCCGGATCAGAGCGCAGGGACTTCTCCCCGTCCCCAGAGCTGGGACTCAGCCCCCAACAGCAGCAGCCTCTCCCCCGCAAGACAAACAGGAGCACCAGGAGAGCCAGGGCTCTGCATATGCCTGAACAACACCAACCCATCGTCTGGGCTCCCCTCCAAAATGCACTGAAGCAAGAACAGGAGCAAAAATTAAAAAGAACTGAAATGTCAAAACCCTTGGGCTTTTATCTGAACAGTCCGGACTCTGCGTTTCACAAGAAAGCAGCAGCAATTGGACCCTGAAAAGAGCACACGGGTTGAAAATGACTCAAATTCTGCATTTTGCTGCACAACTTCCTGTTTCTCCTTTATCGGAGAGGGGAAGTGGGATTATTCCTGCCGCTTTGGACCCAGAGAGCTGGCCGAGAGGTTCACATGGGGACTTGACTGGGGGGCTTGGACACTGACTCTTTGTAGTTGGCACCTATCAGAACAGAAAAGAAGGGAAAGACAAAGACAGAGGAGAGAAGAGAGAGGCGTGTCAGCAGAATTGCCTCTATGACCGCAGTCACTTCTGATAGCACGTAATGGGCCTGCTGATGCAATGATAATGGCATTTTTCCAGCAATCCTAAGGAAATAGGTAAAAAAATGAATAGAGCAGACAGGCAGTAAATGCAATGCACACACTCTCACCTACAAATGCTGCAAAGAGAATCAGGTGAGGTCAAAGTGTTAATAGGGGTAAGATGGAGGGAGAAATGACAGGGCTTTTCAATGAATTCAAGCAAAGAGATTTCACACCGAGCGAGACGACAGCATAACAATCAAACGCCATTCAGCAGCCTAACAATTATCCAGGCCTCGTCTCACCAAGGTCATTATTTTGTCATATTTTCTCTTTCTATAAGATGATGGTGACGGTGAATAGGACTCGCCACTTGACTCTAGCAAGCCACATGATCTGAGCGGCGCATGCTCTCATCACCATGATTAAAAATAAATCTGAGCTGTCAGCAGCATGCATGGAGGCCCGGCGATCCTGACCTCCACTCCGAGTGGGAAAAACCATGTTGCTCCGGCTGGAGCACAAGAGAGGGTGTGTGGAGGGGCAAGAGGGGGCTTGGAAGGCTTGGGGGTGGGGTTATGGGTCTGTCTCACTGCCATCAACATGCTACGACAGACTCCCAACCCCCCTGATGACGCCAGAACATGACGACTTGTCAGAGCCGAGGACAGCGGCGGGCTTTGACAGATAATGCTCTTCATGTCACAAAGCATCCTGGGAACTTCATATGACGGCTGCTGTTATCAGTCTGTTTGAGGTCCAACGGTATCTGCAGCAATACATCCAGAGCCTCGCAAACATATTCATCTTGTCACATTTACATCCTTTAACCACAAACTGCTATGTATTTTAATGGAATTTTGAGAGATAAACCAACACATAGTGCATCATTTTGAAATAGATGGAAAAGGTTTGCACAGCTGGAGAGTCAAATTAAATGGAGAACATCTAGGAACATCAATTTTAATACGTAGATACATTTTGTGGCCTAGACCATCTCATTTTAGCTCTGGCTGTATGTTTAGGTTTGTTGTCTCTGGTTGTTTCAAATGTTTTTTTAGTTCTACCACCAGTTTGCATCTTCCACATGTTTGATGTGTTCCAGACATCAGAAGGCCCCAACCTTTCTTGTAACATGGAACAGCTTTGTGGAGGGCATCATTTTACAGATCGATGAGTAATGAGCACAATGTTAGGGAAAAATTCAAAATGGAGACCTATTAATAAGCATAAAAGCCATCTGTCCCGCCAATCACAACTTTCAATGCCTTGGTTTTTTGCATATGTTTTGAGCCTAGCTTTTCACTTGCAGCAACACCTAGCATAGCAACAGGTGACTCTAACAGGCAATGCTATTGCTCAACAACATGAACTTGTTATATGGACAATAAAAGACAGTGAAAGCTGATGTTATTAACAGAATCCATTTTTTCTAAAATAAAACTGTATGACTGTCTGTGACACAACTTTTTAAAATTAATTAAATTTACAAATACATTCATTAAAAGGCTAAAGGACCTTTTCTGCATGATGCTCTCCTTTTATTTGTGTTACACTAAACAAAGCCGAATACAACAGCACAACACCCTTTTAAGATTTTCATAACTAAAACAGTTTGACGACTAAGCACCTTTTTTCCATCCACTTCACAAATATGCATGTGCATCATGTGAAACAACGTGGTTGAAACTCTTATCTGATAAAATGTGCGAAAGGTCAATGGGTGTGAATATCTTTGCATGGGACTGTTTTCCGAAGGTCTATGTGTGAATGTGAACTTCAGGATGGCGTTTTTGACCACACGTGCTCATGTTTGTTTCCTCTCTGACCTCTCTTTGTCTCTCCTCTATGTAGAGTATTGGCACAGCCCTGGGTGAGAAAGGTAATTGCTTTGGCATACAGTGACCTCTTTCTTCCCACACAGATCTTTCCACTTCTCATTTTACTTCCTCTCCATTCCCCTCAAGCAAGAAAGAAAGAAGAAAAAAAAAACGCACACCACACACATCCTGTGGAAGTGATTTGTTGTATTTCACCACAGGAAAGTCATTAGGCAACGCTAATAATTAATACAGAAATAAATCACAGCTGCAAAAACACCTCTGCACAGACAGCTGAATGTTTGCAAGAGAAATCCTCACCAGTTGCAGATTTACTTGATACTTGTGTGTATTTTCAGCCCGCACGCTGTGGAGGGAAAAAAAATACATGAACTCATCCCAATCGACTGAAAAAGTTGAAAAGTATGGACACATAAACACACTCTTTATTGAGAGTTAGTGGCAGAGGTGAAAAGTGGAGCAGATGTGGCCGCAGGGCAACACGACTCGCGAAGGCCGGCCGCAGCGCTGGTGTTGTTCGACGGGTTCGAGTCAAGCCAACTTAATGCATGTCATTTTGCTAAAGCACCAACGTGAGAGAGAGGAGATGGAAGCTTCATACAGATTGGAGATAATGCAGCGCTGGTATAAGAAATGGGCTCACTAAAGCAGATATTGGCTTTTTATTTAATGAGTTTCTTCTGATTTACCATCGAGTTGATTTTATTTTATTAGGGGTGTCACGCACCAAGGAAATCAATGTTTTATTTTTCTTCTTGATGCAGTTTATCATTTTGGAGAAATAAAGCATAAAATCTAGATGAAATATTCGACTGGCAAAACATGGACGTGGATGTGATGACAAGATCTTCATGTCGGCTTAAAATTTCTCAGTATTAGTATAAAAAGATACAATCTTGATTAAAAAAATAAAGTAAAAGACTCATATCTAATTGTATTATCACAGTAGAAGAGTTTATATCTTGTTTTGTGCAAGAATCATGAGTGTTGATAGGAAAAGGCAGAATTTCTTTAAAAAAACAAAAAAAAAACAAGTGTGACTGTGGAGCCAAAAGTCTTTACTGCTGGCAAACTGCGGTGTTTTATGTCGCTTTTTAAGGAGAAAATAACTTAAATATGCTTTTAAGGAGACATAATGCTTCCTCTTTTATGAGGTTGTTTTACCCTGCATGCAATGTTTTAGTGCCACCAGGTCCAAATTTAAAGATTGCAATAAACAAGCCTCCGATATTTAATTGAAATAAATTATCAACTCAAAGTATAACCAACTGTGGCTATTTTTTCTGGCTGTGTTGAAAAATACCACAGCATCATGTTGCCACCCCTGTGTTTCATGACAAAAGTTCTGGCACGTAGTGCAAAACAGATCCATCTCAGTCGCATTCAACTATTATTTCTAATTTTATCGTCACAATAGTTTTTTATCTTGCATTGTAAGTGAATAAGTGTGTTGATAGATGGAGGCTAATTCATGCAGGCACATTCAAGAGTTTTGTTTCACTTTTCAAAGAAAAAAATACCTTACAAATCTACTTTGAGAGAGACATTTTGTTTTCTGTTGAATAAGGAAGATAATATTGTGAAGGTCTTTCCAATATTATGCTTTCAAACCATCTAAATGTTCCTACATGACAAGTTTTCCTGGTGGGAGGGGAGGAAATCAGACATTTTCACAAAGTATCATCAACTCTGGCTAACTTCCTTTACCTTGCTGAAAAAACAACAGTCACACAGCGTGGTGCCATCACTTCCATGTTTCATAGTGGAGTTGGCAGCACAAACAGTGAAAAATAGCTCAAGGTATTGTCATATTGTACAAAGGGAGATTCCTAGTTTTCAAGTATCACATCTAGTTTTTTTTTTTACTCCAGTACATACGTTTGTTGAGCAAACTTCTTGAACATTCATATACAACTGATTTATTCAACTTTTACAAAGGGACAGCATTTCCAATCTTTCTTTTAAAGAGACAATCTGATATTTTTTTTTAAAATATGGAAGTCATGTAAACTTGCTTGCAAATAAAATATTTGCAATGTTTTGCTTCCAAACTCTCAAAAATATTTTTAACTTTCAAGATTGCAAAGAAAAAAAAATGTAGCTTTTCAGCTTTAGCTTAAATATATTCAGACAACACCACAATGTCTCATCAACTCTGGCTATCTGCCTTGTTACTTTCTAAACAACCCCAAAGCATAATGCTGCCAACGCCTGGGGACGGTGGCACACGTACAACATGTTAATCTGAGAAAGATGCTGGATTTCAGTACTTTCAGACATCACTAGAGAAAATCAACGATCTGACAGCAGGTGAGTCTGGATCAGCATCGGGTCACCTCCAGAGACTCATCGCTGACCAGTGTCAAAGTGATGTCATTAAATTAAGTGAAAATGTGAGCCAGAGCTGTGAATGTAAAGCGTCTTCCAGTCTTCCTTTGGCTCTGTTTCTCTTGCTCTAATCCCATTTTCCAGCCTCACAACAGGATTACCAGCACCGCAGCTCTCACTTTAGCAATCGCACGCTCTCTCGTATCTGTCCGCTCATCCATCACTCAGACGGTGAAGCGGGAAATGCCATAAGAAGTTGTGCAAAGTTTAAGCTAAATATGTTTTAGGACAGCTTCTAAATCAAGATTCTTCTTCTTTTTTTCTTTTTTTTTTGATTCAGGTAACGAGCGCACAAACCAGTGATGCTTTTCTCTGTGTTCCTGATATAAAACAAGTAGTTGCCTCATAACTGTAATAACCGTAATAAGAAGATTCATTGATTTTTACTGTCTGCGGGAGCTTCCGTGTTATCCTTCAGGTTATTTACAACACACACAGAGAGAGAGAGAGCGCAGACTCATGCTGAGCCAGAAGCTTGAACCTGAGCCCTCTGGCTGAAAGGATCCTCTCGCTGATTCCTACCATTCCTTCATTGATTTGCTTGAATACAACTTTCTCAAGTAGATATGCAGCTGATTGAACTTCACAGCAGAATATAAATATGTTTACATACAGATAGTTATGATGCTGGGAGGTTAAGTTGTCGAAAAAGTAAAAGTTAGTTTGCTTTTATGGAAAAAATAAGTATTAAAAAGTATAGAGAAAAGTAGTTGCCCCTGGTGGTTTTGTGTGAAGAAACATCTCTATTCCTAGATTTATCTTTCTAACCATAAAGGGCTTAAGAGCTGTTTTTCCACATTAGATGTAAATAAAACTTGGAAATGGGGTCACTTCCATGGCTTGAGTTGCATTTCAGCTCTCAGTATCATGGTTTCTGATACGCTGACAACCAGCAAATGTGGGTTCACACATGCATTCAAATGAGGTGATGAATTTTATGTAGCCATTGGGGGTCTGTCACATTATGTGGAGCATGCAAATAAAGCATTTGCTGCACAAACACTGTATATTTAAAGTTGGATATTAAACAGGCACAAAAATGAGTTTAAAAAAAGACATTTCTTCAATTAAGTTTTCAAAGGGGTGGGGTCTGGGTGGACCAGGGCACTGACTCTGTTAGAGATATAAAAACAAAAAGGTTTGAAAAGAATCTTAAATTCATTATGCTGCTCTCATATATCAGGAGCTGTGGCTGAGAATAATGGTTTAAAAGTGAAAAAATATTCTCAAAATGACGTAAGTATAAATGAATCAAAAGATAAATAGTTTCGTAACAAAAAGCATTGTAATTTAGCAGATCATTTATTCAATTAAACTTGCCTTTTTCATTAATATAAATGAATTGTATACAAAGAGTTTGAGCGAGAGTCAACAGTATTATTGGTTTAGCCATTCCCACATGCCCCCACCATCCCCTTTGCCAGCTCCAGTGTCCAATCTTCTGCCACCAAAACCAATTATGAAATGAAATTTAAATGCAATATCCAAAAGCTGTAGTTTGAAATCAGAAACAACAGTGTGAACAAAGACAGCATGTCTGTGAGGAGCCAGATGTTCCAATATTTTAAGAAATTTGCATTCCTAATTTATATTCTTTGGACACCAAAATATGTTCTTTTTATTAAGATTGTCATGTATCACTGTATTTTTTCCTCTTTGTTAATGAATTCCATTTTTAACGTTAGACCTCCCCATGCATAAATATTTATACATTTTCTGAGTTTCTAAACCTTTTATGACACAAAACGTTGCTCCTCATAAATTTAGGAGAAAAACAATATTTGTGTCGAAGAATGATTTATTATCTGAGCCTGCGAGTGTAACAAATTTGCAACAATGTTAATTAAAGTCCTGAAAGTCATGAAAAAGTTAATCCCACTCCTCACCTCCACCTCCAACCATGCAAACAATCAGATTTACAAGAAAAATCATCTTCACCTAATGGGAAACAAAAAAGCGTGACATTTTGAATAGGGTTTCTATTAAATAGAAATGAAATTGTAACGCTAGTGCACTCAAGCAATAATTGAATGCAGTCAATGCCACGCAAATACCACACACTCTATTTTGTTTAGAAAGCTGAACAGAGACTTGAGTAAAAATTATGGAAAATCGACTTCACTCCAAAACACACAACTTGGTCAAACTGCGCGGCATTTGCATCAACGCAGCCAAAGTAATTCAAAGGTAAATTTTCTGTGACCTCGCTGCTTTTGACCCTCCTGTTAAACATCAATCACTGCGCATTAGCTGTCAACACAGCTGCACCGTGCAGGAAAAGTTCGCAGCGCGTCTGGATCCGATCAGCCAGCCACGGTTTCCCCGACGAAATGAAACAAGAACCAAGACATGCGCGAATCATTTCCGCAAAGCGATTAGAAGTTTGATGGGGGAAACAGACCAGCAGCGAACATTAAGAACATCAGGAGGTGGTAAATAAGCGCATGATGGGGAGCCAGGCAGCGGGGAAGCGCCGACAGTAAACATCCCCGTGAGCGCCCGCCGCAGGAAACCCGTGTCCGTGGAATACTAATGACAGGATAAACGATGGGATGAAATATACACAGATAATCCAAGCAAATGCGTGAATTAAGTGAGCAACTGAGTGGAAATGACTCAAAAATAAAATAAAATAAATGCACATTCTGTTAAAAAAAATTTAAAACATGAACATTTACTTACCAAAGGAACTTCACATGGATGATTTCCGTTGGTAAAAGTTGCACCTTCCCTCTCTTATTGCAGCCCATAAAGAAAGCCAGATTATGTGAGAATTAGGAGTTTGGAAGTTATCATGGTGGATTTAGTCCCGGAGAGGCTGGAGATGTGCTCTCGGATCGCGCGTAAACGCTCAGCCACAGCAGGGAGATGGCGCTTCTGACTCTTCCCCGTCTCTGTTTCTCACCTTCTCCTCTTCCCTCCCTCCCTCCTTCCATACTTCCCTCCGTCTCTCTCTCGCTCTCTATCTCTCTCCTGCGCACTGTCGCCTCGGTGGTGTGCAGGGAACCCCAGCTGCAGGGTTCGGGGTTTAGTCTCTACATCCCTCTTGTACTGTGCAGGCGACAAGGGACGCGCAGCAGCGGCAGCAGGAGCGGATTGGAGACGGGAAATAACGCTCTCATCCGAGCCAAATCCTCTCCTTACTGGAGAGGATGGAGTTTTATTTTTTTCCTCGCTCTCTTTTTTTGTAAACCAAAAATAAGTTGGCGAGGTGATAAAGCCAGAAGACACACGCGGTGCGTCTGGCAAGAAGCAACGGAGAACCAAAAAATTATAGCTGCCAAGTTTTTGGCAGCAGATGGCATGTATGCTGCTAAATGAATGCCTTGGTAGTGGTAAGAGGAGGAAGTAGAAGAAAAAATAAGTCAATGCAAATTCCTTGATATCTTTAACCAATGAGAGGAATCATACATTCACCTCCTGCTGCTTTGAGAGTTAAATCGTGCCAGCAGCGTGTAAAAACAGCGCATTTCTCATGTACACTTCGTGAAAGATTCACTAAACCTTTCCTATTTTTCTACTTACAACCACAAACTTCAACATTTTATGTAACAGATCATTTTATAGATTCCCACATCATGATGCTGCTACCGCTTTATCTCACTATAGGGATTTTGTGTTTAGGTTGATGTGCAGGGTGGGTTTTCCACCAGAATTATTTTTCTCAATGTGGGGTGACATAACCTTTATTAACACCTAGTGTCTTAAAAAGTGTTAATACCATTTGAACATTTTCCACATTGTGTCTCCACAGAAGAAGGAATTATTCCCCAGCATGATGCGGCCCTACCATGGGGATGGTGAGCTCAGAGATATGTGCACAGCATCAATGTCTTTTTACTTTTATATGAGTAAAAATATATTAAAATAGTGATGCCCATTTCTAGTTTTAGATTATGTCTCACTGCAACCACAAACTTCAACATATTTATTGGGATTTTAATTGTAAATGTGGAGCAAAAATATGCAGTTTTGTCTAGTTGTTTTATAAAGAAAAACATAAAAGTGTGGGATAGAATTGTACATTTCCCTACTTATTCATTTGGGGTAGTTCTTAACATTTCAAGACACTTTTTGCTCATTCTACTTTGCAAAATATCTGATTCTGTAATTAGATTATGTAAAGAACATCTGTGAACATTAATTTTCATGTCTTGCCACACATTCTGTATTTAGCCATTGTAAGTCATTATTATACTGTGAAGAAACCATTTCTATTCTGGCTCTGGACGTCTGGAGTCATTTTCCGGCTGGAGGCAAACCTCAATCTCTGACCACCAGCAGGTTTACTTCAATCATTTCCGTGCATTTAGCTGACCCCATGTTCCAGTCAGCTCTGAACTTTGTTTCTGTCATTCCTGAAGAAAAGCATTCCCGTATCATTAAGCTGCCACCTCCATGTTCCACCAGGGGTTATATGACAGCCCAAGACCAAGAACCACAAAAACCCAAAAGCTGAAGGAAACTGATTGTGTGCTTTTCAAATAAAAACAGTGAAAAGTCTGGTGTGCATTTGTCTTCTGTCCTTTTTAATCTGATACCCCTAAATAAAACCCAGACACTTTTCATATTATTTTTTTTATAAATAAAAATGTAAAAGACAAATATGTCTGAAATGCATGGAACATTTATGTTCAAAAGTCCGTTTATCACATCTTAACTCCCTCTAACATCCCAAATGTTCTCCAGAAGATACACATTCGTGCGCCGAGAGTATTACACTTTGCCCAATTAGCTGCAAAGTAAGCTCATCGGGTGACAAAAGAATGCAGAATAAGGTTGGCTTCTATGAACTACAGCCCACTGTGAACAAACCAATATTAGTCATAGGCCTAATTAGTGGCAATATGCAGCAAACTCTGTATGCATCATCACACTATTCAAGTAAAATCTTTGCAGTCTCTTCCAGCTTGCTCTTTGGAGTTTACTTCAGAGCACATGGTTTACATATTTTTATCCAAGTTTAAACACCTGTTTCCACATTAGGTTTCATATTAGAGTCATTAGTCATGGATGGATTATCTTCTTTGTGTTTTTCCTCAGCGTTATTTGCATTTTTGGAAACAGGCGCATTACAATAGTGCAGCTCCTTCTCGTTTGGGAAGGGAGCACTGACCCAAACTAATAGAAAGAGCAGCCTCTGTCTGTCATACCTGGAAGAACAGCTGGCAAAGTTTGAACTGGACAACCAGCAGCTGAGGATAAACACCTGCTTCCTGGATTGTGGTAAACAAGTGACAAAAGCAAAGAAGGTGACATTTTAGGGTGGATCATATTGAGATTGTCACATGTCTTAAAAAAAAAGAGTGGCAAAGAGTGAAAGGAGGGGGGTGGGTAGAGCATGAGAGTAGAGAAAGAGGTGAAAGGGAGGAGACGGGGGAGGTTTATCACAGAACAGGAGGAGGAGGAGGGGTCCACAGCAGTTCAGTGGTGAGAGTTATTTAATTGTAGAGTGACATTGGGAGCCTGGCTCATCAGCTCTTCCCCATCAATCACAGGCAGTCAGAAGAAGCCCGAGGTGATGTGGCCCTGCGTCCCCGCTACACACCCCCTCCGTTTCCCACTCCGGCATTTAACGGCCATGCCTCCATGACACCCCACCCACCCACCCACCCAGCTCCACCCCCAGCCAGGATGCAATGACCTCTAATCACCTGGACTACTGTTATCTTCTCCCCAATGACACACACGCATACACCTGCACACACATGCATTTATGTCTTGATGGGTCTTTTTGTTCAGACTAAGGAGAAACCGCGAAGGGACACCATATCGGCTGATGAAAGAATAATGAAATATGGCCCCCAAGGACAACAGGGTTGGATTTCTTTTTTCTGTTTGTTATAAGTCCCAAAGTAAAACATAAAAAATGTACTGAAAAAAGAAACCATTTTGTTTTGTTCAAATAAAAACATAGTTCAACTTGTTTAGCCAGCACAAAGGTTTTTTTTTTCTTGTTTTTGAAGTTGTCACCTCAGCAGAAAAGAGAGGTTTGAAAATATGTTGTGGAGTGGCAGGCTGCATTTTACTGTCAGCATTGATGATTTTACACCTTTCACAATGTGTAAAGTTAACCTCCTTGTGTTGGTGACTTAACTTAACCCACCGAAGAGCCAAGAGCAGCATGCATTTGTGGACAAAGCAAAAAGATTTTGTGTCTGTCTTAATCAGTAACTGCTAATTTTTTCTTAAGTGGGTTCAGCTGAGAGGTTTTGAAAAGTGAAAATCTTAACTTCAGTGAACTGATCTAGACCAAACCAATCCAATCTCAATTATGGACTCAATAATAATATTCTTGGATCTGATAAGGGCCAATGAAAGATGTGGAATATCTTTGGAGTACGAGAACTCTTGTCTGTTTCAACAAAAGCTCAGATGATTCATGGTTCTAACTGGACTAATGATCAACAACAGATTAATAGAAGATCTGCAGTTTCTCATTGCAAATATAAAAACCTACATTTTAACTGCAGCAGTTTTAACTTGAGGGCAATAATGGTCGCACGATTAAATATTATACAAAATTAAAACTGGAGACTGTATAAAAAGAAAAATAACCATTTTGTCTCACTGTCAGACTAAATCAGCCTAAGCTTTTCATGTTTGCAACGTCAGTTGCAATGACCAAAATTATTTTTGTTTGTGAAAGAGAGGAAAGAGTCGAACATTTTTTCTTTTTTTAAAAAAAAAAAAACAAAGTGTGTATCAACCTCACAAACAGCTAATGACCTTGTGAGGATGCTGTGTAAAGCTGTTGAGAGAACATCATTATTCACAGTGAAGCAAGGTTTGTACCAATGAGCTGAGAGACCGTAGAGAAAGGAAGACACTATTACTCTCAAAGCAAAATAAAAGCAAAACCACAGTTTGCAGACCTTATTTTCTGGAGATATACCCTGTAGAAATACAAGCAGTTTTCCCCAAATCATTTCAACATTTTTGGGATAAATTACATATATGAATGGTTGGAATTGTAATTTTATGGGGCTTTTTTTGCTGTTGTTTTTTTTAGCTAAATAATTGTTGTCCATTGTGTATTATTTTTATTGTCACTGATACAAACTTCAATTTTTAAATGAACCAGCTAATAATAAAACAGTTCTCCTTTTATTTTTATAAACAATTCAATGTTTCTCCCAATTTCTGACACAGAAATCTTAAAATTGAGTTAACCTATGTATTGTATGGTGAGTTACAGTTGTTACAGTCAGTAAAGACAGAATGGACAGGGGCAAACTGAGTCATTTTGGACATGCCTTTTTTAAGCAGGACAAGAATTTAGCAAGGATAGGAATAAATTTGCACCTAATCAAGAGATAGAACAAAAATAGACAGCAGAAAAATGAGGACATGTGTGTTTGAAAACTGCAGCCCTTCCTGTTTTACTACTGTACATCTAACTCTGTTTTTGTATTTATTTTTCTCCTAATCATCCCAACAGATACTGAATTCACTCATTTATGTTGCAAATACTGAAGTTTGTATACATAATTTTATGTTTGCCAGTCAGATCACTACTTTAAATTCATTTTCACCAACTTCTCCACACACTAACAGTTCGATATCCCAGCAAGCTAGAAATAGCTAATCCTATGTTTGCGGTGCTGTAAATTTTTCTTTTTGCAGTCTGGACTTGCCTCTAAGCCATTGCTGATTTGCACATTGGGCTACACCTGGATACATCTTACTCCTCTAACCATACATAATGTATGGGTTTATGTGGGTTGATGTTTATAACTGCAAAGTAAGTGGAAAAATTGATCCGCAGTGTTGATTGCTGGTCGGTCCCAAACAGTTGACATTCTGATTCCAGTAACTGCCATTTACTGTCATTGGAAACAGATGATTGTGCCCATTGACTGTCCAATTTCAGCTCTAAACAAGGTATTGATTTTCCCGGTGGACAAAACGTGCTGATGTGCTCGCAGCTAAAGAGCTGTCATAACATGTGCTTTTGGGAGCATCACTGCATAAACACAAAAGGCGAGCGCAAGAAGAACAGCAGAATAATGGTGAAATGGTCAAAAATGAGCTTGCTGTTCAACGGTAAAATGTCTTTTTTTTTTACAAAGAAAACGGTCTTATTTATGTTGCAATTGATTTTATTTTGCTTTTTATGCTCTAAAACACAAAAAATAACTGTCTCAGTGTTTACAAAAATGAGTCACACAGAGGGTTGTTGATCATGATGGTAATTTTAACAGATTTCTTGTTTATTTTTTGAGTATTTATACTCAATTAAATTTAGTTTGTTGCGTTTTAAATCTGGTTGGCAACCTGTGAGGGGGAGGCATAACAACCAATTACAACTTATTGGTCAAATCACTATGACACCAGCTTTGACATGTATTTTGTAGGTCAATCAACATCATCACCGCTACTAAATATTATATAGTCATCTGCTGGTGGTGTTATAGCAAAGTGGAAACAACTGAAAATGTCAAAAGGAAAGGTCTTGAAGTGGAAGGCTATGTAAAAATCACAGAATGTAGTCAGCAGATGCCAAGGCGGGTAATGCATGAAGGTTCCCAACATTCTGCAAAGTTGATACCTACAGACCTCCAAACTCAATGTGTTTAGTTCAAGAACATTATGGACAGAGTCATGGAGAAGGTTTTATGAGTGAGCAGCTGGATGCAAACCTTATCTTACCAAATTCAATGCAAAGCAAAGAATTGGGTGACTCTGTCATGTAGTGGAGTTATTGTAGACCAAAACACAGAAATGACAGAAGATAAGAGAATTTAATGATCAATTCAGAGGAAAATTCAGCGTTGTTGTAAATCATATTATTCCATGTTCTTCAAAGAGTTGCTGTAGATGCTGATGGACAGGAAGGAGCTCATGTAGCCGTTTGTATTGCAACATTTCTGAAGAAGCCTCAGACTGAAGACTCTTTCTTGTTGTATAACAGTTTCATGAAAGGCTTGGTCAGGTTTGTCCATAATTTTCTTGATTTTATAAAGAATCCTTCTTTGCACTATCATCTCCAGAGGTTCCACAGTCGTCCCCAGAACAGAACCAGCTTTCTTTATCAGGCAGATGATCTTTTCAAACCCAGGTTCTGATGCTGCTACTCAAACAGATGATGGCAGAAGAGATGGCACTCTCCACAGCAGACGTTAAAGATCTGCAGCATCTTGCTGACAACTTTGAAGGACCTTAGCTTTCTCTAGAAGTACAGTCTGCTCTGTCCCTTCTTGTAGACAATTTCACTGTTAAGTCTCCAGTTTAGCCTGTTGTCTGGACGAAAGCAGAGGTATTCATACTCCTTAACCACCTCCACTTCTCCCTTGATGGATAAATAATGTGAAACCCTGTTCCTTCTAAAATCTACAATCAATGCCTTTGTTTTGTTCACATTCAAGGTGAGATGATTATTCCCTCACCATGCCACAAAATAGTCCACCAGCTCTCAGTACTGCAGTCACTTCAGTATTTCTGATAGCCGGAATGGTGAGAGTACACTGCTACTGACCACCTTGTTAGACACAAAGTCCTTTAGTCTCAAACTGATCTGTTTGTCAGATGATTCAGCAATTGTTGAGGCCTGCACTAGTGTCTTCTGGAGTTTTTGACAAAGCAAAACAGGCTGAATTTTGTCTTCACAGTGCTGCCTGTTTTGTCCAGATGAAAGTGGCTTTGTTGACACAAGTGTCTGAGGGTGTCTTCAGCTCCAACTCCACAGTGATATGCACACTGCAGGGTGTCCTGATGTGTGCATGTCTGCTTACTCAGGTGAGCCAACTTCAGGAACTTCAAAATGAAGGAACGTGCAGATCAGGCATGAGGAATACGAGACACAGAACCAGAGTGATACGAACAAACAGATCCGGCAATGAATAATGAAACTGGAATGCTTAAATACTGAAAAGGTCATATTAGTGACATGAAAGCCAGGTCAGTACAATCAATAAAATGGATGACAGTTAACTGAAGAAAAGAGGTGACTAATAACAAGGACCAAACATGGCTGAATTACAACACAAAGGTATCTAGACAGGCCGAATGTATGGAGAACAGAACACATGACAGAACTAGAAAACTTAAATAAACCTATGGAGGAGACAGGATTGTGACCTCAACCAAACACCTTCAGGACACATTACTGCAGATACTGTAAATCAGGCCTCCCTGTCCAGATCTTACAGAGGCCCCTGCACCTCTGTAAGATCAGAGAAACCTCTGATCTTACAGAGGTGCCTCCTGAAGAAGGATAAAAAAATTGAGTAAACTAACTCCCCATCTTTCTGGAAGCCTTTCTTGAAGAGCTCATGTTGTTGGAACTGTCAGCTTTGAGACACATATATATTTCCTCCTTTCTCAATTGCAGAAGACAACTTTTGCACACAAGCAAAAATGTATAATCAGTTGCTTTTACAGAACAAATCAAAATATTATTGCAGCTTTACTTTTTATTTTTTTGTTTTGAGCTAAGACGCATCAAGGCCTCGAGTCCCAGCTGGTTTGAGGTTTGGACAACAGACAACACCAGCTTGCATTTCAACACATTTTGACTTTTAAAGAGACAGACAGGAGAGGATCAGATGCAGCAGAAAGGCCTTGATGTTCAAGAGAGGAGGCCAGCACTCTGACACCTCTTCCAAATCCCCCGCACTTTCTGGACCATGAACGAAAAAAAAAACCTTATTTGCATATGCTGGATCAAAACATTTCTTACTCCTTGTTCCTTTAAGAAGCAAAAGATGGGGCGTGCTGTGGTGGTGCAAGGGGTTAGCACCCCCCACGTTTGGAGGCCTTAGTCCTCGACGCGGACGTCTCGGGTTCGACTCCCGGTCCCGACGACCTTTGCCGCATGTCTTCCCCCCTCTCCTCGCCCTCCTTCCTGTCTGCCTACTGTAGAAAAACATACAAGGCACTAGCGCCGCAAAAACTCTGAGAAAAAAAAAAAAGCAAAAGATTTAAACAAATCATCCAACAAGTATTGAGCAATAACATTTTCATCAGACGCAAATTGAGGGGGTTGAAAGATCAACCGAACTAATGGATGACCTAATCACGGGGGATTGGCTGCATTGATTCAGATGGTCATATCCTTATTGTCTGTCAGGTCTGCAGAGGCTGGAGGTGGATACGTTCCCTCACTGGCTAAAAGGGCTGTAGTCAAGAAACCCTTATTCAGATTACACCAATTTAGTCCATACCTCTGCTTTTCCCTTGGGGGTTAAATAGATTACAGGCGAGGGTGGGCGATATTGCTGAGTTGCAGCTTAGAAGTTGTCTTGCAGAAGGTTAGACTTGGAATAATTTACTGTAACAGATTTTTATTCACCCTGCTCCGAATGTAGACGTTTTATTTTTCTCATATTTTCTCACGAGCAGATTCAGCATTACCACTGGTTGTATCCACCATATATAAATTGTCTTAATCCTCCTTGATATACAATGTGTTGCAAATGTTGTCACGCTTGCAGATGCAATTTTGCACGCAAGCAAAATTATGACTTGGTGGTTTGTGACACTGGCTGCCAATGCCGCAGAGACAGTCATTCTTCAAGGACAATCTTCTGCATCTGTGTGAATAATCAATGTTACTGAAAGTTTATCATGAACACGTGGCATATTTCAGACGGCGACATCACTTCTGCAGAGCGGCTCCGGAAATAAAGCCACCGTCTTCCACAAGAGAGTCAGAGGGCAGAGAGCCCAGAAAGATACGGAGAAATGTTGGGGTAAATAGTTGAGATTGTGAGGAGGTTTGAATAACAGACAGGTACAAAGGTCATCCTCAGTAATTTCCCTCCAGACACGTCACAGCAGGTTGTGAAAGAGAGGCGTCTATCTGCAGACAGACATGTTCATTCACCTCGGTTTGTGCCGAACGAAGCAGCATCCTGAGCCGAATCCTAATGACTCAGCCGAGCTCACTGCATTCAGTGCTCTGTGTGACATAGAACAGGGAAGCAGTGGCAGCTCCGGCTGTGCTCTCAATCCACACAAATATGCAACTGTGAAACCTCTACATAAGGGAAAACAGCTTGTCAACATTTATCCTATAATTTCTTGTCTAATTTGCTGTGCATTAAAGTTACAAGGCCAGGATTTTTGTTCTTAAGCACCAGATCAAAAACTTAGAGGACTTCAGGAATCATTGTTTTTTTTTAACTGAACACAAGATCACAAGTACACAGATTATGACTAAAGTATTGCTTATCTAAAATCCAAAATGCTGTATGGATTGCCATTTTTAAAAAGTTAAAAGTTAGAGTGTTTATGTTATCATAAGCACCCTCTGTGATGCAGCTTTGGGCTTAGGCTGTTGACCTCTTTCCTCACTGTGCATTTGGAGTTTTCCTTCCTGCTGTCGCCCCATCCATACTCGGTAAGAGAATGGATTGCTTCAAAGGTAACGACTCAGTGGCATCAGCCTTCAGCTGTCGCAAGACTTTTGTTTTAAGTAAGGTGACTTCTGCAACTCAGTGACTTGATGCAATCTGCTGGGTTTCCTTAAAGACTATGTCTATTTGAACAAGACGACTGAACTTGACTGCATCTTTTGGGAACTAAATTCAAATTGGAACATCTGTAATTGATTTGAATCTGCATGATTGCAGTGAATTTCTTTGCATTTTTGAAGTTTTAATCTCTGACTAGCCACTCACAGTTCAATACAGATACTTGACTGTAATGTATAAGTCATGTATCAGTATCCGAGTGTTAACTTAACAGTAGGATGTTGTACTGAAGAGGTAATATGTATGCTGCAGAATGCATAACACTTTTAACTTCCACTTATTTTCCTGTTAGTAATCTTCAGTTCAGCATTCAGAGCAGCCATCTTCTTCACAAATGACCTACTGTGGCTTATCCTCTTTCTACACCGTTTCTATGACACACTATATTTATATTGTATTCAGCATAATACATAGCATCAAAAATACTAATTGATTTCCATTAGATATGTATCCCAGACTTGTAAATAAGAATTAAATGATTTAATGTCACTCTGTGCAGTAAATATATGTAGTTCACATTTTCAAATGAATTGCTGAAACAAAATATCTTTAAGATATTCCACTTTTTTGAGATGAGGGTGTAAATTATTATAACCTCATTATGCAATCAATTGCGAGAAATTCTAACTAAATGTTGCTGTAGCAACAATATATGACCTGAATACACCAGTGGATTGTTCTGATTGAGTATAAAACATATTTTTCTCTATTTTATTGTAGGCCATCCATACTAAAAGGCAACGATGTGAAATTTCCTGCTGAGGAAGTTTCCATTGACGCTTCAATAACTTTTTTTTTTCTCAACCTGGATTCCTTTTATGTGCCGGAATTGATTGAAATTCAAGGTGACTGAAGCTGCCACAATCAGAAGGACCTAGAACACTACAGACTTTCTGGATTTGCACCTGAAGTCTCCAAGGTGTTTTTGATACATTTGCTGTGAATCATTTCTGAAATACTACAATGAAATATACCACTATTGCCTTTTGAACATGGTTCAGTTACATCATTTGACTTTTAATTAATTGATTTTAAAGGTGGGGCTGCACAGTGGTGCAGTTGGTAGCACTGTTGCCAAGAAGGTTCTGGGTTCGATTCCCGGCCCGGGGTCTTTCCGGGGTCATGCATGGAGTTTACATGTTCTCTCTGCTCATGCGTGGATTCTCTCCGGGTACTCCGGCTTTCTCCCACAGTCCAAAAAAAGACTGTCAACTGGTCTCTCTAAATTCTCCCTAGGTGTGAGTGTGTGTGCATGGTTGTTTGTCCTGTCTGTCTCTGTGCTGCCCTGCGACAGACTAGCGACCTGTCCAAGGTGACCCCGCCTCTCGCCCGGAACGTTAGCTGGAGATAGACACCAGCACCTCCCGACCCCAGTAGGGACAAGCGTGTTAGAAAATGGATGGATGGATTTTAAATGTGCATTTTAGATTGCAAAGTGTATTCAAGTTGTGTTTGCTAGCTGTAACCCTGGCTTTTGAAAGGTGCCAAATGTTTCATGCTTTTAATAGCTAGTATATCACCTATATACTTTTCATTTTTATTATATACGCAAGAAGACCAAGAGAAAGGAAGAGCCAACAGCTAACACAAGCAAAACAGAAATGGGGATAGGGTGAGACAGAAAGAGAAAGAGGGGCAGGAAGGGATGTAAACTATAAAAAAAGGCAAAGGGACTAGCTTTGTCATGACAGTCTCCTCTCCCATGGTGGGGAAGATGTGTGTTCATCTGCTCCAGCAGTCAGGCTGAAAAAGCCGGTGCTGTTGCATTCACTCCAGCAAAGCTGGCTGGTTGGCAAAAAAAGCTTGTTATCGCCCCCCTCGTCCCTTCTTCTTCTTTCTCCTCTTCTTTCCCCCACGCCACAAGCATCTGCATTCTGTTTCTTCAACAAGCCCCCTTGCTTCCTGGCCACCATGTAACGAGGAAACAAGCAGCGCTGTTTTATTCCTCTTGAAAGACTCAGGTGAAGACAAACAAGCCCAGGTGGTTGTTTGTGCTGGAGCAAAAACGTCCTGATCCTGAAAATCAAATGCCTTCCCGTCAAGCCAAAGCCGGTGACCCTGCAGTGTCGGTGCTGTCCAGCTGCTTCAGGAAGTGAACCTCAAATCCTCCAAAACAGAGATAATCTAAAGGACTCGATCAACCAAAAAGAGTCACGTGGGAAGAGAGCTGAGGAGATAGGAGAGTTTACTGAATCCACAAAAACGTGCCTTTTTTCACCTTTTTATAATTATGTCAGATATGCATGGTTTTACCATAAGAGACATGCTGGCCGTTAACTTTTTATTGCATTGCTGAAATTGGTTGGTTTCCTAGCTGTTAAGAATGATCCACAAATATAGTAGCAAAATACATTAAAGGCCTGCTATCGCTGCACCAACATTTCAGACCTCTCGGAACCAGAAGCAGCGTTCAGCTTCTATGCACCACAAATCTGGAACAAACTCCTAGAAAACAGCAAAAATGCTTAAACACTGACTTCCTATAAATCCAGGGTAGAAACCCACCTGTTTAGAGTTGCTTTTGACCCAAGATAATTGGAACATGGATCAGTGTAGTTGATGTGTATTGACAAACTTGATGATGTATCTGACAAAATGTAATATTTGCTACTGGTTTTTATGCGTTTATGATGTTTTTATGTTTTCATACAAAGCACTTTGTACTGCCCTTTTGCAGATATGTGCTACACAAATAAATTTGATTTTCATCACAATTAAAGTCAAAGTCAAACATGTGAAGGAAGGTCCCCTTAGACCATATTTTAAGTTTTTGGCCTACGTGAAAATGGTGAATTTGGTGGAAAACTAACACGCTAAATATATCTTTTTGTCAGCAAAACATGATGGTGGCAGAATCATGGTGTGGGAATAAACTTGTTTCAGCAAATAAAGATGCACAGAGCTGTAAATACATGTAAAAGTTGTAAGAAATACTTAAGGGATGTATTGAACATAAAACTGGGGTGGAGTTTCAACTCCCAAAAGAACCACACTCACAAACAACCATGAACACGATGGAAGGATTTGAAACAAAGTACTTATGTAAGTATGTGTCAAAGTCCAGACCTGTAGCCAATTACAAATCTGTAACAGATTCTTAATTAAGTCTTCACCACTCATAAAGTTAACTAATCTGAAGCCCAAAGGATCATCAAACAGCCGGTAAATTAAAAAGTAAAGTTGTCAGCCATGCAGCCTTCGTAGGTGGACTTCTGTTCTAATCACATTATGTTTCACATAAAAGATAAAAGTGCACCGCAATAGCCAGAACATGCAAGTCAAATATATACTCAGTTGACACTCATATGCATCTCCACTAATGAGAAGAGATGCACATCTAAGTCTGTGTGACTTTACAATATTTAAAATAATGAATAAATAGCTGGAAAAGGAAGATAAATGGTGATCAAATCTATTATCGCACAAACTGATGCAATCATAAGGAATAAAGACAGAGCTAGAATGACATAAGCTGCTTATCTCTGTTACATAGAAAAACTAAATCTGTCACAACACATTATGAACTTACTGCCATCTGTTTGTTTTTCTTCGCACTTGGATGATTTTTTTTTCCACCCCTCTAAACCTCAAGCCGAGGCTGGATTCTCCAAACTTTTGGCCCAGCGCAGCAACAAAGTATCAGAAGTTGATTGAGTTGATGCTCAGAAGCCTTGTGAGCCCTTTTCAAGTGAGTCTCCCGTGGGTTTTCCCCCCGTGGTTCAGGATTGTGCCGGGAGCCACGGCGGCTCCAGCTGACAGGGTCCCCCTCAGGTCCCGGCAGCTGCCAAGGATGAAGAGAAGGCTCCGAGCAGACACGCAGTGACAGGAGCTGATGTGTCCATCACTGCTTTCATTTCCTGCGCTTCACCATTGATTCGTCAGCGGGGTGACATTAGTGACACGCTCTTTTAATCTGCTGCAAAGACCTTGGCCTACGGAGCACATCTCTTGAGGATGAGAACAAACCCTCAGCGACGGGGGCCCAAATGGAAGCCATCACTTTTTTCCAGATGCTTGAAGCACCGTGACTGGATCTGGGGCTTGTTTTGCTTTTACAAGACAATCCAGGAGGAACACAATAAAAAAAATTGGACAAAAGCAAGTTGCTGAAAGCACCAGGCTACATAGGGACAGTTATTATTAAAGATTATATTGATCAAACAAAAAGGGAGAAAAAAGTTATAAACAAATATTCTAGAGGGAGGCTATGGCCTATCATTTTCTGAAGGATAGTTGAAGTCTGACAGTGACTTCAATTTAGGCTTTCAGGCGCTCCCCTCTTGCGAGCAGGTAGCTTCCTCCCGTGTTGTCAAAGCGGGTTTGACATATTGTTTCAGAAGCAGAAATGGGGAGGGTGTTGCCAGCGGAGACACGAGCCTGCATTTTGTGAGCAAAATTAAAGGTCATTTGGAGAAAGTGAAAATTAATGTGAGCTATCAATTTCAGCCTTTTAAAAAATGTGACATATTGCGGCTTGACACGTCTTAATTAGGCCATCAATAGTGTGGCAACAGTGGCTAATGGTGCAGAAGACACAGACAGGATAAGTTGCTTTTCAGACATTTAAGCAAACATTCTTGCTGCTCAAAAAAGAAATAAAACTAAAGCAAAAACATGAGTTATGGTTTAAATATAGTTTGATTCCTATAGTAAAGTAGAGCCTCCTACTGGTTTTACACCTTTAGTGAGCATGTGAAAAACTATGAAATAGATGTATTTGTAATCGCAGCACAAACTTGAAGCAGAGTACAGTATATTTATTCAGTGACAAAAATGATGAGATGATGGGGAGAAAAAACTCTAAAACCAATCTTTACATTCATATTTTATTTTAGGTTACTTAAAGTGTCAAAAACCTAAAATGTGTTTAATGTGATACCAGTATACCTGCTTGTACTTGGAATATCTGCAATGATTTACAACATAAATATAATGCAAATTAACCATAATAGCTAGCTAGACGGAGAAAAATCAGTAGTTCAGGACATCTTTAATATATGTGTTTGAATTAATCTTTAATTCCCACACATAGATCAAAAGCAAAAAACAAAAAGCATTATTATTTAGTATATACCAAAGCTGAAAACTTGAATCAACAAGCTCTGTTCTTCTTATGATGCATTGTATTTACCGTTGAACTCGAAAACGGGATTTAGGAATAACATCCAACACTCCGTTATTTTCTAATTTTGCACTCAACAAACAGGCTAATTACCATTAGCAATAAAAGCTAATAGTAACGTATATCTCTGCATTTTGCATTCAAATACTGAAACTCTGTTTACATAATGTTTCCAAAAACATATTCTGTTGCATATCTGAAAAACAAGACTTTACACAACAGCAGAATTTAAAAAGCTCTGGAAAAATAATGCAATGCTCATGCCAGCCCTGTAGGAGGTGATAAATATGATCTGGCGCATTTAATCACAGTGGTCGGCTCTTGTTGTGCTGCTGCATGTATGGAAAAAAACGGCAAAGTTTGTAAGTGCAAGACAACATGACTGAGATCATCACTGGTTTGGGTTTACACGGACATGATTCACATTTGCATTAGACACTTTCTAAAGCATTAAGACATTGAAGATAATTCAAGTTTAAATCTGGGAACTTCAGTTCCAAAATCATTGACATGGAATCAACGAGAAACGATAATAGAGGAAATGACTGTGCAAAGAGACAAAGAGTCAACTGTGAGCACGGTACGGGTATTTTGTTGCAAAGCAGTTGTGGGAGGGGAACAGCGCAATTAACTTGCGGTGTTATCTCACTTTATACTTTTAATCTTAAATATGACTGAGTTATCTACTAGGTTTCAGTCCAAAGTGTGTGATTTAATTAGATATTTCTTCGTAGAAAGCTTGACAGTCTTCCACCAGGAGATTCTAATTCTCTGAAAGGAGGAACTTTCTTTATTAGCGTCACACTCTTTAAACTCTTCCTGCTCCCTCCGTCCCACCCACCACCCATCCCATACCACTCAGAATAAATAAGATAAGGGAGAGCAGTGAACGCATCCATCATTCAAAGTGGAAAAGGGTAATTTAGCTGGGCCCTTCTGACAGCTTTACAACTTTGCACGCTATTCTGTTTTAATTGGCAATCATGAATTAAGTGAATGAGAGCCATGTTGGCTGCCAATGTCTGTTCTTATTGCAGCTTTTAATTGGGTTGACTTGATGAGTTCCTGAGATACAACCACACAATATATTCTCGTGATTGGCAACCCGTTTGTCGCCATATAATTAGGGCCGCTGACAAATCAGGCATACGAGGGTTTCCTCCTCAGCCATACCAGGTTCGCTCATTTGACACGTTTCGTGGGATCGATGGAGCATGTACTGTTGTGTGTAACATATCAACAGATATTTGGTGCTGAATGCAGAGATAAGACCAAAAGTTTGCGATCTTCAACTGATCCTTCATGCACACGGCCTTGCAGAAGTAATCATGCACCTTTTCACATTTTGTCACAATTATAACCGCGAACTTCAACGTATTTAATTTTGATTTTATGTGATATACCAACACAGAGTAATGGATAATTGTGTACGTGAAGATACATATGATAAAAAAGGTGCAAATGTCTGTAAAATGTGGACTGCATTTGTATTTAACCCCTTTATTCTTATGGCCCTAAATATAGACCAGCACAATCAATTCCTTCAGAAGTTACCCAAAACATATTCCATTAGTGTGTAATTTAATCTCAGTACAAATGCAAGGGTTTGATAAAGAAACACAGACAAACGGCATCATGAAGATCAAGAAATGCCAGAGAAAGGTCAGGGAGAACATTGTGAAGAAGTTTGAAGCAGCATTAGGTACAACATGGGTCTTCAAATCAGGTCTGGAGGTCTGGCAGTGTCCTGAAACTTTTAGATGTTTCTGCTTCATAATACCCGAGTCAAATAATCAGGGCATTAGTCGGACATTGAAGAACTTGACTGTAAACTGAGAAGGTAATTGAGTCGTTTGCCCTGCATTTACAGGGTGCAGGACACTGACACTCAAGGCCTGGATTTGAAGACCCTGCTGTAAAACATTATCCCAGCCTTTAACACTGTAGGTACCTTTGATAAATAAACATGCTTCCATTTAAATAAAATAATTCAACATACGGTGCTGATATCTACCTGCTTGGGATGACTGCAAATAAAAATGCCAGATTGTGAGTCACCAATGAAGATATTGGGAAAAAATACACAACAGTTTAATTCAAATACAATTCAACTGCTGCTGTTATTGCAACAAAACCAATTAGTTCCATTGCAATGTCATTTTGTGAGGACTAGTAAAATATCCTAGTGTTCCTAAGGACATTTTCTAATGCTTTGGGTCTCAGGAGGCAAGCTAAATATTTAACCAGTTTATTTGGAAAATAAAGTGTCAGGGGAGGCTCCTTTGACAAAGAGAGGTTGGAATAACTGAAGATTAAAGGGCAAGAGATGAGCAGAACAGAACATTTAAGGAATGAACCTAGCAGAATGAGAAAATTGTCTTACTGGTTGCAGAGGACAGTTTGTAGCCAGGGAGGAATGAACGAAGTTTAGGGTGTTGATTTGAGTAGACGGTGGAGCTTTGGAGGGCAGACAGGTTGGTTGGAGGATTTAAAAAAGTAGGGAACCTTACAGTTGCCTGGATGAGGTAATCTGGGTGGATTATTGCACAAGGTGGCTTGATAGACAGTCACAGAACGAAAAGATCCAAGATGTAACCTGGGAGTGAACCTTGGAGGTAAGGACAGAGAACAAGATACATGAGAACATCACACAAGCACACCCAGATCCCTGATTGTAAGTTTACGCAACAAAATGTTTCCTGGGACTAAGCAAAAAGAAATTAAGTGAAGTCAGTGATTTCCTGTGTCATGAGGGGCCGCATAACTTTTGCTCTTTCATTTCTGTTGTATCTTGAAAACAATTTCATATCCAAGGACAGACTCACCAGGTGGAAGTAAAATTTCACTACTGTATGAACTTAAAAACCATTGTTTTCTTCTGGTGTGCTGCTGACCTCTACTCGGGACGTTGTGGGCCGGTGGGCAGAGTACTTCGAAGACCTCCTCAATCCCACCAACATGCCTTCCACTGAGGAAGCGGAGCCTGGGGACTCTGGGTTGGGCTCTCCAATCTCTGGGGGCGAGGTCGCCGAGGTGGTTAAAAAGCTCCTCGGTGGCAGGGCCCCGGGGGTGGATGAGATCCGCCCGGAGTTCCTTAAGGCTCTGGATGTTGTAGGGTTGTGTTGGTTGACGCGACTCTGCAATGTCGCATGGACATCGGGGGCAGTTCCCCTGGATTGGCAGACTGGGGTGGTGGTCCCCCTGTTCAAAAAGGGGGACCGGAGGGTGTGCTCCAATTATAGAGGGGTCACACTCTTAAGCCTCCCTGGCAAGGTCTATTCAGGGGTCCTGGAGAGGAGGGTCCGTCGGATAGTCGAACCTCGGATTCAGGAAGAGCAGTGTGGTTTTCGTCCTGGTCGTGGAACACTGGACCAGCTCTACACCCTCGGCAGGGTCCTGGAGGGTGCATGGGAGTTCGCCCAACCAGTCTACATGTGTTTTGTGGACTTGGAGAAGGTGTTCGACCATGTCCCTCGGGGAGCCCTGTGGGGGGTTCTCCGGGAGTATGGGGTACCGGGCCCTTTGATACGGGCTGTCAGGTCCCTGTATGACCGGTGTCAGAGTCTGGTCCGCATTGCCGGCAGTAAGTCGGGCTCGTTTCCGGTGAGAGTTGGACTCCGCCAGGGCTGCCCTTTGTCACCGATTCTGTTCATCACTTTCATGGACAGAATTTCTAGGCGCAGCCAAGGTGTTGAGGGGATCCGATTTGGTGGCCTTAGGATCTCATCTCTGCTTTTCGCAGACGATGTGGTCCTTTTGGCTTCATCAGATCGTGATCTGCAGCTCTCGCTGGAGCGGTTCGCAGCCGAGTGTGAAGCGGCCGGGATGGGGATCAGTGCCTCCAAATCCGAGGCCATGGTCTTGAGCCGGAAAAGGGTAGAGTGCCTTCTCCGGGTCAGGGGGGGTGTCCTGCCCCAAGTGGAGGAGTTTAAGTATCTCGGGATCTTGTTCACGAATGGGGGAAGAAGGGAGCGGGAGATCGACAGGCGGATTGGCGCAGCGTCTGCTGTCAAGCGGGCGCTGTACCGGTCCGTCGTGGTGAAGAGAGAGCTGAGCCAAAAAGCGAAGCTCTCGATTTACCGGTCGATCTACGTTCCCACCCTCATCTATGGTCATGAGCTTTGGGTCATGACCGAAAGAACGAGATCGCGGATACAAGCGGCCGAAATGGGTTTTCTCTGTAGGGTGGCTGGGCTCTCCCTTAGAGATAGGGTGAGAAGCTCAGTCATCCGGGAGGGACTCAGAGTAGAGCCGCTGCTCCTTCACATCGAGAGGAGCCAGTTGAGGTGGCTCGGGCATCTGGTCAGGATGCCTCCTGGACGCCTCCCTGGTGAGGTGTTCCGGGCACGTCCCACCGGGAGGAGGCCCCGGGGAAGACCCAGGACACGCTGGAGGGACTATGTCTCTCGGCTGGCCTGGGAACGCCTCGGGATTCCCCCGGAGGAGCTAGAAGAAGTGGCTGGGGAGAGGGAAGTCTGGGCCTCCCTTCTGAAGCTGCTACCCCCGCGACCCGACCTCGGATAAGCGGAAGAAGATGGATGGATGTTTTCTTTTCACTTCAGTTATGGGTTACTTTTCATTGATCACATAGAATTCCATTAAAACAAAGCAATATTATGTACATATATGGCACCATTCATGCGCAAGGCGATCTAAACACATTCAAGTCTGTGGTTGCAAAGTGACGAAATGCAATGAAAGTTCAGAGTGTAGAAATGTTTTTTTCTAAGTGTTGCATCCCTTGCTCTGATGCAGTTGTAGATGATCTGTGTTTGAATGTGAGGTGGTGGAAAACCAAACTGCAGGAGTACAAAAGCATTTTCTTATGATGTGAGATATTTTCCATTCATTTAATATCCTTTTTTTTTATTTTGCAGCTGGTTCTTAGTGATTAAGACAATCCCTAGGGGTTTTCAGGCTCACCTCATACTTTTTACATACAAGGTCAAATGTTCAAAGCTTTTTCCTTTCCTACTTGCATTTGAAAAACAGAGCAAAAAAAGAAATTAAACATTAATAGGCTGATGAATAAATATTTTGTGTCTCCGGGACTCAGCACTTTCTCCTCTTCCCTATAGCTGGCTTAATTAACTCTTCCAGACGTCTTTAGTAAATTAACACATCTCTTTCAGTGTCCTTTGACATTGTTTTCCTTTTTTCCACTTCTCATTTGCTTCTTCATTTCTTCTTCAAAATGAGTAAAGCAGCTATTTAATTCAGCATTGTGCCACATGAGGGGACACATAATAATTCAACCTCAGAGTCACTATTTTAACTTACACAGCAGTTTTCTTTTTTTCTTTCTTGCTTCTACTTCAGATGTAATTTAGATCATTAGCTGGAGGCAAAGGCACACTTGGGATGTTTTTGTATTCGCCAAATTGCACGTGAATCACTTCTGGGCGTAAGATTCTAATTTCTGATTCAGAAGAGTGCAGGTCTGTTTGGACAGTTGCACATCTCGGTAATCAAAAATGACGTGAGTACGTCTCAGAGGGAAACGCTGCTCTTAAATCCCATTTCTTTGTGTATTTTCTCAGCTGTCTAGTAAAAAGACTCAGATTTCTTCTTACAAAAAGCTTCCGTGATGTATTATTGAATATTTTTCCTTTATTATTCCAGACAGAGGTTAGGCAAGAGTCCCAACCTGGAAGTGCTTTTATCTTTCTGGTCTTGAACCGTCAAAACGGAGGTCAAACTTTTGTACTTTAAAAAACGATTCAAGATCTAATACAGTTGACCTTCCACCAAATGAAAAAATGTTCTTCATAGATCAACAAATACAGGGGAAAACGTTGGGAACATAGGACTCTGAATTTAACAAAGGACAAAAAAACAACGTATTTTTTGAAGATGAGAAAAAAAGTTTAGGACTTTGTAGCCCAAGCATATGGCAATGTGTTGGGCTGTGCTTGCCCAGAGGCAAAAATGACTATCAACAATTAAAGCATAGCGGAGTCCTATAGTAGAAATTATTCAACATGTCATGAAGCTCTATAGTGCAAGTACACTCACCATGAGCATGGATGTCATTAATTTGGCATTTTAATGATGCATGATGGTGTGATTATAGACAGAATACCTAATGTGTTACATAAATAACTGGGTTTATTCAGACATGTTGAAATACATACACACACTAATGCTGATATTTATTTTATGACCTGTAGTAAGTTGAGCTTCAACTAGTTTTTTTTTCTCTGTTAGACCCACCTAACATTTGCCAAATGGATTCAGTTAACACCCAGGAGCTGTAGGGAAATATTATTTAGACTGAGTAGACCAAAGGGAAAGGTGTTTGTGTGTTGGTCTGGAGCACATTACAGCTTCATAATCCAGATAATTTACTGCAATTGATGGAACCACAAATTCTTCTCACTATCAGAAAATCCTGAAGGAGATCAGACTGTGTAATAGAAGCCCAGATTGTTTTAATATTTACCCTACGGTCATCTGCCTTGCTTGGTCTGGTGTCTTGCATATTCCTCTTGACAATAATTTAAAGATTTTCTAACTGGCCAGTTTTCTGGCCAGTCAAGCATGGTAACACCATGGTCACTGGACCAGCTTTTGGTACCTTTAGCAGTGTGTTGGAAAAGGAAATGATCATCTCTGTAAAGCTTGTTAGCAGAAAAGTAAAAGTTATCTCAAATTTGCTAGTAGACGACTGAGTTGACTGTGGACTTCAGAGAACACAGTGGACCAACACCAGCAGATGACATGGCACCAAATCATCACTTTCCTTCCACTCAGCCTTCCACTATTATGCTTGAATATAATGATGTTCTGTTATGTTTGAATTGTATCAAAATTAGATGGAATGAATTCTTGGAATGTTACTCTATCTGCATTGAATCTGTAAGTTTTTACTTTCTAAAATACAAAAAATATAGAACTTTTTCATGATATTTTGTGTTTTAATTTTCCTGTATGAGCTGACTTGAAAAATATAAACGAGTAACAGTGAAACTGAGGTTACACTACAATAGAAATTCAGAATCCTGAAAATGCACAGTAGAACGATGGCTGGATATTGCTCCCATTGTGAACAGTGCAGAGTTAAACATTTTAGGACTATGGAGCAATGAGTATGGATGAAACAGAAAACTTCAGGGAAAAGAACAACGCTATTTTTCACACTCTCCTACAAATATTGTACTTGTTGAAATCCATAATTTAGACAGGACTGCAGGGCCTCATCATGCCAAGAATTGCAGCTGGTATGTGTTTGGCGACTGGTCAGTTCCGTCCAAGAAGGTCGAACGGTATACCTCACTCCTTGAAAGTCTTTCGTTCTCATTACTTCTCAAGTCCTTCGTCTGACCTCACTCCTGCAGGCTTCTGCACTCTAAGATAATTAAATCTGAATATGAGCTGCGAATGTCCGCTACATGAACCAGCACCCTCTGTTATATAGAGGAAACTTTCTTTCAAAATGCTTCCTAACTCATCTTTCAATGTATTTAGGGTCATTTGTGTATGTCACATCCATGTATTCTTATACTACAATATTTGACAACCAATCAGGATTTTGATTGCTCACATGGCTTTAAAAACAGAGGCTCAAAAAATGTCTAGGTAGAACTTTGCCTTGTTTTGAGTTCACATCAAAGTGTAGGGATATTGCAAGATGAGATGTAGAGAATAGACAAAAACAACTGGAATGAGAGAGAGAACACAAAAACACAACAAGGGTACTTTCAATGGGAAAGGAAAAGCAGGGAAAGACAGAGGCACTGAGCAAATGGTACCCAAACAGACTAACCATAGTTGATAGCCCTGATAATGTTAGTATAAGATTTCATGGAGGTATGAAACACATTGATACTCTGAAGCCTGTGAGCCAGCAGAACTTTCTATGAAAGAAAATGACAGCAACAGTGGCTCCAGTGAGTGCACACCAGAGATAGGAATACTTTCTATATAATTAGAGGTAAAGACTGTAAAACATTAATTGCAGTAGTTTTAACCAGCAAAAGAGTGTTTCATTCTTATTTGTTTTTACAACAAGAACATTTTTGAAGTCTGTTTAAACTGAGTGGAAACTTGCAGTTCAAATAAACAAAAATGTCAACTCAAACTGAGTCTGGATTGGGGATCATGATCTGCAGGATCTGATATCATACGGCTATCATGGTCATATTTTGACCCTTCTCACATTTCAATGGGAAAAGTTTGTCTCAAAGTATCCCCTATGTTGCCACCAAGTGACATTTTTTTACTTTTTTTATACTGAGCAAAGCACAACCATCCGTCTTCATATATAGTCAGCCTGAGGACAACATTGCTGTCACTTTTCTCTTAATCCTGCATATCTCCCGCTGTCAGTTTTAAAGAAGCTCCTGTCTAAACATGCACAGTTTCTCCTTTTTGGCTTTGGCCTGTGCTCTCTCCTCAGATCCCACCCTGCCACATCTGCCAGCACATAATAAATGTTACATCCCTCCATCAGAGGATCATTACATATCAAGTCCTGCTGTGACAGCGGAACGTCATGGCAGATAGTCAATGGCGTGGGGAAGGGGAGAGGCGGAACATGGAGGAATTGCACCGTAGAGGAGCCTGCTGGGGAGGATCAATGACTCATCTAACACCAGCATGCCCACTGCTGAACCAGGCAAAACCACTCTAACTCTCCGCCTGGCGATGAGGTTTTCCAGCTGCTCTGAGATGAGTTTGCTCTGCCAGACTCGACTACTTGTAGCGATTTGTTGATGCAATGCAGGCAAAAACTGCGACGAAATGAGGATCTGGCTGCAGCCTAACATTAAGCTTTTAGTCCAAATCCAGTCAAAAACATATGGAAAAAGAGAACGTGTCTGAGATCAAAAGTTATTTAGGGTTCTTTTAAGGTGATTGTGGATTGCAAAAAAATCTTGACAGCTTTTAAAGCTGCTTTTCTAACTTCCTGTCACACTTAGCTGTGCTGTAATACTTACTGTAGCTCTTGTAAATATAAATATTGAGTTTCAGCTAGAATAGTTTTTCGCTACAGCTAGCACAATAAGTTTGTACATTATAATGGAAGAAAATGGTTTGATTTAACTGCTACTCTATTTTTAGTACTTGCTATGTAACAAATGTATGTCTGGATAAAAAAATTAAATAAATAAAAAACTTCACCATATAATTTAAACACTGAATAATTTTCCAAAAAGAGAGACAAGTCAGCTTTAGCTGAATTGTCTGCTAAAGAATGCCAAATGATCTGGTTTGGAGCAGATCCCTTTATGTCCTACAACTCAAACAAAAATAACTCAGTATGTGTAATTTTTTTTCTCCTTACAAATCACTTAAATATAGTTTGCATAGTGTTAGAATATGTCTATAGGTGTTCACAATTACTTTTCAAGCATAACTGGTAAACTTTTACTTGTGTTTGACCTTTCTGTGTGGATGTTAAATCATTCTTATCAGTTAATGTGTTCTGTTACTGAAATCATTCATCAAAGTAGAAATCTTTGCCATTGTTCTTCACTCTGTCAGGCTCATGTGTTCCCGGTACTTTACTCGGCGACATCACAACTAAGGTTATGCAGATTAAAGGGACAAAGCAGATAAAGCAAGGCTTTAAAGAATAACCTGACATTTTGGGAAACCAGATTTATCAGCTCCAATTCTGAAACTAGCCAGACTTTCTGTGAACATAAAACACAAAACGGAAAAACACAGAAAGACCAGGTATGTAGCAGATATCATTCTGAACTATCTTAAAATATCCTACTTGTCTTTGTGTGATAATTAGGCGTCGTGTGGTATATGATTCCGACACTGTGATCCAATCAAGAACGAATTGTTTTATTTTAGATGATTTAAGTAGCTAATCCCATTTTGTTTAATCCAGAAGATTCCAGAAAAGGAGAATATTATGCAATTTTCTTTCTAAAATAACAGAAAAGAGAATCAAGGACAAGTGAAGGTCCAGCTACAGCATACAATCAAGTAGTTTATGACTATGTCTTGCTTTCAGACAGCAGTACATTTGTTGAATCAGCAGTAAAGTCTTTAAAATGTTTGATCATTTTTTGCTGGGAATATTTGTAACATTTAACCATACTTCCAACATAAGGATGCTTATTTAGTAAAATCATGCTTATCCTACTTTTTTTTTGCTCTAAACACATTAATTTCAGAAAATTAACAAGCTGATATTAACTATTGACTGTTTTAGTAGCCCGTATGCAGGGGATACATATTTGACCAGGAGAGAGTGGCTTTTCAAATTATTTACACCTATTCTGATTTAGCACCATGCTGACAGATTTTAGGGCCTAAATCGTGGCTTTGAGGATGCCAGGCAGTAAGGCAAACATCGTGTTGTTCCATTCAAGAACTCATCATACAAGTTATGTCTTCCGTATTCTATGTAAATAAATTAAACGCCCGACAGAAATTAAAACATGGTTCAGCTGATGTCCTAACACCTCAGTTGAGTCAGTCTCAACACAAGTGTTTCATGTGTTGAGACTGACTGTTGAACACATCTGGAGTTCCCATGAAAATGGGACATAAAGATTTGACAAAAAGTGACTGAAAGTAGTTCCCTGAACTTAAAAACAAACACAGGCAGGTGTGATAATTAGTGACTGAAATCAGGTGAGGAAAGAAGAACAAAAACAGACCAAGGAACTTAAAATACAATCTTAACAAAAATCCCTGAAGAACATATGAGTTAGAATCAAATCCTTTTTTTTTCTACTTAACATTTTTGTCTAAACTGGAAACTGCTTTTTATTATTTTTATTTTCCACTTTAACAGCTCAGACTCAAAGTCCCAAACCACATACGGGCAGTATTGCTTTATATAAAACATGGTGGGAAGCACACAGCATTGTCACTGTGAAGCAGTTAACCATCTAAAAATAACACAACTCCTCCAGGAGTCAGGTAAGAAAAGGATCACTAAAAACAACCTTGTATATTTTATGACAAGGGATACGTTAAAATGACTATGTGCTGAAGTTAATCTAAACCAGTAATCTTAACTTTTTGAACAACGAATTAACAAAATAACTACATTTGTTTGGCTGCACCCTGGCATGAAATATCTTTAAAAAATGCTCTGCAACACAAAGTATGCAAAAAGATCTAAAAAAAAAAAAAAAAACATGCCATATTTTTTGCTAAAGAACAGACAAGAAACATTATAACTGTCACCTGTCTGGAAAGGCTTTTAAAGCCATTTCTTAGGCTTTGGAACCTCAGCAGAAAACAAACATACCTGGATGAGAGTATCCTCAAATCAAGAAAACATGAAACAAGGAACCTTTCTATACCAAGAGCACATTAATTCTTCCAGTTGGTCACCAAAAAGAGAGAAAATGCAGAACATCCAAAAGCTTTGAAAGCTTCATTTTTCTCAGTTAAGGTGAGTGTTCATAATTCAACAATAAGAAGGAGACTGAGCAAAACTGGCATCCAAGGAAGAGATCCAAGAACAATCTTACTGCTGACTAAACAGTCATTCACATCTTCTAAAATAATGATATAAGCTTGTGATTTTATTTGGGGGGCCATTACTTGATTACTTGTTCACAAGTTGGTTTGGATCAATGTTGTAAAAAATAACCTCATTGTTCAAGTTATTCTTGTCTGATATATTTCATTTCTAATATTCAACAGTTTGACAAAAGAGGAAAAAACTAACAAAAAGACCTGTGAGATGGCAAATACCTTTCACAACACTGCATTTTTTTATACATTTTCTTTGTGTACAAAAGGCGCTTGTGAATGCTTACCCCAACAAATGCTCAGTATTTCAAGCAAACTTTGTGCTTTCAGTTATAGTAAATACATGCAGAAAGGCCTGTGCTGATTGAAAAAAAGACCCATTTTTTATGTGGTAATAGTCTAAAGGCTATTGAAACAGTAATGCAGTTCACCTCAAGGAGCGCAAACAGCCAGAAAAACAATAGAGATTCATCAAGCAGCAGCTTCTAAAGCTTCAGATCCTGACAGAGTTAAATGAATTGGTCTATCAGTAAGACACCTGAGAGAGAAAGTCTTTGGGAGTCTGTCAAGATAAACTCCGAAGGATCTAGAAGAGGGTGCGTTGCAGCAAGGTCATCGTCACATTGCATCAAACGAGGGGCGCCGGGAGGGAAGCTTTTGTTCTGTTGTGTGAAGTCCCATTCGCCAGAGGTAACAATTAAGACTCATCTGTCAGCACAACACCAATGTGTTCATTTGTGATTCCACGCCGAAGCTCTCTCTCCGGCTTGTTGAGGTTTTATAGGTGTCAGTAAAGTCGAGCATGCTCTAATGAACACCATTTTCTGTCATAAGTAGCTCTCATAATTCTCCGCTGCACTTCCAAATGATCGTCTGGTGGAAAAAGGATGAAAGTTGTAGTGGTGTGTCACATAACTTTGGCACCAACCAATCTCCTGGTGTCCCTGCTGTTCCCGGGTCGCTCTCGCGGCTCCAGTGAGCCTAATCAGATGTGACAGCTCTGGCCCGATAAAGTGGAGGTCTTTAACAAGTGCTCTTTTTGTTGAGTTGGTGCGGCGGGCAAACTGAAGATTGCATCTCCCATCTTAAGGCAATTTCTTTCTTGGGGTTTCGTCGTGGCTTGATGTTTTTATCATAGCTCAAGGTCAGAGTTAGTTGTCAAGGGTTATCATATAATTAACTTTGCAACGCTTACAGCGGCAACAGAAGCAACACAGCTGTTGTATGTGGGGTAAATTAGGATGCAAATGTGACAACACAAGAAATGTAAGAGCAATGTATCCTTGAATCAGAGCCTCATATTTCAAGCGGTAATGAAGCTGCACTTGAATGAGTGGGGAACTGTTTGTGGTTTCTGCTTGTGGGACTAAGAGACTGCGAGTCAATTCCAGCAGGTCTGTCAGAGACTGTGGCAGCGAGATAAAGACAAGGCAACATTGTATGAGTCTTGATCCTGATGCAGCACCCTCTACCCTCGTCCTCTGCTTGGGGATTGCTCTCTAATACATTTACAATGTAGAGAACTGGCCCCCCTTTCATTGTCCTCTCACTCCCGTCACGCAAAACGCAGAGAGAGAGGATCCCGAACATTTTCTCTCCATTTCAAGATTACACTTTGGCTGATTCCTTGTCCCTTCCTCTGGTCTCCCCTCCTATAAACTCTTTCATTTCATAAACATCTGTTGGCACAGGGGAATCCCTAATCTCTCAAGGGCTTTCTTTCAGATTTCATTATTGAGACAGAATGCAGATTTGAGTAGCTGCAGATGTAGGCCTGGTTTTATATCCGCTCCCCACCCACAACCCCCACTCCTTATTTTATTTTGATGGATTTATGGGAAAAGTAATCTAATACCAGTCATACACTAAATTACAAGTGTTTCAGATGAACTTGTTATGGCTTTGGGATGAGTTTACTTGACTCTTGTGTGTTAAGGCAGCTTGTCAGTCATGGCTTTTTTTCTTTCTGGAGGGAATACTTATAGAACTAAAGTGGTGAAGTAAAATGAGACTTAAAAGGGGGCATAAAGCAATTTTCATGATGAGTTCATCAGAAAAAAATTTTTTATGGCACTTAAAATGAATCTGGTTTGCTCACCATATATTAGAGACTTGAAGCAATGGATTATTTCACTGCTTTTCCAGTCTTCAAGATAACTTTTATTTTTTATGTGTTTTTCTATTGACCAGATTTTGTTTTTCCATTTTCCAACATGTGTTTGATATGTTTGATAACCACAATGATATGAAAAATTTAGAATTCCCAATTTAACATTCAGATCTTCATTAAAGATGTTCAGATATAGGTGTTTAATCATCATTCTCAATTTATTAATGGAAAGAAACATAAACAGTAAAATTTGAAATTATTCCACTCATTAAAAAAAGAACAAATGAGTGAACAAATGAGTATCTTTACCATAAAGATAAAGGTATCCTATCTTTATCTTTATGCTAAAGATGAAGGTAGGATACCCTGCCCTATAGGAATGTGTTGTATTATATGGAAAAGGTTTTAGCTGTTCATGGGCCCATGTCCACACAGAAACTCCATTTTAGGGGACGCTGAACATTTTATTTTTATTTTTTATTTTGTACTTTTCAGGAGTGAACATGTCACTTTTGCATATTCAAGTGGATCGCCACAAAAACAGAAAGCTCAACAGAACAAGGACACTTCTGGAAAAGTTTCAATGGACCTTTTCATCACAGATGTATTGTTAATAGCTTAAGATTTTGCAATCCAAACAGAAGACAGGAGAATAAAAGACAAAAAAATTAACCTTAGCTGAAGTCTAGTAGGTCAATTTATCAAGTTTGAATGCAGCTCTTTTCAAAAAACATCTCCTTTTAATTTTGCATGAAATAGACAAAAATCATTCACTTCTTTTTTTTTTTTTTAAATTAAGTAATAGTCTATTTTCCTGAAGAAGTTCTAGTTGTTCGCTGTCCTTGTGAAGCGCCTCAGGCACATGAATATTCAGGCAAATTTATACTCTCGTTAAATCTCATCTAATGGAGTTCACATGACACAGTTTCCTTTTATACCTACTGTATATAGTAAGAAGAGAAAAACTTTATTGCCATCACTGGCCAGCTCATAAAACTCTGCATGAAAACTTGTCACAAGAGCAAAAGCAGCACAGGCTCTTCCAGCCTCCCTCCGGGGACCGAACAAAGCAATGGTCTCCATCCCATATCAACTGCATCGCCTGGACTGGGAACATAATTGGGAAGCACAATAAAGAGAGCGGAGAATGAAGTCTAAATGGAGATAGGCACTTATAATGGAGTCTCATGACATTTTGAGTAAAGTGACTTGATGAATTAGTACATTAAAGGGTCATTTTAGCTTGCTCTTCCGCTTTTGGAGAATCCAATTAAGTGGATTCACACATAGAGTCATTTTGATTTAAAAAAAAAAAAGTGTCATTGTGTATAGGGACTACAGTTTGGTTTTGATGCATTTTGACATCACAGCTATTATTCATCAACTTGCTAAAAATGATTTTTGGTTTTTTTTTTCTGTGTTCTTCGAGGAAGTAGGAATAAAAAGACGGAGTTGATATTTTTTGCTAGGTGCATGAATCCTGATGCCTGTTTTACAATTTTTAACTGTTGCACGTGTGAGCAGAAATTATGTTTTATTTCCTTTAACAGTCACAAATTTCCACATCAAAGTGTCGCACTTATCCAAACTAGCATTCCATGAGTTCTGACATTTAATGGATGGATGGATGGATGGATGGATGGATGGAGTATTTTTATGTGCATAGTTTCTTTCATAATGTTCAATGAGTTGGTCCAACTCATTCTAAGAACATGTTTGTTTGAAAACAGAGAATGAATTTATAAAATCAGCCGATTTGACAAATTATTAATCACAATTTGCCAAGTTTCTGCAGAAAAGCAATAAATTTGACTCATTCACTTTCACCATCACATTGCTCTTAATGTAGCATTTTTACTAAAAATATATAAATTCTGATGAGAAATACAAAAGTTTTTTAATGTAAATATGGGTATATACAGTGTTATTACAACAGAAAAAAAGATGCGGTTAAAGTAGTGCAAATATGCATGGTATGGATCTGGGCTCTCTGGGAACATTAAGCGTCCATCAGAGAGACAGCCTGGGGGGAGAAACTGTCTCTGCGGCAGCTGGCTTTTGCAAATAGCAACCTGAAGGTAAAAGTTTAAACAGTTTCTGTCCAGGATGTGCAGAGATGCTAGCTTCCCCGTTCCTCTCCCTACACTTGTACAACAACCAGATGGAGGGACAATCAGCCCTGTAAATTCTCTCTGCTGACCTAATTATTCACTGCAGTTTGGCCCTGTCGTGTTTTGTGATTCAGCCAAACCACACAGCGGTGCACGAGCCCAGGACAGACTGAATAATGGTCTTCAACAACAGTAGAAGATGACCAGCAGCTCCTCGGCCAAGTTGGACTTTTTTGAGTAGTGTAAGGAAGTGAAGTCTCTGTTGAACTTTCTTCTGAAAAATGTGCGAGTTTGAGAACCGTCTCAAATTTTGAGAAAAGGTGTTTCCTAGGAACCTGAGAGGCACTGTGACAGTTGTCCTCTGGATGTCCACTGTCTTCAATGGATAAATCTCCAGGTGGTTCCGACCACACCAGAGGACCAGCATGCAGACTCATTATTGTCCTAGGTCAGACCAATGAGAGCAGTTGTCATTTTTAAACTTTAAATACTTTTAATACTCCATCTTCATTTTTCATACTTCTCCAAAATCTACAAAACACTGCAAAAAAATCCTCCACATAAAACAAATCCCTTTAAGACGAGGAATCCTGTAATTTTCACAGACTATTGGATTTGCAAAGTAGATTCTGATGTCATGTATCCTTACTGTTATCCTCCACCCCTAAACTGATCTAAGTCATGGTACCTCAGCAACAACAGAAGAAGTACTTACTATTTTTAGAAGAATCTTAATAACCCAATAACTACAACCCGATGTAAAACACATTCATGTCAGTTTTCTCTGTCAAATGACTCCAATGGTTTCAAAAGATGACAAAAACCCTTGATTCAGTCCTTATGGAAAACAAAAAACAGCTGTTTCTTACAATGAAAATACACTGAATGGGGATTGAAAAACTAGGTCTTTTAAAAATCTCTACATTAAAAGGCAGTTTTAATAACTGCTATCAAATTTGTTCCTAAGCTAATGCTAAAACCACTTTTTGGTTATAAACTGGGAACTGCATGTCCCTTTTAAATTCTGTAGCAAATTTGCAAAAACATTTCATTTATTAAGGATGGATATAAATTGATAGTTTGGTAGAGAATGGTAAACAAAAAATAAAAGGGGGGAGAAAACAGGAAATGATCATTGGTTGTGTGGACAAAAACACTGTGTAGATTCCGAAAAAAAAGAGAATAGAAAGAATGGTTGCATAAAACAGTAATAGTACTTTATATAAGCAGTCCTTACGTCCAAGATATGTTGAATACATTCTGAATACACAACACTTTAATTCTTGACTGTAACATCAGAAGATGTCAGGAGGGATACCTCTGTCAATAACAGCAAACTGAGTATTCAGTTTACTTAGGTTGAAAACAGGAATGAAAGATTGAACAAAATGTATTTTGTCAAATTAGTTTCCATTTCAGCTGCAACATTTGGATAATCTGAATGTGGCCTAAACAGTAAAACAGCCTCCATCTGCCTGGGCTCTACAGGTCAGGCTTGCAATGGTTTCATGGCGATGGGGATGTTTTCTTAACATACTTTTAGCATTTTAGTACAAATAGTGAAATTGACCTGATTATTGTTGATAATTGTTGAAAATTTATACCAAATATATTTATCCTCTTTTTGCAAAGGTGTTACGGCTTTATTATGTTAAAACCCATTCATAGAATTAAAGTGGTTCTTTAAACATGAACACATATTTCAAACAAGATGAGTTGTCTTTTGTCCAAAAGTCATGTAAAATTTGTGGCTTGAAATTAGCTTTATGTGAAATCAGGGTAAAATGGCTCTTTGGATTGTAAAGGTTGCTGTTCTTAGAAACATAACTTTCTAGAAAATAGCTTGAGATGTTGCTTCAACACTTAAATATAAAGATCTTTCCTCAAGTCTTTTCTGCAGCGAAACTTCCCCACAACATTATGTCACTATCCTGTACTTCGTGGTTGTCCTCCACGTGTAGTGAATTTCATTAATCTGCAAATAATTTGAATTTTGTTTCCATCTCAAACATTTCCTATGAAATGTTTGAGAAATTTCATAGGAAATTTCTCAAACATTAAAGTGTCTTTGTCCCTATGTGCCTTTGGAAACTGTAATCTGACTTTTTATGTTGCTTTTGGAGTAATTGCTTCTACCTCTCTGAGTGACCTTCCAGGCCATTTTGGTAAACAACTTCTCTGTGGATAATGGTTTCCTTTCCAGTTTCAGCCGACATCTTCACAAGCTCTTTTGCCGTTGTTCAAAGGACGGTACACACATTTCACAACAACACTGGTTGATATTTGTTCAAGATTGGTTTTATTGGCTTTTCTAAATTAAAGCCATACTAATTTCAGTGTGTGTAAACTTCTCCATTTAAAGAAAGTTTTATAAAATCTCCAAAAAATATTCTGTCATTATTTTGGCAACTTTATAATAATCATTTATCTTGAGAAATGAAGTGTAAAAATCCCGACTTTATGTTGGGATTGGGATTTATGAAAGGTTTGTAAAAGCCAATACTACAGTGGCATCCTACTCCATGCTTTATTAGCTTATTTTAACTAGACAACCATGCACTCTCCACTTGCTCCCCCCAAACACTAAATTACAATAAATGACTTGTACTTTAAGATCAGTGACCCAAAGTGACAGTTTTTAAACACATTATGAGTTCAAAGAACAAACACAGCACTGTTTATTTGGTGTGGTTTGATCTTAACGCAGAGTTAGTTGGACTTTTCCTTGAATATACACATAAATACAGCGGCTGACTTGTAATTAGCTGCTGTGCAGTCATCCTGAGCAACACCATGCAGAGGATCCACACGAGCTCGGCCACCGAGAGAGATGCGTGTTTACTGTATTCCTCTGAGCGGCTGACCGTGGCCGCGCTCATTATACAGACTCATGCTGCTGATGGCATCATTGTAACCAGGGAGCGGACAGAGAGGGGGTGCCTACTTCTCACACTGTGCTAATTTGGCTAAACCGAAAGAAGATCGCATTGATTTATACGGTGGGAATCTTATAGCTAGTTGTGAGGACACTGAGCTATGAAGAAAGGAACACAGCTGGGTGGCCTATCAAATCCCTAGAAAGTAGAAAAAGAAGTAATTGGTTGGAGTTTAAATTGGCCCCCATGCAGAGTGCAGACTAAGTTACCAGTTTCCCCAACATTGCAGGTTGTTGAAGTAAAGAAGAGGAAAAACACTTTGGTGTGGTAATGAAACATGAAATTACAATAAAAAGGGAGGCATTAATCTCCTTGGGGCGGGTTTGGGTGGAGGACTCAGGACAGGGGTGAGGCAGCCAAGCAGTTTAACCCCTCTCCAATTAGCTGTGAAAAGTCCTTTGATTCCAGTGCAGCACCACAGACCAACATGTCCCTCAACCCTCATTATTTTGCAGCCTAATTTTTCGACGTGGCTCGCAGTATTTCCCCAGATGTAGCACTCGTGTTAATTACTGGTGCAGAGCCGCAGCGGAGAAGTCAGGAAAGCAGAGATGGATGGTGGGGTTGGGGTTGGGGGAATGTTGGAACATAGGAGTGGGGAAAAGCAACTGGACTCACGGGAAAACCACCAAGGACCCATGAAAATGAATGAATATTATAAAAAGGCAATGAAAATTACATGTGCATTGGGAGAGTAGGCTTATAGGTCTTCCTAGAGAGAGAAACAGAATCAAAATTGAGGGAAATTGGGTAGGAAAAAGCCTAATTCATCCATCCATCCATACTTTCCAAAATAATTTTCTTACCCTTGTATCTTTTCACATTTGTCTCATTGCAACTATAAACTATAATCTATTTTACTGGGATTTTATGTGATAGACAAGATGTATACAACAGGTGTCTACCAATACAAATATGACAGAAGTGGCCTGAATCTTTTGTCAGCCCCCCTCACTCAGATACCTCTAAATTAAATCCAAAGTAACCAATGTCCTTCAAAAGTCAACTTAACTGATATTTTGATTTGTGTGCTTCTAAAATCTGGCTTTTAAGGCAGGGTTGCAAGAAGAACATGCTCTAATTAGATAAGACTACAATTCACTATGAACATACTGACCACATGGTGGTGGAGGTATCATGCTATGGGGATGGCAAGGACACTGAAGCCAAGTCAAAGTTGGTGAGACGATAATAAAGCTAAAAACAGGGCTTTCCTATTTTTCAGTCCTTGAAGCTAATTTCATAACATGCAACTGCTTCATTTACATTTTTTGGCATTTAAATTGAATTGTAATGTTTTGTGGGGAGTTCTCCATAAGTCTCACCTCTTACTTGCACATTAAAGTTTATACAAGACATGCTCTGTAAGTCGATTCCCTGACAAAGTTTGGAGTTCCATACATGTGGCACAAAACAAGACAAACAAACTAAAAAAATATCTCTTTATATTTCAGCTCTGGAGGATACAGAGGATGATGACCAAGGCACTCTCTTCTGTGAAAAACATGACAGTTTCATTATTTAAATCACAGAGAAGCGTAAGCAAAGTAAAAGGCCAGGGTGAGGGGTTACTGACTGAATCGCACCAAAAAGCTAATAAAATAAAAAAACAGCAAGAAAAGCATTCTTTTCCACTCTTCCTGTCTTACAATCTCACTTCATAAAAGTGCCAAGCATGGGTGTTATAACCTCTACAGACTAGCCATAAAGCAATGCAATTACAGACAACTTGATTAGAGCATCCTTCCTGTGAAACTCCTTATTGCAGGCTTATTATCAAAGTATAGAATGCCATTTCATTACTGTGTTTATAAAAAGATAAAATAGGTGGATTATAGTCATTTTAAACCCTTTGATAGATTATTCTTTTTTACATTGTTGGTGTTCCATATTTAAAGGGTAAGTGATGCATACGTGCTTACAATGATAAAAAAGTAAAAACAAAAAAAAACAAAGGAAACAATCTTTAAATTTAAATAATACAACCTGGAATATCCTGGTTGTCACAGCCACTGCATGTTTGTTCTGCTTTCCTGCCAGCTTTGTCTTCGCTGCCTTTTATGTATTAAAACCGATATTTATGACATGAAACAGATCCCTAATTTTCTCAAGTGCATTAGTGTTGATTTGACTTTTCATCCATGGAGTGTAATGAAACATGGCAGCTCAATGTGAAACGCTGCAGTCATGTAAAACACCAGCGCACATTTAAAACCACTGCAGCTGTTTAAACATGGAGCTTAAATTCATAAGTCCTGATAAAGGACTTGTAAAAAGTATGCACACCCTAGTTAAAATGCTAACCCCAACCCAATATATATCTTTTCTTACAACTTTCAATTGACACAAACTTTCAAATCTCACTTAAAATTAATTTGTGTTAATGTAACAAATAAAAAGAGTTACATCAATCTGTTTGTCTAAGAACACACACCCTTAATCTAATACTTTTGAGTAAATTTTGGCATCCAGTATTCTTAGGTAGGAATCTAGCATCATGCGTCACCCTAGAGTAACATTGGGCACTTAACCTTGCAAAACGTTTCCCTATATCTAGGAATATGAAGACATCTATTTTATACATTTTATTCAACCATTTAATCCTGGTTTTGGGACAGACCGTTTTAAAATCAAAAATATTTTATTTTTTTTAACATTTTTGTGGACATTTATTTGGACTCACTGTGATACTAAAGAACTCAATCCCTTTTTAGTTTTCAACTTTAGATACTTGCAAGTTCGGAGCCAAAACTGACGTATAGTTTGAACTCATAAGTTAAAGCAGCTTTACCAGTTTCTTTACCGACTCCATTTGATGCTACATTTCACTGTGAACATTGTGTTTTATTTTGTAAATCACAATCTTGGCTTTTTTGCCAAACGTAACTTGTAACTCAATGGAACTGTGGCTAAAAAGTTCAAGGTTGGTTTCACTGACCACATATTTTTTGAGGATTTTAGCCATACATAAATTTCTTCATTGCAACACTTGATTTTCTTTGGTAAGCCTGATCTTTGTTTGAATGTAAAGAAAAAAACAAAGATTGACGTCATGCAGAACAGAAACAGTAAAAGTCACTGATTTCTGCATCTTCTTCAGTGTTTCTATCAGCCTCTTGAAAACTCCCATGAAAGTCACATTGAACATTTACTCTCTTTCATATGTCCTATAGTAAACACTAAGAAGCAGCACACACAATCTGCTCTTGCATTCAACAATTAAGACTGTTGTAAAGTAAAGTAATATTTCAGTGTTGAGATGAAGTGTCTTGTGAACGAAGAAAACTTTGACGACATGTTTTAATGTTCTATCAGACATAATTTGAACCATAATCACAGACACCTCAGACAGCTTTGCCTCCAATAAACCTGGTCATTTTTCACAGCTAATTTGCAAAGGAAATGCCCCCTGCAGAAAAGCAATCAGAAAATATAAAATGTCAATTTACATGTAATAAAGTGAGTTTCTAACACTGAAAACTGATAGAAAAGTAATTTATTCTGTTTATTTATGTATCTTTTTCCTGCCTTGATGGGTCATTGTGTAAAACAACCGTCTGCTGTTCTGCTGCATTATAAAAATGTATGTTTCACCACCATTTGTGATGTGTGGTGCAAATACTGACATATGTGTGGTTGAATTTAACCGGAACCAATATCACCCTAAGCTGGGAAGGTTTATATGGCTTAGTACATTTTGGCTACGCTAAAATTGGCTTAGTTAAGTCAAATCATTGCAACAGACTGGCGACCTGTCCAGGGTAAACTCCGCCTCTCACCCGAAACGTTCGCTGGAGAGAAGCACCTGCACCCCTCCCAACCCCACTAGGGACAAGGGTGTTAGAAAATGGATGGATGGATGGATGGAAGTCAAAACATTGACATAACTTCACTTTTTGCAACTAGCCCATCAGCAAAACAGTAATTATTAATTGTTCCTGATAATGGAGGACAGCAATGTTTTTATCTGAATGTTTGGTAATTTATCAGTTTACAAATAATCTGGAAATCATCTTGGCATTACTGCAGAAGCTAATATCCACTGCTACAGCTCTCCTGGATTTGCTACTTTGCAAATGCCAGCAAGTAGCATGTCAAGTAGCATTGTACCCAGGAGTTTCAGAAGAAAAAAATCTTTTCATTTGGTTTTTGGACAAGCACTCCTTGCCTGAGCTAGGCCAAAACCAAACAAAAAAACCCAAACATCTATTTTATATACTGGAGACGGGGTAAAAATATAATTTAAAAAGTATTTAGATTTCTAAATACTGACAAAGATTATAATGGCCTTCAGAAAAAGAAATTAAAAGAAATATGTGGATATCTGTTATACAGTATTTCTATGGTAACATTTACCATTTCCAAGGGAGCAGTCTGGAGCACAACATGAAGGAACTGTGCTGTAAATACAAAGTATGGTCAGTGTAAGGTTGGAGCTTCATGTGACAAAGCTTTTATTTACAGATTTTTAACAAAATATAGTTGCAAACATTATGCACACCCAATAATCTGGCTATTGAAAACTGTCAGCTGCTTCTGTGAGCCTTTGAGACACATAATTACTCATCTCCAGATTTTGATTTTAAAGTGCGGATTAGAGAAAATCTGGGTAAAATTCAAATTTCCGCATCTAGTGCTTGTTTTATAATTCACTCAAGTTTTACTTATTCCTTCCACAATGGGAAAAACAAATCAAATGCATCATACAACCTAAAATTACACACACCAAAGAGAAGTATGTGTAAACCTCTACCCTACCGCTGCTGTGTGATAATAATAAGGTCTTCTTCTCTTTACCTGTGTAAGTAAAGCCCCTCGGGTTTTATTTAAAGGCAGAGGAGGCAGTAGAGAATGAGAGAATGTAAATGGGTCACAGTTGAAGGAGAGCTATTGGATTCCATTAAAACTGCTCTTGAAATTATCTATCTATTTATGCCTTGATTTACACAGTATATAGGGCGGTCAGCAGGTCAGCGCCTCTACTGTAGATGGAAATGAAACAAACGGCCTTGCATACCCCGGCCTCTCTACCCTGAAATAAAAGTCCTTTCTGATGATAGGATCACATTTGTAACAGCGAGGAATACTACCAGTAAGTAGATAATACATCCATCTCACATCCTTCTTATCCAAGCTATAAAAAATCTACATTAATTTAGCCAACAGCCCATTACGGCCAGCCTTCACATGTAAAGGTTTTGAAGGGCTGTGAAGAGGGTAAAGCCTGTAAATGAACGTCAAGTGTGTTAGCATTAGAAGAGGTGAGCCAGCTACTGGGAAAGGTTACCGGTTTTCCAATATCGATGAGAGGGCCCCGTCCATTTGTGTGATATTGAGCTTTCACTGTCAGGTCCATTTGCGTCCCGTTCCTCTGCACATTTTATCTGATTTACAGGGCTGCGCGTGTGCAGTGGCATCTATTCATCTGTGTTTAACATCTCAGGGGCCACAGGTTCACCTGCCTCTCCGTGTTCCCGTTGGAGCTTATTAACCATCGTCCCTTGCAGGAGCAGTCCCAGTTAATTACACAAATGGATGTGAACACCCCGAAATGTGGAACATCCTGGTTTATCTCCTAAAGCGGTTCACATAAATCTGATTTGACGTCTCGCCAGCAGGACCGCATTCGCACGACTCCTTCAGGGGCTTTTCTCCGTTTTGGCATCTTTCTCAGATATCAGTCAACTATAGTTAATATAAATAACCAGAAAGTGATTAGGAACCGCACTTTTCCTTCATGGTCTTTCAGTATTAAAAGCATTGTTAGGAGCCTGTTCTTCAGGAACACGTTTGTTGTTTATGCATACAAATTATCCTTCTTCTAGTGTGTACACGTTCCGTGTCATAAGCACAAAAAACAGGAACATGTTTGGAGATTTGATCCAAAGTTGCATCACGCATGGACGATGTGTTCTCTCCATTTATTCTGGTTCAAATCCCCAATTCAGTCGACTGTAATAAAATATTACAGATTACCTTGACAACCAAGATAACGCTAAATAAACTCCTGCTAATAGGAAGTATGTGTTGCGGTTATATATCGACATTATTAAAATATACTACAAGTAAGATAAAGAGATGCTTTGGATCATTGCTTGTCAAAATGGTTATGAAGTGTCTCTCTGCTGTATTTGACTTTACGTTTGAAACATTCCACTAGGTGGCACTGTTTTGTACCCCCCCAAAAAAATTGAGTCATAACTAAAACTGAATAGTTACGGATGACCAGAAACGTCAGTAAGCGTGTTGTGTTTTTTATTCTGTTCTGCATAATTCTAACTTAAAATACATTATGAAATCCATATCTTAAAAAAAATAAAATAGGAACGTAAATATCTTTCGCTAACTTTTTAATTATATAAATCCAAAAGCCTGCAAAATGACAACTAATGGATAAACTATTAATATTTTTCTTTGACGTTCGAGAGAAAGAACTAAAATAATGAAATGCACAAGTGAATGAGGCAATTAAAAAATGTTAAAAATATGCTGATTAAACCCTTTGATTCTTTATAGCATAAGTTGCTTAAAAGTATAAATAGAAGTCACAGGAGATGGAACTGTGCAGCGGCTTCTCTAATCTCACTAAAAGTTGCATTTGCTTTCGAGGTAAAAGACACGGAGGAATCTAAAAATATCTGTTTCTTATGTTAATTTCTGATTTTAAAAGAGAGCACATGTTTGGGCTGCATAAAACAGCCTCAGTTGAGTTTTTTAATAAGGCACAGAGGGTTCAAATTTAGTGATTTTTGCTCTTGTTAGAGTCTTTAAGGGTATTGTATTAAAAGGGAATTGTTATTTTCTTAAATAAAGCCAGTAAACAACTGACCAATTGCTAAACCTGTGTATGTTTGCAAAATTTACTCGCTCTAGCCTTGTAGGTGAAATGTGTTATTTCCCTTCAGCCTTCAGGTACTTATTACCTCCCAACAATCACCAAAAAGAGCGGGGGAAAAAAGAGAAGGAACAAGAAAAATCCAAATAATTTCAGTAAATTCTGTGCACTGAACAAGAAGCCAAGGATGAGATTCAAAACATGAAAGGCATGAAAGGGGAAGTAAAGTGTGTGTGGGCAGATTGAGGATGGAAAGGAAAATACAGGTGATTGTTACAAGTTTTCATCACAAAACTTGTAGAAAATTCAACTAGGAAGAATTGGTTGTGGCAAATTTTCAAGGTCATTTCTCTGACTTCAGATAGGAAGAAATAAAACTCCAATCTAATAATGCATGACAAATGAAAAGGAATTTATTAGTTGTCCAGCTTTGTAAGGTCACTGAAGGTCAACAGATCAGTCGTTAAATTTCTGTTTTTATATAAACATACGTTTACTAATTAAACGCAAACTTCATTTGTTCGGTTTTGAATGAACTGACTATTCAGAAAAATTTAGAAATTAATCTTTAGATTCAACTTAAAAATAAAAGGTTTAGCTTACACAAGCACAAAAACATTAATAATATTAATTATTAAAATATTAAACATTACATTAATATTTTTGATCAATATTTTGATCAGTTAAATTCTGTTCTACATGTGCTGCAGTTTTTAGTTTGGTATTTAATGTTCAAAAATAAAATCAAGAAATCCACAAAAGCCTTACTGATGTACCATCACATAAAATGTCTCTTAAACACATTTCACACGCTCATTTTTACAATGATTTCCCCATATAAGATTTTTAAATATATATTATATTAAGCTATTTGAGGTAGGACTGTATTAAAGTCACACTTTGAAAAAAAAAAAGATTCTTTTTTTAATCTTCTCAGTCCAACAGGGTGGAATATATTCAATTACTTCACAAATTTTCAGTTATTTGTCAGATTTCAGCAGTTTTGTCACTCTTACATTTGTAAATCCTTCCTACCTTTCATTCATTTAATATCACTGCTAATGTAATCTTGCCTCCCTCCTGACTGTGATTGGGTGCTCAAAGTGCTGCAACTCAGAAAACTGAAATGACTCATTATGGGTCTTTCAACAAGATAATGACTGTACCATTTTGTCAACAGAAGTGATGATAGTTAAGGACGTGTGACCCTGGACAATCCAGGATATTAAAAGATGCCTCTCTGTGTTTGTTGCAACCTTGGAAAATGTTAAAGAATACAAAATGCTTTCCTATTTGCAAAAAGTATTTACAGCACATTTGTAAATAATTGCAGTTCAAGTGTTTTGTTTATTTTTTCTGTGAAAGATTATGCTTCTCCTATAAAGATATATACATCCTACACATCATCTACAGTGGTGCAAGTTTCAATAGTATACTCAGTAGGAGTCTCAGTAAGCAATAGGTTTCAAGAACACTTCCAATAAGAAACTTCCTTGAAGAGTCCATCCATCTCCTGATGGATGACTTTCAGTTTCTGGTTTTCTCTGATTTCTCTCTTTTGCATTTACATGTACCAAAGAATCTTCATATATTCCAGCAGCTGTGATGTAAACATTCAAGCCTGTGCTGAGTTTTCTGGACTCTAAAGGTGACATGACTCTGGTAAAAACCTGCAGAGACCCAAGGTTTGAACATTTTTTACATACACATGCAAAAAAAATAAAATAAAAATGAATAAGTCTGGTTTCTTACCCAACAGTCATCCAAAACTCAGTGTAGCTTGATGCTTTACTCCTCAAGGAGCCCCTCTATTTATTACTTCATATTCACCTAGGAGGGTAAATTGATGCCTTGCGTTGGCTGCGTTCAAGTTCGAGCCAATATAAATGCTCAATTTGCCTCTTGAGTTGCTTTCTGCAAGGTTTATGTGGCTGCTGTATTCAAACAGAAAGGGACAGAATTGTCTGCTTTTGAAATCAATTTTCCCCTTGTGGAAGAACAGAGACATCTTGCAGATTTACTAAGGCTTTTAGCCTGAGGCTAAACTAGTTATGAAGAAAATTTCAAAATGATGGTCTTTTTTATCAAAGCAAAACACAAATATACACCTGAAAGACATGGATGCACAACTGTTGCATCTGGCCTGCTGCATGTTTAGTTTTTATTTTTCCCGGTGAGTAACAAGGAGAGTATTTAACGATCCTGATTAACTTTACATTGTGTGTTTAGGAAACCGCATGGAATGTGCCCAGGTCATTGTGAGATGTATTTTCAGTCTTGAGTTGTTTTTTTGTTGTTTGTCAAATTTTATCTCAGTAAAGTGTTATGTTGTTGTGACACCGATTACTACTGAGAAACAACTTTTAATTACCTTCCACTGTACAATTGCAACTTGAGTACTGCTTTGATATGTTTTCCCCAAAACATGGTGTCAATTTTTGTTCACAATGTCATGCAAAATTGTTTTTTTTTAATGTTTTATTCGTGCATAATGTTTGGCCTGTTGCTATGATTTAGGGTTTTTTTTTATTATTATTATTATTTGTTGTCACTTTTTATGTTGGTTTGCCATTTTAAGTAATGACAGCAAAGTCCTTTTTATCTTTTTTTTTGGCCCTTCTCACTCCATTTAAACTGCTTCTTTAATGCTACTATTGTAATTTGATTATACCCTGAAGTTAAAATCCAGCTAAAGTTAGATTTTATTGTTTTCTGCTAAGCAGAAATATTTTCTCACACATAGAACTTCACCAATTTGCCAATTTTTCTGTGACGGAAAAAAGGAAAATGTACATTTTTATTTAAAAAAAAGAAAAGAAAAGTGTTTTCTTTTAAACATTTGATCAGACCAAGTATTGAAGTCAGCCCAGGATATAACTCCTCCCACCCCCAAAAATCCAAACAGGGATTAATGGGATGGAAATTAAATTCCCATTTTGTGTGTTTAATTTTGGCAAGGAAAGACATCAGCTGGTAAACTGGGATTAAAATTTTAGATAATTACTGAATACTTGCCAACTCAAGTTATCTATCTGATAAAGAAACAATTTGTCCCTCTAATTTTCAGTATGCTTGTGTTTGCTATTGCTATCATTTCCAACCACCATGCCCCTGACTGCAGAGAAAATGCAGCATTGCCAGATGTGCTAAGGCACGGCAGGTTTCCATTTGAACGCCTTCTGGAAAACAAAGCTGTTTACAGATATCCGGAGGCTGGGGAAAAAAGCCCCGCTGCGATAGTTCTCTGTAAGGTGAGAGAAAAAAATGTATTCCCTATTTTTTGTCATTTGGCTCAAAGTTGGGCTTTAATGACTTCTCACTCACTGATGTGAGCTGCCTGAACCATAACAAAATAACACATTTAAATGTTGTTAAAAGACATGGAGTGGAGTCTTATTGACATTCATGAGAATGTGGGAGTATATTTATCAAAAGGAGACAAACAAAAACCATTTTTGGGAACTGACTCAAAAAGCACATCACGAATAAGTGATGATATTAGCTTTATGATCACTATACAGTGTTATGTTAATGTGCAGGATTCCAAACAGAGTGCTTCAGATGTTACAAACCAACCAAAGTGGCCAGTAAACCCAACATGTATGGTTTTAAAAAAAAAAATTTAAAAAATACCCAGCGATGCATGGGGATAACCTGAGTCCTCCTCTAATCTGCTATGTAAATAAAATCAATACAGACATTGACTGAATTAATGTGCAATGCAGTCTGTTAAATTCTCAAGTGTATTTTTTACTGCAACTACGACTGCTGCCATTTAGTAGCTTTTAATGTTGTTAAATATGCATGGAGTTAGTTGTATTAAAAAATATATATATCTACTTAGAAACATGTCTGTTTTGTACACTAGATAACTTGTCATGTAATCCAAATGCAAAGCCACCACTCTGTACACTAAATGCCTTAACATCAAACAAAAATGGAAATAACAGCCATGTCTTGAAATTTATTTTTGTACTACTGACAAAAATAATAGCATAAAAATAAATAAATAAAATCCCAGAGGGGGAGGGGGTGTTTTTTCTTTTTACAAACATTATTGTCAAGAAGAAATCGATGGCTTTATATTAAAGTGACTTCCACCAATTTTTCAGCTAAATGTCAGCTAGATTGCTTTATTCCTAGACTAAAAATCTCCCCAAATCTCCTCCTGATCTTGGCTTTATGAGTTTTATGACACTATAGAAAGGAACTTTTGCTGGTTGCAGAACAAGCTGCCTCTTTGCAGCCAAACTTTTCTTTTTCGATTTTACAACCAGCATGTTTTGGAGGATTACCAGGAACTAATTATACAGAAGTTGAATTTCTGATCCCATTTTTTGGCTTCACGATGTCCTGTGTACTATATTTAATTTAAAAATTAGCTTAGCATCCGACACAGGACATTATTTTTTACTGTTGGAGGGCCAACAGTAAAAAAATTTTAAAGGAAACAAAATTTTCCATTTGAGTTGCACCAGGTTATGTCATGTACAGTTTTCAAGTAGCACATAATTGGAAAACTGTCTTTATATTTCACCAGCCACACTCAGGTCCGATTATCACCTGAATTTTAGAATCAATTAATGAGTTAAATAGTACTTTGACAACATGAAGTAGGCAAAAAAACGAATTATTCCCCAATCTAAAGAAACCCAAGAACAGACAAAAAACAAAAAGTCACTGATGTTCATCAGACTTGAAAGAGAAAGAATGCCTGCATGTCATTCTTGCGAAAGAGAATCTGTGGAGGGAGTTAAAGATTAGGGTGATGAGAATGAGCCCTTCCAACCACAAAAACCAGGAGCTCATCACCAAAGATCAACCGTCACAATACCAGCAGAAACATGGGAAGACGCTGATCAACAACTAATTAAACAAGAAGAGTTTAATTTCTAGAATGGCAAAGTTTTTTCCAAAAGGCTGTTTTGTTTAAAGAAAGTTTTGACGCTACTAAATTTAACGAACATTAAACTTGACCAAATAAATAGTGGGGAAAAAAAGGGAAAGAAATGTGTAACAACTTTAGAAAATCGGTTAAACATGCAGCAAATGGACCGACACAGAGGATCAAAACCAGGACAACCGCATTGAGGAATATGGCCTCTGCACACGATGGAGCCACCCAATGCACCAACGCACTACCAAAATACAGATATAATTTTTAATTTTAAATATTCTAACACGTTTCCACTTTCTTTCTTTGATTGCATTCTTTTCTACTAGGAACACCAGATGTTTTCCCACACTGATACACGCGTGTAGATAAATTCCAATTTCCACCTTGAACACTGACAAACCTAGAAAATCTTTCAGCTAGACTTTGAAGGTTAAATCTCCTCATTAAGGAATTATGAAAATGAAGTAAAAAATTTTTATCATTCTCTATTCTGCAAAAACGTAACATTCACAACTTTACACAGCACAGCTTCTTAAATGTTATTTAAAATAAAAAAATAGTTATTCTAAACTAAACTCATTTAGGAATGCGTCCTAAATGAGCTACATTGTTGTTGCAGAATATTCATCCTTCAAAATTAATCAACTCCATATCCTTCAGATTTAATTTGAGACTCAAAATGACTTAAAGAGAAAACTTCCATCAGTCTTTTAGAAAAATACTGCTAACAAAAAGTTATGAAATTAAATAGTTTCATTTTTATCTGTCATTATACATTCCCTTTATGTAGCTTTACTTCATTTTAAGAACTTCAGATTAAATATTTTAGTATCCCATTTGATGTATGCTAAATCCCAGAATTCATCTGAGGTTATGCCTACATGAACTCACTCCATTAAATAAACTTTTTCAGCAGATCTTCCTATCTGCCATGTTTGGTGCAAGTTTTACATTATACTAATTTACCAAAAAAAAAAAAGACTATAGTAAATATCTTTGTTTTTGTTTTGATTTGAAGTTTCTCCTAAACTTCTGCTTCTCTAATATGATCAACAAACTTCTCATAAAAAATAAAGATCTGGAAAACTAATGAGTTTGGGTCAGAATCACAAGCTTTTGAAGATTCCTTCACAAGATCCGATTTTGTTAGTTTCAAAGATGCAGCTCACTCAAATTACAGCAACAAAAAAATTAAAAAGTAAATCTTCTCTGAAGCAAAAAAAACTGCTAATCATTTACTTTGACAATCACCTTTTCTTTAACCTTTATATATTTAAGTGTGAAACATTGTGATTACAACTTTTATGACAAACAATCGACAGATGACTGAAGTTGTAATCCGCGGCCATTAATTATCTCCAACAGCTTGGTTGTGTGATTAAATTTGATTAGTCAAAGAGGCTCATGATGTATTCCCTTCTTGTGCCAGATGTCTTAATAATTACAGTTACTGTGGTTCCAAACTTGTGCTGAGGCAATTAACAGCTATGCAGGTGTCTTCTGCTGCTTGGGCTGCCGCCCAGATGTATGCCTCTCTTCAGGATTTGGTCAGATTAGTGCCATATGTGAGAAATAGTGGGTTGTGGAGTTAGCAGTTTATATTAATATGGGTTTTCAGGGTTGTTTCTTAAATGTGTTTTTAAGGAAGTGCATTTCAAAGAGGATTAGACGAAATTCAATTAATTCTTCCTCACTTTCTTTACAGCAACTGGTGCGTATTTTACCATACATATAACATTTTAAAAAGTCATGTTAATTTGCGGGATTTATTTAAGAATTTTAATTAAATTGAATGCAAAAATACCTTACTAAACAGCAAAGGAATGTTAAATGTTGTTGTAGCTCAACAACATTTAACAAATATCTTCAGAAACTTGTGGACGATGATGGGCAGAAAGTTTTTTTAGAAGCAGTCAGTCTTGCAGTGAAGAAGAAGCCTCTGACTGAAAACATCTTTTCGTCATACCTGACTCATTTACTTATCCCACACCTCTTTAAATCTCTGACTGTATGGTCAGAAAGCTGGGCAGAGAGATGGAGTCAGGATCATCAACTTTGCCAAAATGATCAATGGAAGAGATGTTTGAACTTCTCTTTCTGATCTTTGGCCCTGCTCTGCATCCATGAAGCCTCTTTTGCAACCCTGGTCATAGTTCACGTGTTATTTGAGCTTTTGAAATGTAAGTCAGGAGAAAAAGAAAAAAAGAAAAAGAAACAGCTCATCACCATGTTTACACATGGTAACTACTGTCGAAAAGAAAAAAAAAGGTAAATCTTTCCAACTGCACAGCTTCCAAAACCAGAAGGAATAATTGTCCCAAAAAGAAGAAATGCCTCAACTAAAAATAACAAATAAATAAAAAAATGATGCATTTGCTTTATTGCAAGATATTTTATAAACAAAAGTGGCTGTATAAGTTTAAATTCATTGTTGATTTTCTGCAGCTCAAATACATTCCCCCTCACCAATACTTGGTGAATGTTCTTTATCAAGTTGCAAAGAGAGCGCACACTTTCTGCATCAACAAGCTTTCCAGCTGGATATTTACACGCTCTGGTGGAATTGTAGAATTAGTTTGAATTCGCTGGTCTCTTGGCATAGACCTGGGTTTTAATCACAAAGCCTGAATATTAAATGGGGTTGCTATACACCCCATTGCAGAAAGCTTAGTGCTGGTTTATGTCATCCACTCCAAAACCAGATTTGATGTGCGGCTGAAGATCTTGGGGTCTTCTGTTGGAAGACCCCAAGACCCCATCTTCTAGCTAGCTAGCTAGCTGGGGGATTTAAAGTTTAAAAAAAGTATTGGATGGTAATTTACTATATCTAATGTAACAGTGTCACTGGCAGCAAAACAGCCTCACATGTTTAAGTTTTTAAGTTTTAATCATCTGATAAAAAGACTGTGAAAGACAATTGTTTGGGATGTTCAAAAACCATCCAAAAATCCAGATGCGCAATTTCTAATGTCACTGTTTTACATCTGCTTGGAATGAGAGGAAGTCGGTCAATACAGAAGCCTTCTCTCTGCAACCGACACCTCCAAGAACAATTGAAATTTGCAGAAGCTCTTAAACTAAACCAAAAATCATGAAGAGAAACATGACAGTCAAACTGCGTCTTAGGTTGTTTTTGCCACAATGAGAAGGATTTACATTTGGAGAAGTCAAGGTGATACATTCAAACCTAATAAAACTGAAATAACTGTCAAGCATGGTGATGGAAGCATCATGCAATAGGACTGATTTAATGACGCCGTTACAAATGAGTTCTACATAACAGTTGGAAAAATAAACAAAGAGCGACTGGATGGCTGAAACTTAGACACTTCGGGTTGTTTACACAGCGAAAGTAGTTTGGAAAGGACTCAGTTGTACTGGAAATGTAAAAACCAGTGTTTAAAAGCTGGTTCCTGTGCCAAGAATACAATTTGCATAAAGAAAGAGTGACAAACATTCTAGATAAAATTAAATCAGAGGCCTAATTACTACAAAATACACATGGTTGAGGTTTTACAATTCTTTCCAAAAAAAAAAAAAATTGTCCAGGGTAGAAAATTCTGATGGATGAATTTCCATCCATCCATCCATCCATTTTCTAACACCATTTTCTAGAGGGGTCGAGAAGGGTGCTGGTGCCCATCTCCAGCTAACGTTCCGGGCAAGAGGCGGGTTTCACCCTGGACAGGTCGCCAGTCTGTCGCAGGGCACCCTGGAAGAATTGTAGGGTAGAATTCTACCCTAGAATGGGGTAGAATTACCCGACTACTTTGTCATGTTTTGCTAGACGACCAAGTAGCAAAACAGTTGTAATTTTGCAACTTATTTTAATGTTTACATCATTAAAATACATCACTCATGTCTGTGATCGATATGTACAAACGTCGGAACAGCATAGCACGTATGTTGTGACAGGACAGTGTAGGGAGAGCTAGACATGTTGCTGTGTGGGGATTTAGTTCCTTGAAAATTTGAAAGTCTCTGCAGCCTTTTGCAGCCCGGGATTTATATTTACCGATGATACACATCGCTGAGGAACAAACGGGTGATGGAAACGCTCTGAAATGTTTATCTTCATTTGCTGATCTTAATCTGTGCAAATTTGTGGCAGAGCAAACAAAGGGGAACTTGCTGCAAACACGGCTTGATGTTCCGCTGTAGTCGCTGTTGGTGGGTGAGGGGGGTGTTTGAAAAGAAAAGCAAAGAAAAAGACAGCAACTAATCAAAACAAATGCAATGCATTAGTTACAAGTGCACAGGCCTTGGCCTGGATGCAAGATGTCACAGCCCAATGACTTCCTCATTTAAATTATGACCGGGCAGAACAATACCAGTTAGGACCACGACCGAGTAGCAAAACAAGTCAGACATTTGCCTAACTAGCAAATGTTTCCTGTTATTTTCTTCTCTTTTTTTTCCAAAAAAGTTTTTCATGCAGGCATTTACAACGACTTTCTTAAACTCTCATCTGAAGAAAAAGAAGCCCCATGTTAAAAGAAGCATAATAATTTCATGCCGATCTGAGGCTAAGTGATTTAGTGACTTTGGGCCCTTTCACACTTTATTCTCTTTAAAAAATGAAGCTGATTAATAGTGGTGGTGGGAGGCACATGCCGCAGCATATCTCTCTCCCTGCACAGCCTATTCTTTGATGTTGTTGTTTTTGTATGTTGCACCTCCCAATCATTTGAATATCACACACAGAGGGGGCTCCTACTCGGCCACTCGCTGCGCCTTTGTTGCCGTGATTAAAGCAGGTGTCGCGCAGGGTTGTGTTTGTTAATGACAGTTCGCATTTAAATAGCTGTCACTCGTCTGTCAAGGGGAGGGAAGGAGAGGGAAATGTTTGTTCCTGGGCCTCCAATGTACTCAGAAATGCATCTCTTTTACATAAGCTTAACCTAGCTTTGCAAATGAGGAGGCAAAAGTTTTGCAGGAGTTTACCTGTAAAAAGATTCTCCTCTGATGCTAGCAAGTGATGAAAGTCCAAACTTGCAGAACGAAGGCAAAGTGCAAGCTAACCCAGTTGAAAGTGTTGATTTGTAAGTAGTTGTTTGCACGATGAGGATATGTGTATGTTTTATTAATGTACATTTCTATTGCACAACATAGAAAACTTAAATATACATTTAAAAAAAAAAACATGGTGCAGCCAAATAGAGTAAAAGGTTGCTATACCGAAATGAAAAGCTTTAAAAGTAGCAAAGCTGTTTGGATGTAGATGCATTATGGGATCTGGTTTTGTTTTCGCCTGGCAAAAGATGTTAGGACTTCTGTTGGCAATTATCTTAAAAAGAAAAAAAACCTGTGTTTAGTGTCAACACATACAGCTATGTTTAAAATAATAGCAGTCCAACATCATTATCCCTGTTGAGGTACAAAAAATATATTTCCACACTGAATATTTTTTATTAGGTATAGCAAAGTATTAGAAAAACCAGCAGACTCAACAGAAACGACATCAGTGCTGACAATTTGGTAATTTAGTTATTAACAGTTCAAAATAAGGACATTATGCATTTTAATCAACTTGGTTCTATGAGAAAAAGCAGCTGTTCTTTTTTGAGGTTGGAGGCAGTAAATATTTTGCTGGTTACAGTGCATTTCTCTCCAAATGTCTGAGCATAGCAGCTCATTCCAGACATTGTTCAGAAGAACAGCACAATACACTGAAACAAGTGCACAAAGTGAAAATCTGCTCTGCGAAGACGAAATGTTATAAAGCTGAAATTATTTCAAACCCAATGATGAAGAAAATTAATAAGAACCATTCAAAGGGTTGTAAGAACAGAAAATATGGCAAGGACCAATGTTCAGCACTGGGTTATGAAACAAGTTTTACCTGTATGTATCGTTACAATTAAAACACCGTCCCGTGAAACAAAGCTATCAACGAGGTATTACTATGCAGTCTTGGGTAGACTGCCATTTTATAAAACAATCACATAACAATGTTACCTTTAATTGTTATAAAAATGCTGTATATGCACATCAGTCATATTCGACATATAAAAATGGCATCTGTCCCTTGAAGAACCTCTTATCCTTTCCAATATTCCCCTGCATCATGTCATTACAACAATGCTTCTCTATGTTGTCCATTGATGCCATTCTTGCAACCAATTTAGTTTATTTGTTAAGCTCAGCAGACTTGCTGTTCTACCAGGTTTTTGCCTAACCAACCAGAAAGCGAGAAGTATCTATCTTGGACCCATACCAATAAGATTAATGGTATGAAGGGATCAGCCCCATTCCTGGGTTTTAGATCATCAGTAACATCAAACGTCCTGTTTCTGAGGCAAGAATTACAGGGGATTTGTGGCATCTTCTAGCATCTTGGGCTGGAACACCTATTCAAAGATTTTCCACACAGTTGATTTGACTTCATGCACCGCAGATATGAAGCAGATTTTAGAAATGGTGTCTGTACAACTGAATATTAGTTTAGACACGCACAAGAAGGCTAAATATATTTTAAGAGGCTTATAAATCTGAATAATTTTTCTCATGTTTGAGGGTCAGTCTGCCTCAAGCAGAAGGATCTGGGTAACTTGATGTTTTACTCAAGGGTGATGTTGATGGGGCAGGTGATGGACAGACATATTGAAGCTTTTTCTGCAGTAATATAGCAATTTTTTCAGTCAGTCTCACCTAAAAGACAGCAGAGCCATGCAGCAAAGCTCTCAATATTGTCAGTCCATGTTGCAAAACCTTGTGAATGGTGTGCATCATGAACGTGATCCTGAATTCATGCAGCTGGGATAAACATCCAGTAGAGTGGCTGGGCTGATCCTCAGAGATAAAGAGCTGTATCACCTAGACTGGACCAGTTGAGCTGAAAGAAGTCAGCATCTGATCAGGATGCCCCACTGTGGAAATACCAGAATTCAACTGTACATCAATGGCAACACCTAAGGATCATCCTTAATGAGGTTTGATTCTCAGATATTAGGTATAAGGAAGACATTGAAAAGATGGATGACATTTGATTTGGTTATCAATTATGTTGTAATCTCTGACAATGCAATCAAAAAATCAACTGATAAAAAAATCAACAAACAAATCAGAATCTTAAAAGTTGTTTTTCTCGATGCCATTTGCAGAAATAAAATCTCGCTACTATGTTTGAAATTACAATCCTGCTCACTCTGTGCCATTCTGGTTCCACTGGAGGTTTCTTCCTGTTAAAGGGGAATTATCCTGTTTGTTGTCGCTACATGCATGCTCAATGTGGGGGATCGTGGCAAAGTCAACAACACAATGCAAGCAACAGTCCACTGTCAACACATGATCGTCCAGGAGCAATCTGGTGGGTTTCCTTATAAACATTGGTGTATTTCAATAAATAAACTGACTTGTTTGACATTAAGAATAAAACTGGAATGTATGTATTTGACTTTGCAAAAAAAGTAAATTCATTCCATCAAGATTCAAAGTGCCTGTATATGACATTTATGGTGAATTGTTGATATATAAATAAATTGAATTGACATGAATTGAATTTGAATAGGATTTATTGGTAATGTTACTTGTTTGTGCAATATTGGCAGCTACATGAATATCATTTAATCCATAAACACCATTATGCAGTAGCTCATAAGAGCAAGTAGGAAGTGGTTGCATCGACTCATTTGAATACAAGGGAGTTTATAGATCTCTCTTACATAAAGGTAGAGCCCCCATGGTTTTATTTATCACCATGCAGACAGTTCTTGTATTTGTGGCTGCCACCAATCCCAGAAGTCAAGATTTAATGTGCTGCAGAGTGTGTCATATTTCCTAAAGTTTGCCTGCATTTTAATACCGCATCTGAAAACAGACTGAGGAGGCCCTTAGAGACTGCAGCGTGGCACCGTGTAGCATCTTCTCAGAGAAAAGTGACAACAAGGAGGCAACATGACATTTTTCTCTACACTAAAACAGGTGACATTTGTTAGTTTTAAGTACATATATATGTTTTTCACAGGATGGAAGAATAATGTTAAAGTCACAAATGGAAAACAGATGCCTTTCTACGAGTATTAAATCTAATCAGTTGGTTGGATCCAAATGTGAAGAACAATTGTTCTGTCCTTGAAGCAAATTACGTCTTACATAAAAGGTTTCTGCTCTGTTTTTATTGTTTAACTGACCTTGATGGGTCAAATACAGTCACTTGTTCAGTCATGACTAACTTTCATCATAAAGTTAGTAAAACAAAGTGTAAGGGGGAGAAAATTGCCTTCTGGAAGTAATTAGCCATAATCATGCTGTTCTCTTGCATTTGGTGGAATTAGCTTACCTTCACTCTTAATCAGGCTTTGTTTATAGACACCCAGGGGCGTTAGAAATTTAAATGCAAGTGCTAAAACTGTTCGATAGATGTCCATACAACAGATTATGGAGCAAAACAGGTGTTCTGAACAGACATTAGTGCTTGTTGATGACATTAGCATGGCTGCTAGCAAAGAAGTTGAATAGTTTTTTTTTTTCAGCCTGACAATGCCATTTGTCATGTGTGCTTAACAAAGTTGCTTTCTGAAAGAAGAAAACAGATATCCGAGGCTTGAATCTGCCCATCTCTTGGTTTACAAATATGTACCCCGGTCAGAATCTAATTCTGTTTATTAGCGCCGAGGAACCAGGTTGCTCATTACGTTCACCTATTGATCGCCTCAGCCTGACAGAAGGGAGATTAGCAGTCAACTTTCAACACCTCAATCAATAATCATCTCCCTAATTGGGTATTAGCAACAAGAAAGTGGACTCGCTTGTCACACAAACGAGGAAAAACGGACGGAAATTCAACATCTTCCAGCACAAGTCTGCTATGTTATTCATCCAAAGCATGCCCTTGTGACTTCAAGTTTAAATTAGAGTGCCACCCTAGAACTGTGATGCTTGAGCTGTCGTTGATTTGTCATAATCCTAAACCTTATTGAATAGTGCTGCAAATCTCCAAAGACGGTGCTTGTTTGCATTAATTTTCCAGCTTTCTGCAACACTGCGCTTAAAGATTAACAAGAAGTAATTAATAAATCTGAGACAAAAAGAAATTTATGTCAAAACTGATATAGGATATTAAAATATCGTTCATAATGTGAAAGAGCCACACAGAAGTTTTTATAATATAATTCAGAAGGTGTGTCTGCAACAGAAAAAGCACTACACATCACAAAGTAGTGACAACAACCACAGTGTAAAACACTGTGGTGGCAGAATTATGTTGTGGGTTTGATTTTCTTCAGCTGGAACTCTTCTTTTATAAATGATAAAGTTTAGAATTTTTCAGTAGTCTTTTAGCACATAAACCTCCAGATTCTGCTGGAAAGCTTAAGATAAGGAGGAGTCAAAATCAGAATCCAAATCAACAAATGGATGGATCTACTGGAGAAAAAGAGGTGCGACAGAAAGAAAAGCTCTAAAGAAGACTGTGGACATGATATATCATCACATAAATGACTTTGGAGAACTTTTGTAAGGAAGCGCGGTCAAATTTTGAGTCAAGGTGTAGCATGCTGATGGACTCCTGACAAAGATCACTGATGCAATTGGATGAAAATGTGCTTTGATGAAATATTAGTTTAAAGAAGTGAAGCATTTTTAGTTTTAATTACATTTCCCTCTGACAGTTTTTTTAGTTGAATTGCACAGAATAAATAGCCACATAAACAAAGTTTATATATATATATATTTGAAAATCATGAATTACCAAATATTCTAGAAAACCTACCATTTTAACATGGATATTTGTATTTTTAGGAAGCACTATAAATCCTCAATCACAATGTTTACATGCAAGCAGGTGTGTTTCTTGCATTAGTTCATGACCCGCCTGTCCGTACATCCTTCTCCATTTTTCATTTCTGCAAGGACTTTACGTCGGGTGAATACAGACATAACTGTAAACATAGGAGTCTTTGCATGTTTCATAAAACACAGAAACACTTCGACAGCTGCTTCCTCAGTTTCATCTTTATGATGTTCTCTCTCACCTGTCACCCCTTTTATTTTCCTCCTGACAGTAAATTAAGCTCTCAAAGTCACCTTCTACAGCATTCTGCTCCCATTTCATCATCACCTCTAATAATGCATCTCCACAAATTTAGACAGTTTCAATGTGCTTTTTCTTATTTAAAATTCCTGTGGAATCTGTTGAGGAAAGGGGGAAAAAAAACAAAAAAAAACACCCATGTTTTTCGCCAACTTTCAAGCTACTTTCCTTTTCAGCTGTCCATCACTACCGCCTGATTTTGCTGTTGTGGCTGAGAATCCAATACAATAGCAATGTTCTTACATTATACTAAATAGTAAAAATTCTTTTCAGACTGCATCCACCTTTCCAAGGATAGACTTCAGCTATGACCGCCTCACAACCTTCAGTCCACAGATATTGCGTGAAAAAATATTGAATATTTTACACCAAACAAGCGCATACAACATACAAGGTTATAAGTTCCAACTTTTTGAAATGTTATAGAAGACCAAGTGCAAATAATAAAACTTTTTCTTAATTCCTGAACACTGTAACACTGACCTCAACTAAGTGAGGCCTGCAGTTATTTAAATGTTGTTCTGGGCCAATTACTAATCCACTCTTGGATTTACTTGGTTCGTCATTGTTCTACGTTTCCATCTAAATAACGGTCCTTATTGTGGTTTGCTGGTATTCCATAATATATCTAGGTTAAGTTATGGAACACCAGACAAAAATGGAAGAAATCTAAAGTTTTTTGCCCATATGTGATCTTTTTCTGATATTTTTTAAATGACAGTATGAACAGCACAATTCAAGATGTTTTTTATGCATGGTTCTAAATTATATACTCATTTGATTTTTTTTGAAAAAGCAACCTCTGTGTGAACAGTCTCATCTGATTTCATTCCACTTTTAAATCCTTGTGTGTGACAGACTATATAATTTAGGGCCATAAGAGAGAAGGAGTGCGTCTAATAAGCAATGGTCTAAATAAAATTGACAGATGTGACTGCTGCTGTATTTATTAATTGCACTCTCAACCAGTTCAAAGTTTAAAGATCTGCCTCGCTTGACTCACGCTTGCGAATCAAGCGAGCGTGATCAACATGATATTTAATCATTTAAATATCATGATAATCAATTAACATGTTTCTTGTGAATAAAAATCAGTATCCTTCAAAATAAAATTTTGCCACAGCAGTTTTTACATTAATGCAGCCAGTGTTATGCAGCTTGTCATAAAAAGCTCTGACTGCCCAACAGCAGAGTTGAAATACACATAGTGGTGCATAGCATCTACTTCGCTTTCCTGGACACAGCATGTTGCTTTTTCTCCCTCAGTTTATTAAATTAAATTATTCAAACATTTTCACATCCACACAGATTTTTGATCTTAAAATTTCTTGGACTGTGACAAAAAAGAGCAACAGAGGAAGACAACTGTGAGGGCCGAAATACTTTCTCATACCATGGTAGAGTCGTTGCTATACTGCCTTCCCATGCCTTGTTTACTGCACTGTAAATTTAACTGGAGCCTTCACACACACTCCGACATGATTCTTCTGCTCGTCATTTCAGCTTGTGATTCCAGTTAAACAGCAAGGTTTGGTACTGGCATAAAATGATTGCCCCCATTACTGCTATACTTGTTCTCTACTGCCTGCGTAATAAATGGTAGGCCATGTGCTGCAGTAAAAAGGGTCCAGAAATGTGGGTATGCCCTCAGGTCTTCTAACCTGTAGTTACCACAAGGGGACTTTTACTTATGTGTTGTGCAGGCTTTAATGTATCCTAAAGGAGCTGTTTGTCCTGAATGGAGGCTCATCGGGGTTAGTTAGGATCAAATATCCTTATAATGCAAGGTTGGGGAGCAAAGTTTGTATTTTGTATCTTAGGTTCAAAGTTTAGGGGAGACAGTTTCCATAGTTGCTGGAGCTTTCTGGGCCACTTGCAATGTTTTGGGGGTTTTTTGTGCTTTCTATTTACGCAACACAATTAGTAAAAATCATTTTGCAAAAACAGAAACCAGAAATGTGTTTTTTGCATGTGTTACCATAATCAACTGTTCTCTTTCACAAGGAAAAGTCTAAACCTCTGCATATGTCTATCACCTTGAAGACATTTGAGCAGAGATTAAGAACTAAGAATTTAATCCTATATCCAACTGCTTAAATGTTTGGACTTCTAGCAAATTAATTTTGAGAATGACATTTAAAAACATGTTTAAAAAAAGAGCCTAAGACAGCTTGGGTGTACTCTGGTTAGTTATAGTTTAGAGATCTCTTGAGTAAAATGCTGCATGCCCGCATGTTGTATGTCATTTGCTCTGTGAATGTAGCATTTAGCGTAAACGTCCTTAAGGGGTCAGCATGACTAGAAAAGTACCCTATAAGTTCAGTCCATTTTTCCAAAAGAGATGGTGCACCTAAGATGATAAAATGGTTATTCTTCTACCATGTTTTATGTAAGGGTTTCAAAATGAAGGGTGATGAATACATACTGTACGTACGCAGGCCACATGTTTTAGAGATCATTTATGTGGTTGTTTTGTGTGATTCTGTGTGGGCCCTGTCCCTTCTTACCAATCGATGGCTAAATGAAAATCTCTGAATGGGATTTAGTGGGTTTGACAAATGGAAAAGGGTTATACTGTCAGAATCTCATATCTCTGATATGTAATGTAAAATGAGACCAGTCTCAAGCATGAAAACAATTTAGAGAAAGGAAAACACAAAAGAGAAAGAAAAAGGACAAAGGGCAGTAATTTTACTCACAGATAAAGGCTTTGTATTTTTTTTTGTCTGTTAACTGCACAAAAGTTACATTTCCAACTTTTGCAGTCTGCAATTAGTAGTCCAAAGGGTCTTATCCTGCATCTCCTGTTACTGTATTTTTTTATCTCCTCCAACATGAACTCTGAATAATTTCCAGTTTTTCTTACCGCTAAAGCCCGGGTCCTGACCACACACAGCAGGGGTTAGTTATAAGGACTAGCAGTCCATGCCTTGAGTGGCCACTGACAGTAGGGGATGCACAGCAACCCTTTCCTGCTACCGGTTTATCCTGATCCCCGAGGACCGTTGGTGAACACTGCTCACCAGCCCTGAGGCCAATTAGCCTGCAACATCAGCCTGGTGAGTGGCCTACCGCAAAGAGGCGGGGGGCTTAATTCAAAAAGCCCACTGTGCAAGAGTTCAGCTACCCTAATCACTGAAAGAGCTGAGGTCCTGGGGGAAGCATTTGGGCTTTCAGGAAATACAAAAAAGTTTCACTGATTGAGAAAAAGTAGAGAAATGATTTATCATGGTCACTTTATACAACCGTGGAAAGTTAGTAAGTGAAAAACGGCTATCATAAAAGGAGCGCTTACTGTAGTTATTTATCAGTGACCATCACAAGCAAATTCATGGACATGGGTTTTGCCTTTTCAATAGACAAACAGCTTTTTGGTATTTCAGCAAACTGGGAAAATATTTTTTAAGTTGTATAAGCCGTGCATTGAAAAATCATTTAGCTTTTTTGTCACTTTACAACTGCAAAACCTGTATTTTGTTGGAATTTCACTTTTATCAACACAAAGTAATACACATGTGTAAAGTGGAAGGAACATGATGAATGTTCAAGGTTTCACAAATCTCTAAATTGCAGGTAATGATGAGCCACTCAATTGTATGCACGTATCAGAAATCTTAAAAACTTCAAAAGCAAGACTTAATTGTACACGTAATAGAAAGGAACAAGACATATAAAAATATAAATTCGCAAAATACAAATATTGAAACTTTAAGTGATCAGATTATATTGCATCTGATCACTAATAGGGTCAATTATTAATTTGTAGTATCAAGTATATTTCAGTTAGTTCAATATTGAAACAAGAATGTAAATAAAGTAAAATTCAACAAACGTAGAGTGTTATCAGGTGAATAAAGATTTTACTTTATTCAAATATCTTTCTCCTTAGCTCTCTCTCTCTCTGAAAGGTGAATTCTGGGTTTTCAGGGACAATTTGGAGTATTAACATGTCCAAAAGCTGAAGAAACTTTAAAGGAAAAGAGAAAGAAGAATAAGATCAATGTGAGGCACATTTGGTTCTCACTGGCACTGGCCTCTGAATATTTTGGTGGTTCGTTCATATGGATTTTTGTACGAATTATAAAACAGTACGAGAGTAATCTTGCTGCATGAGCTGAGTTTTGGCCTCCATGTAGGTGTGTGAAGGCAAAACAAACGCAGTCGACTGAAACTTATAGATTAGACTTTGAACAAAAACAAATTGCAGTGACTGAGAATAATGCAAAGGATTTTGCAGGCAGATCAAAGCCATTGTAGTTGGTCTGAGCTCAACTTCTTTGATGGTTCTGTGTGTGCATCTCTCAGCCCATTTGTTCCCCCTTCAGACGACTTTCTTCTTTCAACTGAGTCAGCACTTAGAGCTAACAGAAATCAATCATCAGGCACAAGGGAGTTTAGAATAAACATGCTCATACCACACTATAATGTTTACATTTTCAGAGATCTGGACCGAAAGAAAAGCTAGCAGACACACCCATTACTTTAAAGTTACTAACAAAAGATCAGAAACAAGAATACAAGTACTTAAACTCTTACCGGTTTATAAATCAGCAGAATATTCATTTTATAGAACATCAATTGACATTCATTTAGAAATAAGAAGACAGAAAGCATTGCATTTGGAATTGTAACATTCTAAAATTATTCTTCTACAGAATAAAAAATAATTTCTGCTGACGTGATTTCCTTTTCTCTTTTTATCCCACTTCACAAAATTGACTGAGGCAGCGCTTTCTTAATGCTGAGCTCTTATCTAACATGAATGTTCAATTCAGTTTCAAAATTTTAAGGTTTACCAATAATGTTGACAGAATACAGGTAAGAAGTGAACATGCATTGTTGAGTTAAGTTACCTCAATCAATTCTAATCCTGCTTTTTGCCATAGCCTGAAGTCAGATAGGCCAAAATTATTTGAAGGTTTTTGACCGGAGAAAAATGTTTTTTCATGAGCAGTGAGAACAAAATTGGTAAAAGTTTATGGGAAGATGAATCAATGTGAATAAATGACCGGCTGCAAAACACTTAAAGTGTGGGCGAAGTGGTTGACCAACAGGAAAACAGTCAGAGTCATTTACAAAAAAGTCCAGATCTAAACCCGATAAGCGGGTGATCTATAACACGACTTCACAATTGCCGTCTACAGACACATCGTCATCCAAGGTGATTAAAATGGAAGTATTTTGCACAAAAGAGCCTGCATACTTTTTCTTTGTAGTCCCAAATACTTTGTGTTGATCCTTTAAATACAATTCTGATAAACATTTTCAAAATACATACCTTTTCAACGCACTATATTAGCACCAACACAGTCCAAAAATGTGGCTCATAGAAGCTTACAGACTTATACACTGGAGACTGTTAATTAGCATCAGTATCTAGGAAAGACAAACAGTATCTGAGCAAAAGTTAGAGCACATAAAGTGAAGAAAGCTATTTAGTGGGGCGTTGACCTCTGCCATGGATATACTCTCCACAGCTATTTTTTTTTTTTACTCTGCAGGACACAACATGTTTTTGCTTTCCTGAGATATTTTTGCAAACTATTACTACATTCATTCTTTTCAAACTTGTTTTGCCCCTCGTCGCCAACGTACAACAGCAAAAAAAATAAATAAAAAATAGAATGAATAAATAAATAAGAAAAATACAAGAGCGAAGAAATGTTCAGCAAAGCATTGGAACAAGGATTTTGAAAATACTGTTTTGATTTAAGGATGCAGGATTGTTACTGGCAGTTGTTCAAGCTTGTACACAAGAGATCTTCTACTGTGTTGTTTAAAAGGAGAGAAATGCACAGATTCTTAACAGCAAAAGTCCATGTAAAGTCATCATTTGCCTTAAACATATTAATAATATATCTATAGTCTCACAAAGGAGATTTTACAAACTTCTCTGAGGGGATTTTTTAGGTTTTTTTGCAGAACATGCATACTGTCTGTGTTTAATTATTAAAGGTTGTATTTTGACATCATACAACTGAAAAACTGAAACAGAACTGTAAACATAATAACTTCAGATGAAACCCAAGCTCCTGCCGCCATAAAGCTTAGTTTTAAGACATTTCTTTCTTCCCTGTAAAGATGTATTATGTACCCAAATCTCTACTTTTTCCTCTGTCTCCCAATATTAGAGGTTCTCTCACTTCTCGTCTTCCATGGTTTAACTTGAAACATGCAAGTAGAAAGCATAGAGTCCTTGAAGAAAAAAAATAGTTTACCTATCAAGAGTTTTATAGAAGAAGTTGAATGGGGTTCAAAGCCTTTTCTAACGCTCCATCTGACACCTTTGAGATGTTTTTGGAACACTGCCTTCTAGCCAGTTAATCGTCTTCTAATACTAGTGTATTTGAATTGGGATAAATTCGTAAAGCCAGGCTCTAAACTCTAGTGCAGTCTCAACTGAATCCCCATAATTGAGATTCAGAGACTGTGACTTCTGTTAAGGAACAAACAAGGATATCTTTGTTGTTTGAGTTATTCTTTCAAATTACAGTTTTGCCATTGGATAATTTGCAAACATGCTACAAAATCAAACAATTAAGCTGAAGTCAATATATAATGGAAAAGTAAGTGGAAATCATCCTAGTGGGACAAAGTGTATATGAAGTCCAGTGATCTGTTTCCTTAAACTTAAGCAAAAATCAGGGTCTTATGGTCAGCACAGAAGTGATTTTTTTGCATAAAAAAGTACCAAAAAAACCAAAGTAGCATTCATTTTAGATTTTGAGACGTTCAATGTAAAAGTTTAAGTAAAACAAAGACATTTGCATAGTCTACTTTACTATTGTCAGACTTATTGTAAATAATTCAGATCATCAAAACAAATACTATGCACAAATAGATTCAGTAAATACAAATGCATGCATTTAGATGATGACTTAAAACAAAGCAAACTAAAACAAGCCCACCCTGTGTTGGTAAGCAACTGCTTATGCAAATAAATGGCATCCAGAGGAAAGTCCCAAGGTGAAAACCACTGATGTCCAAAACACAAAAAATATACCCAAAGTAGCCCATAAACATCTTCATGATCCTCAAGACAAGAAAATATTCTCTGGACTCAAATAACAAAAGTGTTACTTTTTGGAAGACATATGCTACATCTGGCATTAAACTAACAACATTTTAAAATGTAACAAAAGTTTAAAAAAAAAAAAAAAAGTAAATGGGTAGTATTTTGATTGGGTGGTCCAAATGTTTGATAAGTTAACACCAAGACTACTTAACATAAATGACGGAAATCCACTCAAAGCTTTGTGCTCAGGAACGTCAAACTGTCAGTTCCCAAAACCACACACACTAAAAACTTGTAAAAGCGCATGTAGGGTCAGTGAGACCTCGCTGGACCGGGCACAAAGTAAAAACCTTGCACGGTCCAATTGACCCTGTCTCTTAAGACTGCAGGAGGGCTAAGCTCGTTTTCAGATCTGAAATGTTTAAGTGTTAAAGATAAATATTAAAGAAAATCTCTACTTTCACAGCACGGTAGTACTAGTTCTTTGCATATGACCTTATGAGTTTTTCACATAACTGCACAAAACACTGTCTGTGCCAAAGAATCAAATTGTTTTGTCACAATAATGACTGGTTGATTGATCTGAACTCTTTTCCAATTTCTTTTCTTTCTGCAGTACCCTTGTTTTTGCTTGTCATTATACAGACGTTTTGGGCAGCTTTTCAGATACGCTCAGTTGCCACTTAGAGAATCCATCTGCTGTATCGTTGCTGCTGCCATCCACTAGGTCATCATGTTGATTGTGGGCTTTCTGTCCGTTTCAGGTCATAAACCTTTTGCAGACACAAGAAGCCCTAATAAGACACATAACCAGCGGCTTGCCTCTGTCCTCATAAAGCAAGAAGAGCTTCTTTAAAGAATGTCACTCTGCAGCAGACGCCTGGATGTCCCAGAGGATATAGAGCTGGTACGGTCTGCCAGTCTATCACACAGGAGCACACCGCCTTTGTGACAAACTGGCAGACTAACATCTTTCATTTCTGTTGCTCCTCTGTGCTCTTCTTCTTCCCTGACAATCCTCACAATAACCTCAGTGGTGTGAGCATGACTACCCCGCGTTCCCTTCCCGTCGCTTGCTGTTGAATCGGTGTTGTGCTCCGCTGGATATCAGCACTCGACATTTGTTAAGAAAAAACACTTGAAGTATACAACAGAGAATTGTTGTAGCACCACATAAGGTCAGAATTCAGATTTAATTACTTTCCATTGTGTGTCACGTACAGCTACAACGCCAAATAATAAATACCCTTCAATAATCCCAAGATCCTTTGCTTGCAGAACGAGCGGCATGCTTTGTCAAAGATTGACTGAGAAAGTCAGTTTTAACAGGTGAGCAGTCTGACCATCCCCAAGCCCTTCAGAGGCTGTATCTATTACAGTATCCATGAGAGGTAGGTGAGAAGCAGAGAGCATGTTGCTGCTTCACTGCACACCACCACCCCCCCTCCCCCCCATCCGAACTGAAACCGGCAAATTGTTAAATTGACACGCATGTCAGTCTTCTTCTCCATTTAAAGGCCCGTCAGGTACCTCCTTGTGAACAAAACGCCTGCTTTCCAGAGTGAAACTGCAAAATAATTCCACGGTCAGATGTCTTTACGTCTATTACACACGCCTTAAGAATCCAAGAAGGAACACGCCGTCAAACAAGCTTTATATCCTCCCTGTTTTATACTCGTAAGAGCACTGTCTGGTGTGGGGAAGTGAATCATAGTGCCCCAGTGGCACGGAAGTGCCCAGATATGCAAATGCAGGAGTCAGCCCAATAGATTATTTAAATGCATGGATGCCTCGCCTTTAGGGTCGCCCTGCTCCCGAGCCGTGATCAGCCTCCGTGTGTAATAAACCTTTTGTGCCGTGTTTCCCCTTCTGGAACCGCTGGTTGGGCGGTGCATCAGCAACTCCAGAGGGGGAAAGGGGTGATGACTGTTTCAGACAGTCGGGTGACACAAGGTGACACATTCTAATCGGTGTACCACCCACACAAGAAATAAAAATAGCCCGTTTGTCATCAGAACTCTGCAAAGTTTGCCAAAAATGCAAAAATCATCATCTTTTCTGGTTGCTGGGGTATTCCAGGGATATGCCACACTGGCTTTGGTGCTTCATCTAACCAAGATACAGCTTTGTGAAATTATAAAGCATCACAAATATGTAAAACAACGCCATCTTCTCTGTGTTTAACAATGTAATTAACAAACTAAGCTCTGCTCCAGGCTTCACATGTTTATCACAGGAAAACACCATTTTTCACAGGAAAGACATCAGTTGTCACTGTATCACCGAAGTGTTACCAGCCTCACTAACACTAATTAAATCACTATTTATGAGCTTTATTTCTAGTTCTATGAAAAGGTAAGAGCTGTTTATTAAACAATAAAAAAAGATTACAGTAGATTTCAATAATAAAACAAGATGTAAAAACAACAGTACCTGCTGTTTGACACAAAATTAATTATACATCTTTTGTTCATGAAGCAGTTATAGGGGATTTTGAATTTGGGGCTGCTATGAAATAATCTTGACCTTCAAAGTTTAAAAAAAAAAAAAAAACAATGTCAGAATTTCTTGCAACGCTTCATTTCTAATACATTACACATGATGGAACTTGTTTTTCTTAACTGCTTACTAGCATCTTGATCCAGAGTCAGTCACCAGTCCATCACAAAGCAACACAATACAAACTACTATGCACCAAATTAGATGATTTTGATTTTGGACTGTCTGAGGAAGCCAGAGTACCCAGAGAAAGGCCACACATGCAGAGGGGGAAGGATGCCATCTTCATGACATGCAGGACCTGTCACTAACATCCCAAATATGTGCCACATATTGAGTATGCAAATTTAGGAAAATGAGAACAATGCTGTAGTGAACTATACATTAAACTCTGATGCAGTGGAACGAACACATTTGGTGCCTTAGAGGTCTAGAACTTTCCTCTAAATAAATGTAAAAAATAAAAAAACTAAAGACATGTGCAATGATTTCAGACAAAAGAGTCACAACACCAATCAAGAAACGGTAATCAAAGTGAATACTGTTGAAAATTACAATTATCGTGTTACTATTCTGGGTGACAAGTTAAATTTTACCTGTCATTCAGAGAACCTGCAAGAAAGGGAACAGCAGCGACTCGTTTGTCTGAGAAAACCCTTAAAGTTTCAGATTGATAAGTCCCTGATGATTCTATTTTATAGATCACACATCGACTCTGTGCTGACCTTTTCTCACCTCTGGTGGTTTGGCAACCTTAACATCAGGTCAAAAAAAACACTAATCAGAGTGATAAAGACAAGTAATAAGATTCTGGGGGTTGAACAGTGAACACTTACAGATTTGTTCAATAGACAGGTACGGTAAGAAGAGTCCCATCTGATTGGTAGAAATTGATAAGTAAGTGGTGTTGACACTTTGCCTGACTTGTATGGCCTACTACTGAAGTTTAATCTTTAAATATTTGCCTCATTTTTTTCCATCCTTTTTTGCCTGTATCAGTGAAATGTTGATTGGTTACAACTAGAGTAAGTTGGAAAAAGGTCCTTCTGTGGCTATACGTGTGGGATATTGGTCACAGCAGCAAAGACTTGCAATCCTGTGAAAAGTTTTCTTCTGCATTTTATTTGATTTACGGTGAGAAAGAGGTGCAATAACTTTTTAAAATAACTTGTTTCACCTCTGTTGGTGTTTCTACCCTGTCTGACTGAAGCTTTCAGTTTTAATGAAATGCTGCTACTTTAGAGGACCTGAAACCAGTGATTGCATTTACAAAAAAGTTGTTGTTTGGTACTCTGAAAAAGTGAAAATTATATGTTTACATATCAACTCAGTAAAGCTACCATTTGACCACCTACGTGATAAACTTCTCCTAAGAGACTTCAGCCCATTCCAAAGTTGGAAGAAAAGCTTGTTGGACAGAGTGGAAACTTCTGATTGACTTCTGCAGGCTGCCTCTGGCTCTCAGTGCCAAGCCAATTAGCTCCATTGAAAGACATCCACTTTGCTTGAAAAACAGAAAAGGAAAAAAACTGTAAATAATTTGTCTGAAACACATGTTCACACTGTTCTTTACATCTAGTGCTGGGCCATATAATGTTAGTGAATATTACTAACCAGAGTGAAATATCTGGTTTTCAGTCCAGTAATAACTGTTGAAACCACAGATGCAAGTGGAAAATTATGTCTTAGATTTAAATAGAAGCAATGCATGTTTACCAAGTGAATTAGCTAGTTAGTGCAGAAATATACATGGCCTTGTTAATGTCTACATGTACCTTAAACTGTAATTTTCATCATAAACTTCAGTGTATTTTAATCACAAACACAAAGATTATAATTACAAGATTATAATTACAAACACAAAGTCATCTTGAAGTCAACAGATTTGTTTTCCCCTTTTTTTGAAGTAAAATCTAAAATTGTGTTTACTCCAATACCCAGTCACCCACCCTAAAAAAAAAAAAAAACATTTTTTTTTTTTACAAATTCCCTAACTAAATTTTCTGTGCAACTGTGTAAAATATCAGTTTAGGTGCAGCTGAATAAGTTCTTAAAAAGTGTTAAGGTGGGAAATAAATCTATCATACTGAGTTCACCGACCTGCTTTGTGTTTTGTTCTTCCCCTGCGTCTGCTTAATTCTGCTGCAGTTTCAATCAACAATTTATGCTAAGTTTTGTTCAGTGTAGATAGTAGCAGTCTGACTTTTGCTTCACACAGATTTACATAAAGGAAATAAATTGCTTTGACAGGAATTAATTCACACAGAAATATTTGAGGTCCACCAAAATGATTAAATGTGCCAAAGTGCATGAGCTTGGTAAATCTTCTGTAGTTATTCCTAAAGCTATTATTTAATAAAAAAGAGAGTCCCCTTTTATTTTGATATATCTCCACTAATCTATTATGTGATAACTGCTATGTTCCAAACCCTTTGCACAAGCTCCTGGGATATTGATTCTTTATCTTAAACATCCTGAGTGACTCTCTGAAGTTAGTTGTAAAATATGGAGGACTTATTCTTTTTAGAATCTAAGAACATTAGTTTGTGGGAAAATATTTCTTACTTTACCTCTCATATGTCATACTGCTCTCTCTTAAAAATCTGCTTTCTGATTAAAAAAGTATTTCTTACAATGCTGCTTTCTAAGATTGTGTTTCTAAAATCAGATTTAATGCGTTTTTTCCACAATCATCTACTGCAGTTTGAATCCTGCGCCTGACTCTCAAGCTTCCGCTGCTCATGAATGAAACACTTACTCTCAGCTGTGTGTTCTCTACTTATGTATACTTGGTGTGAACCCCATCATGGGGACTTTTTCCCCCCAAAAAAATGTAGGAGCAAGTATTTTCAATCCGAGATCCAGGATTCCCTTTTTTTTCCACTGACATATTTTCAAAACTCTGCTACCAACTGAAAAAAACAAAATCTTGCATAATGACCAACATTTAAACTTCTGTGAGACTTAGGGTCACAGTTTATTTTTTATTTTTTTATTATTCTTTATTTAATCAGGTAAACCCCGTTGAGATCTAGATCTCATTTTCAAGAGGGACCTGGGCAAAAAATTTGCAATACATAGCAAGCAATACACAGTTCAGGCATTACTTGACTTTTGAGATGCTAATCGGTCGCTCCCAGTTGTAAAAAACGATGCACTGTTGTCAAGGTCGTGCATTATAGCAACTGTCCAGGAGGAAAAAAGTGAGAGCAAAAATCCTTGCAGCTGCACAGCATCCAAAACTAGAGGAAATGGTTGTCCAAACACTCTTTCAACAACCCCCCCACCCAAAAAAATAGTAACTAAAGTCTATAAACAGAACAAATCACAGCTAACATGACAGAGCTGCCACCATGAGGTGTATTTTTTCTGCTCACAGACTTCAGCTGCATTGTCCTGGAATTAAGTAAGAGTTTAACCTATTATAAAGATGCTAGGAGGAGGAAAGGCTGGTGGTCTATTAACAAAGACAAAAGTTAAATTCTAAAACCTCAAAAGTGACGCCACTCCATTTTTGTTTACATTTTGCAAAGGAGGAAGTTGCGATTAGGGGCTTCTTCAGACATCTTTGTGTACTTTCCTTCAGTAGTTCTTGGTGCAGTGCCACAACAGGCGGGGATTGGGGCTATAAAATGTGAAAACATCTTTAGGAGCACAAAAAAGCACAGGTCTTGCCTGCAATAAAAAAAAATAATTGTCCAAAAAGGATTTAAATCTGACTGGAGACTAAGTTTTTTTGGGGGGGAGCAGAATATATTTATAAGCAAGAGTGTGTGAGCTAATCTTTGTGAGCGAGCGCCATAAAAAAAAAGAAAAATTGCCTCAAATTAAATGTGTGCCATGATTGTACAAAACACCTCAGAGAACAGGGGGAAAGTCCCCTACTGTGAACGACAACCAAGTCACTGAGACTTGCAGCTGGAGGACGTCCATTTACTTGGGTTGTTTGCATATGTACACTTACTGCTTTGCTAGCAGTACAGGCAGAAAACTCCCTGGATCGTAACGGGCAAAGACAGGTGACAAGTGTTTGGTGAGCAAGAAGTGTGCTTAGGCAGAAAGTACAGCATTGGCGGATGTAATTAAATCTCTAGTTCCAAAAAGCAAAGATTAAGTGTGTGTTTAATGGATCAATAATGATGGACAGATAAGACAAAGACAATTAATCAAAGTGCTTAGAAAACAGAACACTTAGGCAAGCAATTAATATGTCACGGAAACCTCACAGGGATAAAGATAATTCAGTTAAAATAAATGCAAGAACAGCTTCAAGGGATATTACTTGAGATTATCATCATTGATTTGTCTACATCTGTGCGGGAAAGTATCGTTAATATCCATATTGATTCTCCACTTTGTTTTCAGAGGCTTTTGATAGACGCCACTCAAACGCTGCATCTCATAAAACTCCCAGTTTTAGATTTCATTACACCATCCAGACGGTTCTTTCATTTCCTCAAGGAGCGTTGGGAACATCGATTTGCTCCCAGACAGGAAGCACGAGTTCAGTCCCCGCTTTGATGAAATGCATCTCAAATTTTATATTGGAGTAATAGTGCATCAAAAACAACTGGGACTCTGAGCACACCCCCCTCTTCCCAAGTCAATATGGCTGCTGGCCAGGACGAGCTAATTTCTTTGGCCTCAGATGCTTTGCATAACACGAGTTGAACATACTCGCAGAATAAGCACAGACAGAGGCAGGAATGGAAGAGGGCCACATTGTGTATTATAATCACTGCCAATAACCAACAGGCAGCTGGGCTTGACTGGACACTGCACTGCACATTATTCCTGTCATGCATTCAAAGCAATTTTAGAGCCCTATAACCTAATGACAATAGAAGTAAAATAAAAGTTAAAACTGAAAGTGTTTGATTCCTCCTTTTGATCATGTTTGTAGTGGTTCTCCATGTTGGACTCCTGGGATCTGGTGGCTCAGTCTCATGTAGCTGGTTTTGTTTTTGGCTTCATAATCCTGGATCCTCAGAGGGAAATCTGAGACTTTTTCTGCTTGAAATGCTTCCCTCTTGTCACCTCACTCACTGACATTAACAAGATGAAATTGGGGGGGAAAGAAATGAAATAGTAGCCGTATTGTTTTGAACCAATGATTTGAGATTCCTCTTGCACTGAAAACAACTGACGGTGTTACAGGATTACACTTGATCTCATGCAATTACAGGGAATGGAGAGACCATAGCCATGGATAAATATCCATTTCTACAATAACACCAAATGTACTTTAATATCCACACACAGTCAAACAATCTTTCTACAACCGCAGAAGCTAATATTTGGAGTCTTTCTTCTACTTTTGGGGAATATAACCAATCAGTACCAAGGAAAATAAATTGCATGCTTGGATTGGTTGGTTTGCAAATGGCAGCCAATGGAACACTCCTTGTTTTATTTAGAATAATCTACTCGAAACTGGTTCAAACAAGAAGCCTGCCAAGGACAACACACATCCTAGATTTGTTCGTGTGAGGCAGCTCTTGAAGCTCCAACTACAACCGCACAAAGTCCCCATTCTTTGAGAATCTCCCCCAAACACACAAAAAATAAATAAAGAGTAGAAGTGATAAAGTTCTCCCAAGGCTGTGGAAGCTTTCCTGTTGCTTGTCGACTCTTTTCAACAATAGTTTTTCCTTTCATTAAACTTTCCATTTACATGCTTGGGTACAGACAGTGGCAGTTTCTGATATGGGTGACATGGGCAACCACTCAACATTTTGTGGTGGGCAGCAAGAGCTCAACATTGTACTGACTGAACCCGATTGGTCTTAACACACCACACATGGCAGGTGTGTAACACTGGTGAAAAAAAAAAATAGAAACAGGCCATGTGAACTAGGCGTTATGCAATTTGGTCAACAATTTGGTGTGTGCGCTGAGGGTTGGTGGAGGCAGAAAGGTGGTTTGCCCAGGGCGCCATAGAGGCCAAGACCGCCTCTAGGTACAGAACTCTGAGCAGTGAGATCCTTCTATAATGACCTTTGGTGGATTAGCATCTTGCACAACTTTCTGCAGTCTTTGTTGGTTTTAGCATAGCATTTCTGCATTAAAAATAGTTTTATTGTTCATATGTATAGTTGCTAGAAACTCATTAGCTGTAAGCCATAAAAAGAAATTTAAAAAATACATTATATTATGCCATAATGAATATGCAGTATGTACTGTTTTTGTTGTAGCATTCATATTTATTCACTGAAATTAATTAAGTCTTAGGTTATATTCTAATTTACTGAGACGCATCCGAAGTGTCAGACACTGTAGCTGTTATAGTTACATGCATTAAGAGCTCAAAACAAAGTTTGCAAGCAACAGAGAGGTGAGAAAACTGAAAGGGTTTAATTGAATAAACCAAAAATAAAAGGTGTTGCTTGAACAGAATAATCAAAGGAACAAGAGAGAGAGCAATTCAAACAACGTCTAAACTTCAGAGGGAGGTAAACTAAAGATAAACAAAGAAACTCAAGAAAACTTTGTTAAGAAGGTGACATTTGACACATTGTAGGTGCAACAATTAGCAAGCTAAGACCAGGTGTGAAAAGGAGGATACAAAACAAATGAAGGTTGTACAAGGATGTATAAAGACAGAAAGAACCAAAAATTAAGTACTGAATAAACCAACAAACTAGGATCTGTCATTCTCAGCTTCTATGCTAAGATAGTTTGAAATATTTAAAGCGTGGTTGATGGAATGTTTTTTTAGAGTAAAACTCAATATCTAAACTTGCAGCTGCCAGTAGATAGCTTTATCTGAAAAAATAAAAGACATTTAGACAAGAAGAAAGCTCGTTTGTGGACTTGTCTTGAACACCTCCACCATATTTCTTTCGTGTCGTGTACCAAGCAAAAAAGGGGGGCATTTTCAGGAAGCAACTCACAAACACAAAGCATATTGCGTCTGAATCAACAGCTGGACTCCCAAAAAACTAAAGCCCCTCATCTGGAGGTATGGATTTAACCAGTTAATTCATTTAAGTGATTTGATTGGCAGCAGACAGTATTCACTGGATGAGTAAAGGCGCTACTTTAAAACTCCTCAAACGACATCTCAGCCACCACTGTCAATTAGGAAGGAGACTGTAATAGATGGCAAGAAGCAAATTAATCATTTCATAATAATGGCATGATTTAGTTCAGTAACAAGCCAGCCAGAGTTTCAGTGCAGCAGCAGCAGATGTCGCTAGTGAGCAATGAATGAAGCATCAAGTAATGAAACTTCAGGCAAAGCAATGGGCTGGGAAGCCTTACTGCTTCACCAGGCTTCATTTGGCCATCACTAGCATGATGCATGTTGCTGTGGTGAGGGCTATCACCTACACACGTAAACAAAACATCAGTAAAAATGGAGAAAATAACTTAAAATGGGAACTTACAGTGGTAACACAAGAAGCAGACAGACAGGGCAATGGAAGGATCCTTTGACAAACAATGAAAATCCAGCAGCCTTCTTCTTCTTCTTCTTCTTGAAATTTATTGCCAGTTGGCAAAAAACGTTAGGTGAGCGTTACCGCCACCATCTGGTAAGGAGTGTATCCAGCAGCCTTGATGCTGTGATTGCTGAAAGAATGCAGGTGGTTAATTATGAATAGGGTGCAGCTGGGAGAGAAGACAAACAGGTAAACTCAGAGAAGATGAATAATAAAACAGAAGGAGCTGAAAAAAGACTGAAAGGATCTACAACAGGAGAGCCCAAAAGAGCAACTTTTAGATGGATCCCTTTTTCAACACACCTGAATCAAATGGCTTAATTCCCTCATTGAAAATGTAATTCAGCTCTGCAGAAGCAAGGTAATGAGTCATTCATTTATGTCAGGTGTGATGGAGCAGAGGTGCATTTTAAAGGTGTATTCAAAGACTGATCCAGAACCAACAGAGAAAAAAAACTGGCAATGAATACAAATACACAAGAATAAACCAAGGAACTAATCATAAAAGCCTAAGCATGTATGGCAACATCTTGAATTAATACACCAAGATCTTTTGCACATATATAAGCTGAAAGGAAAAGATAAAAGTACAAACACCCCAGAATCGTGACGACTTCATGTTGTCAGGCTTTTTCTGCTTAGGTGGTTTCCTGATTCTAATTGTGTGGTAGTTATCATGTGTGTTATAACCCTTAGATTGAGTCTCAGATGGAGCAGGTTGTAGCACAAATTGTAAATTAAACATGAAGGCAATAACTAAAAACATCTCAATTATTTTCCCACCTGCTCTGGGATTTACAAATTGAATGGAAGCAGAAAAAAATCTTCAAGGTTTCCAAGGCCAAATAACAAAAATACACTCCTTCTGGCTGGAAAAGAAAGTCAACTCTTTTCTGAATAAAACCAAAAGTTACAGTTCCTGAGCTCCCTGGCTGGCCAGAGAACAGTGTTAGTTAAAAGAACCCCAATCAAACTTCCCATCTAAACAAACTTTCTAACAGTGGACACCTGGAGGTCAGTAAGGTTAGGGAAATTGATCTCAGCTTTCCAAAATATGTGTTTAATTATGGTTGCTGCATGACTTAACAACAGGGCAACTCCTTCTGACTCAGAACCAGTTGAATTTGAAGAGTATTTTCTTCTTGTTTTCAAAAAAACAACTTTATTTTGTTTGCTGTTTGTTCCACGTTGAAAAACACATTGTGACAGATGTGCCCATTTGCAGATGTCTAACCAGATATATGAATTATTGCAGGGATTCTAATAATGTTCTCTTTTTTTCAGTGTCTTATGCGTTCACTGGAGACATACTATATTTAAAGTGAAAACTTCAAAATAAAAACCAAAGATGCAAGGTTTTATTCCCTCATGACATGATTCAAATGGATGAAAATCAAAAGAAAAATCTTCTTTTTTTCTTAAAGGAACAGGTATGATAACAGACAGCAGAGTGTGCATATGAGTGAGATTATCACACACCTACTAACTTCTAGCCCGAGCACTTTAAATCTTCGTAGCTTCATAGCTTGCATGCCACATAGCTTCACATCTTAAATCAATATACGACCACAATGTATTTTGAATTGCAATTTCCCTGTGGCACAGTTATGTCAGGAGTAAATATGGAACATTGTTAACTATATATTACATGTAGAGCAGAAGATGTCATGTCAACATTGTCTCCATGGCTTTAATATAGGCCGCCAGACGCTCCTCTGGGAAATCTGTGTTCAACAGAAGTGAGCAGCCATTTTTATTATATTTCAACATGCATTGGATACAGAAGTGTCAGGCTAGTCTTGGTCCCATGTGAGAGAAAAATTTGTCCCCCTTTACCTCTGTTGTCCTGAACTGTTAGAGCAGCCAGCGAACTTGGTTTAGGGGGAGAGAAATGAAGTTGAATGACATTAAAAGCAGCCTGGGATATTGATCACAGGGTTAGGGGTTTATTTGGGGCTCAAAAAGTTGGTTTGACCTAGAACTGAGAAGGAGAATAGTCTGAATAAATGAGTAACCTTTAAAAGCTATCAAATTGTCATGTTTGAAGTTTGCCATAAGGCATGCGGGGGACAGCAAGCATGTAGGTGTTCTGGTTGGAAGAAGCCATAATTCAACTTTTTGTTTTTCTTGTGAGAAAGCAATGCAGAATAGTCGCACCCTGAAAACAGCAAACATGGCGATGGCAGAATCATGCTGCGGGGAGGGAAGATAAAGTGGCCATAATAATGATAGTAAACATACAGCCATAGCTACAGAGGAATGCTTTAAGTTAGGCTGGATAATACCAGGTAAATATGAAATTGCAATATTATTTTGACCCTAACCCACATTTCCCTGCCAACAATAGTTCCCCTCTGTGGTCAATTAGCTTCAGCATCTTAACCAACAAATTCTGTGGAGGCTGTAAAAGACACTGGGGTGGAGGTTCACTTTCTAAAACAACAAACTTACAGTAGGCCTGCTCGATTATAAACAAAATTATCATCAAATTTACTTTGATCAACTTAGATTATTCATTTCTGTAATTGGTTAGCAATGAGCTGTGTAGGTCATTAATATTTTTTCTGATATATTTTTGTTGAATCTTCCCTTGAAATAACTGAAAAAACATTAAAAAATTAAATAAAAATAAACACAATAAGATCATCCATATGCTGTACTTTGGCAAATTGTATTCAGAAAATATTACACAAGCAAACTATAATTTGATTTACAGTATTTAACTCCGTTATTTATTAAAATGCTTAATTATGAACAAAATGAAACTGATTTGTAATAACTGCATGGTGGCAGTTCTGCCCAAAGGAGTGGGTCGGAACACCAGCAAACAATTGTGAGAAACTTGTGCACAGAAAAAGTCAGTTTAAAAGACAATTGTCCCTGATACTGACCAAATGTGTGTAAGGTTCAAAATTCAAAAGTTATGAAAAATAAACCTCTATAAAGTTTTCTGGCCTCTAGCAAATAGAAATTAATTTGTTGATTCTAACTTATCTAAAACAAGAGAAAGTTAGTCTGATTTAATTTCAAACATTGAGAAGAAAATATTTTTATATAGTGCATGTAAACTTCTGGTTCCAGCTGTATTGTCAAAATGTGCTTTCTACCCTCTGATTTATAAATTCTGTAACTTGGTCATGAAAACTGAGTAAATCCTGCTTTAATGAGACATTTCAATCACATTCACCTATAAGTGTATTGTATATCTCCCTCTAAAGCTTTTTGTTTGTCTTTTGGCACTCAATAACTGAGCAATATTGTATATCCCTTTGTTAATTATTCTAAGGACAAGTTATGCTTATTGACAAACGCACCATTATGTCATTGTCGATAACTCATTATCTTTCCACACACATCCATTAGACGCAGAAGAATCCGTTGACGTTGATGAATGGCAGTAGAATTTTTAATGTCTGTGTAATTGCTTACAGCTATACCGCACTGAATTATAAATCATTCACGTCTCTTTATAAGCTGCTTATTATTGTTAGAGATACAATACCGCTGTACGATGAAGCTGATGTTATGTTGTCGTCGTGCCGTGATGTAAAAACTGGAACTCCTATTTATTTCAAAACTGAGTTATGCTAAAAACGGTACTACTGAGTCCAGTATGAGGTGGAATTTACACTCAGTATAAATCTAGCTGTTCTAAAGCAAGGAATGTGTTAGAAAACAGTAAACCATACCAGAAAATAGCTTTAAATTGCTGTGTATGGCAGAAAACGAACACATCGTAGAGAGCAGTGAAGCATGGAGGAGGCAGCTTCATGCTGTATGGTGGGGTTTATTCAGAAGGAAAATGGAAACTCTTCAGAATCAGCAGGCTGATGGATAAAGGACAATCCTAGAAGAAAACCTGTTAATGGCTGAAATTAGGGTTTAATGATTGGAAAACATGAAATTGCTGCTGTTATTGTTGAAAACTGCGATATTTTTGTAATTAAGCTTTGTGTCATCTCAGTGCCCTCTCTACCGTACATGATCCTTAGGATCTTTGTCACCAAAATATGTATCAGATGTGGGCCATAAATGTTTATCTATCTGGACAAACATGTTATTGGCAAGCAGAGTTTCATTCTGTGCTACTTGAAATGTTCTAACCTTCTACAACGACTGCACTTAATCTGTATTTTGTGAGTAGGACATGAAAAACCTTGAAAAGTAATGACAATTGCAATTCAGTGCATTACAGTGCTCCCATTGAGATCTGTTAGAATGGCGCTGTCAAAGTTCAGACCTCGAAAAACTGTGGCAAGGCTCGAACAGTGCTGTTTACGGTTGCTCCGTGTCCGATTTGTTTTAGTTTGAGCTGTTTTGCAAAGACAGATAGGGAAAGCCACTTTTAAAATGTATTTACTCAGGTGAGCATGCTAAATCTACATGGCACACTCTCCTGATTTTTTTTTATATATTGAAAACCTCACAGTGATGCACTCTGTTGTGTTGCTTAATCACAAAAATTCATCCTTTGAGGCTTTAACTTGATACATTGTAAAAAAAAACAAAAAAACATCAACGCTCCATGAATACATTTGCAAAGTACGATAACTTTGAGAATTTGTGTGGAATTCTTTGACTTGTGTTGCACGTTTCTCTGTTCCTAAGATAGAAATCTCTGGCATCTGTTCTGGAAGTTGGGTCAAAAGTAAAACTGCAACTATTAATTGCAACCATTACTGTCTCTGTTAGAGAATTATCCTCATATTACACATTAGAAGATGAAATGTAACTAACATTTTGCCATCTTAAAACCCTCTCGAGCAACATGAGCACAGAATCCTTTCACACCCCATCCTGCTGTTTGAAAGGCAGCAATGTAAGCATGTTCTGAGGCACGTCGCCCCCGCAGCCTTTTACCTGACCTCCTGCTGTTATTTTTATTGTTGCTGCTGCTATCTCTGATTGTTTATCTTGTTTTATTTACAACTGCAGCTGTTTTCTCATCTCTCACCTCCATCTTCTCTCCCTGTTGTGGCCAAAGTCAATTGTTCATTGAGGGGTTACCAGGAAGAAATGTAATGATTTAATAGATATCATGAGTGATCTCAAGTGTTTGACCGGTGTTTTATAGGATAGGAAATGTGTTTGCGAAGGACACTGAGAAAACACTCAAGAGCATCATTAAAACAGTAAAGCATACAACAATATAACTTGAAACGCTTGCTGCAGGAAAATTTAGTTTCTGAAGCATTATTGACCTCTAGTGGTTGGTTTAGGAAATGAAGTGAATAAAACCAAGCAAAGAAAGTTTTTTGTGAGAATAGGTAGAACTCAGTGTTACCTTCTAAATACATATATTTTTTTTAAAAACAAGCCTTTTCAATCAAACTGACATCATTTAATTCTCAAACATTAGTCTTGGAGAGATTTCAGAAGGTAAGGGCTAAGATTAAGCAACGGAAAATTGTGGAGGTGATTGCTGATTAAAGGTTTTATTGTCAAAGCAAAATGAAACATGGTTAGTCAGCAACAAAAAAACTGATAAAATACAAGATTGGTAAAATCAAAATTACAACCATCTCCTTCTTTAATTAAAATATTTGATAGACACAAAACAGTGAGGCAATCAAATTTAATGCAAGCTTGAAATGATGAGTAAAATGATATGATTGGGCAAAATATGCTACCAACAAATCACACCAAGCTTTCACACTTAGACAATCAGGAATGACTGTGGTATAGTAACTTAATTTACACATGTAGAAAACATACTTTTCTCTTGTCCTCATTTTCCAGTCCATATGCTAATTCAGAGCAGCCAGCCTTTAAAAATCTTCTCACTTTTCCTCAATTGGTGCGTCATCCCTCGCTGAGGGGAATATTTCAATTTCCTTGATGATCCGTTTGGCAATGACATCGTTGTTTGCTGAGACCATTCTTCGAGACATCAAGTCAAATGGCCCGCCTAAGTTTAAAACAAAGCTTTTGTTAAGAAGTGCAACGCAGTGATGAATCCCCAAGATTAAAAACATTTGTTTTGTAGCACGATTGTAAAAGTGAATATACCATCAACGTCCAGAAGGATTCCTCCAGCTTCTTGGACTATAACTGCTCCAGCAGCGATATCCCAGCAGTGGATCCCGATCTCAAAGAAGGCCTCCACCGCCCCGGTTGCCACTAGACACATGTTGGTAGCAGCTGTTCCTGACCCTCGGAGCCTTGTTAAAACAGAAAATAGAAAATGTTAGCTCAACAACAATCAACAATCAGGCAAAGGTGTCCTGGAAAGAAACATATTCCATCTATGCTAAGAGGAATTGTTGAACCCAGAAGAATTTTATTTTTTGTTTCTGTGTGTTTTTTGTCAAATCTTTTGTTTTTTTATATAATTTTTTTCAGGTTAGTAGGTTTAATTTCAAGATGGAAGCACAAAGCAAAATTTAAGGCTAATGTAATATCTGACTTTACCACAGCTAGCGGTAGCTACATATGTAGCCTTAGCGCACCAGTTGCTCCAAGTTGTTTTTGTCAGTGTAACTTTAATACTTTTACTTATTTATGTGAAACTCTATTTTGAACCATATGTCAAAAGATAACCTTGCTTTGTATGACATTTTAGAGAGCTAAAAGAAAAAGAAACTCTTAACACAGTTTGATGATCGCCCAATCAATTCACTATAATTGATGTTTTTGCATTTTTATTGGCAAAGGAGATTTTTCAAACCGCAGTTAAAAATACTCAAGCATAAAAGCAGAGTGACAAATGTCATTTTGGTAATAAACAAATGATTATTACCGTCTATGTGATTACTACTGACTTACCAGCAAAAAGCTTGATTTAGCAATGCTAGCAGCAGTTGGCTGAAGTTTTCTTCACACTGGTACAGTTTAATGCCTCTTATTGTGCTTCATTTCTCTATGTGTAGCTATAATCAAAATCGATAAGATTTGAAAAAATAATCAGTCAGAAGGAGACTTAAAAAAAAAACTGAAAATGCACCACTAGCTTAGCTTAACGTTAGCTTCAGAGGTGTAACCTAATGAACATTTCTGAATTAGTAGTTTGAGCAAAATTGCTATTTTAAAAGTTAAAGGGTTTTTTCAAACTAACGTTTAAATATTTAAGTACAAGAATGAATTATTTCATATTATAAAATATAGCCTCAGCCTTGCTTATGGCTTGTAAAAGGAGCCACATGATAAAACCTCAAGCTGAAGTTTTAATAACTTTGCTTCAAATTAATGCTGCGCTTCATTTACTTCTGTCTGTCCCAATAACATTTAAGATTTAACAAATAATGTCATTAGAAACATATATTTATCCTTAAAATAATACATCTGGATTTAAGGAGTTAATTTCATGTTCTGACTGTTGACTCTACTAAAAAGAAAAATCACATCAAAATGTGTTTTTAGACCCATTGTTAGAGGTTTTTATTGCTTACCTAATTTTAAAATGGCAAAATTTGGTCTTTAACTCATCGGTGTTTCAGGATTAAATTGCAGACATGTCATTCAACTTACCCATGAACTGGGATGCACAGAATCTTTTGCATGGTGGAAAGGATTTTGGTCACTTTCTCTGGACTTCTATCAATTCCATGTTCAGAAATGATAATGGACTTGTGGATATCTATAACAACAGAAGGTCAGAGAGATTTAACACTTTTGCTTGATATATACATGGCAAATTTAATCTAAATATTAAAATGTGAATTCTATTTTTACCTTTCACATCAGAAACTTGAATGGGTTCGTCGTTGCAGAATGCACCCTTCCCTTTCCTTGCTTTATACATCTTGTCCTCCAAGCAGCTGTACACCACACCAAACTCCAACTATAAACAAAAATCATTTATTAAAGTGTCACATCAAGAGGTGAGAATGAAATGTGAATTTTTGTGTCTTTTTGACCTACCTGTTTATTGATAGCAAAGGCAATACAAACTGCCACGAATGGGAACCTGTAAGTAAATGGCAGCATTTAGATACAAATAATGGGTCATTGCATTGCTATACAAAGTTAATGAGATGCTGATTGGCTCTTTTGTTGAAAGATTTTACCTCAAACACACACTGCACATGTTCATTATCTGCTTTTCTAAATATGGTTTGTCTTTTAATTTAATCTGTTTAGGGATTCTTTTTTTTGTTAATTGGGCTCATATTTTGAGTTTTTTCCTAGTAATTGTTCTTCATGTTTGTTTTTTCCCTCAAAAAAATACAATCAAATTGCAAGAAAACTAACTTCCTGGTTACTTGAGATTCTTGTACATCATGGACTTTTGCCAGATTCGTATATTACATAACATGGTGGCCAAACATCAGCATCTCTATTGTCCAAAATGTGCTCAACTGTCACCATACCCATGCACAAAGTTTGTGGTGCCGTCTACTGGGTCGATGATCCACGTAGGTTTGTCGGTCAAGATGCACGGCTCACCGTTTGCAACAGACTCTTCCCCAATGAAACTACAGCACAGAGGAGGAAGAGGAGCAAAATTAAATGAGGGATATCATAGTTGAGCCTTTGTGATTCTCACATGTGTCTCTAGGCATTGCTCACCAGTGTGTTCCTTCTCCGAATTCCTGCTTTAGAGACCCAATGATGATTTTCTCCACCCTCTCGTCAGTCTTGGTGACAAGGTCCACAGTAGAGCTCTTGGTCATCACCCTTATTTCACTCTCGCCAGCTTTTCGAATTTCCTAATTGTTCAGATTGTAAGTAGAACAGAATTACTCTCAATGTCACCCACACTTCAGCTTCTTAGTGCATTTATTGTTGCTTTGTCGAAAAGAGAAAAACGAAGTTAGAAACTGTACCTCTCCAGCCTTTTTTGCAACAGCAACTGCAAAGTCATAAGCCTTTTGCCAAGGGTCCTCCATTTTATTTCTGCTACAAGGTTGTTTGGAAGAGTCTGTAAAATAAAACAAAGACTGTAAAATTGCAACAACATCCCATAAAACGTGGGTCATTATTCGGACAACATGCAAATACGGCTTAATGTATGGAAAAATATGCCTGTAAAAAGGATTATTAGCGACTGGAGCCTCAGTGACTCTGAGGTGAGCAAAAGAATACAACAGCATCACCACAGACCTGCATCACAATTAGTACGCTTTCATTTCAGCAACATACCATATAAGTAAGACTTTTTTCTGCATCAAAGTCTGCCAGCATTGTTCCAAACCACCACCACAAGCCAGGATTGCAACACATTGTGTTGAAATGTGTCCTTATATTGCTTGTCAATTAGAGATAGTGACAAAAAAAAAAGCTTAGTATGAGTTAGGACATGATTTTTGTGACTGTATCCAACAATATCTGCCTGGTTGTGGAAGAAAACTGGCTTAAGTGACAACTTTCATGTTAAGGAAACTCCTTAAGTTAAATGTTAATGCTTCGTCTGCTATGAGGTAGATTGGTTTGTTTACATTATCTCAGAAGAACCGGATACGTATAGCATTTGATTTTAAGAAATATTGAGGGGTTTTTAAAGAAATATGCAGCTTCAGGGAAGAAATGTTGTTCCGTTAAGAAGTCAGTTTCTGTGATTAATGATATCTCATTTCAGTCTCTCAAGTACCATTTCCCATCCTCTCTTCTTTCATCTAAAATTTGACAACTGGTGAGTAAGACGACACTGATAATTCTATTAAAAATATTATAGGCAATAATCATTGATGAAAATTCAATGATGATTTCATTACAAAGATTAAGTCACCAACTAAAAGTTGAGGTAAATGGCAGCAAGACAACATTTAAGAACGAGTGGAACCCTAACAGAAGAGCTCATCATTTCGCGTCCAGTTTGATAAGAAACAGCAGAAATAGTGAAAGAAAAACTCACCTTGAGGAGAAGATATGCAGCCAGGTAAGCCTTCAGGTGCTAGTGATGCTTGTTTAAAAGGCCCAAACCTTTAAATTGACTCACTGTGGAGGCGAGGCAGCTTACAAAGTTGCCTCGACGTGGGGAAAAGTACTAGAAGCCCCCAGGAGTTTCATTCCCATCAGCCCAAAGGAAAAAAACAGCTTTCTGTCTTTCAAAAAGGCAGACCTGAAACATCATGATGTCCCATTTGCTCTCAACTGAGAGCAATTCGGGTTGAGTAAGAAAGTGGAAAAATTTAAGGGAGCCTTCCTCTCACTCCAATGCAGGTGAAACAGGGAGACACACCCATCTTCATATGATTCAACGCAACAACTGACATGAGAGGTTATTACATAAAGAGTAAATTCCTGAAGGTTGATGTCACAACATGTTTCAGGGAAGCTGATCGGAGTTGACACATGAGGAAGAAAACCTGTTGCTATAGATTATTCCATACCTTAAATTTCAACATATAAATGGGGTTTAAAGGTCTAGTCAAAGACCATATAGAAGTCCACTGTAATAATACAAAACTTATGTACAAAGAATGTACAAGTTTCAAACAAAATATTCGTTAGCAAAATTAAATCAGTAAATAATCTCTCTCTTTCCACTCCTATTCAGGTTTCTGTACATCACCCTGAATACACCATCTTCACTTTGAAGCACGGTGATGGCAACATAATGCTGTGGAGACGCAAAGTATCCCAAACAGAAAACAATCATACAATGAAAACATGTTTAATACGACAGAAGATATGGAAGAAAAATAGATTACTGGTCCAAACAAGTGATGACCGAACCTCTTTTTATATCTCTGCCCCAATTCAGATTGTTTTTATTATTACTATTCGGATAGTTTCTTGACGCATGAGATGTTATAATTTAAGATAGTGTATTAATGCACAATGACAAAAAAAAATTATTATGTATTATGTGTGTTGTTAATGCGTCCGCTCCTGGGGTAGTGTGTGGGTGTGTGGGGGCGTGTGTGTGTGTGGGTGTGTGTGGGTGTGTGGGGGGGTGTGGGCGTGTGTGTGCGTGTGTCGGTGTGTGTGTGTGTGTGTGTCTGTTATCAGAGAAGCCACAGAGGCTCCTCAGCCTTGGGGGTGACCGATGAAGTGCCTCCGCATATCAGTTTTTTGTCAAATACCATCTCACACAATGCAGCTGGCCCCTGCTTTTTACCCTCGGGGGTGGGGGGGTGAAAACGAGGATTATTTTTACTTCCACTTCACAATTGTGCAGTATTTCTGTTGGATCGTCACATAAAATCCTGATATAGTACACCGCAGTTTATGTATAGATGCTAAAAAGGTTTAAAACAAAAGGGTTATGGGGATGTGAATACTTTTGCAAGGCGCTGCGTCATAGCAAACAAAGCTGCTTGACAGTTTTATATTTCCTGACAGCTTTCCTGCTTCGTTCCCTTTTATTGTTTTCCAGTGGTGGAAAACAGTCTGAAAGATCCCCTGGTGAGCCCATGTAGAATAAGTGTCTGTTTCTCAGAGAGCCTGCCGGAAGCTGGATAAAGTCTTGACAACACATTCACAAACCATGTGAATTTCTACACAGATAGTGTAGAATAGAGCACATATCTGTGTGTTTAAGTCAGATTCTGCATTTCTTAGTATCCCTGTTGCTTGAAAAAGAAAACCAGACACCGCAACCATCCAGCCCTCGAAGCTAAACAATAGATTGTGTTGACTCTTCGTCCAGGATGGTATTTACTTGAGGTTTTTCACCCGGGAGTGACATAGTTTGCATTTTATTATTCAAATGCATGCAGCAGTTAAGTCCTGAGGGACCAGAGGATATTTTCTGGATCGTCAAGCTTCTCCTGAAACTGTTGACAGTTATATAAAGTCACACCTTGCTGCAGGAAAAGTCGTTCAATTAGTGCTAAATGTTGCATGTCTCAAGAAAATGACGTTGCATCTTTCTTTTTGCTTCTATTATTGCAAGATATATTATTGGCATTATGGCATCACTGTCTAATATTCTGTGCCTGTGTCAGAAAAAGGAGAGATGAACACGTTCTGACATGAAACTTAATGCGACCACACCTTGCATAGCTTCGCTTCATGTGTGTCGCAACATGTTAGACTCATGTCTGGTGTGTAGCCCTAAATGTTGCGCTAGTAACGGCAGAGCGGGGCCGCGTTAGAGTCTTCCCAAAGGAAGTTCTATGTCTGATCTCAAATTTCATTGGCGACAGCTTTGTTAAACAGCAGCAAAGCCGGCAGAAACCGCAGATCCATTCTTGTAAACAAGTTCCAGATCTCCAGGAAATCCTAATGCACCGGCTGCAGCTGAAATAAACAAACTGGCATTAGATTTAGGCAGATCAGTGCGGGTTATCATGTTGAAAGTTTTGTTTGAGAGAGAAGGAGGAGAGCAGCAGGAGAGGCGTTGTCACCCTGTTGTCCCCGTTGTGCACCGAACATAAGAGTCTCTGAGATGTTGAGAGGCAAGCGGAGGGGAAGTGATGGGACAAGCAAAACAAATGCATCAGTCCTGCCGTCTCCGTGGCAGCTCTGTTATGAATAATTTATCCGGGATGACGGATGTTTTGGATGTTTGGTTCCCCGGGATCACAGCTGCAAAATTGAGGCACTGATGTGGTGGTGGGAAACTGCTGAAGGTCAGCGGTTCACTCTGAAAGATAGTCTCTGAAACCCTGATGAGTTATTTAACACAAAGTTCTAGTTCTGGTAGGACTTTCTGGAGGTTCTTCTAGGGCATAATGTGAACTTCAGCATGCTGATGTAATAAAAGTGAGGCCTTTTCTATCTGCAGCCAACTCTGTGAGGTACAACGGGATAATGAAGCACTTCAGAGTGTCTTGAACATACAGTACCATTGTTGGGCAGTGGCTTCTTTAATTTACATGTTCCATTACATAATATCCAGGAGTTACATGACAAAGCATATGGATGTTCCCAACCATATCCTTTTGCAATTTGTCTGAGCAATACTATGTTACGTCTTCCTTACTCAACAAGGTTCTTGAGTAAAACCACCTTTGTGCAACACCTTTGTGAAACTTACAGTTTTAGATCCCTAAACTTGGGGATTAAATCAGAATCACTAAACTTATGACGTACCTGGTCTCGCTGCTCTCACCATTGTAAATAGGTTTGTGTTTGAATTTGTCGCTTGGAGATGCAGAGTTGTTTGATTTGTGAGAAGATCAGTAATAATCCACTACTGGAAGGGTGCAGCAGCCCAGGCAGGCAGACACTAGGCACCCCGACAGCAGTGACACACCCGACACCTCCCGGCACTTCTGCTAGATCCATTAGTGAAGGCCCAGCCAATGCCTGGACCAGCCCGCCACAATGGCTGAAACCCAGAAGAACAAAAGGACAGAATGCACAGCATCATCCTGCCTAGGGGTGAGCTAGAGAAAAAACATCCATCCATCCATTCCTGGTTACTTGCTAAGACTGTTTTTAGAGTTCTACTATGCTTAAAATTTATATGAAGTATTCCTAGCAATGGACACATGTATTTGTAAGAACTATTGGCAGATTGTGAAGGGTACTTTTGTTGTAACCTTTGCGAGGAGAACTCAAAATTTAAAGGCAAATTACATGACAGTCACAAACTATATATGCACACTTCTTTTATACAAATATTTGGCCTTACTTTACCTCCAGCATCACTGTTACTTCAATGTGGTAACCATGAAAAATTTTATTGCCGTTTTCTTAACACTCCTCAGGCTCCTCAAAAGACCCTTTGGTCCCGTCGGAGTGAGAGCCTGATAAGACTTTATTGGTATTTCCTGCTTTTCCTGAAATTCAGAATATGAAGAATTTCACTGAAACCCCTAACAAGCATTTGCCTCCAAGTGCAGAATAATACAAGAGTAATTCAAAGTTTACCTTCAGGAAATGACACATTTCAGAAAACATTTGGGGTCTCTCAGACAGGAAAGCTGAATTCAGGACACATGATGGACAAAACATATGGACATTAAAAGCTATCTAGAAAAAAAATAAAAATGTGCATGTGTAGATAAATATAAAATGGTAATTAATTGACCTGATAAGATGTTTTTATCCACCTATATAACTGTTTCTTCGAAGTGTTGATAACTTTCTATGAATTAGACAGATAAAATTCAAAAGATATAAATAAAATAGATTAATTGTTCTTGGCTATGACTTGTCCAGTCACTACAGCAAAGCTGCAGAATAGTATTTTGTTGTGTTCTCCTATAATTACAATACCCTTGCAATCATTTTTATACACTTTGAAGTTTTTTCCCATTTTGCTTTTATGCATCCAGTCACTTCAATGTATTTTATTAGGATTTCACAACACAAAGTAGTGCATAATTGTGAGATGGAAGGAGAAGGACGTTCTAGTTTTAACACACTTGCTTTTTCTCGAATTTCCTTCCAAGACACTAAATTTCCTTGTGTGATTCTCAAAGTGGTCTTGTTTTTCTTTGGATGTTGGTTAAATTTTTCCGTTCAGTTTACCAAACTATAACAGTGGATTGTGTACCTTGTTCTTTAAAAAAGTATCACTGTCAACAATTTGAGGACGCAAGAAGTGTTAGGCCTAACAAAAGCACACAAAAGTATCTGAAAATCATGTTTTTCCAGAATATAGAAAAAAAGAAATCCAGCAAAGACCTGAAACAAGATGTGGAAGGTGAGTCATCCTGCAGTCGATGATCTACTGTCCCAGCAGCATTTGCATATGGGTCACACTGTTTTAACAAGCTAAGTGAGTATTCGTCTGAAAGTAGTCATGGACTGGACTGAAACTGAATGAATAAACATTCAGGTTGGAATCTAAAAATACTTTTTACAGTTGAATTCATCTATCACTTATTGTGTTTTAATCTGTACTGCAATAGATCTCAATTTAAACTGGTGTGTGAATTCAGAGCCTGTTTCTTCTTTCAATCATGCCCCTAAAGTTTCTACCAAATACTATCCTCATCTTGATTGAATCTTCCAAACCTGTGTGGCCTCACAACGCCTGAAGTTATTAATTTCTTGGAAAACTGCTTAGAATTCTGCATGTCTCATTTTGCTCTCCGGGGGGGTTTACTGGTGACATGGTTGACATTTTGATTTTCTGGTGAAGCAGGAAAAGCGAGCAGAGTTTGGTCAGGTTACCAGCCAGAGCAAGGTGGGTTTTTTAGGGAACAAGGGAAGAAGACAACAGCAATGCCGCTGTTAACAGTTACGGTCTTAGCCTGGTCCCACACATACCGAGCATTGTTATAAATCAGTGGATAAAAGTAAGAAACAACACTGAAGCATTTTCTGAAATGATTTTACCTGGAAAATGTATCCTTAAAAACAACAAAACAATTAAGTTTTTAAAATTAAACAATCTTGTTATTTAATTAATTCTTGACTCATTTCTATGTCTTCTTAACCTCATGTGCTAAGAGTTATTTATAGTGGATGCAGCACCCTGAAGAAGTTAAAGCTAAGGACAGAAAGATGTAGATAAACCTCATAGTAAACACATACAACAAAGTACAACTAAAATGAGTTATTATGACTGAAAGTACAGAAGATGAAATGGGGATAAAAAAACACAAAAGAACTCCATTGGGCCAGTATAGTGACATAATTAGGAAGCAGTGGGTAAAGAAGTAAACAGAGCCTGGTAAAAGCAAGTGGTACAGCGCATATCTTACTTGTCCAACTCTTTACAAAAGAATAAATCTTACAACAAAAACCTACAATCTACAGTTGTAGAATCACCAAGTAGTAAATTTGTCTCCCTCAATTATAATGTATCAAACATAATAGAATTTTGACTTTGCAATTTGATACCTAAATTTCAGCTTCTATGTCTTTAAGAAGCTCCTGCTCTTTATGACACTGATCACAACAATGCTTCTGATTATGCCATTTACACACGTTCTCAGGAGTGTTGGACTGAGTAATAATTTGTAGGACAAGCTCAGTGGACTTGAAGTTCCAGCAGGTGTTTGCTAATTGCTGCTGCTGCTAGTCTGGAGGAATTGTTTGAGGGAGCGGTGCTCTGTAAGGCAGAAGCTCAGCTGGAGACTCCAGCTCCAAGGAGGAGTTTTGTGGAAAAGGCGACACTTTGTGAGAACTATTAATTAAGCACCCCCGAATGGTTGCCATGGGAGATTCAAGGATTCTTCAAACATGCAAAAATAATCAAAACAACACTCTAGGTATGTTTTTTGTTTGTTTGTTTTTATGAGGAGCAAACATATCGTAATAAAAAGCTCAAAAAACATGATTTTACGTAACACCCTCTTAGAGACCTCACCTTGATGTTTGCTTGATCTTTTTGTCCAATTCTACTACATAAAACGCTGTGACATTGAAACACTCACCAAGCATGTTGCTACAATAATTACAGTATTTATTTGAAAGCCTCATCTCGACTCCTTGGTAGTTTGGCCAAACAGCTACACTTTGTTTTATCTCCTCTTGCCATGAAAGATTTCTCGAGAATATATTTGGATTGTTTAGGTGGACAGATGCAAATTTCCGCTGCGATTAAAGGAGAAGGAGCTTGTTTCCTTCAGTCTAAGACAAAGACACTTTGACACTGGTTTTCTAGGAGTTTCCAATTTATGGAAAAGCTTGATTTCTCTGAACATCCCAAACTGTTTAATTTCTTCTGAACAAAAATTTGGGTCAGATAGTAAGTCAGTCGAAAATCTTTTTAATTTGCTTACAGGCTCAGTCAGTGCTTTGACACCCGCCAATTCTTGGTAGCGTTTAAATAAATTCTACCAAGAATTGAAGAATTTAAATAAATTCTATCAAGAAAGGTGGTCAAACAACAGAAATATGTTAGAAGCTTGTCTCTCTAAAGGACATCTAACCAAATATTAGTGAATGTATGTGTATATATATATATGTATACATATGGGTGTATGTATATATCTGAGCCTCTGAGTCTACTTGTGTGTGTGTGGTTCAAATAAATTCAAACTCGTGCACCCAATTTTTGTTTTTAAAAATGAATTGACTCAGTACACATAGTATAATTATACAACCCTGAAAAAAATGGTTCAAATGCGTCCCTAAAGACCCCAAATTAATAGGCCCATGCTGAATGTATGTTAACATTACATAACTATATTTAATACACCACTCTCGAATCACTTGGGGTAAATTTGTTGGGATAAGCCAGGAAATCACAGCTTCTGCAGAGAACAATGCTGCCACTTGTTGGAAGTTACCAGGTCATAAAGTTGGAGAATGAGGACGTGGTTGGTTGAGGCATTAATGACTCCGTAAACAATAAGAGAGCATGAAAATTTAAAGACGCAGGGATCTGGCAGGATTGCTGCAGAGCCGCTGGAGAAAAACCGGCGATAACGACACCGCCAAACTCCCCGCCTGCATACGAGCATGCACCACTGGCTTCCAGAACACATAAAGTCAGGGTATGCTCAAGTAAAGTGTTTTAAAACCATTTGTTAGTCATCAGCAAACACAAGCTGGAGGGGAGAAAAAGAAAGAGCCCATGGAGGCTTATTTTATAGAGCATATCAGCCTAGGATGGGGGGGTGAACGGTTTGCAGCTCTGACTGAAAGGGCAGGGGAAACACAGCACACAACTTTACATGCTGTAATGGCTTTTATCTCTCTCCTAAATCACAACAGTAGCTGTGACTGTTTTTACTGCGTGTCCAGAGGCCTGTTTTCAGTTTGTCACCAGAGACATTTTTTCTTGTTCGTGCCTTCACTTTATAGATTTATCCCTTTTCTAGGTCAAAGCCACACTTTGTGGATTCAAGTTACTGCGCCTGGGAAGCTGGGATACAGAATGAATTTTCCACACAGTGGCTTAACTCAACAGTTCTCTGCAAAACTGGTGATAAATCTTCTAACATTTCATTTTTGGGGGATGTTACAGTGCATTTTAATGGAATAGTCTAGGATGTATTTGTAGTTAGATCCCCTGCAAAAGTACATGTAAAATGTTATGTGTGTTCAGGAAAGTAACAGAAGACCCCCTTAATGCATTCTCCCACCCGGTAGTGGCAGCAGCATGCTATGGGGAAGCTTTTTAAGCATAATGAAGCGGGTCAAACCTGGTAAGATGGATGGAGCGTACATGTTCAGCCACAATACAATTAAAACCATCTCTTACAACAACTGCAGCAAGAAAAATTATTAATTTTCAAGTCTTGAAGTAGATTCTGAATTTGATTTATAACGAGGCCACGCATGCCAACAGAGATTTGATCCAAACCATTTTGTTGTTGCTCTGGTTGGATCTCTGCAGCTCTCTTGGCTGCTTATCCAATCAATGCTTTTCTTGCAAAGTCTGTCAGTTCATTTGGATGACCTGGGTTTGTGTAGGCATATCAAATGCACTTTCAAGATTTCATTTGTAAAACAGAAAATGTGAGTCGGTTATACTTTCCCTTTCTTCTCACCATTTTTGCATTATTTTGAGTTGGTTTTGCACACAAAACCTGAGTAAAACATACCAAGGTTCCCAGAAATAAATGGTGAAATTGAAGGGGTGTGAATAACTTTATTTACACATAGGAAGCAAGAATTTAACAGGAATGTCTACATGATGCAAAACAGAAATGAGAGGCGTCTTGACAGATTTTATTCTTTTTTTTCCCTTCCCCTAACTGTTCATTTCTATTTTCCTGCAGGGATGAGTCGTGACACTGAGCTCCCATATTTAGTCATGAAGCTTGCCATCTGCTCAGTCAGCACATTTCCTGTAGAAATGTTCATTCACAGGCTCTTATTTCTGCTGCCAGTTGTCCATTATATCTGTGGTTTACAACAACGGCGTGTCTGTGCTGGTTGACACCAGCCTCAGCTTCAGCTAAACGAGTCAATTTATGAAACTGAAATATAGAGGCAAGGATGCAGGAACTATATTTAAGGGAATTTTTAAATAACTTTAAAAAAACACACATTAAAGATACACATTTCATGTTTTTTTTTATTCTAGACTTGATAAGAAGTCATACAGTACAGAAAAAATAGATATACAGTACAGGAGTTAGTCATGTGATGTATGTGGTGAATTGTGGACAGTGCAAGCTAAATTCACTCTTAAAACAGGTACAGCGCTTTCTGGAAAAGATGTCTAAAAACCCTTAAATTACATAGAAATAAAATTATTGAGGTTGAATAATCTCAGACTGAACAATTTCAATAAAACCCAACATTATATTTATTCCGAGGAGGGAAAAAAAGAATCCAACATTAAGAAATAATTGCTTTCTGTGTTGGTTTGGTCACGTTTAGAAATCATGATCCTCTTGAGAAAATATGACTTCAATTTACGGGGCTTTTCAAAGACTTAACAATACCAACCACTTCAACGACGACTCAGAGGCTTTGGAAAGGAAAACAGCCCCCAGCATCACACATCTTCCACCACACCCAACAATAGGTTTCAGTTGTCTTTCTACTTAATAATGCTTTATGTCACACCAATCCTACTCTCAGTGTTTGATACTGAAAAGCTAAAGCTTAGTTTCATGTAGCCAAAGCACCACTTCTAGTTAAAGAAAAATGAAATAATTTACACTTAGGAAAACTTTCTATGGCGCCACTGTCCAAATAAGGGTTTCTACAAGTTTCAGTAAGTTACCCATTAGGCTTTTTAGGACCAGAAATAGTTTAAAACAGGAGAGACATGAATGACAAAAAAAAGAGACACTTAGCTTCATTGATTTATAAGTTTACTTACCAAGCTAAATATGAATGCCAAATTAAGTTGATGTATTTTGGATCTTGAGTTCAGTAATTTAACACTTAGGTTACCCAACTTCAACTCGATTCTCACAGTAGATAGTAAACTTTACAATGGACTTTAGTCTACAGGTCAACTATACAATTTCTTCTGTGCTGGCTATGGACAACTGAGCAGCAGCGGTTTTATTAGAATTGCCTGCAGATACCATATTCTATCTTAGGCAAAGATTGGTCCATTGTCAACAAAAGCTGATGAGTTAAGCAGTAAACAAATAATCCAAGACATACTGTCTCGTACTAGATTTCAGACCTAGTATGAGAAATTACAAGACTTTTTAAGGCCATAAAATGGAGGTTATTACAAATAGGACTTCTTTTTTAGGGACCTGCAAAAACTGGTCAGCATGTAGATAGCATGTGCTGGCTGCAAAGAAGACAAACTGAGCCCAAGCCACCGCTCTTTTCTGCAGGGTGTTTGTAGGTTTTGGGGTTTTTATGGCTCTGACTGCAGATATGGGCAAGCTTAGACTCAGCAGCTCTTCTCTTGTAACCATTCCTAACCAACCAATCAACCAATTTGGATTGAATTCAGTGCTCTGTTGTCTTTCCCATTTCTAAGAATAATGATAAATATCTTTTGAAGTTTAAAAAGATATTGTGGATAACTTGTATGAGAGTATATGTTTAAAAAAATAGCTACATTTTTTACATGTGATTTTTTTCCCCCAACTGAATAAATATTCTTAGTTTAAACATCTTTAAAAATAAGCATGAACCTTGATGTTAATATTTTTAAGGCTGTAATGATGCTGTTTTGAGGTACCTATTAATAAAATTTTATTTTTTATGTTTGAATAAAAAAAAATGCCTGAGTGGTTCAATAAAATACAACACAGTGCAAACAACTCAACAACATAAAAGTATGTGTGTATGACTAAGTACCGATATACAGGAGAATAAAATGTTTAACGACTCCGCTTGCTGTTGTTCAGAGGTAACTATCATTTTGGTTCCTAAGGCAAAGACAGGCTCGACACTTGTTACACTGTAAGCAGCTGTGTGTGTTTTAACTCAGCTTCTGCTGGCTGTGGAGGTTTAGAGGCCTTCTGTGTCGTCCCTGCCAACGGGGAACTCTGTTATCTCCTTGGCAATTCGTTCAGCTATCGTCCTGCTGCTGGCAATAATCAGCCTGCGAGACATCAAATCAAACGGCCCACCTGGTTAAGGAAGAGAGATGTAAAAATAAGGACTTTTTTTCCCCCAATATGGTAAGAAATTAAATGATTAACAGAGAACAGAGGTGCGTGTGAAAACAACTGAATGATTCAATAACATGTTGCCTTCAGGAGCTAAAACTGGACCTGTTTGCTTTTTTTTGGTTTTGAATTGGCGCAGGAATCTTGATTTCTTTATTTTTTTAGCTGTTATATTACAGCTGTTGGAGGGATGTTAATGCATTAATTTCGATTAATTACATAGATCCTAACAAAATGTATCTTTCTTGACAAACAAAAATCCCAAGCCTGGAACTTTTATCGCAGTTTGCCGTATGTCCATAAATCTGTCGCACAAGCTGCATATCCAAACAAACGATGAATGACGAAGCAGCTTCTCTTGGCCCACTGGGAGTTAATTTTCCCTACAAAAAACAATCTGATGGGACACTGCAAAATACCTTTGTTGTGTGAAAGCTGTGCAAAAAGGAGATGGCCTATCAGAAGTCCACAGATCACATTTCAAAAAAAGTATATTTTTTAAAGTTTCATGAATGATCAGGGGTTCCTGAAGCACTTGAAAGCTGAATGGGTATAATAATCTGTACCAAGCAGATAGTTAAAGAACCTAAATGACATATTAGAAACAATAAATTTCTTTGTTCAACAGTTTAGCAGCAAAGTTTTTGAATTGAAAATGTTGCTTGTTCTGTCAATATATAGTTTTGATTAAAATGAGAATAAAATGCAGACTTAGAAAAGGGTAAAAGAAAAACTCCACACTTTTCCAGACTGTAATAAAGACCAGATTATTTTTATTTTGTCCCTAGATGTAAAAGTCTTGACCTGAAACCAGGTGCACTTTCGATTTACCTAGACTATCTTTTGCGGCTCATAGAAAATGTGGACCAAACGTGAGACGAGAATAGTAGAAGACGGTGAAAAACTTTGACAGAAAAAGAAGATCAAGTACTCTAAGGTGACATTTTCTATTCTGCAGAAACCACAAACACAGCTGTGCTCAGCCGGAGGGGGGGCTTGTGAATTGCTGCTGCCTCACTTCTTGAGATTTCTGTTTACATGGAAGGAAAACCAAGGTGCTTATATAATGGGGTGACACTTGGATAATGAGTAGTCAAAATAATCAAAAACATCCCTAAAATTTTTTGGGAAGCATACAGTAACCATTATGTGTCTAATTTGTCTATGATGAATGTTTATTAAGTTCTATAACAGATCTGTCAGACCAGAAATAACATTTTGCTGAGCTTGTTTCTTGATGCAACAGTGACCCCTACAATCCAAATCTGGAAAAGTGAAGCATAAGTTGCATTTTTTAAATAACTTAAGTTGGAACTCATCTCGCTAGTAAGATGAGCAGCAAGTAAAAAAAAAAAAAAGTGAGAAAGTTGTGAAGCTATGATTCACGGAGCGCCGTTTCCACAGTGACCTTCTACTTTTGGCTTAGAGAAGAGCAGCGAGAGATTTCCTGCCTCTACGTGTCTCGCTGTACATCGCAGCATGCTCGGCACAGCACAAAGGTTGCTTTCACTTTCCTAAGAGCAAACCCCTTGATGCACAGCACATGCAGAGTAGGTGGGGGTTCAGAGTGATGAGGGGCCTTTACCTCAAAGAAACCACCTGCAGAAGCTGCCCCTGTGAGCGGTGGGCTATCAGGGAATCAGCTCCACGTCCAAACACCTCCCTCACCTGATTGGACAAACTGGTTTCAGTTTTAAGGCAAGGATGTGTCGAATGTTCTCAGGGTGAGCCCCTTCTCGAGTTTGCCATGACGGCCCCTAAAGTTGGGTGGAAAGGAGTGAAACCGGGGAGAGGGGAAGCAGTTTGTCTAGGAAGTCTGTAGGCTTCGATGAGGCCAGGCTCCCTTTGGAGATTTTCCAGAAGAGCAAACTGCAGTATTCATCCAGCTCACTGGCCAGATTGCAAATATTGATCGCAAGGAGAAGTTTTGAGTATCTACCACACAAATCAGTTAATGCATTGTTAAAGAAGTTGAAATGAATGACAGGGTTACGGGTGTTTTATAGGATAAGCTTTGTAGGGAGCATCAATATATATTACTGGACTGGACAGGGCCTATTAGCCGCTATAGCTAGTGACACACACCTGCAGGCGCCATTACTGTGCACTGAATAATGTCCACAAAGACCATAGTGGTCCAATGTGGGATGACTGTGAATCTGTCAAAAAAAAATGGTTGATATGCTCTTATTTATGATCTAATTTCTATAAAATATGGCTTAATTTAAGAATGAGAAAATTGCAGTTGTTTTAAGATATAAAATATGTATTCTGGTTTCAGTCAGTTCTGTCAAGATGCAAGGGAGGACTACAAACCCGTTGCCATGGCAACCGACTGACAACAGCTCCGCAGACCAAAATGCATCAGGAAGTGACATCAAAAAATCAAGGCAAACATTAAACCCAAAAATATAAAAAATACATACATACAAAAACTAACTTATTTTCTCTCAGGTTTTTCTCTCCATAGAAGCCACACCTGGTCTGCAAGAGGGAACCGGTTGAGATATCCTGCAGCCAACTGATCATTCTTCCTATCCTGCTATTAACTTTTCCCTTTCATTAGTCCAGAAAGAGAAAACAATTTCTTAAACTAACTTGAATAATAAACTAAACTTAATGCACTGCTTGATAACTAGGATCAATTGGCCAATCTTTTGAAAAGTGTCTCAAGATGACATTTGCTGTGAATTGACTCTAAATTAGTAGAAGTGTCCCTAAAGTACACATTTAATTGGTCACTTTGACAGGTACTTCAGTAAGTTTTCAGCAGAATCCCTGTTTGAAGACGTCCAGTTGTCTCTGTGACTCACCTGAAATGTCCATGATGACTCCTCCGGCTTCAGTCACGACGGCCGCCCCTCCAGCCATGTCCCAGCAGTGGATCCCCATGTGATAGTAAGCGTCGGCCGAACCGGACGCCACTAGGCACATGTTGATGGCTGCGCTGCCTGGGGAGCGGATCCTGGAAACGGGACATTTAGTTTCAGCTTGTAGTGGGAATAATAAATGGGCAGCAATTATCCCCTGCTTAACAGTTCGTTATGTTACTGTGCATATTGTTGCTTTTTCAACTTTTTCTTTTATCTAACGAGTCTGCACAACTTACTTTAATTTTGAGAAAACACTAACAAGAGGGGGCTTTTATTGTTAGAAAAGATAGATAAAAAAGGTTGCTGTGTACACAACAACAAGGGAGGAGAAGGAGGAGGGCAGCAGCAGCTTCCATATGATTTATTAATAGACGTTTTGATCTAATTCAGGTCAAAAGATTAAAAATGAAGAGGGTAAGACCATTTATACAAACGTCCCACTGGGAGGTTTCAGGCGCTTTCAGGTTATTTAAAAAATGCATCACAAAACACTACAGAGGGATGGGTCTATGAAAAAAAAGAGTTTTTAGGTAAATTCCTGTTATTGGGTAAACAAAACGTTAAAGAATAAGAGCTAATCAGTGTTTGTTTTACAAGATGTGCAATATCATACTGCTGAATGAGACCTTAAGGGGGTAAGGATATGGAGTGTGAAGGTGTAGAAGTTTCCATTTTAATATTTTTATTTTATTTTGAGGGGTATTTTGTGCTAAATGCAGAATAAAATAACTACTCAAAAGTAAATAACATTTTTTAAAGAGTTGGAGCACAATAACAAATTTTGCTGACGATAAATTGTCCCAGAAGTTATTGCGATAAACGATAAAATTGTTGTTTTGAGACCATTTTCAAGTAACATAATGGAAATGGCTTGAAGTCAGCAAGTTTCCAGATAAACCATTACTACATCTACCTGTTCCTGACTCATGCCAGAAAAAAAACTTTCCAGTTTTTCTATCACAAACCTAAACATGTGGAGTTTGCTAAGTTTGCCTCAGCTGGAACCATTATTTTAATAAAAAAAGGTCAATATTTTTTGTCACTCATTAGAGAAACTGAAGCTTTTACATTATATGGAATCATCTCACAGTGAAAAACATTAAGCCATTTTTTTGTTTTCTAATTTTGACAATTATGGCTTACAGACAATGAAAACAACAAAAGAAAGAGTTTAAGAAGATACAAAAATTACATTTTATACAGAAATGTCAGGCTTCTGAGAAGTATGTCAGTTTTGCCTTCTCCTACATTAATTGCTGCAACACTCCATAAGTTAATATTTACCCATGGACAGGTATGGTGAGGATAGTCTTGATGTTGGCCAACATAATGTTGAAGTGCTCAGTTTCCTTCTTGAAGCCCATTTCAGTCAGCACCAAAGACTTGCTAATGTCTTCAGAAAGGGAAACAAAAAGAAACCCATTCATTCCTGAAACAAACCGGATCAACAGCGGACATCCAGCTCCACCTAGTGGATTGATTTGCATCTACAACACCAGTCGTGTCGTGCGGAATCACCTTTCTGCCCGGACACTTTGATGGGGTTTCCGTTGCAAAACGCCCCCTTCCCTTTCCGTGCCGTGTACATTTTATCCTCGATGCAGCTGTAGACAATCCCAAACTCTATCTGAGAGCAAAAGGCAGAAAACACGCTGATGATTGAAGCTGTGTGGGAGGAGGGCTAAAAACAGAGCAGCAGCTGCATAACAAGGAGAATTTTTCAGCATCACTATTCAGAGATTCACAAGGCGACAATGGGGTTAATGTTTATTATAATCAAGAAATCCCAGCAGGGGAATAAACATGAGATTTGCATACAGTAAGACCTACCTCTTTCTTCACTGTGAAGCCGATTGATACAGACACAAAGGGGAACCTACCCAACAGAAATGTACAATATAAAACATCCGTTTAATGAACTCCCAGTAGGAATCAGGCTTTAAGAAGCGAGCTTCTATTATCAGTTCATTTTCATCTAATTATCCCTGAAGACAATCCAAGAGAGGACAATCCAAGAAAGGGAAGCTAATTAAAAGATAAAAATAGTCAAGGAGGGACTGAGATGAAACAGATTCAGAGCAGTTTCAGGCTTCCAGGAGAGCCTTACCTCCCGGTTAGGAGTACCTGTGCACAAAGTTGGTGGTGCCGTCGATGGGGTCGATGATCCAAGTGGGATTGTCGGTGAGAATGCTGGGAGCACCAGCGGCTACAGACTCCTCACCGATGAAGCTTAGAAATATAAAACAAAAACAAAATGAAACAGATAAAACGGCAGCAGTTTTGAACTATTAAATTGATTTGATATGAAGATATTTGACAAAAAATTGGCATGTCTAAGTACATGACAAAAGCCTAACAACACACCTGCTTTAAGTTTTTAATTTTTGTAACACATACTTACACTTAAAGTGGCGGTATTATGTATTTTCCAGGAAAACAGCGCTATTTTATAGCACAATCAAGTAACTATGTTACCTTCAGTTGTTGTTAAATGCTGTGTATATGTATTTATAAAACATGACATAAAATAAATTTGACTTTGTAATTTGACTACTTGAAATCAGTCCCTGTCTCTTTTAGGAGCTCCTCTTTTTTCTGACACTCCACCTTCAGCACGTCATCACAACAATGCTTCTCATTATGCCGTTTGACTGAAGGTAGTTCTTATGATTAGCTCCATCAGGTGTTGTCTAATTGTTGCTGCTGCTAGTCTGGAGGAGCTGAGTGGTTGAGGCATGGAGGAGGGTTGCTCTGTAAGGTGGAGGTTTGGTTGGGGATTGCAGCTGTGTGGAAATCGGTGGCGCTTTGTCAGAGCATATCTGAATGGTTGCTATGGGACCTACTAATAAATACAGTCACCAGTGCCAAAAAAACATTTCAAAACAAAAAAAAGCGTGACACATTTGTGGGCTGCATTTGGAAGAGAATTCAAATTTGGACAGCCTTCGAAGGATGCAACCCTTGAATATGAACACACCATATACAGTCAGACCCCACTTAATTTTTTTTTTAACGCTTTTATGGAGTTATTTAATTTTTCCAAAACTGTTTCATTTTTTCTTCATCTTCCGTTGATAAACAACTACAGCATTGAATGTTTCTAGTGTTTTCAATTAATTCATTAATTGTATAACCCTGAAAAGTTTGAGAAGCCCTTGTGTTCACTAAGACTAACTGCCTTAATATATTATTATTATGCATATGTTTAACACGCACATTAATAAACAGTTTACAGAGCTTGGCAGGGTCTGAAATGACCAACACTTTTCTGCATGTTTATATGTGTAATTATATAAGCATGGTCTGCTGGCATTAGCCTTTAGCATAAAGCATATTTAGAGAGTACAGAGGTCCTCAACCTTTTTAAACAGAGAGCACAATGCTTGCATTGACACAAACTCTCCACTCCCGCTCTACTGTAGCATGGGAGCATAAAAAAACTTTTTAAAAATTTGTAAGTTCAGATTTTTTTTCTCCTTTAAATTTGTAACATAATGCTTAGTCCTGGAAAATTACAAATTACCTGAGTCTTTATGCTTGTGTGTTTTCAGAAAATAGAGAAAAAGAGAGTTACTTTTATTGAGCGAAAAAGGTGATTTCTCCATCCAAGTGGATGATTTCCACTTCACACTTCTTTCGACAGCCTCGGCGTAAATTCTCTAAAATAAACTTAGCTTCCTCCCCAATCATGTCGCAAGTTCATGCTGAACGAGAGACGCATCACATATACACACCTGGCATGTATAGGAAAAAGCAGAATATGATGCAAAATTTGCTTTTGACTATCTTCAAGCATTTTGATCATCTCTTTGATATTAAAAGCCCAGACCATGATACTAATTCAGACAGCATGTATATCTTAGATTTTGTACAGATACAAAGGTTTAATCCGTTGTGCATGTACAAACAACAAACATAGGTTTGGTCATAATTTGCTCCGCGTGCAGACCGGCGATGTGGGTGCAAGTGATCTGGTTTACAGGAAGCCGGAACATCTAAAACAGCCGCCCAATGGCACAACAGCAGGCAACTCGAGTTGAGCAACACATTATCAGCAGCCAAATCACTTGACAACGGTAGCCGCAAACGGCAAAACCAGCTGTAAACACATGAATGACCCAAAACACTGGGTGAAAAACTATTGCATCAGGAAAACGCTGCAAATAAACAAAATACTGCAATCAGAGAAAACAGAACAAATGCAGCTACCACGGACACAATGCTGCAACCACAGGAAATAGAGCAAGAGGAAAAATGCCACGAATAGCAAAAGCAACTGCAGATTTGAAACCCAGGAAACTTGCAAAATAATTCATCGCTCCATTCCACTTATGTCCTCGGTCCTATGTTCTTCAGATGGGGTAAAAAACAAACTCATGCATCGCAGATTTTCCATAACAGCAGCGCACCTGTGCGTGGGGTACTTCTCCTTTAAGGAGGATATAATGAGCTGCTCCACTTTTTGGTCCGTCTCGGTCACCAGGTCAACCGGAGAGCTCTTCTGCATGATGGTGATGTCCTTCTGCAGCGCCTCGCGGATCATCTGTCAGAAACACGGCAACGACTGAACACATCTGCTGCTCTAATTAGCCCCATGTGACGAGCGTCATGGTGACAGATTGTTGGCAAGGGTGGGCCACAGACGACAATGTGTCTGAGCTCTGTAGGTTCATAAATTTATTCCGTCTGGGGTTTCCTTTAATGCAACATTATGTTCACGCTGTAACATGTTAGTACTGAGAAACAAATTCCATAATGAACACTTTAGGAGCAGAAAAAATGCAAATGACAACTTGCATACAGAAAGCAGGACTATATGCACCTTTTAAAGAGAAAGCCTTAAATAAATTGAATTTTATTGCAGAACTTCATTAAATTCTCTAGAAGAAAACCTGGCCCACAGCATCACAGATCCAACAGAGGGCATTTGGGCTGGGGGAGTGTTTGTTACTGAAAAATGAATTCTTAGTCTCAAGTAACATAACTCCACAGCTCTTCAGCAAACTCCACATGTTTACGTTTGAGATGATGAGACAGAAAAGCCTTTTTCCTGGCATGCTTCCCAAACAACTGGTTGTTATGGAGACTTAGTGACCCCAGAAAGCCACTCTTTACAACAGTTCTCCAACATTAAAGATTAACACTGTCTTCACTAAATCTAGTTGATAATATTTCCCCAAAGAAGTAAAGTTTTGTTTTTCCTAAATAATGAGCTGGTTTAATATTATGCATTTCCAATCAGTTTTTATATTTAATGTTTAATTATCTTTTTTTTTTACTTGTATTAAATAAACATGTACAGACAAATAATAAGGAGACATACTCAGTTTTTTTTCCTCCTTTAAAGTTAAAGTAATTAAAGTAATCTAAACTTTTCATGCTTTATGTCACATAGTATTGATCAAATTATTTCTATCAGCTGAATGTCAGAATTATAAGAGGTAATTTTATGTTATTTTCTTAAATTTGAAAAGTTTGCACACATTAGTATATGAAAGAACTGCCTTTTAAACTCTATTACTTGGGTTAAATGTTTGGGTTTTCCTTCAGCAAGCTTATCACAAGAATTTCCTGGGGTTCTGACCCAATCCTCCTGACAGAACTGGTATGTTTGAGGCAGATTTTTCTTCTATTTTGCTCTTAAATACTTTTTTTTTTAGCAGAAGTGACTAAAATAAAGTAAAGTAAGAATAACAGGTTTCTGAAGGCTACTCCAAAATATTGGCTGTCCTGAAGCCACTTTCTTAGTGAAAGCACTGATTAGACTTTATCCCCATAAATACTTTGCTTACCTTTCCTGCCCGTTTGGTGACATCTAAACAGAAGTCCATACATTCCTGCCAAGGATCGCTCATGTTGATAGAGAGGAGCGAAGAATAAAGATTAAGATACCTGGAAAATAAAGGAAGGCTTTACTAAAACACACCAACATCCAGTCCGTCGAGTTAACACTCATTTAAGACAGCAACCGTAAAAATAAAATATTTTAAATGGGTTAACAACATGTTTTGAATTAAAAAAAGAGGGAAATATTAGTTATAGCATAGGTTAGCTTTCTAAGATAGCTTGTAGCTTCACAGATTTAGTGCAGGAAGATTAGATGCCATGTACCAAAACACCGTCAGATAATTTCCCAAGCAATTGTGGATTTGATTTAATTTCCGCCTTTGAGTGCACACTTTGAGGGATCTCAAGCTAGTTTAACCAACCTGGAGAATGAGACACGGCCACAACATTGACGTTTAGCCGTGGGAGACTGGAACTTCCTCTTCGTTTTCTTCTTCTTGGCGGATTGAAAACAACTTCAGAGGTGCATACCGCCCCCTGGTGTTCATGACTGTAACCTCATCCTCTCCACCCACTGTATTCTTACATTGTCTAATGTAAAAGTAATGAATAATTCTTTATTTATCATTTCTAATATTTCCTCTTGTTCTCTTTCCTTTAGTTGCATATTTAAAACGCTTCATCAAAACATGATCAGCACTTTCTTTCTCCCAGCAAACGTCACATTTGTTGATTTTCTTTTCCCCTATTATAAATAATTATTCTCATTATTACATTTTCCCTTCTTCTTCAATCACAGCCAATTCTTTGTTATTACAAATTTTGGTATTCTACACAATGTTTTTCCTTTCTTGTTTTCTTTCCAATTTTTTGCCATATTTCTATTTCTTTTTCCTTTACTAAAAGTGTTCAAATGCAGATAACTCCTGATTTAAACCAACAGGTGGCAGCAGCATCAGTGGTAACAACAACAAACGTACGTCTAAAAGTTATGCTGGGATTTGAAGATATGCATGATCACACATCAAACTTCAATCATACATTATAAATCTCTTAAATGTAATGCAATGTCACCCTAACCAAACCTGTAATCAGTTTCATCTTAATTCAAAACAACTGTCAAAATCAGACATTCTGTGGTAAATAACATCATACAGTTTATTAAATCTTCTGATTTCATTTAAAAATGAAATCAGAAGATGTTTGGTATATAAATAAGTTAGTGAAAGATAATCAGTATCAGGACAAGTCATCCCTAAGTTGTAGAAATGTATGAAGTGTATGTACCATGTATGTATTGTTACCAATGTTGGTTCTATTATTTTTAATCAAAATTAGCAACAAATTTTGATTTGTTTGATTTATTACATTTCAGTTTTTAGACTCAAAGAAACTGATGTTGAGAACTTTAATTTTATAGAACAGATTTTGTCAGCAGAGAAAAACTAACAAAATTTAACTGATTGGATATTTTGCTCATAATAAAATTCTTGAGGACTTTGTGTACATTATCTCCCAAATTATGTTGCAAATTTTCAGAGTACAGCAGACACTTTGTTTGGGACATTCCTACCAGCATCCTAATAGGAGTCATGTGGATCTTCTTTTGGAAAATGGGGGTGGAAAAAAAAAACGTTTTTCAAGAATGCCTTGGTCATAGTAAGGATATGTGTTTGTTAACCAGCGAAAACAACCTCAACAACTCTTAGTCCCATAAGGAAACTGTTGGATGCATGGAACTATCGGACATAACAATAAGCTGGAAATCAAGAACCAACTGCTTCCCATTGCAACTGTGGGAGCGTTTTGCAGGCCATTACTAGGAAATGGAAGGTGGTAAGCTTAACATTTTTCCAGAAATTTGTACACAATATTTTTAACTTCATGTACTTTAAGGAAGAAAAAAGTTTAAAAAATGTTTTTCTGTAACTTATTCTTACATTCGTTTGAAGTCTTTGTATTGAGTGCTTGACACGCTGGTGGTTTTGTTAGAGCTGCACTAACAAAACTTACTTTTTGCACTTAATGCATGAGTGCAAAAAGTAAAATAAAGCAGTTGAAAGCTGTTAGCTGTTCAAAAATAATAATTACATATCAGCCAATGACAGACATCGTTTGAGTCTTCGGAATTAAATGTTGTACTTTGCAGCTACATTCTGTAATACCCTCCTTTTTAGGGGGCCTTATCAACGCAATGGCAAGTTAAAACATGTCTCTTTTTGAAGAACTACGGCGCGATCAAGGTTTCCATGATTATGCCTTCTGTTAAATCGGCTTGCTCCGTAATAGTCACCATATGTAAGTAATTCTCTCCAAAGTTCTCGTGACATTCTTTCACAAAGTCAACCACTCCTAAATGTAACAGATACTGTCTTTTTTTTTTCTTTGACTTTTGTGCCTGACTCAAAGGGATTATTGTGCCTCAGCTCTGCCTCTGTCCCGTACAAGCCACGTTTGGGACAACTCCAAACATTAAGCACATTGTGATAGGAAGATGCTTCACTTACACCACACTGGTTCAGCCCGGCTTATGGTAATGTACCATTAATTAACAGCACATTAATAAATACACACAAATAATGTGTATTTATAGACACATTATGCGTATGAAGAATGAAAGAGCTTGAAAAAGAAAGCAGTGATTAACGTTGACGGATTTGTAGTAAGCCATTTACATGTCAGAAATTTTTCAGCGGAATCCACCAGCTTGTGTTTACAGACTTTTCATGAGTTGCTTTTATTTTTGCATTTAAATGTCTCAAATTCTAAGACATTTTATCACAAGATAATCTCTGGAAATGCAAAATACATGTCTTAACAAATGATTTTATTTAGTATTGAAAAAAACAAACAAAAAAGAAAGAAGTCAACCTGGTGATATGTAAAAAACGTAACTGCTTCCTATGAGTTTAACAACTGTTTTTGCCACTCTTGGTAAAATGGTGACAAATTGCCGTCTAGCATTTGCCATGACTATCAATGAGTCATTTTTATTACTGTATTTGAAATCCAGTCCACTCTTTTTGCACAATTGTTTCAATGCAGCATCAATGAATGGTTTTTGAGCACAAACTGGCTAATTAAGTTCATACCACAGCATTTCAATGAGATTATAGTCCAAACTTTGACTAAGCCACTCTAAAACCATAAATTTTGATTTTACTTAGACTTACTGCTGGAGTTATTTAGTTCATTTTCCCAAATGTTCCAGAGTGTAAAGTCACCTTCCATTTGTGTTAAGAACCTAAAAATAAGTGATTGGTTCTTACACTCTGTGGCCCAAAGATGACACACTTTACTGTATTTCTCTAACAGTAAGCCTTGGAAAAGCTATTTTATGCCTCCTTTGTCATCCTCTTAACAGTGACTTGTTTGTCATAACTCCAGTTGTTTTTAATTATTGCTTAGACATGTTTAAGCAGGTAGTTATTATTTTTCTTGTATCCATGTCCTTACACGTAAAGATAAAGAAGCCAGTGCCCTGCCTGAATGACATGTTCCTTTGTTCAGTTGACAAGTCATCAGTCATCCACACTCACTTTAAGCCCAGGAGGGTACGGCTCTAAACCTCATTGCTGGCAAAGCTGGCTGCTCACACAGAGATGGAAAGTTAGGTGGAAGGAAAAACTCAGAAAAATTTCCACAAGCAATGTGATATTCTAAGCTTCTTATAAACTGAATTTTGGGTATTTCTGAGGTACAAGCCATAATCATTAAACTTAATAGTTGCTAAAATTGCTCAAATAAATTACCCCTTTGGTCAATTTCTAACATTTTACTCAACAATTGCAAGTCTTTCATCAGCAGTTATTTTTGTGATCAATTGTTCCATATTCAGGTACGACTGTGAGGAAATCTGGAGGCAGTTTGAGAAGGCTGTTGTCCAGCATGCCTCTTGTAATGTGACAGAAGAGCATTATTGTGAGATGTTTAACATGATGCCACAGGTCTGGCCATGTGATAGGGTGAGTGTTGACACTGGAGTTTTAACAAATCAGTTCTTAAATCACTTGGTAAACTGTGGTTTTCTATTATCTGTTCAGTTTCTTTTTTGGAGTAAAACCAGGATGTTGGTGCAGAGCTATGCGGCTGTTTTTCGGCATTTCTGGACACTGGAAGACACGTTGGTTGGTTTCCTGTTCAACGACCTGATCTGGTGTGGCCAGGAGGAAGACTCTGGTTGGTTGATCTTTATCTGCAATAAAAAAGAGTTTTTAAAAAGAATTATGAATACAGTGCCTTATAATTTTGTTAAAATTCCATCACAGCCTAACCTTGAACATCAATGCATTTTATTACGATTCTATAGGATAAGCTGACACAATAATGTGCATATTTGGGCCGTGAAAAGAAAAGGATGCATGTTTTTCAGATATTTTAGAAATGAAAATCTGAAAACAGTGGATTTATTTTGATCACATAGACATCTAAAAACCGCTATAAGTTTATGGTCATTTTCTTGCTGGAAGTTGAGTCATTTTCTCTGCACCCTATAACAGTTTTTGTTTTCTATAGGATTATGTATCTAGCAACATTTATCATTTAACTTGTACTCGCTTCCCTTTCTTTGCAAAATAAATCCCCACATGCTGTTACTGCTGTGCTTCACAACACTTTCTTTCACATGGTTTCAGTGTCTGCTACGTGACAAATTGCAAACAGAACTTCTCATGACTTTGTTAAGTCTCACTCCAGAATTTCAAAATATTTACAGCATTAATTTCAGCATTAAGTCTGGTCAAACTGGATGATTTAGCTCATTTGGTTCCTGCCCTGGCTAAAGTATTTCTCTAGCACACCTTCAATAATCTACTGCTGAACTGTAAAGATACTGAGGCTGGTATACACCTATTTAGACTAATATTCCAAAGTGATGTATGTGTATTTTGCTGAAATGTAACATAAATATAATTTATTTGATGCAGACTTCGATTTCAATTCTTGTCCAGCGTGGTCAACATGCAGAACCCATCCAGTTTACTCGTTATGGAAGCGAGCCTCACAAAACGTAAAGTTTCTTTTTTATCAGCATACAATTTTTCCTTCAGAATCTTGCGTGCCAATTTGCTCTCACTTGGTTCTCGTTTGTTAGTTTGCAGAGATGGCATGTGGGAACATTACCGTGTTGTTGAATGGGTCTATTACCAGTGCATTCAACAGGAAGAGGTAAGATGACAGGAGTAAGTTACTGAAAACGTGTTCAAAACTTAACTGTTTGACTTCTTTTTTTTTTTCATAGCATGTTTGGAAGCGTTGAACTGGACAGCCTGAATCCTCAGAGAGTGAACTATGTCAACATAAAGGTGGTGACAAATCCAGAGGGACCTCACATGTAAGCACAAAAACTATATTTTAAAAAAAAAACAATATTGTCTCAAGCACATTGCTATGATAAAGAGCTTTTTTGGCTGCAACATTCACCAATTGACCACGTCAAGAGGTGATGATTTAGTGCAGAAGGTGTTCCAGTCCTGTATTCCAGCAGTGATGTGTGTTGTTTCAGTTTCTATGTGCTCAGTGGATCAGAAAGTAATCTTCAACAAACAGGACGTCCACCACAAAACCAGGAATCAGTTCGACTTTTTCCAGCAGGGAATTTATTGTCCTAATGGTCATGAAGCTGCTCAACAGGAGATCACTTGTTTCCTTTATTTGTATGAATTATTTTACATTTTGTCACATGACAAACATCAAATAGAAATGAATTTATTGGGATTGTACCTCTGGTTAGCTCAACACAAAGTTTAACTGAGAAAGGGAAACCAAAAGTTACCTATTTAAAAACAATTATCTAGTGAAAAATCAAAGAGGATTAGCTTCTAAAACAGGATGTCTAGCTGAACTGAACAAATTCACAAGCATTATTACAATTACTACAAAACAGAAGGAGTTAAAAGGAGTTAAATACGGGACAGTCCTGACAGAAAACCTGTTAGATGCTGAAAAAGACTCCAACATGGGGCAGAGGTTAACCTTCCAGACACCAGAGCTATAACGCAATGGTTTGGATCAAAACATATTTATGTTTTAAAATGGTTCAGTCAAAGTCCAGTCAAATTGGTTGAGACAAGACTTAAAAATGTGCTGGTAGTAGATGGTATCTATTTAGTATCTATTTAGTATGAAAAGCAGAATATATCAAAATGTCAATTTCCAGATGTTGAAAGCTGGTAGATTCAGAGGGAATAGATTAATATATATCACATTTTCTGATTCTTATTTGTAAAATTTTAAAAACCCATTTTTCCTTCTAGTTTACAATTATGTCTTACCTTATACATAATAAAGTAAAATACATTGTAATTTGTGGTTGTAATGTGACAAATTGTGAGGAGTAGCTCTGCATGCTCACTTTTCACCGGCAGAAGTAAAAAGCAAAAAGACAAACATAGTAAATTGAGACAGTTTAGGTGACTCACTCTTAGTTTTTTTTTAATGGTTTGCCAGAAGAGGTGAATCAAGGGCAATGAAAGAAGAATTTCTTCACATCACGCTTCAGTTGCAGATTTCCATGAAGTTCATCTCCTCTGTAACACTCTGTGAATTTCTAAGTCCGTTCATCTGATTTCATTGATGTGACAGTCTGATAAGATCACACTTTATGGTCACTTTTTGTTCAGACATGTCAGAAAGAGAGGTTCACTTTGTTTAAAAAAAATGAATAAAATAAAATGGGTTCATACTCACTATAGAGTTGTTGCTTTTGTTTCAGTGTTTTGTTGGGATTGTGCCATGATGTAAATAATCAACCAGTTCAAGTGGATTTAAAATCTGACGCATTAGAGCACTTTTACAGTACCAACATGTTATAATCAGGTGCTGGCAATGGATAAAACTAATTCAGTTTTAGTTTGTATCATTAAAATTTAGATTTTCTTTCTTTTTAATTTAAAAAATGTCACTTTCTAGTCCCAGCTGAACAGTTTAAAACTACCTAGTGTCATTTATTACTTGACATTAACACAGAAAGGCAGGACTTAAAAGTAACATCATTATGCAATGTCAGAACTATTGTTACTTAACACAGCAAATTTAAGCTATGTTCATTTTCACCATTTCTTTTTTATAATTAGTTCCTAAAATATTTCAAACTATTATGTTATTTGACTTTCCTGCAGAGAATCATGCAGTCAAGGATCTATCGTAGAGCTCATCCAAATACTCTGGTCACGAGGTTTCCGATGGACCTGTACAGATAGTGACCTGTAAGTGACATTTGAAGACTTTTCATCATTGTGCAATTTTGGAAGATTGCTTAGGAGGAACTGATTTAAAAAAAATCTTTATTGTGAATGTTATGAAACATTCACTTTATGTATAGTGCATATCTGTTGCAATAAGGTTGTATCTTCCTAGGGTGAGGTTAGGGATACTTTTTGCCTTTTCAAAAGATTATGCCTGATCCACCAATAATTCGGCATCTAAACTCTTTTCTTGGGGCCATTTTGACCTTGTGACTACATTGGTGGAAATATCTTTTTCTAAGGATTTTGAGTCAAACTGTCAGCTATGAGAAACCAAATTAACCAATTTTTTAATTATTTTTTTTCACAGGACCTTGGTGATCCTTCAGTGTATCCAGGACCTAAATCAGCCCAGTTGCCAGATGTTGGCAAGCAGCATGTTGCAGCAAAAGGACTAAACATCCACATGAATCATATTTTGAAACCATGTGTCAAGCTTTAAAATGTGTCTGCCTGGTAGTGAAACTAATTTAATGGTTAACATTTTCTTTCCAAACCTTCCTTATCAAAATATGTTTTGTTAGGATTATAGATTTTTGTATCAATGTTTGGTGTTTAACCTCTCTCTTATTTTAACATTTTCTAGAAGAAGTGGGTTTTTTAGCTAACACGTGCACACAGCTGCAGCTTACACACATAACTGCTGAACATCACAGAAGTTTCAGGTTTTAGGTGCAACAATATTGTGGTAATTAAATTGTGAATGTGAATATGTTTGAAATAAATAAACTAAACTAAAGCAGACAAAACATTTGGTGTGCATTCATAACAATCAGTACATGATTTAGGGGGTAATCAGAGTCAGATGGCTAATTTAATTAACCTGATTTCAAAATGGTTCTTCAGACCTAACTACTAATAAGTGGTTTCATTTAATACTTGTATATTTCCACAGTGTTTATCATTCTTATGTACACTTTTTAAAAATAAAGTCTTGAGCTTTAACACACCTATGCAAACACGATGCTTGCATGGGTGTGAACAATGTACATCTGAACTGTTCACCTCGAGTTCTAGCTTGAATTGAAACCACAACTAGAAGTTCAATATTTAACTTGCAACCACCATTGTACTTGTGAACATGTTCTCCATTTTAAGCTTCCGATGAGTTATGTAAGAAAACAGCAGTTTCGCCTTTCATCCTTAATATGACTGTCTCCTACACAAGCTGTTGTTTTTAAGAAATTCCTGTTTATTTTGTCATACATTTTATCACATTGTGTCATTTTCAAAGCACAGCTTAAGCGGTTCACATCCTTCTGTTTGATTCAAGCGTTTAAGATTAAACAAGTTTGGGCTTGAACATCTGGAGACATCAATCTTTTTTATGCAAACTCCACAGTTGTGAGGATACCAGATGTGCGTGCAATCATCCCCAGTGGAGCGACGGCGTTATCAGGACGATGCTTTGTGGCCTTAAGCAGCATTATCTGTCAGGATCTTTAGGTTCATGCTTTTGATTATTTGTTATTCTGTATTCCTCAGTTTCTTTTTCTTTGTTTCTTTTCAGCCATCTCTTGGGTATTGTAGATTATGTTTATTATTCATTGTGTTACTCTTAGATTCATTTTTCCTAGTTCCTCTTTTTGTTTACTCACCCTGGCCTTCTTGTGCCTTCCTCAGTCTGCCATCTGCTCTCTCCCATCACACCTGTAACCTGTTAGCCAATCATTCTGGTTTATTCTTCCAGTTTACTCTCTCAATATTTAACTACTTCACTCCTTCACTCATTCCTCTCTGGTTCCTCCTGTTATGTCACCATTTTATTTCCTCCATGTACCTGGTTAATTTTTGTTCCTGTCCTTTCTTTGTGTCCTCATGACAGTTTTGCAAGTTCCTGTTAATAAATCTTTCATTAAATATTAAAATTTCTGGAAGGAGCATGAAATTGGGGCTTTTGAAAGGCTGGCAGTTGCAATTCCATATATGTTCTGTATATGTTGGGAATATGACGCAGGTTAGATGCTTTCATCTATTGCTTTCTCATACAATTGCACTGCACTGCCACCCAGCTTTATTCGTTCCATGACGTCCAACCCAACCCAACCCTCTACCTAAGTCGCCAAGCTGAATATTTAACCTCTTGTGGCCAGATTAAATCCTGTACACATCCATTTCTGCATGTGTTTGTATTTACACCACTATTGGATTATTTACTTTTGTTAGTTATATATTTTGTATTTAAATTACATGATGACATAAAAACCAACGACTGTTATGAAGTGCAAAATATTTGGATTTTTGTTTAACATTTATGCATCTTGCGGTGCAGTTAGGAAGATATTCAGAAATGCTTAATGAAAAACAGCTTAATTTGACACAACAATCAATAAATATAATTCCTGATAGATGTATCCCATCATGAACAACAGCATCCTGCAAAAACTAAAATGCATTTGTTGTTGATATAAGATTTTAGCAGAGGTTTGGGAAATGTTTGCTAAAGGTAATGACTAACTTTAACATACTGCTTCAGGACGACTTCCCATAATTAATGAACCAATGATTTCTTCAGCTGAAAAATTCTGAGGAAGAAAGTCTTACTGTCAGTTCATAATCGTACGATCAAGTACAAGGTTTAAGACTGGTCTAGTCAAAGTCCAGACCAAATTTTACTGACAGATTATGCCATGCCCCTAGGTCAGGCTGCTGTTGCTCAAAAGTCTCACTATCCTTGGAGATAGTTTACGTGTCTTTATAGTGATTGGGGGGGCAGCATGACATGCAATCATGTTGCTGCAACATGATTGCAGCAACATGACTACCTGCATGTTGCTGCAAATGACATGCAGGAGCAAGATGAATAGTTTTTCTCCCTTTTATGAATGAAATCAAATTTTAAAGCTGTGTTATGTATTTATTCACTTTATATTTGCCTTAACTGATCTCTGTTGGTAATTTAGAACTTATTTCCCACAAATTTAACTCGGAGTGAATGAATTTGTAAGTAACTTCTAGAATACCATATTCTAGTACTAAACCAGTGGCTTGGGGTCCCCCCAGTGCGCCCTCAAAGTCCGCATAGTGCAAGAAGCTGCTCTGGTAAAATCCCACAGGGTTCTCTTCACTCGCGTCACGTCACGGTTGCTCACGCGCGCGGCGCGCCTATAAAAAAACATCCTGACCGCGAGTCAAGTAGAAGTGACAACAAACGAGCTGATAAGTCACCCCTCCGCTAATTTGTGACGCTCCCACGGGGTCAAAGATATGGAGAGCGGGGAGATTCGCGGCTCGGAAAAGAAGCGCAGAAGACGCGGCTTCATTCTGGCTGTGGCCGCGGTGGCCCTTCTTGTGATTATCCTCGCTGTTGTGTTAGGAGTGACCCTAAGTCGGGGAAGAGAAGAGTTTAAAGACACGTTCATGGAGAGATGTCAGAAGTTCAAAGGGTGAGTGTTGCTATTTTTAAGCGCTTGCGGAGTTCAAGATGCTCAGCAGTCAGCAACAACTTTAGACGCTGAAAAAACTTGGCAATATTGCTTCAAATCATTCAACAGGAGACCAGCTGTTGAGCAATAAATGATCACGTTATTTAAAGCATGGGCGGTTTCTGCTGATGCATCGTTTAAACATCTTGCATCTCCTCTGCAGAAACTGAGCGACTTCTCACGTTCATGAAAAAAAGTTCCTTTGTACATCTAAATCTTCACGTGTATGAATTTACACACAAATAGAACCATTCCATTTGTTATGCCAACAATGTAACAGTCACATTTATATATAAATCACACGATTATATTTAAATGCATATTTTTATACGATCAAACTATGTGGATTTTCATTGAAAGTTTTTGCAGCTTGCACTGCAGTATTAAAGTCATAAAATGCTTTACATGAAATCGCTTAACATACTGTGTCAAAACAGTGATCAGTAAATACTGATTAAACACATACTGTATCTCGTCATGAACAACAGCAATCAAAAAATGAAATCTACCGTTTTTGGTATAAGATTTTAGCCAAGGTCTGATTTTTAAGTTCAAGATTTATTTTACTTGTTTTCATCAATCTGGGTCCTCATCCTAATCCACATCTTACTAACTTGATGCACTAATCAGGCTTTTCCTGTTTGCTATTGATGTCATGACATTCTGATTCCAACTTTTCCTGAAGGACAACAAGACCTAAAGTAAAAAAACGGTTTGTCTAATAGGGAAAGTAGTTTGAATCCAAAACAGAAAATGCTAAAAATTGCAAGATTTTCAATAATTTTGTACCAAAGTGTATGTTCAAAATAGATGGTCTCAGTTCTTGCATTAATACACAGAAAATGCTGAGTGTTCCTAGTTTTGATGCAAAATCACCTGTCTAAAAAAAGCTGGTCCAGAAAGTTGTAGAGGTTGAAAGGATTAGGTTTTAAATGTTGATGGGCGCGGCGGTGACGCATCGGGCAGAGCGGTCTTGGACATCAGTGCGGCCGTTGACCTTTGCCATATGTCTTCCCCCTCTGTCACAACCCACTTTCCAGTGGATCTACTATAAAATAAAAGTCACTAGAAAATAAAGGCCACTATCAGAGTGAAATGAAATTTGTGATGTTGGCATTGTTATTGCACCAGTGATGACTTTCACCTGCCGTTGTTATTCTCCGCTCCCCACATATTTGAGCCAATTAGTCAAGTTCTACGCAACCGCCTTCCTGGAAAAGCGAGAAGAAGAAGAAAGAAGTCCAGTTTGCAGTTGGCTACAAGCTAGACAGTGGACTCAGTTGGCCAAGGTGTTCTGGTCAATTGGGTTTCTTTTCTGAAAACTAGCTGGTCCAGCTAGTTTCCAGAAGAAGGACCCATTATGCCAGCTGTTTTTGGCATGTCAGTTCTGGAGTTGAACATTTTAGGAAAAGCTCTCCTGGAAATTTTTAGATCATAAAAATCAGAACACAAGTAGTATTTGTTTTATTTACTAGCCAACAGTTTAATGTTGTTTTTAGATAAAGTGGAGAAAATTCCTGTAAATGTACATTGAACTTCAGCATTTTATTAACTGAAAAAAATTGGAGAGTGTAATCTAGTTCACTATAGGAACACTGTACAAAAGAATAAAATATTTTTCATATTTTCGTTTGGAAACAAGGGAATTCTCAGTAAGATGTATGCTGACAAACTTCTTCTCCACAACATTTGAAAGCCTAACTCTGACCTTCCCCTTTCAGGTATAACTGCGAACACATATGGGAATTATTTCAGCAAGCCTACGTGAACCAAGATCCTTGTGAAGTTCCCCCAAACGCCTATGATTCCCTCATTGCTGCAGCTCCCTTGGAATCTTCATGCAACAGAGTAAAACTGATAAAAAATAACGCATCTTAATTCTGCTTTATGCCACGTGTTGTGATTGCATTGTGTTGATTGTGTTTCGGAATAGCTGTTGTTCTGGAGCAAAACAAAGGACGTGGTCCAAGACTTCTCTAGGAAGAAGGACTGTTTTCAGACTGTGGAGGAAACCCTGCTAGGATCAGTCCTGAACAGCTTGACCTGGTGTGGAAAGAAGGGCAGCAATGGTAAGAATAGTGGAGGGCAAGAGCTGGATTTGTTTTGTTTTTTTACCTTGATGAATGCTTGATTTACTTGTACAAAATCCATTGAGCAGGTACTGACATGTTATTTGTTTGTTTTGTCAGACAGGTTTTGGTATTTTCTATTGTTTTAGATATTAATTTATTTTCATTTTCACATTCTGAACATTCAGAAAGCTGAAGTTAAAGGTTGGAACTGACTTGGCTTCCCAGAAACTTCACATATTATATTATGACAGCAGATACAGTGTTTTGCAGACGTTTGGACGCTGCTTGTTCTTATTCGCACTTTGTCTCATTACAGACAAACTTAAATGCATTTTATAGGGACCTTTTTATGTTAGAGCAGTAAATTTGATTTGCCCATATATACAGTTATGACATCAGGCTATGGAGATGCTTTTCTTCTGCTGGAACAGGGAAGCTTGTCACAGTTGATGGAGAGATGCATGAAGGATGAGGCAACTGTAAAGGAAAACCTGTTTGAGGCTAAAGGGCTTGGTGCTGGGATGGAGGACAAAGACTCTAAACACACACCCAGAACCAGACTGGAAAAGTTTAAAACAAAGATTATATCTATGTGTTCGCATGGCCTAGTCAAAGTCCAAATCTAAGTTTAATTAAGAATCTGTGGGAAGGATTTAGATTTGATATTGGCAGACAATTTCTATCCAGTCAGTCTGAGTTGAAGTTATTTTTGCTTAGAGAGTTGTTCATAATTTCAATGTCTAGATGTGTAAAGCGGAAAGGAATATAAACCAAAATACTTTCAGCTGCAATCGCAGAAAAATATGCCATCTTATTTTTTTATGTTCTCACTTTCACTAGTTCTCCAGCTGCTCTTACTGTGTCTTTAAATGTCCAAATATTTTTTGTTATTCTTCTGGTGGAATTTGGTGTCATTACTCTGTAACAAAACTTCAGGATCTGGACAGTCGCTATTTTAAGTGAAAAGGACTCTGCTACTAAAACTGTAAAATCAAAACATCCTTGCTATGTTGTCTAACATTACATTATATATGGGTACATTTATATATATCTATATGGAGGTACAAAAATATGAAACCCAAATTGGAATAAAACAAAAGCTAAAATTTAAACTATGGTCTTAATTGAAACATTAAGTTGTTTTAAAAGCATTAATTATGCTTTGATAAACTCTATGCTCTTCGACAATATGAGAGCAAGAAAAATAAACAAATTTTTAATATGTGGTTAAAATGTTTTATTTTTAATTGTTTATGAAAATACATGTTATTTTTGTTGATCTCTCTCCTTCATTTGATAAAGTTGAACATTGTGTGAGATCTGTATTTATACATGAAGTTCAATGAAGTTATTAGGCAAAGTTACCAAAGTTTTTTTTCTATAATTGATGTATCATCAGAGTCTTGAAAAGTCTCAAAATGTCTCAAATTTATCTCACTGAGGAAAAAAATTGGGTCAATTTTTTTTTATATTTATATAGTAAATATGAGAAATCCTCTGGAGTACTTTGTGAGCCTGAAATTGTTTTAAATTTTTTCCATTTAATTCTTCAACTACAACTCATTGCTGCAGTGTTTGGACATCACATTCTGTAGTTTCAGTTCACTTTTTATGTGAGAACCTGACTGTCTTGGTGGTGTTGTTATAGAAACGCTTACCACTGACTGCCCTGGATGGCTAGACTGTGAGAACAACCCTCCTCGCTCTTTCTGGAGAAGAGTCTCGACTGCGGTGAGTCAAGAAGAGCGAGTTACATGTTTTTTACTCCAGGAAATAACACGGCTGTGAGTTTGGGCCATGGACGGGTAACAACTCCACGTGGCTTTGCAGTTCTCTGCTGATAACAATGTAGGGGAGAACAGAAAAAGGTCTTCATCAATGAGGCTTTGTCTGGGTCTCCATGGAGCCGCATTGCACTGCTCCCTCCTGAGAAAGCAGCAGCCCACACATTCAGAGGAGGCAGCTTCTTGGTTTGGCTGCAGAGACGCAAAATAAATCAACCTCAGAAAATGTGTATAAATGAACCCAAATCCACATGTAACTTCTGCTTTTTACACAGTAGTTTTGAAGAAAAAGTAATAACTAGAATAAGATTACATTTAGTTTGTGGAAGAATATTTCAGAACTATTTTATAGAGACTAAAATGCAGCTACACAGAGAAAGGTTTCATAACAATTGACTTCCTTTCTATAAAAGTCTAGTTCTTTGCAGTCTTTTGAATGTTTTTCTTCTTTATTTAAATATGTTACATGAATGTGGTCCTTTATGGGTTTGTTTGAATTTATTTATTTACCTATTTGATCATGTCTTTTATTTAAAAGTAAGCTCTCCCATTGACCATGCCATGATCTTTCTGACAATGGCAATATTTTGACTACTAAACAGGATTTTATTTATTTTTACATTTCATTACAGTAAAAGAAATATAATGAAACCCACTCCATTAATAATTAGACTTTAACCTTATGATTCTTCAAAAGAGAGAGATGAAACAATTATACCACTTTTCATTCATTGCTAAACTACTTCAGAAATTACAAAGAACACTTCTACAAGAAGAATAAAACAGGGGCAGCACTACTGTTTTAATAATAATACCATAAAGAGGGTTTGATGCATAAATCTAATGTATATTTTGTGTGCAGTTTGGAGATGCTGCCTGTGGAAACGTCACCGCGATGCTAAACGGTTCCATCACAACTCCATTCGATACACAAAGGTGGGATTAACACTCTTAGTAGACATATTGTCACTTTTGATGCTTTTTATATACATAAATAATTGCTCTTGAAAGGCACTTCAAACATATTACATTATATTTTGTGATTCACCTAAAACCTGCATTGTATTCCTATTTTAAATCAGGGAGCAAGTAGTCAAACTGATCAGTTAAAGATAACTATCACAACCAATTTTGATAACTTTTTTGTGCATTAAGTGATGCAGAAAGTGAGGAAAATGAGACAGTTTTTGTCCATGTTTGTCCACTGAGTTGACTTTTAACAATCTTGCAAATCCCCTTTTGTCACTTTTTTGATAACACAGCGGCATATACGTAGTCTTCCTCTGTAAAAGTGAATGATGTCAGAATATTCTCCAAAACAACCAGCTGGCATGCAGATTGCATCTAGTGGTTGTTATGGAGACTCTGTGACCTCAGGATGCCAGGCATTGCTTCTGTTCTCCAACTGTGAGAATGGACTTTTTTTTTTCTTGTACAATCCTGCACACATAATAATGAGATAAACTTGGCACCATGTCCAGTTTGGTTTGTAGTAGTATTTCAAGAACACTATGAGAACCAGACCAACTCTAAGGATCTGAAACTTATCAATGTAGTTTAATAATTGAGGGTTAGGGGTAGTTTTGGCATCCAGACAAGAAAGTAGACAATAGAATACCCAGAGTACGGTGGGGGATTGAAAACTGTGCTTGCAGCCAGATTATTCCACTCATTCGTCACAGTTCAAGCTGTGAAAGTGTTGCTCTGAATCTATACATGGGCAAATTTAGGTCAATTGCAATTTTCTTTATTCCAACTTATAAAGCCTGCCACAAAACAACGTCATAAACACAAAACAACACAGAGCAGCAGCAAGTTTGCTATTGTTAGAGTGTTTATATTGTAGGTAACATAAAGAAATCAACTTTTCAAATGATCACTCCACCATTTCAGGGTTGAGTGACCAATCCCAGATCTAAACCTTGCTCATTTTTTGTCAAAAACACGTAAAAGCAAACGATATGTTTTACATTTTCCAACTCTACATTCACTTTTAGTATATATATATATATATATATATATATATATATATATATATATATATAATTAGATGATCAACTGGCTATTAAGGGTAGTTGTTTGCTGTTGGTGTCTGCTATAAATGCTGCTCAATGACTTAAATTAATTCTCTTTTGTTTTTATTTTCAGTATTTTTGGCAGCGTTGAGGTGAAGAGGTTTAAGTCTCCCAGGGTGAAAAACATGAATGTTGTTCTGGTCATCCAGAAGAACTCTGTGTAAGATTCATCAAATATAGATGTCTGATTTAACACTATTAGCAGAAATGGAGGAAAAAACATCTTTCCGTGTTTTACTTTCTCAGAACAAATTGCACAAATCCATCTTTGCAAAACTTGGTGATGGCGTTGGACAAAGGGATCAGTTACAGCTGCTTGGAAGTGCTCAGGTGAGAAAAATATGAGTAACATGAACGGATGAAGCATCGTTATGTCTTCTAATACCTTATTGATTTTTCTGTTCAAGGTCTCAAATCGAGAAGTGTGGCTCTGACCCGGAGAAACCTTGTGGTGCCTGTTGGTGACACTGAAAGAACCAACAGATGGAACTATTTTAAACCAATCTTAATCTTTTAATATTTGTCAGTCAGTACAACACGGATTATGTCTTTTTATTGTCAAGGTTGTAATTAGGGAATTGTTATTATTATTATTATTACTATTATTATGATTATTATTAGTATTATTATTCTTAGTATTATTATTATTATTATTATTATTATTATTATTATTATTATTATATGTCCTGTAGTGTTAAATAAAAAGGCTGCTATATGTGTTCAAGTAAGGAGCAGTTGGTAAATGCATCCAACTGCTATATTTCGGAATAAAAGTGATATATTGTAGAATAAAGGTCATACGTGTCAGTAAAAGTGAAATGGGTTCATTTTCTAGAGGCTTGTGTCATGGCTCGTGACTTTTGAAATGTCACTAGATGTTTTTTTTTTGTTTGATTATGATTAAGACGGTGATAAGGAGGTCTGGTTCTGTTCTGGGGACGGATGTGGGATCTAGAAATTCTTTATAAATTGAAGAACATTCCGGACGACCCATAGGATCAACTTCATGAAACTCCTATGAAACAGCATATCTTCAGTCAAGAGACTTCATCACAGCCGCTGTTATACAGACTGCTACAGGAGATCCTTCCTGCCCAGAGTCATCTGCATCTACAAAAACTCTTTGAAGATACTTGGATAATATGAATTAAATCAGAAATTGATTTCCCTTTGGGGTTTGGAGTATTTCTGACTTGAATTGTTTTTGTTGTTCTATTTGTGAGATTTGTTCTTTATCCTTTCACAGCCACCAGGGGTCCTCGTTTCGCTTGTTTTTGGGTCTAGCTCAGGTCATTGCCTAAATGTGTTGGGTTTCCTTTTTTAAAGATAGATTTAGGACTTTATTTTGGATTATTCTTTTTCCTAAGAATGTAATGTTTCAGGTGTTTAGTATATCTAAATTGCTCTAACGTATGAGTGTGCTATTTTAGTCCTTTCTGGTGACCTTCAGGTGTAACCTGCCTCTTGTCTGATGGAGATAAACTCTGGCCACTGAACAACTAAATAAGATGCCACATCAAAATAAAGTTGTAAAAACTACAAAAATTAAATCAACATTTATAAAAGATTATGTCAAAACGCGATCTGTTTTGTAAACTACGAAAAAAAACGTGCAATCCTTGCATTATTATCCTGTTGCAGAATTTCTAAGTGAACATTTTATTTTAAAAAATTTATTATTTTGGCAACTTATTTTTTTTTTTATGTGTCTTCTCTACCGGAAAACAAGCCATTTAAAGGTGTTAATAACAAAGTGTATGATGATCTACGTCATGATTCTATGTTGCTGATTAAATAAAATCATATGGTAATGACAACGTATACATGTCTGAGCTAAGCGTATGACTATCTGACAACGTATGCTGATCTGACAGATATAGCCATCAGTTTGTCATACGCGTATGACGATCTGACAACGCATGGCTATCTGATAGAACACTGTTGTAAGTCGGGCTCGTTTCCGGTGAGAGTTGGACTCCGCCAGGGCTGAGCTTTGTCACCGATTCTGTTCTTCACTTTTATGGACAGAATTTCTAGGCGCAGCCAAGGTGTTGAGGGGATCCGTTTTGGTGGCCTTAGGATCTCATCTCTGCTTTTTGCGGACGATGTGGTCCTTTTGGCTTCATCAGGCCGTGATCTGCAGCTCTCGCTGGAGCGGTTCGCAGCCGAGTGTGAAGCGGCCGGGATGAGGATCAGTGCCTCCATATCCGAGGCCATGGTCTTGAGCCGGAAAAGGGTAGAGTACCTTCTCCGGGTCAGGGGGTTTGTCCTGCCCCAAGTGGAGGAGTTCAAGTATCTCGGGATCTTGTTCACGAATGGGGGAAGAAGGGAGCGGGAGATCGACAGGCGGATTGGCGCAGCGTCTGCCGTCAAGCGGGCGCTGTACCGGTCCGTCGTGGTGAAGAGAGAGCTGAGCCAAAAAGCGAAGCTCTCGATTTACCGGTCGATCTACGTTCCCACCCTCATCTATGGTCATGAGCTTTGGGTCGTGACCGAAAGAACGAGATCGCGGATACAAGCGGCCGAAATGGGTTTTCTCCGTAGGGTGTCTGGGCTCTCCCTTAGAGATAGGGTGAGAAGCTCAGTCATCCGGGAGGGACTCAGAGTAGAGCCGCTGCTCCTTCACATCCAGAGGAGCCAGTTGAGGCTCGGGCATCTGGTCAGGATGCCTCCTGGACGCCTCCCTGGTGAGGTGCTCCGGGCACGTCCCACAGGGAGGAGGCCCCGGGGAAGACCCAGGACACGCTGGAGAGACTATGTCTCTCAGCTGGCCTGGGAACGCCTCGGGATTCCCCCGGAAGAGCTGGAAGAAGTGGCCGGGGAGAGGGAAGTCTGGGCCTCCCTTCTGAAGCTGCTACCCCCGCGACCCGACCCCGGATAAGCGGAAGAAGATGGATGGATGGATAAATTGCTCCTTCGAAGCCGGAGTCCGATACGCCTGCAGTTTCCAGCGGGAGAGACGGACATCAGAAGACCGCGGACGGCGGAGTCCGCGTAAACTGAAAAACTCCTAATACCAAGTGTGTGTGTGAGTGTGAGAATACTTGGAGGAATTTAAATACCACTAGGTATTTGTCCTCATACCAAACGGCAGGAGTGCAAACGGTGAACCTCTTGTGGATGCATGTAGGCAAGAATTTCCCACCTGAAAAGGTTGAAGAGGGAATTACCACAACAGGGGATTGATCACCGTCCTGCTAAGAATTTATCCAGTCTTTTAGAGTCCACCCTATGTGTTTTTAAGACTGGAACGAAATTGACTAAATTGCTCAAAATGGGAAAAGGGAATAGCAAATTAACACCGAAAGATAAACTCCAGTGTAAGGACTGGAAGTTTATGGAAAGACAAAACCCTAACTCAGTAAAGAATTTAAATAAATTGATAGAAAAATATTACTTTCAGGGCCAATTAAACACTCAAAAAAACTGACTGAGTTATAGGATGAAGTATGACAGAAAACAAAAATCAAATCAAAAAAAGATGAGTAGTGAAGGAATGGGTGAGTTAGAAAAGTGGATGGAGGAGCTAAAAAGAGAGAAGAAGGCAATCAGAAAAGTTAGCATAAAACAGGAGAGCAAGAAGAGTGAAGCAGATCAGGCAGCAGAGCAGGGAGGAGCTCAGGTAGGAGTTATAAGAAAAAAGCAATGTCAAATTTATTTATATAGCACTTTAAAAACAGGCATAAAACTGCACCAAAGTGCTGCACAAGAATGACAATAACACAAATGAATAAAAACAGAGTATCAAAACACTATCCATCCATCCATCCATCCATCCATCTTCTTCCGCTTATCCGAGGTCGGGTCGCGGGGGTAGCAGCTTCAGAAGGGAGGCCCAGACTTCCCTCTCCCCAGCCACTTCTTCTAGCTCCTCCGGGGGAATCCCGAGGCGTTCCCAGGCCAGCCGAGAGACATAGTCCCTCCAGCGTGTCCTGGGTCTTCCCCGGGGCCTCCTCCCGGTGGGACGTGCCCGGAACACCTCACCAGGGAGGCGTCCAGGAGGCATCCTGACCAGATGCCCGAGCCACCTCAACTGGCTCCTCTCGATGTGAAGGAGCAGCGGCTCTACTCTGAGTCCCTCCCGGATGACTGAGCTTCTCACCCTATCTCTAAGGGAGAGTCCAGCCACCCTACGGAGAAAACCCATTTCAGCCGCTTGTATCCGCGATCTCGTTCTTTCGGTCATGACCCAAAGCTCATGACCATAGATGAGGGTGGGAACGTAGATCGACCGGTAAATCGAGAGCTTCGCTTTTTGGCTCAGCTCTCTCTTCACCACGACGGACCGGTACAGCGCCCGCTTGACAGCAGACGCTGCGCCAATCCGCCTGTCGATCTCCCGCTCCCTTCTTCCCCCATTCGTGAACAAGATCCCGAGATACTTAAACTCCTCCACTTGGGGCAGGACACCCCCCCTGACCCGGAGAAGGCACTCTACCCTTTTCCGGCTCAAGACCATGGCCTCGGATTTGGAGGCACTGATCCCCATCCCGGCCGCTTCACACTCGGCTGCGAACCGCTCCAGCGAGAGCTGCAGATCACGATCTGATGATGCCAAAAGGACCACATCATCTGCGAAAAGCAGAGATGAGATCCTAAGGCCACCAAATCGGATCCCCTCAACACCTTGGCTGCGCCTAGAAATTCTGTCCATGAAAGTGATGAACAGAATCGGTGACAAAGGGCAGCCCTGGCGGAGTCCAACTCTCACCGGAAACGAGCCCGACTTACTGCCGGCAATGCGGACCAGACTCTGACACCGGTCATACAGGGACCTGACAGCCCGTATCAAAGGGCCCGGTACCCCATACTCCCGGAGAACCCCCCACAGGGCTCCCCGAGGGACACGGTCGAACGCCTTCTCCAAGTCCACAAAACACATGTAGACTGGTTGGGCGAACTCCCATGCACCCTCCAGGACCCTGCCGAGGGTGTAGAGCTGGTCCAGCGTTCCACGACCAGGACGAAAACCACACTGCTCTTCCTGAATCCGAGGTTCGACTATCCGACGGATCCTCCTCTCCAGGACCCCTGAATAGACCTTGCCAGGGAGGCTTAAGAGTGTGACCCCTCTATAATTGGAGCACACCCTCCGGTCCCCCTTTTTGAACAGGGGGACCACCACCCCAGTCTGCCAATCCAGGGGAACTGCCCCCGATGTCCATGCGACATTGCAGAGTCGCGTCAACCAACACAACCCTACAACATCCAGAGCCTTAAGGAACTCCGGGCGGATCTCATCCACCCCCGGGGCCTTGCCACCGAGGAGCTTTTTAACCACCTCGGCGACCTCGCCCCCAGAGATTGGAGAGCCCAACCCAGAGTCCCCAGGCTCCGCTTCCTCAGTGGAAGGCATGTTGGTGGGATTGAGGAGGTCTTCGAAGTACTCTGCCCACCGGCCCACAACGTCCCGAGTAGAGGTCAGCAGCACACCATCCCCACTATAAACAGTGTTGGTGCTGCACCGTTTCCCCCCCCTGAGACGCCGGATGGTGGACCAGAATCGCCTCGAAGCCGTACGGAAGTCTTTCTCCATGGCCTCTCCAAACTCCTCCCACGCCCGAGTTTTTGCCTCAGCAACCGCCCGAGCCGCATGCCGCTTCGCCCGCCGGTACCCATCAGCTGCTTCCGGAGTCCCACAGGCCAAAAAGGCCCGATAGGACTCCTTCTTCAGCCTGACGGCATCCCTCACCGAAGGTGTCCACCAGCGGGTTCGAGGGTTGCCGCCGCGACAGGCACCGACAACCTTGCGGCCACAGCTCCGATCGGCCGCCTCGACAATGGAGGCACGGAACACGGTCCACTCAGACTCCATGTCCCCCACCTCCCCCGGGACGTGTTCGAAGTTTTGCCGGAGATGGGAGTTAAAGCTCCGTCTCACAGGGGATTCCGCCAGACGTTCCCAGCAGACCCTCACAACACGTTTGGGCCTGCCAGGTCTGACCGGCTTCCTCCCCCACCACCGGAGCCAACTCACCACCAGGTAGTGGTCAGTGGACAGCTCCGCACCTCTCTTCACCCGAGTGTCCAAGACATACGGCCGCAGATCCGATGAAACGATGACAAAGTCGATCATCGAACTGCGGCCTAGGGTGTCCTGGTGCCAAGTGCACATATGGACACCCTTATGCTTGAACATGGTGTTCGTTATGGACAATCCATGGCGAGCACAGAAGTCCAGCAACAGAACACCGCTCGAGTTCAGGTCGGGCGGGCCGTTCCTCCCAACCACGCCCCTCCAGGTCTCACTGTCATTGCCCACGTGAGCGTTGAAGTCCCCCAGCAGAACAAGGGAGTCCCCAGGAGGAGCACTCTCCAGTACCCCCTCTAAGGACTCCAAAAAGGGTGGGTAATCTGAACTGTCGTTCGGCCCGTAAGCACAAACGACAGTCAGAACCCGTCCCCCCACCCGTAGGCGGAGGGATGCCACCCTCTCGTTCACCGGGGTAAACCCCAACGTACAGGCGCCGAGATGGGGAGCAACAAGTATGCCCACTCCTGCCCGACGCCTCTCACCTTGGGCAACTCCAGAGTGGAAGTATGTCCAGCCCCTCTCAAGGAGACTGGTTCCAGAACCAGAGCCGTGCGTCGAGGTGAGACCGACTATTTCTAGCCGGAACCTCTCGACCTCACGCACTAGCTCCGGCTCCTTCCCCACCAGAGAGGTGACATTCCACGTCCCAAGAGCCAGTTTCTGCAACCGAGGATCGGACCGCCAGGGTCCCCTCCCTCTGCTGCCACCCATCCCACACTGCACCCGACCCCTTTGGCCCCTCCCACGGGTGGTGGGCCCATGGGAGGGGGGGCCCATGTTTCCTCTTCGGGCTGAGCCCGGCCGGGCTCCATGGGTAAAAGCCCGGCCACCAGACGCTCGCCATCGTGCCCCCCCTCCAGGCCTGGCTCCAGAGTGGGGCCCCGGTGACCCGCGTCCGGGCGAGGGAACACCAAGTCCAAAGTTTTCCTTCATCATTGGGGTCTTCGGGCTGCTCTTTGTCTGGTCCCTCACCTAGGACCTGTCTGCCTTGGGTGACCCTACCAGGGGCATGAAGCCCCAGACAGCATAGCTCCTAGGATCATTGGGACACTCAAACCCCTCCACCACGATAAGGTGGCAGCCCATGGAGGGGTATCATGGGCTGCCATGATACCCATGATCAAAACACTAGTTCAATTAAATGCCAAGGAATAAAAATGAGTTTTAGGAAGCGATTTAAAATGATCCAGGCTGTGGGCAGATCTAATTTGGAAAAGTAGATTGTTCCATAGAAGAGGAGCAACAACAGAAAAAGCCTGATCTCCTTTCCTCTTAAGCAACCAAATACAGAAAGAAAATAAAAAGAAGATTTTGAAGATATAGAGTATAGACAAATAAATAAATAAATGATTTAGTAGATAGATAAACAAAATGAAAAATAATGAATTATCTAAAAGCTGGAAAGAAAAGGTGAGAGGAAGTTCATGCAAGGAGGGAGTAAGGGTTGTTTTGTGGTCTATCTGACAGTAGAGAAGTCATTATCATCACATAAGGCAAGATTTTGATGTAGTTTTAGTTTTCTAAATTCAGAGAACAGTTTTCTCTTTAGAGTGGGTTGTTTAAGTAAGCAAATGATTTATGAGTAATGAAATAATATGGGAAGTTTTAAACGTTTCACAACTGCAAAGAAAATAATAATTTGGTATTGTGATGCCTTGAGTGGACATCCAGAGAGGTTGACAAGCAAGTGTTAAGGTGCCAACTTGAACATTATCCAGCTGAATACCTCAATTTAGGCTTTGATGAGAAAAGAGCAGCTCTCTTCTCAAGAAAAGAGCAGCTCTCTTCTCATCAAAGTTTGTTTACTTAGGGAATATTAGAGCAGTTTACCATATATTTATCTATTTTCTCAATTAACTAAGTGGGAAGGGAAGGAAATGTGGAAAAGACAGAATTATTAAAGTAGAAGTTTAAAGTATACCGTTGTCTTTCCCATTCACCAAGATTCCTTAAAGACTATGAAATGACCTTTTATTCATTCTGAGAGACAATATAGACACCCTTATGTCAAAATTTAATTGATAGAGTGATTTATGACTTTAATAATTAATTGCTTTTAATTTCCGGAGACTGGATGCCTCCCTCTCTCCCCCTCCTTAAAAAAAAATCATTCTTTTGACATCTGTTAATGCCATCTTTGTGACAATTGAATGGCCATTCAGGTTTTGTATCGTTTTTTGTTTCTTTAGGTGTTTGTTGCACAAATTCAAATATATGCTGCATATCAAACACAAATTCAATCAATGAATCTGTGTTTATTTCTTAAATACCTTTTCTCACTCAGACTTATTTACATCTTCTATCTCTGGACATTAAAGGCAATTAATTATCAAGGTCATAAATCACTCTATCGATTAAGTTTTGACATAAGGGTGTCTATATAGTCTCTATTGTTCACTTATTTATGTTACTGAAGCCTGATTCTAATGCTGTGAAGAATTATATTTAGTATCTGGGTTAAGGTGTAGATTAAGTTTAGACTGAGGTTAGGAGTAGTTTTGTGTTCTGGTAATGTCAAGATCTAATGGTGCGTTCACACCAAACACGTTACGCGCGTCAAAAACATGTCCAACGCTTCAAGTTCAACGCGTGTCCACTTTGCTGCGTTCACACCAAACGCATTTTGAGCGTCAGGCGCGTCTGGTTTACAGTCAAAGTCTATGTGGAGGCTCGTCGAAGGCCGTTGCGCATTTTGAATCGTTTGACGCGTCAAGAGCGTCCAACGGAAAACAACGGCTAGAGCTGACGTGTCCTCGACGCGCCTCCAGTCTTTCAATGTACACCAGACGCACCAAATGCTAGTTTTCAAGCATTTCACGTCAAGCGTCTGCATTCAAAGTGCACAGGCGTCGAACTTGACGCATCGGAGACGTTTTTGATGCACATAACCCATTTGGTGTGAACGCGCCATTAGAATTCAGGTACTTGACGTTTTGCTCTACACCTATCACATCTGCACATCTGGTTTACATTCTCAGTGTATATGGAGGCGCGTCAGACGCGTCAGCTCTAGCCGCTGTTTTCCTTTGGACGCTCCAATAATAGTGTGTCTGTTGTGAACGCACCATTATGGTGCATTTACCACGAGGCAATAAACTACTTTAAATATACAAGATTAATCAATCTGGTTCCCTTCATCCATCCATCCATCCATCCATCCTACCTACCTACCTACCTCCCTACCTCTCTCCCTCGTGCTCTCCATTCATCTATTCTCGGTCCCTTTATCCATCATCCATCCAACCTGGTTCCGTTCTATTCCTGTGAATTATGTGACCATTTTGATTTCTTTACAGGGATGCTCTCACAATCTGTTAAAATAAAAATGAATAAAACCAGAAAATCCTGGGAGTTTCTCTTTGAATGTGAAGATTCGACATGAAGATTCCTTTGAGATGACAGAAAAAGAGACAATATAAAATATAGGGGACAATGTTATCTCCAATGTTTAAAGTTGTCCAGGATGTTTAACGTTGTCCCCAATTTTTTATTTTATCTCCAGTGCTTAACATTGTAATAAAGACAATGAAAAAATATGGTGTTTTATAAGATAATTTATCTTTTACGCTTTCAGTAATGCCGAAATTTAAAAGTAAATAATAAAGATTTTGTGGTATTCTGATTTAGTTATGTAATCATATTAGTTGTGTTACCACCCCCACGCCAGTAGAGGCAGTAGCAGCCCCAAAAAGATCCGACTAAGGAGCAGATTTAGAAAAACACCGAAAGCTACAGAATTTGTTAAAAACTATGAACTGCGTTGAAATTAATAAAAGAGAGAAGTTCAAATACATGCTGAGAGTGAAACTCCTTCCTAACAGTGAAAATATATCACAGATTTCAAAAGAAAATTAAAACGGGAAGCCGCAGATTATATAAGAAATAGCGCCCCCTTCACTTCCGGAGTGCAATGGTCCCATTTCCAAATAAGGTATGAGATTGACCGTGGTCCGTCCCCGCCCCTTTCTGTTTGCTGCAGCGAGGTCCTTCTCACGCTATTTGCTGGCTGTGGTAGGTTTGGAGGAAAACTGTTTTAAATCGATCCTCTTAAATAAGTTTGTGCTGATGTGGTGTTTTTATTCAGGACCGCACTATTAATGCCGTTCCGGTGGTAGTGTTACCTGGGCGTGTGGTTGTTCGACGCAGCAAATAGACAAATTCATTTGTCTATTTGAATCAGATTGAATTGTATGTTTTTGTTTTTTTATATTTTTATTTGGTAGGGCTGCACCAGATCTGCTACATCAAGTTTGACTTCAGAGTTTATGCGATGCAGGTATGCAGTGTTTTTATGTCTTTTAGATTGACTTGATTAAAGTGATTTAATAAGCATTTATTTTTTGTTTTTACAGTTTTATCACTGCTTCCTGTTGTCCTTTTAGAGTTTGATTTTCTTTGTAGTTAGTCCGCTCAGTTTTGATTGTTTGTCTCCTCTTAGTACTTGTGAGGGCGGGCTAACAACCTTCCATTTATTTAGTTTGTTTGGTCCTCCGTTGGTCTTTGGGTCACTTCCTGAATACTCACATCTCATGTCGCAGTTAATCTTAAATATTTGAGACCCGATCCTGTTTGGTGTGATCTTAAGTTTGGATTGCATGTGATCATTTTGCAATTAATCGAGTGCATCTTAAGTTTGCAGTGAGCATTGTAGTGGTTTATGCGGGTTTGTCCGCCTGAAGTGGTGTTTAAATTCGGGTTGAACATTATAGGATTAATAACGAATGGATAAAGTTAACGGGAAACCCACTTATCTGTGTAACAATAAATATTAATAATTCATTCTGGTTGTTGTTTATTGCCCTTCGGCTTGACGGAGTCATAACAATTGACTTTGTATTTTAATATTATTCCAATAAAATAAACAGAGATGTAGTTTTAAAAAAACGTCACATGGGAACGTAACGGTTAACGGAGGTCCGCGGTGACGTCACGCTCCAGCTCCCACTGCTTTTCGGACTCGCCACGGGGGACGATTTTTTCCCAAAGACCCGCCGCCGCCGACCACTTCATCCGCTACCGCAGGAAAAGAAATGGGCAACTGTCAAGTAAGTAGGCTCCGGTTTTTAGTGTTTTTATCTCCGAAAACTATCAAATGTATCTCAGTTTTGATGGTATCCAAACCTTTAACCGTTGGGTTTTGCTAAGTGCGTCGTGTGACGTAACGGATAATGCATAGATAGAGAGTGTATGCTACGCAGTTAGGTACGCTGCTGAGTAATTTAAGAGCTTCTGATTTATAAGAAAAAGTGATGTTTCTTTAAGAGTTACCGTGAGACAGACGCCGTGTCAGGCTGTACGCAGAGGAAACAGCCACTCCTCTGCGGAATGCCTCTCCGTTAGCTGAGTGGGGGTCTGTGGATCCCACTAGTGGCGGTTTAGGGGCTCTTTTCTACGTAAGCTACGTAAAGAAAATAAAAGGGTTTCTTTATGAGGTTTAAAATCAGTTGGCGTTTATAAATTTACATTTTTAGCAATGATGAGGCTATAATTATTATATTTTATTAAGTTTATTATGTATAAGCGTGAAAATCTGCTATAAAAGTAATAACTGTGACTAATATTCATAACTATCACGTTTATATTCGTAAAGAGGAGCTTTGAAGTCATAAATACAAAAATGTAGGTTAGTTTTAAAGTCAAAAGTAATAACTATAGTCATATTAAAGTTAATTACTGAAAATATAAAGCAATAAGTACATAAAATAGTCTGAATGATGACAAAATTACAGTTATGAGATTAAAATAAAATATATTTTTTAAAATTTATTAATTATAGGAAATACTAATTAAAAACAATTGGAAATAAAGTCGTAATCAAGAAATATAGTTATAATTTAGGGATGTAGTCCTAATTAGGATATATAAAGTAGTTATTTTAAGATTTAATTTTATTATTGTGATATTTCAGTTCAGAAATTTGAGGTTCAAGTCATGGTAAATGAAATAAAAAAAATATTTTTTAGTTAAAAAACTAAAATCTATAATTATGGATTTAAAGCTTGACATTCCATGTGCCTTATTTTGCTTTGAAGTAGTGAAAATAGAAACAGTTTTAATACCTGAAAGCCATCATTTGTCCTGTTTCATTAACATTCATAAGACAAACAATAATTTATGTGGTTTTAATTCTTAGGAGAGAATAAGAAACAAAAGATAAAAAGCCATTGTTCATTAGCGATATGGAAAAGGAAAGTGAAACTGTTCTGTAAGTTACTTTCTGTGACCTTTAATTTGAAATTGAAACCCTTTTTTGTTTTTGGAGTTTTGGGCCTGAATTCTTCAACCTAAGGCCTTAACTGCACATCCCCAACCTGCCTGCTGCTTCATACAGCTCTGAATCTTGGCTTAAATGATAATTAGTTTAATCTAATCAGCATCTGTTGCATAACAACCTTATTATCTTCTTGCAGGCCACAGTTTTTCCCTATGAGGATTTTGACGTGGTGGCAGACATCAAGGCCATCCGCAAAGCCTGCAAAGGGTTCGGTAGGTTGGAAATATAAATCATATTTATGAGATTGCCTTTTTATTTTTGCAAGAACAAACATCAAAATTTTCAAAAGTTGAACGTTTGTACATAAATGTTTTATTCAGGCCTTTGTTAGTGTCATTATTACAAAGAGTCGGAAGAAAAAACTAAAGAAAACACGAGAAAAAAAAGAAATGGAAATATTTGTACGACGGAAAAACGATTATTAAATAAAAAATGACCAATTTTAAAATGACTAATAAGTGTGATTGTAAATAGAACGAACAATTGTAAATAAGAAACCTTCATACAGTTGTTTGTTTTTATAATGTAATGTTGTTTGCCGTTACATGATTAAATAAACTGGAATTGAATTGAAATAATAGTAATGTCACAATAATAAATACTAATTTATTTTACACTGCAGAATAAAATAAGTCTTTACATTTTTTGGGTACAATATTTGGCACATTAGTTACTTTATAAAGACATTTGTTGGAAATTTTGTCAGGATTTGTCCTCCATATAGTTTCTCCATCGATCCTAAACATTGAACGGTTTAGATCAAAGTATATTCATGTGTTTGAATGGCCTAGTCAAAGTCCAAACTTAAATCCACAAACTCAAATGAATTAAATTAAATTTAAAATAGTAAATAAAATATGTTTTTGGTTGTAATGAGAGAAATGTTGAAAGGTGTGAATAATTGATGTTGAGTTTTGATTCCCGCCTTGTTCTGCTTCGTTGGGTCTTTTTTTCAGGAACCGATGAGCAGGCCATCATTGACATCCTGGCTAACCGCAGCTCAGCGCAGCGGCAGGAAATCAAGGCGGCTTATTTTGAAAAATACGATGACGTGAGCGACTTCCTGTCTTCTTCCAACTCTGTTAACTTCTGTAGAAAACCTGGGTCATTTCTCTGCGTATCTTTAAACCTTCTGTTTGTTGTTTTTCATGTAAGGAACTGGTGGATGTGTTGAAGAGTGAGCTGTCGGGGAACTTCGAGAACGCCATCCTGGCCATGCTGGATCTGCCCATCGTCTACGCCGTGAAGGAGCTCAGGAAGGCCATGAAGGGACCGGGAACCGACGAGGACGTCCTGGTGGAACTCCTCTGCACCGCCACCAACGCTGTGAGCCGCCATCTTCACTTTCATACAACTCTTTACTAGTATGGATCCTCTGCAGTATCCTAAAATAATCTCCTTTCTTTCTGTATTTGACTTCCTTACGCTGTGTGAATTGCACATTCACGTTTGGTTTTTTCGCACAATAATAAAAAAAAATTCTAAATTTTTCTCTAATTTAGAAAAAATAGAGCAACTTTTGTTGCTTTAATTGTTTTTTTCTCATACACCCTGCATTTTTCACTAAGAGCTGCTCTAAGATTTCTCTTGCAAGAAAAGACAAGTTGGATGCTGGACAACAGTTTAGTTTCTCTTGACATTTCCTTCGATGTGAGAGTTCACATTTTTCTGTGCATCGTTGGAAACATGTTTGAAAACCCAATGAAGATAACGATGGGGGGGAGGGACACCTGTTACACCCTCGTTAAAATGATACAAATATATAAAACTTTAATTTTCCCCTCATTCAGTTGTTATTTTGATTATTTTAAATAACTCAAATAAACTCAAAGTTTTTGGAAGTTTTAACTTGACCTGGATGTTTAGTGGGGGGTTTTTTCTTGCAATTTTTCTCTTCAGTGCAGAAATTTGGAGTATTATTTTTTAACTTCAAACATCAAACACAATTGGTATTTACGTTTCCATCTTTTCTTTTCATCGCCTCAGGAGAAATTATTGGTTTGGTTTGTTGTTTTTTTGCTTTTCTCCTGACAACTTTTGTGAGAAGATTATTTTGATCCTCGTTTCTCTGCAAACTATGGCTTTAGCAAATGTAGAAATCAGGAAATTTCAGCTTGGTCAGCTTAATTTTATTTCTGGCTAATTGGGTATATTCTAATTGATTTCAGATGTGACGCTGGAATCAGAACATGAACCAGTAACTTAATAGTTTAAGGGTGTGCACAGTTATGTAATCAGGGTATTGCAGCTCCTTTTTTTTTTTTTTTTTTTTTTTTCTGTTTTTCTTGAACAGATTTGTTTTTATTTTTGATTTGACATTTCAAATGTGTGAAGAGCTTTCATACAGGCAACATCATCTTTGGACATAATGATAAAAACAAAACAAATCGGACCTGAAGTAGCAGAGCTTCTTCAACATGCAACCACCATTAGCCAGAGTTACATAGTAACTAGTTACATTTACTCAGTTACATTTTTTGAGTAGCTTTTTTGGGGGGGGGAAATTACTATTAGGAGTATTTGTACTTTGATGTACTTTTTACTTTTACTTCAGTGATTTCATTATGAAGTATTTTTACTCTTTAGTAAAATTTCTGGATTTTCTACCCACTGAATGAAAAACAAAAATGTTTTAACCAAAAATTCACCAGACAGACACAGACCTGCAGTTTTTGTTAAAGTTTCATCTGTTTTATATTGAAAGAAACTGATTTGGAAAACAATTATTTGGGCTGATTTTGTTCTTTGTTTGTTACTTAAATGAATTATTGTCATTTTGATTCTTAAAATACCAGAATTTCCACTTAACTTTGTATTTTGGTCCGTCTGCTGATGTAATTTTTAAATATTAACAGATTAATAATTTGATCAGTTACTCAGTACTTGAGTAAATGTTTTACCAAATACTTTTTTTTATCTCACTTGAGGACAATATTTGGATACATCTAATATGAGCAGCACTGTAGAATAAGAACCGGTCCACTTTCTGCCTGCTGGTTAATATTTAGTGGAGTTGAACAGTAATTTGAGAAAAAATGTTTTCTAATATATCTGCGTTTTTGTTTCCTGCCAACAGGACATTGCCATGTTCAAGGAATGCTACTTTCAGGGTAAGTTGTGCATTTTTATTATTCATATAAGTTACTAAACATTTTAATATCTACTGTCAGTATTTCCTTTCAGCCTTTAAAGGAAATGGGTCAGAGTGACTAATTATTGTTGAGTGAAGCTTTGTTTAGGCCATCTGGCTCCAACTTCCCCTTTAACACTGAAGTTTAAAAACCAGCGCCGTCCAAACCTTTCTGATCAACATGAACAAGTAAAAGTGCTTCATGTTTTTCAGTAAAGTGAGCTTGGTTTAGTTAAATTAAACTGTTTATAGGGTGGAGCTTTGTATGCATGAAAAATACAGCCTTGTCATCTAATAACAGTTATTGTCAGATCAGTTAATTATATGGTTTAGCTTTAAACCTGCTGCTCCAACAGACTCTGTGTATAAACATAAATGTTTTTACTCATCTGGAAATCATTTTGGAACAAATTATTTACGTCAAACACGTTTTAAATACTTTTGTGTTTAAAGATTTCTACTTCAAGAAAATACCTACTTACTTCTACCTGCCAGTTTTTACAGTATTTAACGTTTACAAAGTGATAAAGAATCTTAGGACTCAGATTATGATACAGGAGCCGAGGATGAGGATGAGGATGGGTTTGTTTAGGTTTGCTTCTGCATGCAAAGTAAGAACAGAGGAATTTAGATATCTGACAGAGAAATGTATTATCTTCATCAAATTAGAGCCGATTGTAAAATTAAAACATCTTTTTAAAGTGGCTGTATGGTGCAAAATTCAAATTTTTCACGTTTTTGTACTTCCATTTGAGTCTCAGCTAATTCTAAAAACAGTCCAACCGCTTAAAAAAAACACCCAGCCGATTTTTGGCATCTGGAAAATGAGCCGTTTCAAAAACTTCACTATAGTGAAGTCACATTCCCGTTACCTAGCAACCCCAGCTAAGCCCAGCCCTGTTACCTAGCAACCCAAGTGGAGCTCAAGCATGTTTAGTCAGCTGATTTTTCTGCTGTATGTAGAACAAATAGTGGAAAAAATAGTAAAAATAAAATTTCTGATAGTTTGTTTTTTATTTAACATTATTAAATAAAATGTATGGAGACAACAATAAATCAAAATTCTTATAATGATGAGATATGTTTTACAATAAGTGATAAAGGATAGGATACATGCTACCCCTACCACTGTATGCACTATACAATGGCTGCTGGAAAAAGACAAGTGTTTTGTTGTTGACTTACCATCCAGAAAGAACTAGCTACATTGTTGTTTGTGCAGGAGGCTCCACTTCTGCTTTTCAAAGATATACGGTTGTATATTTGCGCATCTGTTGGCAGCCATTTTCACATGGGAGGGTAAACGTTGAGTTTGGGGACGTTGTCATTTTAGATTATTTAGATTTAAAGGGACAGAAACGCTAAAACAGCTCATTCGGTAGCTAAAAAATATTAAAATCTCACTACCTAGAAATAATTTTGTGCACAAAAATGCAACAAACATGTTTTGAATTACCAGTAAATCAATCGTAACTCTTACAAGGAAGAATTAAAGGTCACCTGAAAGATGATTTGTGTTTTTAAGCAGTTATTACTTCATAGCAGCTCTGATGAGAACGCCAAGTTTTCTGTTTTGTGTTTTAGTGCATGAGCGCGACCTGGAAGCGGATATCGAGAGCGATACGAGCGGAGACGTTAGAAACCTCCTCATGGCTCTACTGGAGGTACGGAGTTTCCACTCAGCACAGGAAACTCGACTCCTGCAGTGAAACGGAGCTCACTCTCACTGCGCCCCATCATGGCCCTCACACACACTTTCTCTCTCTCTCTCTCACACACACGCCCACGCACACACACTCTCGCTGGCCTCAGTCCAACCTGACTCTGATTACTACAGAGTCATGGAGCCTTACATCTCCTCTCCTTACAGGGAAACAGAGATGAGAGTTACGACGTGGACGAGGATCTGGCGGAGCAAGACGCCACCGCTCTGTTTGAGGTGCTGCTTTCCTCCTCACATTAACAAAAATCTATAAGCTATAATCAATAACGATCAGCTTTATTAATAATCGCTGGTGCCCTGCAGGCTGGCGAGGGTTGCTTCGGGACAGATGAATCCACCTTCAGCTACGTCTTGGCCAACAGGAACTACCTGCAGCTGCAGGCCACCTTCAAGATATATGAGCAGGTGTCAGCTGCTGCAGCAGATTATAAATTCAGATTATCAATATATCAGCAGGCCGCTCACACTACGGTTATTTACTCTGTAAAAGACAGTGAATTGTGGAGGGAATCAATAATCTTGATTTCAGGACGGAAGAGGAGTACGTCACTGAAAAAATAGAATTATGACTTTAATCTCAGAAGAGTAAAGTTATAATTCTCAGGGGAAAAAAGTAATAACTAACATTAAATTCAAAATTCAGGAAAGAAAAGACAGAATTCTGAGATTAATTGCAAAATTCAGAGAAAAAACTAATAATCCTGATATTGCAGACTCAGAATTCTGCACAAAAGTCATACTTCTGAGAAGAAAGAAAATCATAATTCTGAGATTAAATTCAAAATTATGCAAAAAAGGTCATCATTCCAAGATTAATTTCATAACCCTGAGTTGATCGATCTCGTTCAGGCTCCTCTGCAGTTTTCCTCAAATCATTTTATGACTTTTTGAAGCTGCAAACACAACGTTTCTTTCTGATGCAAATAATTTTCCACTGGCAGCTTTCTGGAACTGAAATCCTGGACGCTATTGACAACGAAACGTCTGGAACGCTGAAGAAGTGCTACACTGCACTTGGTAAGAAAGAGATTAAAAGTTTTTTTAACATTTAGATTTAAATTAAATGTTTAAAGTCATAAATGTCTGGTCTTTTTTTCGCTTCGCAGTCAGAGTGGCTAAAAATCCGCAGCTCTACTTCGCCAGGCGTCTGCACAAAGCCATGAAGGGAGCAGGAACAGATGAAGACACCCTGATCCGGATCATCGTGTGCCGCTCCGAGGTAATTACTCTGATGTCCACCAGGTGGAGCCAAACCCACAGAGAGTAGACCATCTCTAGTTTGTCTGTGTTGGGGCCACTGCAGATAAGAAAAAGAGTAAATTTACATCAGAAAACTCAGACATTTTCTGGAGAAAATGTCTGAGTTTCTGGAGAAAATGTCTGAGTTTTAGATCAGTCTCAGAAACTGATCTAAAGTCTCAGAAACTTTTATGGGTTTTTATTTTAGAAGATTTCTGAAACTAATCAACATTTTTGAGTTTTTTTTTCAAGCAGATTCTCGGCTTTCCAAATGCAGAACTGTCCCTGTTTTTCAGGAAAATGTATGAGATTAATCTATTTTTTTTTCTAGGATATGCTTTACTTTTCTATATCAGAGATTTCCTTTAATTGATTTTAACCTTTCTGAGTTTTTTTTAACGATTTAATTTTCAGCTTTTTTTTTTCGCTGTAGACGTATTATTTGCTGAAGGAATGCTGCTACTGGATCTTAGGCAATGAAATGTTTATTTTCATAATTTAAAAAAGGAACTTAATTTTCTTTGTATTTTTTATGTATAAAATATGAGGTTAAATTAAAAATTTGTCGATTACTAAATTAATTAAATGTTCTCACTCCTGGACTAAACTTCTTAACTTTTCCTTTCAATCTCTTGTGCCACCCTGTGATGAAATGCCACCCTGGGCAGTGTGCCACAATCTTGTTTGATTGTCAGGAAACTTATTTCACCAGACAGATCATTTATCTCATTTCCCCCATCAGTTCGACTTGGAGACAATCAAAGACATGTACCTGGAGAAGTACGACGTCTCCTTGAAGGACGCCATCCGGGACGAGTGCGGCGGCGATTTCAAGCGCCTCCTGCTGGCCATTTGCCACTAGAAGCTGCAGGAGTTTTCATCTAGCCGACTGAAACTCCTCAGTCCCTGCAAGGCATTAAGACGGAGCAGAGTTATTATTAATCTCCCTTAAACAAGGATACATTTCTAGCTCTCAACATTTATAATGACACTAAGATTTCTGTGTTTGTAACAAAAGTGAAACCCCGCTGATGTCACAGTGATGTTGTAAGTCATGGCCCTCTTCACTGCTGCTACCACTTATGCAATCACTCTATTTGGAAGGAAGTTTCTGCTTTTCTTGAAGGTTTTGACTGTTAATGAAGGAGCTATCATGAAAGAAACATTAAGTCATTTTTGAAATGATCATAATTTGCCTTATGTTGCTTTTTTTTTTTATCTACAACACTGCCAAACCACCAAATCTTACCAAGTAATTTTTGTCTACTTTATAGTGCACATATTTTAGTACACTTGAAATAAGACAAAAGTAATTTAGAAAGATGTAGGACTTTGAAGTAAATAATTTATTTCATATTGATGAAAAAGTACCAGTTCTAATGGTAGATAATTTTACATATAACAAGACGTTTTTTCTATGTCATAAATGAACTAATTTGCCATTATTTACTCAAAATAAGCTCCTAATTTTGCAGAAAAGTTACTTGTAAGTTAGTTTGTCTTTTTTCATCTGTACTAAGATATTTGCACTATAAACTAGACTGAAATTACTTGGTAAGATTTTGTGTTTTTGCAGTGCATGCCTTGACAAATCCAAGTGCATTTCACCTGATTACATCCTTGTTTTGTAGTTTCTTCCTAACAGAGATTAGTATTAATATATATATACAATTACAGAGCCAGTGCAGATGTTATACTGTATTAACTGTGTTTAGATTGTCTGAATTTAACACTGAGATAATCTGATGATTTTCTTTTTTATATTTGTGTCCATTTATGGCAGCTTAAATTTTAACATTAGTAAACACAATAAATACTGACAACATAAACACTCTGTAGCCAAAGAGTTTTAACTTAATAAAGTTTAGTATAATCATTCTTTTTGGGTTTATTTTATTTCTTAGTTCAGATTTCTCAGGTTTTACCAGCCTGACTGGTAAAACCGGAGCATCTCTATAATCGAAAAGTTAGTTTGTTCAATTCAAAAACACACAGGTGTTCATTTCTGGGGTTTATTTGTGTTCATTTTGGTGATTATGGCTCACAAATACACTGACAAGAAAACGGATTAAATGAAGATTCTGCTTCATTTATATTTGGGTTAATGAGTCTCAAGAATCAATCAGCTTCCAATGTTTCATTGTTCCCAAATTTTCCTAAAATCCATTCAGGGTTCTTAAATATGGCTCCGATATTTTCAGATTTATACCGAAGAGTATTGCTATGAGGGAGGAAAATAGATTTTTGGAGCGCTATCACGTTATAACGTGACACTTAAATTGTATGAACGTGATGGCTATATTAAACAAACGTGATCATTTCATTTCCGGAGGTGGCGGTATTACGCTTTTAGTACAGACATAAAAACAAGGCTATAAATTAAAAACGTGAAATAACACGAAAAAACGAACAAAAGTAATAAAAATGGGGAGTTGCTTTCACTGAAGCTTGCGTGTATTTCGGATAAGAATTTATCTAGGTTAGGAATAAAAAAAAAATAGCATGACATGCTATTTTAAACTGTATCTAAAGCAGTTTTAGATTACAAAACAGTCCAATTGTCAACTTTAACAAACAATGTAGTAAATATTTGGTCTACTTAGTTTAAAAGAATCGATACAAATCAACACTTCCCTCTTAGTTGTCACAATTACGACATTCAGTGAACGCAGCCGTTAGCTCCGCCCCCTTCTCCCAGACATGCCTGGTGTAGTGTCGCATTTCGCCTCTTCTCTCTGTTTATATGTCGATCAAACTTGGAGTTGTATTTCAAATTAACATCATAACAAACCCTGGAACATAACCAGGCTCTATCTGAGCATCTGGACTCAGTTGTAGGTAGGTTATTCTGCGTGTCTTACCGGCCGCCTTCCTCCGTTTTTCCCCGTATTTTGATGGTAATTACGGTGATTAGCATCCATGTTGGCTGCAGGTAATTGAAACCTCTGCACGGAGGAAGGGTTTGCTCTTTGTATAGGTTTAATCACGTTATACGGATGCTTTATAATTTCTGTCATTTTAAATATTAATTGTATAAAATGTATCCAGAGAATACATCTTTATAAAAAGATAAGATTTAAGGATTAAGCCTACTTGTAATGTTTTATCCCGGTTGAAACCGAGACAAATAAATTGGTATAATAACGCGTCAAATATGTGACACTAATTCATCTTTATAAACAGTGTATTATACCCTTGTTATAATCAGAAAACACAGTTTTTATGATGTAACATTAAATCTGGTTGCTTCAGTTAACAACAGTTTGATGTCCAGATGTCAAACACTTGAACACACCACTTCAGAACAGTTTGTGTCCAGGAAGTGTGGGGTCTGCAGCCCTTTTCCTGATCCCAGTCCCATACAGGTCCTGGATGGAGGAAAGCACCAATTACAACTGTACAAAAACCTCTGAAGAAGACAACTTTTTTCTTCACAAAATGTAAACAAAAATACATTTTTGTATTTTTAGCAGGATTTGTCTTTTGTCTGTGGTCATAGGCCATGAGCCATTTCTCTTGCTAGTGCAAAACAAATGCCTGTTGCATTTGTTTTGGTGGTATTTACCCAGAATGCCCTGCGTTGTAGTCCACTTCCTGCTTCTGGAGTGGTCTCTAGCCCACTTTTCGTTCACATATGCATTCAACCTTCACCATAGTTCACTTTTACTGAACCAAGACCGATGTTTGTATGCACCCTAAGTATCCTAATCCTGAATTTTAGTATTTACTGTAATTTCCCAGTTGGGATTAAGATCTAACCTGGTTGGTTATTTTATTGTACAAATAAACAACCAACTATAAACATCAATGCTAAAAATAAAATTTAGACATTTTAATACGATAACCAGTAAGTAAAAGACTTTCCTGCTCTTTTCTAATTTATGCTGATCTCACGCACAATTCTCCGCTTTGTAATAAATATGTGGTCTGACCTCATGTGGCTGTGGATTAATAAATGATTAACTTTTCTATAAATGTGGATTAAGTCATAGCGCAAAGGCTTTTCTGTCAGTCAGTAATCATTGATTACTTGATACTTTGTCTTGAGGTCATGTGGAGCTTTTTTCACCTCTGGAAAGTTAGCTAGTCCATAAGTAAAGACATAAGAGGAAACTTCATTTATTGTTTTATTGGAGATGCAGTGAATTTGATGTATCTCTATGTTCAAAGAAAACACAATTAAACATGTTTTTTTTGGTGAATTACATCATGAAAGATGCTGCTCTGTTTGTTGAGGCTGTTAGTTGCTTCATTACAAGGAACATCTGAATAACTAAAGTAGATTAAGTAATTGTTGGAGACGCATGAACTCATGGTTAACACTCATTACTTCAGGTTATTTAATGTTGAATTGACATTTTCCCTTTAAATATGCATAATTTTTTTGTCAGTTTGTTATATATTTGTTTTTTTCTCATCCATTCGACCTAATCAGTTGGAATAAAGTGTCTTTTTGAACATAAAATGAGTTAAAAACCCATCGTTTGACTTTGTACGTCATCATTTCACTGGAATCTCAGCATGAAGAGTCATGTTGCAGTTCCTCATAATAAAGGTGGATCCACTTTTCGTAAATGATATGCTAATTACAAGGGCTTCTCTTAATTACAAGTTAAAGCTGTCATAATTGCATGGGCTGTTTCTTGTTGCTATGGAAACAGATTCAGTAAAAGGTTTTTTCCCCCAAGCAGCGAGTTGTTGATGGCAAACACCGAAATTGCACGAGCCACCTGCATGTGGTTAATGCTGCTGTTCACCGGAAAATGAATGTGAATTTCTGAATTTCCTTTAAAAAAAAATCAGTTTCTGTCATTAAAAATGTATTTTTTATTTGTATAAAAGGTGCAAAACATGCAAAAACCATCCCTGATTTGTTAATTGTGAGTGTTAATGTGAACCGATTGAAGAGCAAAGGAACGGTTTAAATCTACAAAATGTCGATTTACGGTCATGTGATGATTATATTTCCATTTTTAGTCAAAAAAAATTTTATGGAAAGATGTGTCTATAAACAGAGTGTTAGTTTATCGTCTAACAGAGGTAAACATTACAAGTAGGGCTTGGAATCGGCCTGCCTGACGAGCCCAATAACATGAGACGTATTTGCGTGATGACGTAATGTGTGCGCTCCTTATTTTGATTTCGAACGTTTCCAAGATGGCGTCGCGGCAGCAGAAACCGCTCCAAAGTATGTTTACATTTCACAAAAGATAAGATACTGGGGCCACTGCCAACATGTACAGCGCTTTAATTACAAAGAAACGATTAAATACTTTCAATATCCTCAAATAGTTGACTAACATGAAGGTAAAGCGTTTGATACGTTGCTTAGCGACGGCTGTGACTTCCGGGGGAGGCTAGCTTCGAGCATAGCGTCTTCCGCTATGATTTCAACTGTAAAAAACTATTTGATAATATAGTTTTGTCACTTTGAAATAATTACTTGTTTACTTATTGTTTATTAAACATAATATAATTTTATTCATGCTAAAATAATTCACCCACTCGGATCCAGGACCTTCGTGTGCAGACGCAGTGCTCATAAAACAAAACTATTTAAAAAGAAAAGATGGTTCTACAAATGGAAAATAAGAATATAAAAATTCTTCTAAAACAGGTGTCTATCAACAGGTGAATTATCTGTTGCGTAATTTTGTAAATAATAATAATGCTAATAAATTAACACAAAAAATAGGGACGTGCGATATATCGATGTTAACATCAGTATCAGTCAATGTTGGGAATTTCCCTCCCACCCCCCATTTTTTTCCCTTTAACATTTCTGTTGGTCATATAAGTAAAACCGGCGATATTAACAACTAGTTTATTTCCATTTTGTTGCCCTTTATGTTTCAGGAGGAGGCGAGGGTTGAGCATATGTTTTTGTTTGGTCATGTAACTGTGACAGTGATGCAAAACAGGTTGGTAAGATGTTTAACTGAAACCGAGAAGCAATGTCTGTGTTGTGGTCACTTTTTACAGTGTTTAAAGGTTAGGAAATATATTTAATATTGGTTATGAGCTATCATAGCAGAGTTATCGGATATCATTTCAGTAAATATTTCTCTTCTCTTTGCCCTGGTTAGATTAGATGTCGTCCATGTGGCAACAGGAGGCATCCGGTTATTCCCCGTGTGTGGAGATCGACTCCAGCTCCGTCAGGTCCAAGGACCGGCTCGGCTCTTCGAGCTGGCTAAAGCAAGAGCAGGATGAGCTCTGTGGGAGAGCTCATCCTGCGGGAGATGAGCTCTCCCGCAGGATGTGGGAGATCAAGTGGGAGAACTTCCAGGGCGGAGCGTCCTCCGATGCCGTTCAGGACAACACTCCCAGCAGCGCCATGTCTGGTAAGAGCTGAAGCTATTCATTTTGAACGTTTTTTTTTTTTCTTCAATCATTCAGTTGTTAGCAAATCATCAAATTCTCATAAAATAAATTATTTCTCTTCCTAACGAGCAGCTACGTCATTCGAGGGCTTGCCGCCGAGGGTGCTGCTCACCATCACAAAACTGCAGTGCATGCTGGAGAGCAAACAGGAGCGCATCGCTGCCCTGGAGCGACAGGTGGAGGACCTGATGCAGGATCGCAAGTTTCTGCGCAGTCAAATCGAAAACCTCACCACCAATCGCTCCATGGCACCGTTTGTTGCACCCAGTACAGCCACTGAGGGTCAGTAAATCCATACAGCTAAAGGAAGCTGTTTTAACAGACTAAGAGGTTTTATTTTAGTGTTTTGTGTCTTTAGCTCCCAAACCAAGCAAAATGCAGCATTCAGAAAACAAATCTCGAAAGAGAGAAAGAGCTTCTTCTTCCTCGGCCAGCAGCGACAGCGGCTCGGAGGCATCCGACTCCTCTGACGTGTCGGCGGCGTCGAGTGAGCACCGACGGAGAAAGCACCACAAGGACAAGAAAAGGTCAAAGAAAGGGAAAGACTACAGCAGGAAGAGAGGTAATGAGCAGATGAAAGGTTAATAAAACAGATCTGATGCAAAGCTAAAGGACCATTAGCTTGATCTCATGGTGCTTCAGCAGATCTGTTTGAGCACTTTGGAGATATATCCACATAAGCTGTAATAAACAAAAAATGGGTTTTTTTCATACAACTTCCAACAAAAAAACATTTTATTCTGAATCCAAATGAAAACAGGTGAGTGTGGTTTTTTTTTTACACAAACAGCACTGAAACCGGCCCTGTTGCACCTTGTTACGCATAATTTAACAGAAGGACACAAAGTAGATCAACATGAAAAAGTTATATCAATAGCTGTGTATACGCGCAAACTGATAAAAATAGATAAAACATCAAGTTTTATCAAATCAGCACCCCTCCACCATGCTTGAAAGTTGGTATTCACACTTTTTGTGTGTTTGGTTTTCTCCTAATCTGGTCCAATTCATTATGGTCCAGCATTTCTACTGTGGTCTCATTATTTCAAACAGTGAAACCTGCAGGTTCTCAAAAAATACACCAATTTCTGAAAGGGAAATCAACTCAGAGCAGTACTTAAGTAGAAACCGTAAAAATATATAATTACAGTATACATTTAAATAAAAAAACTTTTGTAAATATATTCTACCTAAAATTCCAAGTGTCATAATTTTAGATTCACTGGGTTAAAAAAGTCTTACTAAGCAACTTTTGCTGTAAAATTATTAATTGGTTAATCCAAAAAAATAACAGATTAACCTGACACTGTACTGATGTTAAGTCGAGCAGAAAGAGCTTTTCACGTGTTGATGTTAGAAGTAATTTTTTATTTTCACATATAAATGATTACACATACACCAAAGGAATGCTTTGTTTTTGCGTTTTATACAATAAAATTGTTTTTCTTATCTAAAAAATAAATTGAATCATTAGTTTAATTGCATTTTAGCTGCATAAAAATATTGTATAAAAAGGGTTAAGTGGCTAAAAAACACCTGCAGAACGTGCTAATTTCATTTCTTAATTTTACATTTAATTGAACTTGTCATATAATCCTTTTCCTGTGGGAAAAACAGCAGTTCAAATTCATCCTTTAAAGAACTGAATATGGAAATAGTGAAACTAGCAATTATTTTGAGAGACAGATAAGGCAGAAACCGTTAAATAAAGAGCAGTAGCGCGTAGGGATGCAAGTTTCAGTTAATGGGTTAATATAAGCTAATGATTAACCATTTTCTTGACTTTTGTCTAGCTCTGACCGTCTTTCCATAACATAAAGGGCTAAAGTTTTCATAACATGCTGTCGCTGCTCCGTCACGCAGCACCTCGGCTTAATGAGAGCTATTAATATAAAAACTTAAGGAGCTTGTTGAGTGTTTACATTTCAAAGAGAACCGCATTTTACATCCTTCACCGGACTCTGGACCGTTTCTCTTTCCCGTTACGGTAGTCCCCGCCGCCATCTTTGATTTAGTCTCAGAGGTTCCGCTTAAAGATGACCAGTGGCGCCCTCTGCTGGATGGCGGCCAAACTACAACACTAAAAGAAAGTCCAAGAGGACCTTATTAGTTAACCCATTGAAATCAAATTTAATCTAATAAAACCTTAAGCGACAATTAATCGTAAGCTGATGTATAATAGCGTCTCATGTAGCATCTTGTTTGTTTTTGTCCCATCAGCCACTGGCGTCCTGTACGTCATTAACCGCTACAAACAGGTCCTCTCAGCCTTCATCAAGAAGAAGAGCATGAGTGAAGCCTTCCGTCACCACGGGATCGACAGGAACACCATCGCCAACACGGCGTCCATCGCGGAGCTGCACCTTGCCGGGAAGGAAATGATCCCCCTGGTGGGCCAGTTTCGCCAAGGAGAAGAGACTCTGGTGAATTACGCTCAGAGATGCACTTTGGTCATCGACAGAGACCCCGAACTGTCCAGAAAAATCGACCAGATGAAGGCGAACGGCCAGCTGCTGCCCATATCAGGGAAGAGGTCCAGGGTGCTGCATTCTCACATGCAGCCACTAGGGGATGATACAAAGAGCATCTTAATAGGCTGATGCTTAAAGAAAAAACTCAAAGAGGAGAGGGATGATGGGTTTTCTTTCAGTTGAAGCTGCTGTTTTTTGTCGCACATCCTTTAATTATTCTGTCTTTATTTGTCATATTTCTGGGGAAAATGTAGCAGTTAAACTCAGACGTTTTTATCTCTGTAGTAGCAGAAATATCCACCAGATGGCAGCATTCACCTGTTATTTGATTCTCATAAACTATTTCAAAATGGCGGACTTTCAGGTTTCTTATTTCCAAGTACTTGACTTTTAATAGAGGTGTTTGACTTGTCTAATTTATCAAATTTTGTGATAAAAATAATTTTATTTATTAAAAAGATTTTGCTATTTGCCTTTGTTTACATTCAGGACGATTTAAAATGAGCCTGACAGAATAATAAAGCGATATTTAATAAGTTTTGATGAGGCAGGTTAAAAAAACCATTTGAAAATAACCTTTAGGCAGGAATTAAACATAGGTTTCATTAAACCCACTTGACTTATTTTATATCTGATTTCATATTCTAACTGTAAATGTCGAGTTGTCATTAGAAAATCATCACAATTAACAAAAATTAAAGCTGGAAACCAACAGTCTGAGTGGAATTAATGTTCTTCAAGTATAACATATATATATATACAGTATGTGTGTGTGTAAATGTGTTTATGCTATACATGTATGTATTATTTTTAATTGTATGAAAGCTGAAAAGTGTGGCATGCATTCGTTTTTGAGTCAAAACTTTGCAGAACTGCGTTTTGCTGCAATTCTACCTCCAAATGTTTTACTACATTGATCAAAGACTAAACATACAGTGAAGATGAGGCAGCAGAAGTAGAAAATACTGCCACCTGCAGGTGGGAGTTAGCATCGCTTCAACCCAATATTAACTATTTTTGTGGAAAACTTGCAATAAACTCACAATTATTCTGAAATGACTGGCAACAAATGCCTGATTCTCGGTTCCACTTTCTTCTGTTTGTCTTTCTGCATAAAATCCCAATGAAATGCTTTGAAGGCGCTCCGTTGCAGCTGGATGCTCCAGATGAATATTTTTAGATCCTGACTTTGTGAAGCACCCTCAGCTAATGGTGTCACAGCAAAACGTCGCAGTTTGCTTTTCACAGAGTGACAAATTACTTGTGCAAAGCCATTACAGGGTGCTGCACCCTCACTGTTTATCTTTGCATGGGACTCTGTCTCTGTCACTCAGATTATTTCTGTCCACCTATCTTCCACCACCTCTCCTGTTTCTTGTTACTCTCTAAGTCTCCCTATTAAACTTTCATTCTCTCTGTTTTTGTGTAAATTTTGGCTGATTTTCACAACATTTGGTGGATTTTTAGAAAATGTAAAAGGTTGTCATTGTATGGCAGAAAAGCTAAAAACTTGAGGGAGTCCTTGCACTTTACAGCTTATATTATTTTTTTAATGTCTAAAATCTGTCTATCATCATTGTCATTGGTTAATCAAGTGTGACTACTGTAAACAGGAATTCTTGTGCAACTTTGTGATTTAAAAGGACATAGAGCTGAAAAAATATAAAATAAGCATAACTTAATTTTATCACGCTGTGATTAACAGTGTAGCATTCAAACAACATGTTGGCTTACAGCAGTGTGTTAGGGCCACTAAGGGAAAAAAAGGGAAAAAACTTAAAAGTTTTCTAAATTTCTGACCTCCGAAAGTTTAAAATTTGCAAGAAAGAAATTTGTAACCTTTCAAATACTGAAGTTTCAAACCTTTTTTCTAGTAAATTTCTGAGACTAATCTCAAAATTTCTGATGTTTTCTGACAAATCAGGAATTTTCTCTAGAAAAAAATTCTGAATTTTTGTAGAAAATATTTGAGTTTGAAATATATTTCCAAACTCAAAATGTGTAATTTTGTCAGAAATTACACAATTTGTTTTCCAGAATATTTCTGAGATTAATCCCAAAATTTGAATCTGCAAACTCAGAAATTCGAAGTTACTTCTGGAAAACATCTGGACTTAATTGTGAAATTTCTGAGATTTTTGTGGCAGATTTTTGAAGTTTCAAACCCAGATATTTCCAATTTTTTTTTCTACAAGATTCATGAGATTAATACCAAAATTTGAGTTGTTTTTTTTAAATTTTGTTTTATTTTATTTTATTGTGGAAAATTTTCAACTTTTCAAACTCAGAAAGTTACAAAATTTCTGAGTTTTCTAGAATTTTCTTGACTCTTCAAACTAACTCTTCAAAATTTAAAAGTTTTTTTCTGGAGAATTTCTGGACTTAATCTCAAATTTTTTTGTGAGATTTTTGTAGCAAATGTTTCACTTTCCAAACTCAGATATTTCCAAGTTTTTTTCTAGAAATTTCTATGATTAATCCCAAAATTTCTGAATTTTTTGGCGCAAGTCTACTCCCTTTTTACTCTCATTCGCCGTCGTAGTACCTAACGTTAAAAAGGTAGTATGACCTTTACCTGACACCCGTTGCCATGGTTACCCAATGGAAACGGGTAACCATGGCAAACTGTGAATGTTTTCAGGTCAGCCCGCTTTTTGCAGTCAAGTTTTATTTATCTATCTCTCTATGTCTCTATAGAGGTTGAGATTTGGGTTGTTTTGTTTTTTGGGGTTTGGAGGGTTTTACGTCATGCCAGTGGGGGTTTTTTTCAAGCTGACAAAAACACAAACAACGTATTAAGAAAACAAAAAACTGCTTGAAAGTGTCAGTCAGATCTGGCAGCTCTTCGCCAGCCAGACAGAGGGACAGGTGCATGCTGGTGATGTGTTTGCGTCTCTCTGCCAGCTTTCTTCTGGTCCCCACCTCCCGAGGCAGGAACATGTCACTCCCGCTCTCTTTGTTGCCAGATTTAACAACCCTAGTTGTAGCTGCAGATATTATAGTGTAGCAACTGGGGAATGTGAGGCTAACGACTCGAGGATGTGGGCCTAATCGAGCCTGAAGCAGCCACCGCTCCTCCCCTGAGTTCCAGCTGGGACTCCATTTTGTGCCTTTTTTTGGCTGCAGGTGCTACGTCACTGCTCAAAATTCAACCCACTCTCCTCCTCCATCTCCGTTTTCCTCCTTCCTGTTCACCTTTATGCTCCCGACCTTGACGGAAAGGAGCATCTGGACTTTCTCACCCACAGCAGCTTGTAATCTCCACCAATCATTGACCTAATGGTGCACGTAAAATGCGTTTGAACTGGTGAAATTGGGTTCGCCTGAGCTAAACCTGCTGTACAACAAAGCAGCGGCCTTGTTATGTAAAGGATTATTAGGACTGTAACGGAGCCAAAGAGCTCAGACTGCCGAGTAAACAGAGTCAGAGAGTCAGATTAACGGTTTATATTCGTTTGTAATTATTAATTTGTAAAAGTACAGGATGTTTTTGTTTACTATGAAAAAAAAATGTTAATACCTCTGTGATCATTCATTTTATTTCAGGATATGTTTATTTGTAAAATAATTCCTTATTTTCCATCCTTTTTACAGTGATTTTCTACTTTTTGTTGTTGGTTGGTTGGTTGGTTGGTTGGTTGGATGGATGGATGGATGGATGGATGGATGGATGGATGGATGGATGGATGGATGGATGGATGGATGGATGGATGGAATGAATGAATGAATGAATGAATGAATGAATGAATCCATCTAAGCTGCTGGTTGTTTCCTATGGAGAGCCAATAACATCCTGAACATCTAGAATACCCACTTAACTTCTATCTAACATCTATCACCAAAATATATGACAAATATTCAGTTTAAATTGAGTTTCTTCCTCTAATATTTTCCGCTAACACAATAGATGCTCTTTATTAGAACTGGTGAACGCTTCAGACACCTGTCTCTATCACTAAGCAATCAAAGAAATCCTCCCTCAAAGCTTTTTAAGCCAATTCTTACTGACTGCAATATGGCGGCATGTGGTTGACCAGTAAATGAGCCACCAGGGGGCAGTGTTGCATCCAGAACAACCGTTAGCTGGATTCTCCGTTAGCTGGAAAACCTTCAAATAAGTCTCTTTTTTCCAATTTTTTTGTTGGTTTTCTGTTTGTTTGTTTTTTTCCTCACTTCCTAAGCAGCCAAAAATACGCAGGGAACATGTATTAATTGTATTTGCGCTCCACTGTTTTAAAACGGCGAACAATAATAGATGCTAATCTCAAATCATCACAATTACAGCGTTTTCTGCTCGATCAACAAGTCCGGAGGGGCTCTCCATCTGGTTGTCATTGATAAGAAACTAACTGCAGGCTGCTGGATAATAGTCTAGCAAGCTTGAAAGCAGAGAAGAAGAAGGAGGAAGAGGAGGGGGAGCATCATGCATTCTCGGGGACCCCATAGACCAAAAAAAAAAAAAAAACCCGGCCTCCTCAATGTGAATGATGGGGCTGGAGGGGGAGGGTGGGGACGACATGCTGACAAACATAATTCTGCATGAATGTGGGGAACAAGATGGCTGCAGTGGATGTCAGTCACAGCATGTTTGCAATAAAATCTGTGAGTCACATAGTGAGGGATGCGAAGCATAAAGCGACCTATTTCTGCTCGGTTGTAGAAAATATACTTTAATAGGCAAAGAAATTATAAAATACACAATGCTTTGTTTCTCTGCGACAAACTGGCGACCTGTCCAGGGTGTACCCCGCCTCTCGCCCGGAATCCATGGATGGATGGATGGATGGATGGATGGATGGATGGATGGATGGATGCTTTGTTTCTAATTTATAAGCATTTTCAAAGCTGCATCAGGTTCTGATCTGGTTCTCTCCCCAGAAACTAACCTGCGGACTCGTGTGACGCAGAGTGACGCAGACAAACGTGCAGAAATGACGTCACGAAGGAACCCCAACTCCACCGTCCAATCAGAGTTGGTTTCTGGCCCAGTGACGCAGGAGATATGAAAGGCACTTCGATCTGAATTTTTATTGGTTTTCCTTTTTTCTTTTAGTTTGATACACAAAAAGTCTGGAAACATCTATTTCCTTATTTATTTCAATGTTTTGGCTTCGTATACTTTGTCTTCAAGGTTACACTGGGGAAAAAAATCTAACTATAATGTCTCGTTTCTATAGTATATATATTAGTACTTAAAATAAGACAAAACTAACTTACAAGGGACTTTTCAGCAAGATACGAGCTTGTTTTAAGTCAATGATTTCTTAATATTGGTTTTTAAAAAGTACTTATTTCAATACTTTAAGATATTAACATGATTTATATGACTAATAAATAAATAAAATGCCTAAATTATAATTTGAGCGCAAATCAAGAGTTGAGAAATTATAATGCAAAGTCTCTAGGTATGAAACTAAACTATCGATCTTACCATGCTAGTATCAATCCAATACTTGGTATCGATATCATCAATATTACATGAAAAATCTGCAAATTTTTCATGATTAATTTGGAGTAACATTCCAAAGAAATCTGCAAAAACTGAACCGTGAATAGTGCGGTGCGTTTTTGTTTTGGGAACTTTTGTCTGTTAGCTCCAGGCTACAACAATTCTTGTAGCCTATTGCTAACACTCCTTTATTCAACCCACAGAACAGCATTAAAAACGTACAACAGTCGAGATGCTAACCAGCTTTTTCCATACATGCTAGGCTACATGACGGTGGGGCATTGTCTCCATGGTTACTAACGGTTAGACACGTACCTCCTCCATAATGCGATATTTGATATCTTTAATTATACTTTCTTATAAATTATATGTATACTAATCTATATTAAGCAAAGGGTCCATTTCATTAATATAAACCCACCTTATGGAAAAAAAATAAACAACAAGAAAAAACAACAAAAGACATCAGCTCACCAACTTGATGCAAAACTCCTAACAGGACTTACATCACAACTCCTACTCGCTGCTCTGTTTGGACTGTGAGTCACTGTTTGGTCCGCTCAAGTGCAAGTCATAAAATCTGCTGATTGCACTCATGTGGGATAAAAGGAGTTTGGGTAAAAATGGTCAAAACCACTTTACTGGTTGAGTTGTATTTTCTGTGTTTAGTTAGATTTATGGAAAAGGTCGGGTTGTTTTCAGTCAAGGTTTAACTTCAAGTACAACAGAACATGTTTTCTGATTGAAGATGGCGCAAATGAGTAAAAGTTTATTTTGTTTAGCAGGAAATTTGCATCACTCAAAAAAAATCAAATTAGTGGATAGTAGCTATAAGACTCAACTAAAAAACAAATACATTTATTTTGTTATGAATAAAAGCACTTTCATTGGTGATTACAATTGTTTTCTGTTTTGTTTTGAGGATTTTTGTTTGTTATTAATAGTGCTGCTGTGTTAAAACAGTAACGTTTCCTGGTCAGATTCTTGTTAATCACACATTTCTTTGCTTTCAATGTCTGCTTAACTTCTAAACAAACAGAAACAGAAAAATTGTGAATAAATTCAAGTCAATAGCCCATAATTTTACCATTTTATTTTTCTAACTTCTAATAGCATCTAGCTTTATGAAAAAGTCTTAATAATTGTACACATTTTAATAGAAGAATTTCATTTTTGTTCTCCCCCCAAGCCCCCAACGGATTTAATCATGATGACTTGATTATTTGAAATAATTGTGAACTGGAATATGCAGACTCAAGAAAGGCAATTTGTTGAAAGTACGGCACAGTCAAAGCAGTAATTAATCCAAAACTGTACAAAATTAAACACATTTTGCATTGTCTGTAAATATGTTAACCACACAATTGGTATAGTTTTTCCTTACCCTGGTTCAAATTTTGTAAAAAAAGTATTTGTTTATGTGCGTCTTTTTATTTATTTCTAGAATTGTATATATAAAAAAAGCTAAAGTGGCTAAGTGAAAAATACGCAGAATGGACCAATTTTGTTATGCGATTAACTAATTAATCGTAAGAATAATTGATAGGTTCATCTATTGTATATGTTTGTATTCAAATAATGAGGATTTTTTTTCCGTCGCATAGTGGACGGACTGCAAACTGTGCAACTTGCACAACAAAGCAGCAGCAAAGCGTGTCGACATAACGTGCAAGGTCGTTCGGTCAGCCGAAGAAAGGAGTGCCAAAATGGCGCATCGCACGTACGCGGCTCTGGTAATGATAGCCTAATGATCTTTATATCAACTGTGCATTCCCAATGTTCATTTCATTTGCCCATGATGTCCTATAGAAGACAGCTGGGGACGTCACGGTCCGGCGCTTCGCCACAATGCCCAGCCATTGACGCAAACCACGGGCCCGTCAGTCATTCACGCCACGTCACTGCGGACACAATAGCATCATCAGTGGCCTTATTCAATCAGTCTTCACAGGCGGCGCCTGGCTTGGCTGCGGCAGAGCAGAGCCGTCCAAGGATCTGCATCACTGGAGCATCAACAATCAGAGCAGCGCCTCCTTAAATCTCCTTCAAGTGTTCTCTGATTTCTGCTGATTGGGTCTGACGCGCTGCCGTCGCTGCACTGGCCGCTCTCAGCGTGTTTGGTCAAGCAAACACAGAAGGACGATGTTTTTACTGCGTGAATGTGGAGCTGTAGCAACCAGATGAGACGAGGGGTGCGTTTAAAGTCTCTCTGTGTGACCTACATGAGAATTTACCTGCTAACGCAGCAGGGTGCGTTCAGGTACAGGAGGCTGTACTGCAAAAACACAAAATTTGACTGTCTTTGTCTCGTTTCTAGTGCATGTCAAGAACATTTTAGCAGCATATAAGAGCTTGTTTTAAGTCAATTGTTCCTTAATATTGGACTTTACTCAATTACATTTACTTGAGAAGCTTTTTTGAAAAAAAATATACTTTTAGGAGTACTTTTATGTTTAGACATTTTTTTCATGTTTTAAGTGAAATAATCTGCCAGTGGAACTAGCACCTCTTTCCCATATTCAGGAATAATTGACTTAAAATGAGCTCATCTTGCTGACAAGTTCTTTGTGAGTTTGTCTCATCTTTTTTCAAGTGTGCTAAGATATTTGCAATAGAAACTGGACCAAAAATATTTGCTAAAATTTAGGGGGTTTTGCAGCGGTAACATTGATTTGGGCATGCTGCATTCACAGAGTGTCAGACAACACAGATCAATGCCCTTATCAGTCAATCAATCTGCCTTAATGAACTGCAGTGTGTCCTTCAGGTCGCAATGTCGCATCGAAATGCAAAAGGAAAAGCTTAAAGGTGTTATATTATGCTTCCTCGAACAGGTTAGGATACATCTATGTGTGATACAAACATGTTCAATACATTTTTGTGTACAAAATCATTTTTAGATAATGAGATTTTAGTCTCTTTTAGGGCCTCTTGTCACTTTAGATCCAAATAAGCTTCTGCTGGCCACACCTCCACATTCAATGTTTACACTGGCTACAGAGAGATGCACAATTATACAACTGTACATCTTTGAAAAGTAGAAGCGGAGCCTCCTGCACAACCCTCAGGAATGCAGCAAGTGGTTTCTGGATGGTAAATCAACAACAAAACTCTTGTCTTTTCCAGCAGCCATTTTAAAGCAGATACATAGGTAAAATCAGCTGACCAAACATTCCGGAAGCCCGGTTTTGGTTGCTAGGTAACAGGCTGGGCTTGGCTGGGGTTGCTAGGTGACTCAACAATCTGGAGGTTTTTGAAACGTCTCATTTTCCGGATACCAAAGAACCTTAAGTTATTGCCAAAAATGGCTCTGTGTGTTTTTTTAAGAGTTGGAATTTTTTTTTTTTAGAACCAAATGAAAAACATAAAAATATGAAAAAAATATGAATTTTCCCTAATTTGTTCTCTTTTAATCATTCAAGTGTGGTTACAATCCAAAGGCTTACCATTTAATTTTTTTTAAATGACAAAATCTGAATCCAGTTAGCTTTAATGGAAACACTTGCTGTACCAAATGACACTGTGAAGACATTTATGATAACAGTGTAGAGTTCAGTGCGAGGGCCTGATGAGACAAAGCTGAACTACTTGTTCGTCAGTCCAGAACCACTTCAGTTTCAACAACATAATTGTCCTCAAGCCTTTTATTAGTGTTCTGATTCCCAGCGTTTCATCTGTCAGAGGAGCTGGGCTGAAAACACGTCTGAGAGCGGCGCCTTTCATCTCAGGTAAGACACTGTTTTTATAAAACTCTTCTAAAATATCACTGCTTTCAGTGTTTTATGAGCATTTGAGTCACTATTCAGGTTTCTAGGATATTCTGCATAAAAATCAAACCAGTTATATTATGTAATTATGTGCAAAGATATTTAACTTTAGTCAAATGTGCCATCAGGTTTGACCTTATAACTGTTAAAAGGGAAACTAGGTTCAGCTTAAGCTTTGCAGGAGGATTACTGAATCGTGTCCCCATCCTGTGCGTGTCGTAGGATGACACGTTGTGCTGAGGCATCAGTCAGCGCAAATACTGTTTTTCCTCGAGTGTTTTTTCTACAGCAGTATGTAGGTTACCTGTCAGGAAATTAAGCTTATTAACGGTTTATGTAATGTGTCATACGCCATGCTGAGTTGCCTGATATTTCACGTAACTCAAAGATTTGTGGTAAGAGATTATAACTAGAGAGGACCAGGTTTGGCACTTTATGCTATTTTTTTCATAGAGAAAAGATATATCTGGATACTAGAGCTGCAACGATTAAATTAGATATTGATTAATAAAACATTCTAACGATTAATCACTTAATTGGGTAAAAAAGAAAAGGTCACAGTCTACAGATTTTTTATTTGGGAATGTTTTATAGAATATTAGAGAGGCATTAAAATGCAAATAAACAATTAATTTCCTTTTTTTTAAGTAAGAAAATAAAAATTTTATTGCCTAGAATTCAACAACATAGGATTCCTTTAGTTTTGATCATTTGTAGTAAAAGGATCTGCAGCTAAAAAGACTCTTTAACATCACCTTTCTGTTTGATTTAACATCAGTACAGTTTCAGACTGATTTATTGATTATTTTTACATTTATGGATTAATATTTGAGTAGCAAAAATTGTTTAGTAGGAGGTGAAGATAAAAGTATGTCACTTGAGGAATTCTGGGTAAAACATTTTTACAAAAGTTTTTTTAATCTTATATGCAAAACATCTTTTTTGTACAGTTTTGGCTTAATTGCAGCTCTGAGAATGCCGTTCTTTCATCAAATAGCCATACATTTGAGTCTGTATACTCCAGTTAATGATTAATTGGTTACTAAATTAGTTGGCAATTAGTTCAATAATTGGTTAATCATGATTAATCGTTTCCGTTCTACCAAGAACGAAGTTCTGCAGTAAACTGAAAACTGCTATAAAACCAGTGACCTTGTTAAAAAGGGGAGCTAGTTTGGTTTTTAGTACAATTTTGGCTTAACTACAACTCAGATATATCGTTCTTTCATGAAATAGCCTTATTTTTCTCTCAGTTAACAATTAATTGGTTACTAAATTAGTTGCCGTTTATTTCAATAATTGATTCATCATGATTAATCGGATTAATCATTACAGCCCTAATCGCAATCACAAGTCTGCCATAAACTAGAAACTGCTGGAAATCCAGAAACCCTCTCTAAAATGAACCTAGTTTAGTTTTTTTGTACAGTTTACTGCTCAGATATATTGTTCTTTCAGCAAATGTACTTCTGTATACTCTAGTTAACAATTAATCGGTTACTATATGAGTTGACGATTCTTTAGATAATTGATTAATCAAGATTAATCTGATAAATCGTTTAATCCCTAACAGGAACAACAGAGTCTCATATCTGCCATGAACTGGAAACTGCAGCATCACCAGTGACCCAGTCCAAAGTGAAGCTAGTTTAGTTTTTTTGCACAGTTTTGGTTTAATTATGGCTTTGACAATGTTGGTCTTTCAGCAAATTTCCTTTTTTTTCAGTTTGCTTACTCCAGTTAACAATTAATTTGTTTAAATTCTACCAGGAACCAGAAACCAATGACGCTGCCCAAAATAAATCCAGTTTATTTTTTTGTAGTTCTCAGATATGTTCTTTCTTTTTACGCCTGTAGTTAACAATTAATCAATTACTAAAGTAGTTGATGATTATTTCAATAATTGTTTAATCACAATCAATCTGATTAATCCTTTGAACAATTAATCATTCCCAGGGAAAAATGGTGAGTTCTTATTGGTGCTTTTTGATAAAAAAAAACAAAAACATTTTCCTTCTTTTTATTGATTTGCTGACAATATCTACATACCCATAACTATAAATGGTGCGTTCTCTTTGTACTCTGTGAGAAATACAAGAACACTTCCTGAACTTGGATATTTGACTATCAATTTCTACTCATGAATATGTTTTTTGGTGCCTATTAACATATAAAATGAAGAGTAATGCATTATTATTGGTATATAGTAGCTATACACGTCATTAATTACCAAATTCCTCTTCATAAACCTCATGTGAAGCCCAAATATGGCCCTGTGTCACATCATCAGCACCCATGAAGCTCTGTCAAAGCATCAACATTTGACAACCGTGTAATATAAACAGGTTAAATAATGAGGTGGGGGCAGGGAGGCTCTGTACACCAGTCTGGACCTTTGTCTGCTCTAATCATGCAGCTAGCATAGCCGTCGGTGCATCTCCATCCTTGGTCTGAGTCCAGCGTTCATGAGCCATTTGTAAAGCAGCAGAGCAGGAAATGAGGTTGGAGCTCTGCAGTCGTCGGAGCCTGGAGGAGTCATGCCAGATACGCCGCGCCGCTCCCACACAGACGGCAGCCGGGGTCAACAGGGATGGCTGGGGGTGTGAATACAGGAGAAGTGATAGCAAACTGGTGTTAATGGACAAAGACATCTTTGTTCTCCAAATTTATTACAGTAGAAACGGAGGTTCCCTGAAGCGAAGTTATTGATGAGACGCTGTCCAGTGTTTATCCTCTGTGAGGATTGGGAGCAGCACTCTGACTCGACTGTTGTCTGGTTTCTTCTTCTGTGTCTAAAGTCTTCTTCTTGTCTTATTTTCATGGCTCCTTTCCATTTTAGGTTCTGGAGCTGATAACTATGTCATTATTATTATTATTATAAAAATTATTACAGTTAAAGCTCCAGTTTTCTACGTAATTCCTACAATTGTCACCATAGTGACAGTTTGTTATGAAACAGATAATCAGTCTCTGAGCCACTATTGCTGTCTGAAGAAATTAACCAATCAGAGCCAGGAGGCGGGTCTTAGAGCTGTCAATCAGCGGTGTGTACTCACTAATGCTAATCATAGAGAAAAACTCACCATTACAGGAAAACTGTCAATCTGCCATCATCGGTGGCCATGCTAATTAGCATTAGCATTCACAACAAGGTGTGCTAGCTGCATCGTAGCAGAGAGAAAGGTGACTGGCAGCGCTAAGATCTGCCTCCTGGCTCTGATTGGTTGTTTCTGAATAGTACTGGAAGAAGGCAGATGAAATTGATTTTTTTCACAGATTATCTGTTTCATATAAACATGTAAAAAAACATTTTTTATATATAAAAGTCACAGACTGCAATTTTTAAAGAGAACATATTGATAAAACTACCTAATAACACACTGTTAAAATATTAATGAATATTAAGTATGTCTAATCATTTTATGAGATTATCTTCAAATTAAATTCAAACATTTGTCACCTTCATATAATTTGTTAGAGTACACATAAAACTGCTGTGATTTGATTGACAAAATAATATTCTATTCAATTCAGAGGGCCACATAAAATTTTGGGGTGGACCAGATTTGGCCCATGTGCCTTGAGTTTGACACATGTGAGTTAGCTCAATGTTCTCCTGCAGCCCATTTCAATAGGTGTGGTGTTCCACAAGGATGTGTATTCACTCCTTTGGTATTCACACTATATTTTTGTCTTTGGGTCTGTTGTTTGAAAATGTATTTCTGTTTCTACGCTGACGACATCCTATTCTCTCTGTTTAGTAAATAAAAGGACTTTAATATAATTATTAGGAAAATTGTTTTCATTATTATGCTGATGATGTGATATTCTCCTTTCTCAGTAAAATTATGTGGTTATAATCAACTGAAACCTTTTTTCTGAGTTAGTTTTAACTTTTTTGACCTCAAAGTAGTTATAATTCACTGAATGTTGTGTTGAGATCAACTATTGACTTCTCTTTTAATCAGGATAAGTAGAATAATGAGTTAAATAATTGAGAGGCTGTGATTTTGGATGGGCTAGCTTAAGACATTTGACCAATTTTTCATCTAACATTAAATCCTTTAGTGATTAAACCAAAAATATTGAATCGAGTCGACACCAGTTACCTAAGAGCATCTTACGTGATTTTTCTGGTTGGAGTTTGGTTTGGAAGGACATGCTTCAGAGTATTTGGGGGGGAAAATAATCATGGTGCCATCTGTTAGTCCGAATGATGAATTATCAGCTTCACTGGCACAGCAATTAATTTCTGATAGTTTGAGCAGAATCAATCATTTGCAGAAAGGAAACCAGAGTTGCATGAATCGCTTTCCCCGCTCAAACAGGGAGAACGATAATTGAGCAAAGTTTTGTCGGATTAAGGGTGTCATTAATGTAAACAAATAAGACAACTGAAGGGAAAAATCACCTTATTTCAAGGATAATTTCAGTCAAAACACTGGTACGGGCAGTTTTTCATAATTACTATGCTGTTATATTCTGTCCAACACATTCTACATTGTTTTATTACAAAGGTTCCAATTTACAAACTGAGCAAAAGTCTTTGGTTGTCGTCATTTCAGCGTGTTAAAGTGGTTTGATTATAATGTGGCATTGGATTTTCCATTCATTCATAAATCTATCTGTCCATTTTTCATCAATTAATCCATCCATCCTATGGTTACGTCCATCCATCCACTTTTATCATCCATCCATCCATCCGTTTCTCATCTATTTATTGGTTATATCCACCCATTCATCCACTTTTTCATCATCCATCTATTTTTTCACCTGTTCATCAATGAATGAATGAATGAATGAATGAATGAATGAATCAATCAATTTTTTCAACCATCTCTTCATCCAGTAAAATATTCCAATTTCTCTAAACCTTATTCGAGGATTTTATTTTCATTATCTTTATATATGACCTTTATATTTTGCCCATGGAGTGTAATTCTGTAAACATTTTTTTCTTCTTCTTCTTCTATTCTCAACTTATTTCCATCCACACCCAGAAACGGTGAATCCTCCTGGAGTATCCGGTGTGTTAGCGGGGTTAAACAGCAGCCCTGTTAGCCGGACTCTCCGGTCCGGTTCGGTCCGGCCCGGCCTCCCGCCGCCACCGGCCCCCGGTGTAATGGGACACCGCTAAGCGATGCTGAGAGCTCCGCGTGCCGTCATGGCCTGTTACACCTGCCCCGCTCCCGGCTGCTGCTGCTGTTAGCTTATCTTCCGCCGGGCTAATTTATCAGAATCAGCCGACATGCTAACCAATTACTTAAGCTAATTACTGGACTCTAATAACTCAAATATGCTCACCTTAGTTTTGATCTCTAATATATAAAGAAGGAGCTGGGACCCATGCGTTGCTAGCATGTTGAATCACTTAAAAAACTGTAAGTATGCTGATCTTTTTAAACTTATATATCTGTGTATTTTTTGGCAAGCCGCATGTTTTCCTTTCTTTCTTCGTCCATACCTCCTTCATTTGGATTCCTTATTTGCAAGTACTGGGAGTGGCCCAGCTGAACTGCATGCTTACAGTGTTTGTTTCCAACTATCTTGGTGACTTTCTTTGCTTTATTAATATTATTTTTCTCAACTCCAACCGTCAAAGGTCAGTAAATTAATCTTGGTCTTAATATTTGAATCAAGTAATAGTAGTAATATAAATTTGATCACTGTTCAGAATTAAATAACTGCTAATCTTTTATTCTAAAATATGTTTACCGTTGCATTTAACATCACTTTGGTCTGATTTTATTTGTCAACAGGTGATAAATTGAACATTTTTGATTGTACTAAAAGGAGTTAAAGTTAATTTTGCTTGCAGATGTTTCTTATGCCAAGTGATCTGAAAATTATGTGTTATTTTTTATCCAAATACTTATAATAATATAAACATTATATTATTAATCAACATGAGTCTGGTTAGCTCTAGCACTCTTCTGAAAGACATATATAAAACAAGAGAGAACCAGCTAAATATTGAAGCATTCGGCTATCAGTATCTTCTATAAGCAAGAAATACAAAGAAATTAAACACTAAATCACAGCTAACTTTTCATTAATGGCTTCCTCCAAAACTAAACACAGATGCAATTGTTTTTATTGCATAAAAGCATTGTTTAACATTGCATTAAACAATGCATTGTTTATCCATTTTAAAAAACTGTGCTATTTAATCTGTTTATACAGTGTAATAGCTCTATCTGGAGAAAGAGACGTAGCTAAATACGTGACATAGTCACTGTATTTAGTCCGGTTTAATTGGGAACTAAAATTGCAACATTTTGAGTTGGTGCATTTTGCTTTCACACTGCACTGTGTCAAACAATCCAAACTAATTGAGATACCTGTTTCCCTCCTCGCCTGTGGTGGCGCTGCATCAAGAACAACTGAAGGAAATGACACAAAAACCTCTGAAGAAGACACTAAGCACAACTTCCTTCTTCACAATATGTAAACAAAAATGAGAGTCAGGTTTTAGTGTTTGAAGGATTTCTATTTTGTCTTTGGTAAAAGACCACAAGCTGTTTCTCCCGTTAGCGCTAATTTAGCGTGTTTGTTTACCCAGAATGCCCTGCACTATAGTTTGCTTCCTTCTTTTGGAGCCATCTCAGGTTCGCTTGGCGTTCACATGTGCATTCAAACTGCACCAGAGTTCACGTCAACCAAACAGACTGAGATTTGTAAATGAACCAGAGTTTGATGTTTTGGTCCACAATTTGATTAGATTTTTGTACAGTTTTGGTTTAATTACTGCTCAGATATGTCTTTTCTTTTTACGTGCGTAGTTAACTATTAAATGATTACTAAATTAGTTGACAATTAATCAAGCCCAGGCAAAAATGGCGAGTTCTTATTGGTGCTCCCTAAACAAACCGGACTTTCTAGACTAACAAAGTAAAGTTTGATTAAAATGTCTGTGGGAATATGTGGTAAAACACTGTTTTTCTCAAAAAGATAAACAAAGAGTGCAAACAATTCATGGCAACAGCTCCACCAATGGGAGTACTTTCTATAAAAAGGAAAATGAGGAAGTTACATTTATTTGCTCACACAATTTAGCATTCCTTATTTGAAATCTTTCAAGTCCAGGCCTAAAGAGTAAATCAGTTAATGACAGCAATACGCCATCAATGGCTCTGTCCAAAAACACAAAGAGACAGTTTAAAACACAACCACTGAACAAGGAGCTCTTGCTACAGCAGCAGTGGCACAGTCCATATTTCATACGTTTTAAAATCTTTTATTGTTGTTTTAAAAAGCCCAATTGTGTCTGTTTATACAAGAGACACAAGCTGAGCCTTACATGTGTAGCTCATTATATGTGCACTTGTACACAGGCTGTGGTTAAAGCCACGTCCCAACACAGTTAATGAAAAGCGACATCCAGCCAGCGCTGCAGGGCATACAGGGTTAGATAGCCCCCCTTACCCCCCACACACACATACACTCACCCCCGCACACACACCCCCACATGCCCACCCCCACACACAAACGCACTCCCACACACACACGCAGTCTTCTCTGAGGGATTATTTCCTTGCAGCCTGCTTGTGCTCTGGTTGGAGGTGTCCAGTGTGAGTCTTCGGGTTTCGTCTTCCTGTCTCATGTGTCAAAGCATGTTGACACATGCAGAGGCAGTGATGCATTATGGAAGACGTCCACAGATTGCTCAGTGCTGCACAATACCTACACAGGGATTCACATCATAGGAGTCTAATTGCTCTGTGCAGATAAAGGCTGGCGACATTTCTGATAGATAATCGGTTAGTTTTATCTTCCTACATCCACAGATGTATTTATATTTGAATCATTGTGATCATAATTTGCTTAAAGGTGACCTTTTATGCTTCCTTGAGCAAGTTAGCATAGATGTATGCTAGCCTGAAAAACATGTTCATTACATTTTATTTTCTTGCAGAAAATTATACTTAGATAATGAGATTTTATTTTATTTTGAACTCCTGTTAGAATGATGTGTTTTAGGGCTTCTGTCACTTTAAATCCAAAAAGGTGCTGCTGGCCATGCCCCCCAACTCACTCGCAGAGGAAAATGGCTGCAAACAAATTTGCAATTATACAACCATACATCTTTGAAAAGCATTAGTAGAGCCTCCCACACAACCATGAAGTATCTCTGAAAACTACGTCAACAACAAAACACTATTATTTTCCAGCAGCCATTGTACAGTGCATAAGGGTGGGCATTTATCGTATCTTTTATAATTTAGTGTGAAAGTGGTCTGATCATAATTAGAATTTGGATTTATTGTTGTCTCAATAAATTTTATTTAATGATGTTAAATAAAATACAAAAATGATCAGGAATATTATTTTTTACTGTTTTCTCCACTATTTGTTCCACAAAAGCACCAGTAAAGGTCAGTAAGTTTGAAAAAAAAATTTTTTAATACAGTTACTATGTGCAGTTTAGATATATAAATCACACTCCTTTAAGAAAGTGGCATCCTGAAGTTTATTTCACAAGGGAGTGTTTTTCCAAGACCAATATTTGTGTTTGCGGCGCTATAAATGCTGTGCCAGTCACAGTTAACTAAAAAATAAATAATAAATAGCTTTTTACTCATCTATATGATCATAATAGCAACACAAAATATTGTAATAAAATTCTACGTTCATATTGCCGAACCATGTACAGCGGTGAAACAGTGAGAGGCTTCTTCAAAGCCGCTGTAATACAGACTGCTAGAGGAGATTTTTCCTGCCATCACCATGTACGATAACTCTTTGAAGAATCTTGAGTTAAGACGAGTTACAGCAATATTTACATTCCCTTTGGGATCAATAAAGTATTTTGGAATTGAAAACATGCTTGAGCTCCACTTGGGTTGCTAGGTAACGGAACTGAGCTTGGCTGGGTTTGCTAGGTAACAGCGGAATGTGGCTTTAGCAATTGAAAGATTTTTAAACAACAAAAATGAATAAGTTGTTGCCAAACTTATAAACGCTTGAGTTGTTTTTAGAAGCAGTAGAACCCAAATGGAACATATTCAAAATGTGAGTTTTGCTCCTTTAAGGAGGAGATATCTGGACATCCAGATGGCCTTTTGCTGCAATGCATGCTGAACAGCTTTCCTCCCCATATGAATGGGTGTCTATATGGGGAAAGGCTCAATGCTGCAACGCAGGCTAATTCCTGTTAATCCCGCTGCAGCTCCTACTACTTACTGAAGGTTTCCAATGGCAGCCCAGAAGCAGGGGAATTGCTGGTGAGATTAGCTCCCGTGTTAGCTCCTCCTCTGCAGTTTTCACTCACGGCCAGGCCGGCCCAGCCCAACACTGCTAACCTTTCGCTCAGAAATGGATTAATTTTCAAAATGTCTCATTTCAAATTGGGAGAATAATGTAAGTAAGTGTGAGTCACCTTTTCAGATATTCAATTTTTTTCTAAATAGACAATTGATAGATGGGAATCTAAGAGCAAAACAAAAATGTATACCCTTGAGAGAAATCTATTTATTTGAAAGTGTTGTCAAGGTCGAAGCAATGTTTTTATTTTGTTTGTTGGTCTTCTTTTCTTGAGTTTACCATTTAAATTTGTAGATTTCACATTTTTATTCTTGTCTTGAGGATTTTCCAGTAAATGTTTTAAAATAAAGGTGGCATTAATTGATTGCTCTGTGCATCTAAATATGCATCTCACCTGTCAAGCATATAATTAAAATCGAGTGTTTGACTTGCTTATGTAACTGCCAGAAGCTGGATGTCTCCTAAAATAACCCCTACTTATCCACAATAATGTGCAAAAGTTTTAAACCATCTCCTATTTCATTAAATACTGCTTTTTGTCATCCAGACTCTCTTGTTCTATTTTATAGTCATTCTTTCAATATTTCCAAAGGCTCTCAAAATGCGTTTCACCTTTTTTAGGCAGTGTATTCCTCCAGTTTTTAGCTAATAGCTGTTTAGGAATCAATTGAACTGAGTTGATAAAAAACCTGCTGGCACCGAAATGTCTAAAAATCCATTTGTGAAGTTATCTATAATGCCTTGACACAACACTGGTTTATTCATTGGGCTTAAGAGCCTTCATATGTCATAGGTCGCGGTTAAGTGGCTTAGTGGACACAAATAAACAAACAAAACAAATAAAAAAGCCATTCCAAATCTGCTTGACTTCTGAAATTGGTATAAAACAAACAATCTGACAACCATTTTGAAAGGCTAGAGTGTCTTTGGAAGCAAAGATTTTAACAGCTGACTGTTCTTCCTGTTTCAAGAAGTTCAATGACAGTAGTTAGACCAGAGGTGACCAAAGTCAGTGTCCTCCATGTTTTCTTTCTTTGTGTTTTCTGAATCAAATGTTGATTTATAAGCAGAACCTCTGCAGAAGTTTAAGATATATGGAGTTGAATCAGCTGTTTTGGAGCAAAGACACATCAGAAACTGTGTGGAGTTTGACATCTGTGGTTTACACAGTTTCAAGAAACATGTTGCACGCTTTCGGGATGCAGTTTTAACAAAGTTTCTACAATTTAGAAGCATTGAGAAACAACTTTTACAGTTTTAAGACAGTTTTAAAGAAGGGCTATTATGCAAAATTAACTTTCTGAAGCTTTATGTCATATTATAACATCCATTATTCCTTCAGAAACATACCAGGAGTGTTGTTTTAACTCATTCATGCATGTTTGAGTAATACTTTAATCTATACTGGCATCCATTTAGGGTACAGAGCAGTCCTCACCCACTTAGCTCCTCCAGACTAGCGGCAGCAGTAATTAGCAAGCACCTGGTGAAACTGCATGTCTGCATGGAGAAGCAAGTTGCGATGACTTGTTGAAGAGGGAGTGTCAGAAAGAGTAGGTGCTTCTTAAAGAGACAGAGACCAATTTCAAGGCATCAGATACATCAAAGCTCTGTTTTCATTGAACAAATAATTGAGAAAATTGGAATTATGAAAAAAAATTTGCTAAGTTTCCGCGTTATTACGAGGTGGTTTTTCAGATGCATCGAAATTAGTGTATTTCGCAAAACTGCAATGGAAACACTTTTTCTGCATCACGAGTCACATGATCACCAATCGGATGTTACCACTGACGGAAAAGACGAAGAAGACGGCAGGAAGTGGTAGAAGGATGATGGTGCATCATGTCTTTTAATGACTTGTCACATGAACAAACTTATTCATGTGTGATTTATTCAATTGAAACAAGCCTATTGCAATTCTTTTCAACTTTAGTGGAATCTCAACAAAGTTTTGCGTTCATTTGTAATTAAAACGCAGTTTATGATGCAAAGTCAAATTTGTTTAAGTTATGATTTATATATGCAGCATTTTTATAACAATTGAAGGATACAATGAAATGGTACAATGTGTCCTGAAAATACATAGACTGCCCATTTAATAACATTTATTCTAAAATTGATGAAGTTATTTTGCTTGATGGTTTGTTCGGATGGCTTTCAATGACTTATGGTTTGATTTATGATATGACCATTTATTAGATTTACAATATTGGTTGAAATACTTTTTTTTCCCATGTGTACTTTGGTTTTAACTTGAAACTCTTTCTTGATATCTGCGCTGAATTCCCTTCCATCTTCTGCCAGAGTAGAACTTCATCTGTGTTGGTTTTTGTTTTGCTTTGTGTTGTGCAGGAGATCTCTCCTGAAAATGTTTCCACAATCAGGAAAATCGATTGTCTTCGACAACTTTCCGGATCCCACCGACACCTGGGAAATCATTGAGACAATCGGGAAAGGAACGTACGGGAAAGTCTACAAGGTTCTGAACAAAAAGGATGGAAGCAAAGCAGCTGTGAAGATACTGGATCCCATTCATGTGAGTCGTAAGTTTGGAAGTTTACTGCAATACCTTTATGTCCTAATAGCTCTTTTTTCCATAAGCCAAATACATTTCTTGTCAGCTGGTGGAGTAGACTTAGCTTTTCAATCTTACAAAAAAAACACCATTGTATTCTTAAAAACTGGAATACAGAGAAGCACACACACCTCCAAATTGCGCCCAGAATCAGTATGTGCTGGAAGACTAAAGGAAGTAAAAACATTAATTTCTACCAAGTATTTTTGGTTTAGTTTCTAGTGAAAATATCTTATTACACTCGAAATAAGACAAAACTAACTTACAAGTAACATTTAGCGTAAATATAGCATATAGGAGTTTGTTGATATTGATGGAAAAAGTATAGTACTGGCAGATTATTTCACTTATAACATTATAACATTATAGCATTTTAATAAGTAAGAATCAACCAGAGGAACTAATATTTATTTTAATCAATAAAAAAATGTTTTAGGTTGTGTATTGTGACAATGATCCGTAAAGGTGGATCTGTTCAGTTTAATTCTATGCTTTATACTCTGAGCGACGTCATGCTTTATTATTTATTTTACATTATATATAAGATTCCTAATTGCACTTTCTGAACTATTTGGAAACAGGTTTATAGTCAATCTATGGTTTTTGTCAGTTTCAGTTTCTTTATTATTTATTTTACATTGGCTGTTGTACTCCTAATTGCTCTGACTGCACAAATTAAACAAACAACATTTTTACATGTTTGATCAAACTTATGTAGCTATTGGTGTATTTAATTGTGCTGCACTGGTGCAGAGTTATCAATTAAATTTGTAATTCAGTAAATTTTTGTTTGTGTTTAAAAAAAAGAAATGTTTTAAGTCAGTTCAGCGTTGTTTTTCTGTATTGGATCGATACGTATACCTCAAATATAGGTAACCTAGGTTTGGTGTTAAAATTACACATTAGATATTCATAAAAGTTGAGAGAAATACTGGCCCATTTAGATTTTTTAGCCTTAATCCATCCCCAAAATAAGGTATAAATACACTTTCCTGATGATTGTCAGGATCTGTGTTTTCTGTGTTCATTTAGAGTTTTTTGTGTCCTTGAGTCTCTTCGTTGTCCTGTCCTCCCCTTGATTGTTCCCAGGTGTGTCTCGTTCTGTGATTACCCTCCCGTGTATTTAACTCCACCTGTGTTCCTTGTTCCTCGTCGGGTCCTCGTCAATGTCTAGTCTGTTCGTCGTCGGTGTGTCTCTGTGCGAGCTGCCGTGTTTCTGGACTTATTTATAATTAAAAATCATCATTTTCATCTGACCTGGGTCCGCTGCGTCTGCCTCACCACCAACACCACACCGCTTCATGACAGAAGGACCCGACCATACCGAACGGTGAGGCTGCTAAAAAATGGACCCAGCTGGAGTGAGGTTCCCTCCAAAAAGGCAGAGCGGAGGGAGGCAGAGATCAAGCAGGGAGGAGACGGAGCTAGCTGAAGCCCTCGCCGACCTGCAGCGGGAGCTATTCCGGGGGACAAGGCTGGTGTTGGCACCCCCCGGATACGGCCCCCGTCGATACCTCCGTCCGGGAAGCCAGCGACCTGAGCCGCCGGTGGAGCTGGCCCCTCGTCGCTTTCCGGAGCCGCCACCTCCGCTGTCTGCCCGGAGACAGCGACGTGAGCCGCCGGCAGACCCGGTCCCTCGTCGCTTTCCGGAGCCACCACCTCCACGGTCAGCCCGGAGACAGCGACGTGAGCCGCCGGCAGACCCGGCCCCTCGTCGCTTTCCGGAGCCGCCACCTCCACGGTCAGCCCGGAGACAGCGACGTGAGCCGCCGGTGGACGCGGCCCCTCGTCGCCTTCCGGAGCTGTCACCCCCGCAGCCGGTTCCAAGGCTTCGCTGCGGCTCGCCCCCGCGGCCGGTTCCAAGGCTTCGCTGCGGCTCGCCCCCGCGGCCGGTTCCAAGGCTTCGCTGCGGCTCGCCCCCGCGGCCGGTTCCAAGGCTTCGCTGCGGCTCGCCCCCGCGGCCGGTTCCAAGGCTTCGCTGCGGCTCGCCCCCGCGGCCGGTTCCAAGGCTTCGCTGCGGCTCGCCCCCGCGGCCGGTTCCAAGGCTTCGCTGCGGCTCGCCCCCGCGGCCGGTTCCAAGGCTTCGCTGCGGCTCGCCTCCGCGGCCGGTTCCAAGGCTTCGCTGCGGCTCGCCTACGCGGCCGGTTCCAAGGCTTCGCTCCGGCGCACCCGAGGCCGAGTCAGCCGGCGTTCCAGCCGGCGTTCCTTCCGAGACTCCCAGTGTTCCTTCCGAGACCCAGACCCCCAGCGCTCCGACTCAGACTCCCTGTGTTCCTCCAGAGACTCCCTGTGTTCCTTCCGAGACCCCGACTCCCGAGACCCTCTACGTTCCTTCCGAGACCCCGACTCCCGAGACCCTCTACGTTCCCTCCGAGACCCCGACTTCCGAGACCCTCTGCGTTCCTCCTGACACCCTGACCTCCAGCGTTCCACCCGAGACCGAGACTCCCTGCGTTCCACCCGAGACCGAGACTCCCTGCGTTCCACCCGAGACCGAGACTCCCTGCGTTCCACCCGAGACCGAGACTCCCTGCGTTCCACCCGAGACCGAGACTCCCTGCGTTCCACCCGAGACCGAGACTCCCTGCGTTCCACCCGAGACCGAGACTCCCTGCGTTCCACCCGAGACCGAGACCCCCTGCGTTCCTCCTGAGACCCTGACCTCCTGCGTTCCTCCCGAGACCGAGACCCCCAGCGTTCCGACCGAGACCCCCTGTGCTCCACCAGAGACCCTGCCTCGGGGGGCTCGTCGTCGCCGTCTGTGGGCGGCCCCCGGGACTCATCGCCACCTCCAGCGCCGCGGACGGCCGCCGGACGGCCTCCGTGGTTCCCGCCTCCAGCGCCGCGGACGGCCGCCGGACCGCCTCCGTGGTTCCCGCCTCCAGCGCCGCGGACGGCCGCCGGACCGCCTCCGTCGTTCCCGCCTCCAGCGCCGCGGACGGCCGCCGGACCGCCTCCGTGGTTCCCGCCTCCAGCGCCGCGGACGGCCGCCGGACTGCCTCCGTGGTTCCCGCCTCCGGGGTTCCCGTCTCCGTGGTTCCCGCCTCCGGGGTTCCCGTCTCCGTGGTTCCCGCCTCCAGCGCCGCGGACGGCCGCCGGACCGCCTCCGTGGTTCCCGCCTCCAGCGCCGCGGACGGCCGCCGGACCGCCTCCGTGGTTCCCGCCTCCAGCGCCGCGGACGGCCGCCGGACCGCCTCCGTGGTTCCCGCCTCCAGCGCCGCGGACGGCCGCCGGACCGCCTCCGTGGTTCCCGCCTCCAGCGCCGCGGACGGCCGCCGGACCGCCTCCGTGGTTCCCGCCTCCAGCGCCGCGGACGACCGCCGGACCGCCTCCGTGGTTCCCGCCGCCGCGGACGACCGCCAGACCACCTCCGTGGTTCCCGCCTCCTTTGCCTCCGCCCACCCTGTGGGTAGTTTTTTGTTTGTTTTTGGACTCTTGGCCCTTCCTGTGTTTCCGCCCACAATGGTGGGTTGTTTATTTTTTTTTGTTTTTCTGGACTCTGGCCCCCCATCCGGCGCCCCTCCGCCCACCCTTGTTGTGGTTTTTTTTTTTTGGGCGTCTGGTAGCCGCCCTTGAGGGGGGGGTACTGTCAGGATCTGTGTTTTCTGTGTTCATTTAGAGTTTTTTGTGTCCTTGAGTCTCTTCGTTGTCCTGTCCTCCCCTTGATTGTTCCCAGGTGTGTCTCGTTCTGTGATTACCCTCCCGTGTATTTAACTCCACCTGTGTTCCTTGTTCCTCGTCGGGTCCTCGTCAATGTCTAGTCTGTTCGTCGTCGGTGTGTCTCTGTGCGAGCTGCCGTGTTTCTGGACTTATTTATAATTAAAAATCATCATTTTCATCTGACCTGGGTCCGCTGCGTCTGCCTCACCACCAACACCACACCGCTTCATGACAATGATAGCTTTAAAAATTTGCATCGGAAAGTTGATAATTGTTTGCTTTGTGATGATTTTAAGGATTTGAGATGTGTTGTAAAAATGTGTCTGTTCCGCAATTATGAGGAATCTGTGTTTTGCAGGATATAGATGAGGAGATTGAGGCAGAATACAACATCCTCAAAGCTCTGTCCGACCATCCAAACGTCGTCAAGTTTTATGGGATGTTTTACAAGAAGGATCTGAAATGTGGCGATCAGTTGTGGCTTGTACTGGAGGTAAGGACAACAAAATGGTTTGATAAGGTGGGGCGACGGGACATGATTGTCTGATGGCATCAGGTCTGGGCGTTGTGGCTTAAAATTAAAATCTCTTATTTTTTCCATACCAGATGCAATTTTTCCTTTCTTTCTTTTCTAAAACAGAAATTACTAATGACAGAAAATATTTTCAAAAAGTGGCTTTTATTCAATCATCTCTTCTGTGAGTTGTACAATGGAGTATTAGGTCCAGGCTGCAAGAATTTTTGCTTAATTTGAGAATGTGGTCATAATATTAGCAGAATAAAGATGCAATTTTACCAGAAAAACTTCTCAAAATTACAAAAAAAAGTTGTTTTAACGAGAAAAGAGCTTAGCCCTGGTAGTGTGGTTCTTTATTTTTCTCAGATTACACAAAATTCTGATATTGATAATAATTTGATGCTTAGATAATAAAAGATGAAGGATTTACTCGTCTTCACAAGATGCTCAACATTCCTTGTTTTATTTTTTATTTTTTGTGTGAGAGTTGATACTTTATCCTCCTAATACTACAACTTTATTCTTGTAGTTGAAAAACCCAAGTGGAATCTTGGTGCTAATTCTCCATCGAAGAGTTCAAAATGCAACAGTGGTAAAACATGCTGATGAAACAAGATGGCGGCTCTTGGAGCGCTAACGTCACTTCTGAAATATGAAAACCCACAAAGTGCAATGGTGAAAAAAAATCCAGATTTTCCAAAAATTACATTTTCAGAAACCAAAAATGTATTTTATTGATTAATCAACTTATCACCAGACCTGTATTGTACGTCGTGCTCCATCGGTGCCTCATAATGAACGGGGATTATGTAAGAGATTTAGCCACCATTGGCATCCCAGGAGTTTACTTACAGGCTACCTGGGGGATCTGGTCCCATGCCAGCTCACATTATGTGGGAGGAGGTTTGCTGTGAGCAGCAGAGCAGGGATTTCTATTCAGCAGGGATGTCTGCAGATTACCTTACTACAGCTCAGGCTGAAACGTCCAATTGGCTTTGTGCTCCTGCACCTGCTGTTGTTCAGGATTGGTGGGATGCCACAGGATTGTTTTGGTCAAAGAGAGCAGACTAGTAAAAAACCCCTGCCTCCTGTTGTGTCTTAAATGTCAGGTTCTAGCCAAACGTGTAATGGACTGAGGTCGAACTCAGATGAGAAAACGTGATTGTGAGGTTTGGGTCGTGGCCTTTTACCAAAACAAAATAGAAATCCTAAAACTGCTAAAATCTGACCCTACTCCATTTTTGTTTATATTTTGTGAAACAGTAAGTTGTACTCAGAGGTACTGAGTGTTTTCTTCAGAGGTTTTTGTGTTGTTTCCTTCTGTAGTTCTTGGTGCAGCGCCACCATAGGAGAAGAGGAAAACAGGTTTTTCAAAGGGTTTGGTTTGTTTGACGCAGTGCAGTGTGAAAGCTGAAAATGTAACAAATGTTGCAATTTTGAACCCAAATCAAATTGAGTCTACCAGACTATCAGGGGTGCTTACTGTTGGAGGACAGCAACAGACATCTTGGTGGTATCCATAGCAACCATTGGAGGCTCTTTAAGTGATATCTGGTTAACTGGGAGGTAAGACGAGAGTCTTTAGCTTGGTTTTGTGTAAAACAAACTATAAACTGTTGAGTACAGTGGAGGATCTGTGATGCTGTGGGCCTGTTTAATCTCCAAGGGTTTGGGATTAGATAAAAATCAGGTGGTTTCTGGAAATTGAAAATAAGTCGAAAGCAGCAGGAACTGAGCTCTATTTTGTGATCTTCATGCAGATTTTTCAAACTCTTTGCTTTAAAATGTGAGTAAATCTGTTGCGCCCTAATCTGAAAAACGTTAATACAAGCATCAAATTCTGCGGATCAATATTTTCCTCAGATCCGGTGTGAGAAAGAAGTAAACCACCGTGCTCTGTGAACTGTAGTGGTTGTGATGTAGAGTTTCCATATTTTTGTAATCCTATCCCAGAGGGTTCTGCTCTGACAACAGTGGTGTTATGCAAGCCCAGCAGATGGTTTTCACCTTTCCATCTTGTGTTTCGTTGCCTTTTCATCGCCGTTCTTCCTCCAGACCTTTGTAGAGGTCCTTCAAGTTCCTTCACTCTAAAAACAAATACATGCTGGAAAGACAAAAATTAAATCCTAAACCAGAAATTATTATTTTATTTGTAGGGTAGTTGTCACCTAATCAGTTGAGGTTTGCTTAAAGGAAGTGGTGGTTTTAGATATGAGGAATATGGCCTGACATCCAGGGTAATATGGACTGCGGGGCGGCATATATTTTTGAAAAAACAAACAAACAAAAACAAAATAAAAACAAAGCTTGATTTATTTTTGTAGAGCTTATCTAAAATATTTCAAAGAAAATGAAGCTTGGAAAGCTTCAATGCTATTTGACACACATTGGTTACCATTTGCAAAGCAGCCAATCAGAGAGCAGCATTCATTTTCCTTGTACCTGATTGGCTGAGCCACCAATCATGTACAAGGTGGCTGATCGGAGCGGCCAACTTGGAAGTAAGGAAGACTAAATATCAACTTCTGCTACAATGGTTCCATCTGTCCATCCATCCGTCCGTCCATCCATTAATTGTCTATCCATCCATCCATCCATCCATCCATCCATCCATCCATCCATCCATCCATCCATCCATCCATCCATCCATCCATCTGTCTGTTTTATTTACTCCTTTTCTTCATATTTCTCTTGTGAGACGTTTAAATCTGGCAGCGAGTGCTGAGGTTGAAGTCGCTGCCTGACGGTTCACTGAGTGTGTGTGTTGGTGTTGTGTATCGAGGGGTGTGTGCTGTGAAGTAGCTGCACATGGATTTCAGGGGGTAAATAACAGGAAAGCATGAAGAGAGGTGGTCACTCACCATGGTTACTGCTCCTCCTTTTCAAACTGTAATTTTGGTCCTCTTGCAGCGCTGAGAGGAGCCTTTAGTGGCAGACCGCTCATTATGAGCTGAATTCATACGAACCGCATCCTCTTCTTTGTTAGCCGCTTCATTGAGGTCTGGGAGCTTTTGGCTTTGACTCTGTGGAGCGCTTCCTTTATGATTGCAGATGTGTGCAGAAATGAGCAATCTTTCATGTGCGGAAGCTTAATGAGGTTAGAAATACTTCCAAGAGATGCAAGAAGGAGTGACTTTTGTTCTGTGATTGAAAGTGAGACGCTGATTTGGGTTTGCTTTTCGTTTGCGAGGCCAATGTTGCATCAAAGGATGAATTTAATAGGGTCAAAAAAGGCAAGAATTTAAAGACCGCTTCATTTCTTCCCCAAGTCTCCCTATTGTACTTTATATTGTTCACTTTTTTTCTTCTATTGTGTCACCAAATTAAAAAAAAAAAAAAATTCTTTTCAATCTCAAAAATGAAATTTGCTACAATCTACAATCTACAATTCAGTTACTATAAAAAAATTGCTTTTCAACTTACCATAAAATTAGGAATGCACCATTATGAAACTTTGGGCCAATACCGATATTCGATAACAATATTGCTATTATGGGTGATAACCGATATTTACCGATATTATATACAATATATTTCTCAACCATTTTGACAACTTTGGAAAATCTTTTTACCGGAAAAGTCAACAACACTATAAATATCTGTTGTTGAATTTGTCTAAAATATATGTTAAAATATAACACTTGTAAAGAAAACACAGAGCTAATCCTAACATATACCATAATTACAGACGGCAACAGAAAAAAGGGGGCGGAGCTGTCGGTTTCTGGTTGCTATGGTAACCAACAACTATCAAGAGCAGCGTAACAGAACTTAATATTAATAAATGTCTGGAGAAACAAGTTATTGACTAAACAAAATAAATTCAAAGAATAAATATGCAAATTTGGACAAACTTCACATCTGTGATATTGTTAAAACAAAACGCTGATACACATTGAATGTTTGCGTGGATGTGTGGATGGAAGCCACAAAAGAAACTTGAAGATGCTGCTATAATTATCGATCCTTTGTTAATAATACATGAGCAAAACAAAAAGAAACAGGAAACAGGTATGATTCTGCATGAGATCAGCTGTAAGCGTCTCATCCTCTCTGCTTCTGTGGACGTTAATTAACAATGAGGGTTAAAAGTTTAATCCCCATTCAGACTTTATAGTAAACACTGTCAGGAAGTAGATACCTGTGACAATGACGAGACTCCTGGAACAATGGGGCTGTTTTCCTCTGGACGTGATCCAACATACAGCTTTCCAAACACATTTCTTACAGTCATTTATGATAAATTAAAGACAAAAAATAAAGAAACCGCCCCCCACACAATCTGAATTTATTATAACTGGGAAGCAGACATCAAACAAGCACTAAATTTGTTTCATCTTTAGATTTGTTTCATCCACTTCGTCCGCTCGTCTTTGATGGACGGCCTTCATTTCCATGACTAAACAAGCACCTGACCGGGTTTGAAATGGAGACTGGTCCACTTAATATTCACGGTGTTCTTTGAAACTAAAAGCTCAGTGAAAACTAAAGGAAGATGTGGGTGGAAAATTATCCTTTCAAATTAATGATAAACTAATTTTAAAACTAAACACGAAGAATTAAGAGAAATGCTCTGCATGTCGTTATTGACATGCATTTATTGGTGCTTTATTATGTTTATGTAAAGAAGAAGCTGTTTTTCCTAATCAACAGCAACTAGCACAGGTTATAAGAAGTATTAAGATCATAACTATGCAGATGATACACAGATCTACATTACAAAATCAGCAAATAACTCTGAACACTTTCTACAATAACTCTTTGACAACAACATTTAATTTCCTTCTGGGATCAATAAAGTATTTTTGACACCAGTATTTAAAACACCAATAAATGTCTGCAACTTCTTAACTAAACAAAATAAATTCAAAGAATAAATAAATAAATGTTGACAATCTTCAGGTCTATAATATTGTCAACATCAAACCCTGCTACACGTCATGTGATGTAAGGTGTGGCTAATTGTGTGAAAGCTCTCAGCGGTATTCGCTGCTGGACTGCGGATTGCCCGATAGCTGAAGTGATCAAGCTGCCCGTGCAAATCATCCATCCTGCAAGGCCCTCTGGGCCGCCGATGGAGAGTCGGATTGACAGATGGATAGAAAACAGACGTTACACAGAGCGATAAAAACTCACTCCAGCTCTCAGTCGAGGCCGGAAACTCTCAGCAGCAGCAAATAAATGGAAATTTAACTTTAGAAAGCGGCTGAACTTCTGAGAGTTTGGGCTTAAAGTTTCTGTTTGAAGTTAATTTCACAAAGTAAGCCTGGAAGTTCTGGTTAACAAGAAAGAAAAGCACAAAAACTGATGACTAAAATGACTAAAATTCTCACAAAATGCAGCTAAATAGAGACAAAACTACTATGAAAAGAGTATTTTGCTTTTATGTCACATTTTTCAAAAATAACTTGAGTAGAGCCACCTTTGGTAGCAAGAAAAATCTGCAAAAAAGAAAATCTTCCCAAGGATTTTTGTACAGCTTCTTGTGCAAATATCTTGGTACACTTGAAGACAAAAGTAACTTAGAAGTAACTTTTCAGAAAGACATAGAAGCTTGTTTTAAGTCAATAATTCTTAAAAATCAATAAAAAAGTACTAGTTCCACTGGCAAATTATTTCATTTCTAACATGGAAAAATGTCTTGTTATAAGTGGAACAATCTCCGAGTGGAACCGGTACATTTTTTATTAATATTTTAAAATTATTGACTTAAAACAAGCTTCTATATAAGGATGAAACATTTTTTTCTAAGAAAGTTTTGCCTTATTTCAAGTGTACTAAGATATGTGCACTAGAAATTACACAAACAAAAAAACACTTTGTGTTTTTGCAGTGTGACTGAAGACGGGAAGGTTTGAGAGTCGTTAAGATTGTCGCTCCAACTCAGACAGAAAATGAATGCATGGATAATTAGTGTCAATGCATAAAGTAACACTACTGGAATAAAATTCATTTAAATGTGTAAATGTGCAGTAATGGGTAAAAATAGACATTAAAACTGACATATTTTCCAAATTGACAGAAGAGACGATTGATTTTTCCGTGAAGAGTGTTTCTTAAGCCACACTTAGTGAATATTTTTGTGTACAAGAAGCATTGAAGCATAAAATCAACACTTTCAGCTCTCAGCACGGTGACTGACATCCTCCGTGTTTTTATTTCTCTTATACCTTTGGCATCTCCTGAAGACAGGCCCAAATTAGGGGTTATTATTGTTGCCAAGGCAACCTACAGGGTAATTTTCTGTAATTTTCCAAGAGAGAGATATCTATTGACAGCAGAGTCCATATAGTGTTGCAGTATAGAAAAAGAAAACACAGACAAACACAATAAGGGTGCCTAATTGTTGTCTGGAATATTCTGCTGCAGTATAAAAATGCTGTTGAGACAGATGCACCTCAACAAATAAGAATATTATTTAAAAACAGAGGTGGATAAGACTAGCCAAACATTTTACTCAAATAGAAGTAGCACTAACTCAACATCTTTTTACTCTAGTAAAAGAAAAAAGTAGCTTTCCAAGAAATTACTCAAGAGTAAAAAAGTATTTGGTTGAAAGGCAGCTCATGTACTGAGGAACAGATCAGAAAATCTGATTTAATTTCCTGAAATGATGTCATCAAACAGACAAAATATGAAGTTATGTGCCATTTCTGGCATTTAAAAGAAAAATAAATAGAAAATAACATATTCAGGCAGAAGAAACTCTTTCAAATAATTTTTATATTGCAATATATAAAAATTATGCTTACTGTAATGTTTATATCAGAACAGGGTAATGTTCTTCCAGTGACAATATGCAGATTTTACTGTTTCTTATGAATTTCTAAAGATCAGAAAATATAAAGTAACATCAGAACAACATAAACAAGAGGTCTGTAGGTGTGTGTCTGTGTCTCTCACAGTTTTGGTTGAAAATTTCACTCAAGTAAGAGTAGCAACAGTTCATAGTAATATTACTCAAGTATAAGTAAAAAGCATAATGCAGTAAAAAGTGCAATTTTTCCAAAAACGTTACTCAAGTAAAGTAAATAGTTACTGCGCATTTATGTTTAAAAGTCAGACATATAAATCATTACATAAAGTTGGATGTATTTTAAGCATTAACTGTGCTAATTTTGATGATTATGGCTTACGGTCAATTAAAAACCACAAATTTAGCTTCTTTTTTGTCCCATAAAGGTGGAATTCAAGTGCTACACATCGCCCCTGTTTTTTATTTTTAAGCAGTTATGAAACACGACAGCGGGACATTGAACTGCTGCTGCTGCTGCAGTTACTCAGCAAGTTGTTGCTAGGTAACCAAAGAGTGGGTGAGTTGCTAGGCAACCAAAGAGCGAGTGAGTTAGTTGATTCCACCACCTCTCCCAAAATGCTGTGCAGTTCTGGAATATTTGATATATTCAATAAAATACTTGACATTTCTGTATTTTTACAGGCATTATGTAATATTTTAGTTTTTTGTATGTTTGCATTAGTTACATTATGGTCACTTAGATTCTGTTTTTCCAATTGAATTTAACTTTATCGAGCTCTACCTACAATTTTTCATCACTAATATAGAGTTCTGCTTTAAGTATATTTTACAGTGTGTATTTGAGGACAGTTTGCATGTTTAAAGCTCAGATTAAACTGTGCACATTCACCCCCACTAAGCTCACTCTGGAAGATAAGCCTCCATAGACTGACACAATTACTTTTTCTCTCTGTGAAATCTTCTGATTTCTTCCTTCGCTGCTTCTCTGTGTAAAATATTCCGCATGTAGGTTTAAAATGTTGTGTAAGCTGAGCTATTCGTGCTGAGTCATGTTGAGTTTTGTCCTCTCGACTGTAGATTTTCTTTTTATCCCTTTCAGCTCTGCAATGGCGGCTCTGTGACAGATTTGGCCAAAGGCATGCTGAAAAGAGGAGAGAGGATGGAGGAAGCCATTATTGCCTATATTTTGCATGAAGCTCTGAAGGTGACTGTTGGTTTTAGCTTGCAAGAGGGGGAAGGGAAATTGGAAAATAGTCTAAATGGGGTAATTACACCAACAGGTGTTTAACAAAAAGAACAACAAGAAAAAGTTAACCTCTTGTATTCACAGGGCCTGCAGCACCTGCACATCAACAAAACCATCCACAGGGACGTGAAAGGCAACAACATCCTGCTGACGACGCACGGAGGGATAAAACTCGTGGACTTTGGTACGCAGAGAGAGAGATCCTTTAATGTTACGTCTCTTTCTGGCACTAATCCGCCCAAATCATGTTCTGGCTCTATTTAACGGAGGAAGGTCAAACCCATTACTGGGAGCTGCCTGCCAAATAAACGGCGACGCCAATTAGTTTCCTTGAGAGGCCGAAACAAAATTACACCAGCTCGCCAACGCGGCTGATGATTACACTTTTCATTACACCCTATCTTCACTATTGTTCCCCAGACAGCAAAGGGCAGCGCTGCTATTCTTCCCCTGCTTTCACTCATTTGCTTTTTTGGCTTTCTTAACCAAATGAGGCAACCAAAGTGAAGGGCTCATGATAGGCAAAGTGATTCTGACAATTTACAGCAGATGACTCATTCCGAGTTTTCTTCAGGCGCTGGAAGGGGAAAATAAAAACAGCTGCCTGTTTTCATTACAAATAAACTCCACCCCACCTCCTCCCTCAACTTGTGTGTAGGTTTGCATTTTGTCTGCTAATTGTGGGCCTTCTCTTAAAAGCCTTTTCTTGTAGCTCAGAGGGTGCAGCTCTTATATGAAGAGGAGCGGAGTGGAGGGGGCTTTAATGGAATCGCTAATGTGCAGCAAGTCCATCGCAGCTTTCTGCTTTCACTGTTTACTGCAAAAGTTTTCAACAATGCAACATCCAGGGAAATAGCCGATGTTAAATTGCTAATATTTTATTAAAGTTCACCTATTATATTAGATTTCATTCTGTTTTGATATTTGATATTTTGAATGAGCTGTTTTAGGGCCTCTTGTCACTTTAAATCCAAATAAGCTGCTGCTGGCCACGAGCCCAATTAAATGTTTACACTCGCATGTGAAAGTGGCTGCAAACAGATGCACAATTATACAGCTGTACATCTTTGAAAAGCAGAGGTTGAGCCCCCTGCACAACCAACAAGAATGCAGCAAGAGGTTTTTTGGATGGTAAGTAAACTGTAAAACACTTGTCTTTTCCAGCAGCCGTTGTACAGTGAACACAGCATTAAACCCAGCTGGTCGAGCTCAGGTTTGGTTGCTAGGGAATGGGGCTGGGCTCGGCTGGGGTTGCTAGGTAACGGCGCAGTAACTTTAGTCTGTGACTCAACATTTGTAAGGTTTCTGAAACAGCTCATTCTCCAAATGCCAAATACATTTACTTTTTGGCGAACAAAAATCCGGCTAGGTGGTTTTATTAAACACTGGAGGTGTTTTTAAAAGCAGCTGAGCAGAAAGGGTTAAGCACATCTGTGGTCAGAAAGAAAGAAGCACTATTTCTAATTTATATTTCATTTATATATATATTTTTATACATTTTAATTTATATGTTTTAACAAGCAATTGAGCCATATCCATAAAAATACCATCTCAAAACACTTTTTTCAAGTTGAGGCTAACGTAGAGTTGTATTCTGTGCCACAAATGGAAAGTTGTAATTGACTGTAGCATATTTGAAAGCAAGCACATCATGCAAAGCTTAGTAATTGAGGGTAAAATGCAAATAATAGTCAGTGACCCAAAGGCAAGCCCTGATGATGAAAAGGATTTTGTCCCAAAGCATTTGAAAGCTAAATGAGTTAAACTTTTTCTTGCTCTACATCTTCAATCTTCAGTGTATCATTGCAATAAAAGCTTTCTGTTCAAGCTTTGCCGTCATACATCACACGATTTAGGTAAGAGATGCTGTGGTACCACCATTTTAGTCTACGGGAAGCGGAGGGCATTCTGGGTAAATACAACCAAAGCAAACGCGATAGTCTAGCACAAGTTGGAGAAATGGCTCACGGTCTTTTACCAAAGACAAAAGAGAAATCCTACAACCACTAAAACCTGTCGCTACCCCCAATTTTGTTTACATTTTGTGAAGAAGGAAGTTGCGCTTATGTCTTCTTCTGAGTTTTTTTTGTCGTTTCCTCCTGTGGTTCTTGTTGCAGCGCCTCCAGAGGTGAGGAGGGGGACAGGTTTCGTACAGGTTGAGTCTTGAGAGAGAAAGATGGAGCTGTTTGGATAATAATGCTGATGTGTGACTCGGTGATTCAAAGCGACTGGCGGTTTACTCCGCGCTGCGTCGTACTGCTGGGATTAATGTGGGTTTTTTCTAATGTGGCGGATGAGGAGATAAAGCCCCTGTTGTGACTCATCACCAACGGAGACAAAATGGCAAAGAGACGGACCCAAAAAAAGAGCAGCAGAAGAATGAGTGGAGATCTTTGCTCATGAATATTTTAATTGTCAGGGTTATCTCTGTGATGGTTATTAAGTGGGGCCCACTTCTGGCTAATGCCAGGAAAAAAGAGGCAATATCAATATGAGTTGTTTACTTACTCTGACTTATTCTAGATGTTCAGTTTGTCTTGACTCATGTTGGGTGATTCTTAAGTCTAGAGATTTTTTTGGGGGGAGGATTTTAACACTACAACGTCGCCTGGCTCTGTGTGTGTCAGCTTTGTGCTGCAGATGATTATAATCCTCTTTGATGTTTTTCGTTCTAGTGTTTTCTCTCCATCCTGTGCTGCCACAGCGATTCAGCAGCTGCTCAAAGTTGGGTTTTACAGGCGCTTTCTGCTGCGACAGGAGCCTTTACAGACATCATCTTTGTTTCTGGGTTAGAATAGAAAACATCTATTCTTGTTTAATCTTAGTTACACATTTAACCATCTGGATAATTGTTTTCCTTAAAGCCACTTTATTTTAGAATAACACTCAGAGTTTATACACAGAAAAATCTGGAACTTCCAGATTTCAGTCTTTTCCAGGTCTGGAAGAAACAAAACATCGGAAGATGAAAATATGAGAAAGAAAGAAAAATAAAGTATGGGGAAAAAAGAAGTGATTAAGGATGTAAAAATTTCTAACTCAATAAAATCTGTGTAATAAATTTTTTTTAAGAAGAAAGAAGCAACTAACAAGTAAGACAAGAGCAAACACTTGCACACATATCCAAGAACAAAAATAATAAGCTTACCGCTAATTTTCTGTTTGAAAAGGAGTATTAAGAAGTGACCTCTTATATAATTCTTTGAAATATATCACTTTCTCCCTTTGTAATTATCAGAAATGTATAGTTAAAAACAATTAATCGAAATTAATGCATTAAGGTCCCAGCTCTGATATAAACAAAACACTCAGCTACAAATTATCTTGCTACCAAGGCTTGTTACATTTGAATTATATTCAAATGTTGTTCTTGAGATGTCCAGCAAAGTCTGGCGCAGTCACACAAGGATTTGTAATTCAAAGTAATGTATTATTTTACTGCTTCTATCTGCATGTACAGTATGTGTGTCAAAGAAAAGATCTAAAAATTCCTTATATGGTTTGGAATTTGAGCAGCATGCTTCTGTTTTTTTGTTGAAATTTTGACAAATCATCACCGTTAGCAACAGATTTGATCTTTGTAAGAAACAAAAACACAATGAATAGATATTTATCAATATGAATATGCCAGATTTAGCCAAAGAAGCTAATTTTCATCTGCAGCTTCCTGGAAGGAATTTAAAAGAACTACATTACGATTTACAGTAAACATTTATAATGAAAAATCAAAACAAGTTACATCGGTAGGGAAAAAACATTTTAAAATAGAGAGATGTAATAGCTTTGCACCTGTCTATTATTACCTCCATTGAGCCTTGAGGCTAAGCTAACTGAAGTGTGTATTATTTTTCCTTGCAGGTGTTTCAGCCCAGCTGACAAATACCCGTCTGAGGAGGAACACTTCGGTAGGAACCCCCTTCTGGATGGCCCCCGAGGTACATGAAAACGGCCCCATAAAAGCTCCCCAGCCTCGTCTTTTTCCACTACATTAGCCTGGAGCAGATCCCAGTGGGCAGTTCAGTTCATAATGATCCAAGAGATAACGCCGTCAAACACAATGTGCAGGAAAAATGGCAGCCTCCATCACTCATGTCCCATCATGCCCCACTGCCCCCAAACTACAAGCAGCCGTTGGACAGAAATGATCACATTTAAAAGAGGCCATTTTCTGTCATTACTTTGATGTCAGTTTTTCTTTTTTATAGCCGACTGATATAGATTTTATTATTGAATCATTTCAATTCAGTTTACTGTCTTTCTTGATTGTTACACATAAAGGAAGCCAATTTCTTTATGGTCATATTTTTCGTTTGTAGACAAATATGCAAACATATAAATTATTAAACAGGATTTGTAATTAAATCTCACCTGGAATCCCAGTTAACTAGTATTTTAATATGTTTAATATGATAAAATACTACTATTTGTAAAGTCCGGCTTTGGTTAAAATAATTTAATTTCTCCATTGACAAAGGAGAAACAATTAACATAAATAAATATATAATCCAGTTAATCTTTTAGGCTTCATGCTGAAGTGTTAGTCAAAATGCTAATTTTTGTCTTATTTCTTGGACACCTAAAGTTAAAACATTAAACTAGGACAAAGAACTGTAAAGGTCAATGTATCATTCATTATTTCCATTTTTAATTGACAACCATAAATTAAAACATAAAAAATTGATTGAGTTTTTTGTGATTTTTGTTTTTAATTGGTTAAACCTCCCCCCTCAAAATAATGTCTTTCATATTTTCAATTTTATTCTCGGGTTAAAAATTCAAAATAATAAAACAGGCACAGATTAGAATTTTATTTAATCTTCATTTACGTCACTATTGAGATTAAGAGTGCATTCTGGGTAAATACAACCAAAACAAACGCTCAAATTTAACGATAGCTGGAGAAATGTCTTGTGATCTTTACTAAACACGCTAAAATCTGATGCTTTGTCATTTTTTTTACATTTTGCAAAGAAGAAAGTTGCGCTCATTGTCTTCTTCAAAGGTTTTCATGTTGTTTCCTTCAGTGGTTCTTGGTGCAGCGCCCCCACAGGCGAGGAGGGGAACAGGTGTTTCAAAGAGTTAGGTTTGTTTCACAGTGCAGTGTGGAAGCAAAGTGCAGCAGCTGGAAATGTAACAAATGTTGCAACTTTGGTGGCAAATCGGACCTAGTCAACCAGACTATTGGGAAAGCATCCTGGCAGTAATAGTGCTTAGTTTTTGAGCTTAATAAAAATAATTTAAGGTAAGGCAAGGTGTTTTTATTTTTATTTATTTAGCAACAAGGCAGTTCAAAGTGCTTTACATGAATTAAAAGGAAATACAAACAAAGCAACAAAATCAAAGGAAAGACAAAAAAGGTTAAAGAGGCATAAAGCTAAATACTGGTTCTCCATGTCTGATTCTTATTCTGGGTTGTTGCTAAGTAATCCACAATTTATACACTAACATAAGTTTCTCTGTCTTGCGCTGATATTGTAAATGTTGGTCTAAAGTAATGAGAACTCCACAATTTCTAAGAGTAATAATAAACAGGCTGATGAAATGACAACATCAGACCAGTGAGAGAATTTAAGCTTTGCATTATTCATTTATTCACCTGAATAATGTTAAAAATTAGACACTCAAAGCACTTTTCACAGGATGCAAGAAAGAAATTAGTTTAGAAACTCACTTAAAATCATTGCTTTATAGAATTAATTTAGGTTACTTTATTTGTTATTCCTCTTTTGATAATATTTTTGAACATAATTACTGGTGAGCTCTGTGCTGACAACATTTATGAAAGAGTCTAGGGCTTCAGAAACAGAAGATCCACCTTTAAAGCAAATCTTGAGACTTTTTACTTTAAATATCATTGGACTGAATTCACAGCACCTCTAAACCTCAAAGATAGACGCGACAAATAACCAACCATAACTACAATTAACCCCAAAAATACATCGGAAGAGAAATTTGCAACCTCTGCTGGGTAGAATTAAACTTCCCAGCCACATTTTGTAACCAATGTATTTAAACCAACGTCTGTTTGGAAACTGTTGCCTGAAACTCTCAAATCAAAGGAACATTTTACATACGGTTTGCATGGAGTGCAAACCAGGCATTGGACCACAGGTGGTGTGACGCAAGAAGTCTGGGTCCAAGGATTTTAATTCACTTTGCATGTTTATAGACAAAATCCTGAGAAAGAGTCTTGCTTGTTGCTCCGTCTGACATCAAACAATGCTTTACTGACTGATTTAGGTCTGAAGAAGATTTAACTGATTTAGTTTGAGGGTAAGTTTAATATTTTTGGTCAGATTTTTAATTTTTTTTTACATTTAATACCATTTAAATTTAAATTTCTCTTTGCTAGTTAATGATCTTGGAAATTGACTTTGTTGTTATTTTCTTTAACAAATTCTGGGAGGAAATTTGATAAATTAGTACTTGTGCGTCTCCCTGGTAATATAGCAATGATTTCTTTGCTCATATCATCTGTGGATATAGTTTAATACCCGTTGAGAACAGAGAACACAAATTGTATTGATGTCAGGCATTTTGCAATAATAGCAGTGTGTGTGGGGGTGTGGGGGTGTGTGTGTGTGTCCGCATGCCTCCCACTCAGATGATTCATGCTTTTGACTGGGTACCATGTTACCCCCAGGCCAAATATGATTGACTGGAGGAGTGTGTGGCCCTGCGTGTGTTCACTTCGCTGAGAACATGATGTTAAGTAGTTGCTTTTGAGCAGCATCTGATGTTACTTAGATTAGAAATTATATTTCACTGCAAGACACAGAACTATACAAAAGTTTAAATCATCATATTTTATACATTACTTCCAAAAATCCAAAGTTTCATGTTATATTGTTATCTTTTTATGGAAATGTTTAAATATTTTTTGTAGCAGATCTTTCTACCTCCTGTGAATTTTTTATTTTTATTTAAATATAATCAAAATCTAAACATGTTCTTTTTTTAATGAGAAATGTCGTAACAGTGAAACTGTAACACCTTGCAGGATATTTATAAAAGAATCAGCCACATGCCTTTCTTAAAGGGGCATTAGTGTGAATTTTACAGGTACATTGGGCCATTTTATAGCACAATCACGTTACCCTGAGTTGCTATGAAAATGCTGTACATATCAAAAACAACTTAACTTTGCACTATTGACCTCTTGCAACTACGTCACTTAGTCACACGAGGCGCCATGATGGAAGTCGGAAGTAAGGGACGGGAATATTGATCAGAGTGACTAAGTTTATTTTCCTGAGTTGTTTTGCCAATATAGTCATGACTTCTACTTGTAGTAGTTGAGCTAATTTGTTTGTAGACATAACACTCCTAGTTGGGGCTCATAGCTAAGCTAGCTTAGCTTAGAAACTGACCCATACTTCCTCCCTTCTGACCTGTTGATCAAATTTGCCTAAATTCACACCACATGACATAAACAGCATTTCCCTCAAAGTACTATTAAAGACATACAAAAAACGAGATGCTAACCAGTTTTTCCGTACATGCTAGGCTATCTGACGGTGCAACTTATTTCCATGGTTACTAGCGGTTAGACTCGTACCTTCTCCATAATGCGATATTTGATTGCACCTTAGCAGTCATACTTACTTATAATGTATATAATTGTTAATCTTTTTACTATCCATCGGCATCGTATTTTTCCTCATTAAGTTACACAATAACATGACCAGTTTGGTTTGCATCCTTGTTTTTTAAATACAATCAACAAAATAAAAGCAATGTCAGGCTACCAGCTCTCTGTTTTTTGACGATCTTTACAGGAATGCATGGATTGTTTTGACGTCCATCAGCTGAGTGATTTGTTTATACTGGATTCGAAAGAGCAGGACGTCACTAGCTATATCTGATGCCTTGAAATTGTCCTCTGTCTTTTTTAAGAAGCTCCTGCTCTTTCCGACACTTTAGTATGATATCACAGCAATGTGCTAGGTAATGGACTGGGCTTTGCTGGGGTTGCTAGGTAACACATTGGGCTTTGCTGGGGTTGCTAGGTAACACACTGGGCTTTGCTGGGTTTGCTAGGTAACAGACTGGGCTTTGCTGGGGTTGCTAGGTAACACATTGAGTTTTGCTGGGATTGCTAGGTAATGGACTGGGCTTTGCTGGCGTTGCTAGGTAACTGACTGGGCTTTGCTGGGGTTGCTAGGTAACACATTGAGCTTTGCTGGGGTGTCTCTTTCCGACACTGTAGTATGATATCACAGCAATGTGGGTGATATCATACTATCATACATAACAGACTGGGCTTTGCTGGCGTTGCTAGGTAACACATTGAGTTTTGCTGGGATTGCTAGGTAATGGACTGGCCTTTGCTGGGGTTGCTAGGTAACAGACTGGTCTTTGCTGGTGTTGCTAGGTAACGGTGCACTGCCTGGTGATTGTGACGTAACAATCCGTAGGTTTTTGAAACGGTTCATTTTCCAGACACCACAAAACATTAAGTTATTGCCAAAAAATGAGCGGATGTATTTTTTTCAAGTGCTTGGACTGTTTTTAGAAGGAGTGAAAACCCAAATGAAAGTACAAAAATTGAAGTACAAAATGTGAATTTTGCATTATAATTCCTTTTTAAATACACCAACATAAGTGGCAGGATAAGAAACAGTGCAACAGTGGCTTTAAAAAGGAAGTAGACTCTATTTTACACCTATTTTATACAGTTCTGTCCCCTGCTCTTTCTCTACAGGTTATAGCCTGTGAACAGCAGCTGGACTCGACCTACGACGCTCGCTGTGATGTCTGGTCTCTGGGCATCACAGCTATAGAGCTGGGAGATGGAGATCCTCCTTTGTCTGACCTCCACCCGATGAGAGCCCTTTTTAAAATACCCAGGTAAGCCTCCACTAATAAATATTACCAGCAAGCTGACTGAAAAGTAAGAAAAAGTCAAAAATTTATAGTTTGAATAAAACAAAAGAAAGAAGTGAAATCTAATTCGATTACTAGTGTCCAAAGTGCAGCCTGTGGGGCACAATTCAAGAATAATAGGAATGGACCTTACCACAGGGGCCGCTTTTCATTGGCTAATGCCCATTCTACATGGTAGCGCGGCTACCACGTGCGTGGCCGTCTCACAAACACACTTAGCTTCCCGTTAGCTAAGTACAGCATAATGGCAGTACTGATACAACTTCCACACCTTGAAGCCTGTCTGCTACACAGTCTTACGTTAACTAAACAGATCAATATGCAATGTGTACTGTATCTGACATACAATAAAGATTTTATTTTAGCAGAAAAGGCTTTGGACTAAACTGTTACTCGTGTTAGCCACTCTAGCACCAAGTACAGTGTATCAGACCTAGGCACACTCAAACATTTGCCAACAAACCACAGGAATCACCCACTGATTTCAAAAGTAACCTACAAAACGATGAATGCCCGACTTACCCAGCCTTGCAAGAACAATAGGCATCAGTGATCTTGTCCACAGCTATATTAATGTAGAGGGTGTGTGGATCTGCCGTTTTCCTCATCGAGCGAAAGCATTTTGCTGTGACGTGCACAATGTTGGAGGCATCGCGTGGCTCAAACACCTTGATCTCATCCAAAAAAGATGACATGAACTTGTCAGTTCCTCTGTCCATTGTAGTAGCTGATATATTGTGAAAATCCAGTAGAAATGATGCACTAATCGAGTCAGAAATACACTGCAGAGAATCAGTCGAAGTGGAAGACGCCATGTTTACATTCTGATTCCATTCAGTCACTGGAGGAATGTATTCCTCATTTTTATTTATTCTGAAGGTGAAAATTAATTGTTTATCACCAATGAATTTGGTGTGAGACCTATTGTACATAAGCATTTACCCTCGATGTCACTCTATCTGCTCTGTCTGTCCCTGATCTGACACACACACACACACACACACCCACACACACGCCTCCACACGCACACACACGGTCCCAGTGAAGAAGTGTTTGCCGTGGGGGTCGTTCTCCACCGGAGCCGTCACACGAGCCTCTCTGAATCTGTGCGACTGCTGCAGCCAGAGCTCCAGGCTCATTGTTCGCACTCCTTACCTCCCTTCTTTCACAGCTGCTGGTTTAGTCGGCAGGCAGACTTAGAAAGAGAGACGCTGCGGGCTTTAACTGAACCACTGTCTTATTTTATTTAGATAACACAAGTATAAGATCTCTGAGGTCGGCTTCTCCATACCCATGTTGCAAATCTTAATTATTATCTCTTTCAAACCTTATATTTTACATTTATGTTCAATTTGAAACAAATTTTTTGTAAAAACACTTTTAGAAGAGTTTTTAAAAATCTTTTTTTTTTGCATCCATGTACCTGAATGTGCTAACTGCTAACTATTATTTTCTGCTTTACAAAACCACAACAAAACATTGTTTGTTTATGTTTTATTTTACATCCATCTTGCTTTTGTTCTGACTACATTTCCGTTAAACTTCAATATCCATTTAAAAAGATCATTAATGAGAGGAAATGGTAAACTGCATTGAAGAAAACACTGTTTTGGAGAATCTTCCGCCTGGCCCTACTTTAGCCATGCAGAACAGCACGGCATTCTGGGAGATGTAGGCAGAGGAAAGACTTTATCTGCTCAACCTTGTTGGAATCAATTAACTGACTCACTCTTGGGTTACCTAGCAACTCACTCACTTTCTGGTTACCTAGCAACAACTTGTTGAGTTACTGGCGCAGCAGCAGTTTAAAGTTTTTAAAAAAAATAAAAAACAACGGTGTGGAGTGAAATCTGTGGATAAAACAGAAACGTCACACCAAGATTTTGGTAGTATTTCAGATATTTCAATAATCAATAATTATTTGTATCAACGTTTATTTCGTGATGCGTCTTTCAGACAAATCTGGAGTCATTTCTATATGCCACTCTGTTTGTCTTCTGGATAACAAAACACTCTTTAATAGTCCCTACATTCGCAGAACACAGTCCAGATGCATCTGCCATCTATATTTTCTGTTTTGTGTGATAAACAGGAGATGTATGTCTGCTCACTAGAGCAATTTATTGCTGCTGTTAGTAAAGCCGGCTGCATTAGCACTGTGCCAGAAACCCTCTTGTAAAAAGGTACTTAAAGCAGAAGGAGGAATTATAGTGAGTCATTTGACTGCTGTGGAGTCTTTTTAAGCAGAAGTGCTCGGTCTGTCTATTTAACAAGTTTTTTTTCTCCAGTAGAGGCTTTTATGGAAATCTGCACAGAAAAAAAATTGTTTTTATATAATAAATTAGCCGTATCTCTGCCACCCAAACACTTTTGCTTCTGTTCACCTAAAAAAATAAAAAACAGTCCTTGATGTTCTCAGTGACAAATTGTTTCAGTGTTGAGATTTCTCTCCATCATTCCTCTGGGTTCCTTTGTTCTCCTCCCGCGTTAATCCCATCTTATCTTTCTGCTCATCTTTTCCATTTCTTCCTTCAACAGAAATCCTCCGCCTACTCTCCACCAAACCGAGCTCTGGTCAGATGACTTTAATGACTTTATCTGCAAGTGAGTGTGGCTGAAAGTCTCTCTGCTACGGTTGGGACTGAGATGTTTACGCTGACTGGGAATATGATGCTCTGCCTTTGTTCTCCTGCGTCGCAGATGTCTGATAAAGGACTTTGAGCTGAGGCCCAACGTGTTGGACCTGCTGCAGCATGTGTACATCAAGCAGACCGTCGGCAGGGAGAAAATCCTGCAGAAGCAACTGATTGAACTCATTGACCTCAATCAGCAAATTGGACTGATTGAAAAAACAAGGTATTGTACCCACAAGGAAAATGTACAGAAAAGGATTAGGGCCACCAAAAAATGGTAAAAAAAAATAAAAAAAATTCAGATTTTTCTTTTCTTTTTTGAAGAATTCAAATATTTTCTTCCTCAAAATTCTGAATTTTTACTCAGAATTCAGACTTTCTTTCTCAAATTTGTGAATTTTTACCTGGACACTGTCTTTAATCTCAAAATTCTGACTTTTTTCTTAAAATTCTGAATTTTTACTCAGAATTCAGACTTTCTTTCAAAAATTTCAGAATTTTTACTTTCATACTGAAATTAATCTAAAAATTCTGACATTTTTCTAAGAATTCTGTTTTTCTTTTCCTCAGAATTCTGGATTTTGACCTGTTTCTAAAAATTCTAACTTTTTTCTCAGTATTCTTTGTAAATTTTTGTCAAAAGTCAAATAAATAATCAAACACTCTAAGGTGTTTGTACGCTGGCGTCAAAGGCCCATTGATGATAGAAAAAAGGGAGTAAATTTACATCTTAAAAACTCACAAATTTTGAGATTAGTTTCAGAATTTTTCTAGAAAAAGCAGAGAATTTTCGGAGTTCCGAAAGTCAGAAATTCTGTCGGTGATATTTGACTTTATCCGAGTTTTTCTAGAATATTTCTGACATCTCAAAAGGAGGAGTTTTTTCTTGCAAATTTTTGACTTTTGGAGCTTTTAAAAAAGGTTTTGAAATCTCAGAAAATTAGTAGAAAAAATATCTAAATTTCTGAGTTTGAAAAGTTGAATATTTGGGGGAAAAAACTCAGAAATCTTTGTATTAATCTAAGAAATTTTGTAAAAAAAAAAAAATTTGTGGGAAAATTTTCAACCTTTGGAGTTTAAAAATTTTCAAGCTTTTTCTAGAAAATTGTCTAGAAAAGTGTTTTGGCAGAAATTTACTCTTTTTTTTCTATCTACAATGGCTCTAATCAATCAATCAATCAAATTTGATTTGTATAGCACATTTCAGCAGCAAGGCATTTCAAAGTGCTTTACATCATATCAAACACAGAAACACAATGCAACATAAAATCAACAATCAAAAAATCACCGACAATTATTAAACAATCATAATCAATGCATATGAGAGATAGAAGCTCATTCAAGTCAGTAAAGAAATTTTGCACGTACGTTGGAGTTTTGTATAAAGTTAGTGTCAAAGTTTGTTTGTGGCCTTTAACCTCAATCCAAGATACTCAAAAGAGGTGAAGTGACCCAAGGAAATTTTACTACTATTTACGGTATTCTTAAATACTGAAGCCACGCCTCCTCCTTTTTTATGTTTTCTATTCTCACTTAAGAATTTGCTGTTAGGACTCGCTAATTCAATTAGTACGATTGGTTCATTATTGGTCATTCAACCATGTTTCTATTAGTGGACAGAGTGTTTTTCGTCTCCCCATTGAGGTGATGGAATTGGACCACTGAGAAATAACTTCATTTTTAATTTTCCCATAGTGTTCAGAACAATATTAAAGTCCTTTTTCAGAATCTCAGATTTCTGCTTTGCCAGATCGTTGGCTCCAACATGCACAACTAAAGTCTCAATATCTGGCTGATCAGTGGTTAGAGAGAGAACTTTACGAGTTAAATCAGCTACAGTGTCACCAGGAAAAGAAATCACTCTCGTTTTCATGGGATTGCACACATGACTGATTCCATTTACTGCCTCATCTCCAACAATAAGCACTTTTGGGATACCTTTCGTTTTCCTGGTAGCCGCTTTGTCCTTTGGAGCTTTGGGGGGTGGATGTGTTGGTCTTGCCTCATTGTTGATGTTTGAAGGCGAGGTTTCACTCAAGGCTCAGGCTGGAGTACAGAAAATCTGTTTTTCAGTGGGATTCCCACAGAGTCAGAATGTTTTGAGGCTCGGGCTGGTCGCTCTGTCCTTGGGAGCGGGGTCGGTGGAACCGTGTTAGTTGCAGCTGCTTGTTTGTTTTTCTTTGGTGGAGCAGGTGTTGAGGTTGATGGTGGGTTTCGGCTCAGAGCCGGCCACGCTGATTCATCCAGGTGAGGGGTTCTCCCTGTCAGTCGCCTCATCGGATCTGCAGTGTGAGACTTTTGCTTCGGCTTGGCACCCAGAGCGTTCCAGGGTGAGCTGCTTGATGCGAGGCGTACAACCTCTCCGTTGATTTGAGGAAGAGTTGTCTCATTTCCACAGGTAGCGTTGATTTCAAAGTTCACCTCCAGCAGTTTGATCTTCATTTCTATAGACAGAAGTCGTTGTATAATACTGCTAATGTCCTTGGGGTCGGCCGGAGGCATTTTGTCCTGGTTCAACTTGGAGATGAAGAAAAGTAAGGTAAAAATAAAAGTAAGAAAATCCCCCAGTCCTTAGGTTTGAAGTAATCCAGTTATGATGTCGAAAATGTAAATATAACTATAAAAACTGTCATAAAATAACTCACAGGCAAAGTTATCAGTAAGGACGAGAGAGAGCAGGATAAGCTGTTCCTCCTTCAGCTGCCACAGCAAAAGGAGTCGTATGTCAATCCTATTGTTAGTTTATGTAAATAATGACATAATTGTTTCTTCCTGGTTATAGGATATGCACATCTGCACTTTATCCTGTCCCAAAGTTACTTGGTAAATTTGAGTTTTAAGATTAGATTTAAACAATTTTAAACAATTCTGATTTTGAGAAAAAGTCAGAATTCTCTTTTTTAAGTTTTTTCAGTGGCCCTAATCTTTTTCTGTGTTTTCTTGTGTTCCTGTCCCTGCATCCCACATTTCCACCCTAAAATGCCTCATATTTCCTGTAAACCCTGTGAGAAAGACTAACCTCCCCCTTTATGCCAGTCAGTTTTAAGTGGCGCTCTGCAGCTTAGCCTTTGCAGGCTGCATAATCCAAATTAACCTCCTTTCTGGATGTTTTACAAGCCCTGTCGCCCCCAAACAAACATCACCTCCATCCTGCCGCTGCATCAGTGGAGGTGCAACATGTCGGTCTGTTCCTGTATGATCATGAAATGTTAATCCTGTTTCTTTCATTTAAGCCATCATGGAAAGACAGACAGAAGTACAGACAGTAATGACAGGTAATGGATGTATTTGTGGCCTCCTATAAGCCACAGTAGGAGCTTTATGGTTCAATTAGGTGTGATTGTGTGTTTATAGTAACCAGATCAATTAAGTTTCAGATGTAGATTGTTTATGTAGTCCCTTTTATTGTAGAAATTGAGTCTATTTGCTGTCATTTTTTCTAGTTTTCTAGTCTGTATAAACAGCAAAAACAGATTAGTTTTAAAATATCAATAAAATTCCTTATTAATCTTAAATAATCAGCATTTGAACATGCATTTCCTTAAAAATTTTTTATTTTGTTAGGGTTTTAAGTGAAACACAATAAAGTATAACTTTGAAGGAGAGGAAAATGAAGCTTGATTTTCAATTTTCTCTCTTTCTCAAACTTTGATTTAAACCTTTTGGGGTTTTTTTAAATTATTATCTGATATCCATATATATTTTTACTGATTTCCCAAGTATTCAAGGTAGTATTTTTGAACAATTTTCAGTAAAATTTGAAATATTTGCATTTGATGTGAATTGTATTCTAGGCATGAACGTATTCACACAAAGAAAGGAAGCCACATGAAGACGCAAGCCGACACAGACGAGGTGGACGACCTCGCCACCCTGGAGGTTCTGGACGAGGTGAGAAACAAAACACTGGATTATTCAACTGTACAGAGAATATTTAACAACTTTCATGAAACAGGTGAGACAGTCACTGATCTATTAGACCGACGCAGGTCGTCTCTACACTTCAAAACAGAATTAGGGGCTCTAAAAATGACTTTTTTTCCTCAGAATTTTAACATTTTAATCTCAGAATTCCGACTTTAATCTCAAAATTCTGACTTTAATCCCAAAATTCTGACTTTTGAGACAGAAATGTTTGAATTTTTAAAATCCCCAAATTCTGACTTTACTGTCAGAATTTTGGCTTTAAAATCAAAATTTTGTCTTTAATTTCATAATTCTGACTTTAATCCCAAAATTCTCATTTTAATTTCACAATTCTGACTCCAATCTCAAAATCCTGATTTAAATCTCAAAATTCAGGCCTTAAATTCAGAATTTTAAATTTAACATCAACATTTTGTGTTTAATCTCAAAATTCTTGCTTTTTTCTCAGAGTCCTGGTTGTAATCGAATAAATCTGATTTTAATCCCAAATTTATGGCTTTAATCTCAGAATTTTTCTTTATTCTCAGAATTGTGACTTTAACATCAAAATTCTCCCTTTAATCTCGGAGTTCCGGCTGTAATCTCATAATTCTGTCTTTAATCCCAGATTTCAGGCTGTAATCTCATAATTCTGCTTTTGATCTCAGAAGTATGGATTTAATCCCAGGATAAGGTTCTGCTTCTTCTGGAGTCTTTAATACAGAAAAGTATCTGGGAGGAACCAAAACTTACTTTCTGTAAGAACATGTTGAATTTAAGACATTTTTTAAAATATTGTCCGTTGAAGTCAGAATAATTTTTATCAGTGTCCTAATCCTGTTGCGAATAAACAAACTCAACTCAGATCTGTAAGGCTGCTGTGAAACTACTTTTCTCTCAGAAACTGTAAAATGCAGATTTATATTATATTAACTATTTGTAGTTATGCCAATATTATTGTTTTTTGTTGTTGTTGCTGAGTAATTTATCAAATCTGGTTGCTGCATTGACGTCTCAAATGATGCAATCAGCTTCAGTTGCCAGCGGATATTTTCCTCCATCCATCAAACTCGGAAGCTCAGCTGTTGCAGATGAACCTGGAAGCGTTTCGACATCAGTATTGATCACCACTTCATGAAAATAATACGCTGACACAGCAGCGGCTTTGACTTGCTGGGGATTATGGGAAATATTTTATGCTGACGCCCTGATGAACACTGAGGAAGAAGTTTAATTTTTTCTTTATTTTTGTATTTTTTGGGGTCAGAATACGGTCACAGAGCATCTGCAGAGCCGCTACACCAGAGACCAGATTTACACGTATGTTGGTGACATCCTGATTGCTGTCAATCCTTTCCATGACATGGAGATTTACTCTCCTCAGGTCAGTGGAGAACCATTACATTCATTTTATTTATTCTTTCTAAGCACTTTTTGTTTTTCAAAACTCTTTTAAAATCTCTGCTTTTCCTTTTGTGGTGCCATTCTGACTATTCTTTGCCATAATGTATGCCAGGGGTGTCCATTAGGACATTTGTGGCCCTGGGGCTGAATTTTTTCTGGCCCCCAACTGCAGTTCAGGAATGATACAAATTTTAAATCTTTTTATTTTAAGTCAGGGTAAAATTATTATTACTATAATAGTAATAATTCTTGCAATAAAAAATATTAAATACAACACAAAGAATTAGTTTTTTCAATAAGTAGAACCACGTCTATCCAGAGACTTTTACTGCACCCATATCAGCTTTTTATTTAATTTAATACACTCAGCTAAATATAGCAAACACTTTTTAAAAATCTTGTTTTTACAACTTGGAATAAATTTGTTTATCTGATACTAAGGAAAATTTAAAACTCTGCAAAATCTTACTTAAGTGTTGGATTTATGATAAATAACATCCTGCAAAAAAATAGAAATATCTGGTTACTTTATTTGCTTGAGTTTTTTATTTTTATAAATATAAACTTTTTGGCCCGCATGACAAAAAGTTTGGACAAACCTGATTTACTCATCATATCTAATGTTTACCTTTCACCTCCATGTGAATATCGTGTTTAAATATAAATATATTTTTTACTTTATTTCTTCGTAGCAAACTAAGATGTATATTGGCGCCAAGCGCACAGCAAACCCTCCACACATCTTTGCGGTGGCGGACATTGCCTACCAGTCGATGGTCTCATACAACACTGATCAGGTAAATTAAGTTTTAATAAATTAAAATATCATTACAAAGTCAATTTATTTCAGGATCTTTATCTAATTACAAACAGATGGATGTCTTCCAGACTTTATTTCTGTAAATTATGATGATTTTCCACTTAGTTTTCCACATAATAACATGAGATTTAAGATTAAAATATTACATCAGATCATTAAAAACTGAAATATGGACTATACCTGCTTAAAAGTTATTATTTTCAAAATTACTTTTATTAATCTGAAAAAACAGGCTTCAGGATTTTGTCTGTTTTTGTTTGTTTTTTTTGTCGCTAAATGATTCAGTTCATCAAACTACATTTATTTTCAGACAAATATCAGCTTATTGAATACAAAAAGTAGTTTTCAAAGCGGCGGCTTTACTTTTTCAAGGGAAAAAACAAACAAATCAACCTGGAAATATATGAAAATATAGTTGTTTATCTAGTTTAGTTGTGGTTATTCTGTGCTGAGCCGCGTTTTTAGTGATTTATTTTAACTAGTAATATCAATGCTGCCTGACCTGTAGAATCAAGAAATAAACATGAGGTAGGCTAAAAGGTCCTAAAAAGCAAAGCATCATTCTTTGCCGTTTCTAATGCTTTTTAATGCCAGTGCATAACAGAAATCAGCAAATACTCAAGTCCTCATCTAAAATCGCTTTCAACTGCATGTTTCAATAGTCAAATATAATTTAATACGCAGAGTGGAAGCCATTTTGTTGCTACTGTAGAAGCTAACATCCACGGTCTTCCTTATTTCTCCTCTTGGAGCTTCAGCCAATCAGCACCAAGTAAAATAAATGCCACTTCTGGATTGGCCGCTTTGCAAACGCCAGCTAATAGCATGTTAGTTAGCATTGGTCCTACCTGTTTCAGCTTCCCAAACTACATTTTCTTTCAAATATTTTAGAATAGGTGAATTTTCCGTGAATAATTTGGAGTTAAGCTTTTGATCAATGACCAGGTTGGTCTATGACGGCGTTTTAGGGCCGTTGTAGATAGAAATAAAAGAAATTAATTTCCAATGGAAAATTTCACAAATTTTCTAGAAAAAAAAACTAAGAAAAAACTTAGAAATGCATATATTTTGTCTCAAAAAATTTTGAGATTAATTTGGACATTTCCTTGTTTTTTCTGGCAAACTTTCGACTTTTATTTCTGAGATAAATGTTTTGGAAGAAGTTTACTATAATCTTTACTGCAATATTATTTTTAATCTAAAATGACCCTTTAATATACTATTATACTTTTTACTCTTGGAAGAAACTGCATTTTTTTTTTGTAGTTCATCATGATTAAAGTGTATAGAGTACAAACAGGTATAAGGTCAACCAAGCATTCAAATTAATTTATAGACTGTCTCAATACACTCAAATTTTCCATTCTTCTTAACATGCTACTTATTCTTTCTGCTAATTAAAGTTAGCATGCTTTACAATTCTTTTAATTAGCATGATAAGTATTTGGCAAATTTATTAATTCTGATGTTATTGTTGGGATTCTACACCTCTAACCAATCTGATTTTGCTGAGTAGTGAGTCAGTAATTTTTATTATTATTGAATTTTAAGTCATTTCGTCTTGGTTTTTGTGACTTCCTGTGTGCAGTGCGTTGTGATCAGTGGGGAAAGTGGAGCAGGGAAGACGGAAAGCGCGCATCTGTTAGTGCAGCAGCTGACCGTTCTTGGGAAGGTGAGTAAATCAACCTTCATCCCTTTATCATCATATTTTTTATTCACACAATCACAATTAAAAACAGAATATTTATTGATTAAATTATTGCTACATCAACAAATGTGATCCATTGATCTCAATGTATTCCATATTACTGCTTTGATAGAGCAATAATAGTTTTAAGTGAATTTCCTTTTCACTTAAAAGGAAATCAAGGTTGATACTCTGATTGATTTATTCTTTCTATTTAAGTGCTTTATAAATAGTTTTTCAACATTTGCTCTGCAAAAACATAAAATCTTACCAAGTATTTTTTTAATCTAGTTTCTAGTACATTTAAAATAAGATAAAACTTACTTACAAAAAACTTTACAGCAAACTATATGAACTTGTTTTAGGTTAATAATTCCTTAATATTGATGAGAAAGTGATTTTGATAGCAGAATTTTTTAATTTATAAGAAGCTATGTATATGATATTAAGGAATTATTGACTTAAAGCAAGTTCTTATATTTTGTTGAAAAGTTTTTAGTAAGTCAGTTTTGTCTTGGTTCAAAGATATTTACATTGAAAACTAGACTAAAAATACTTTGTAAATATTTTGTGTTCTTGCATTCTGGAGCTCTGCTTTGGTTACTAGGTGACGGGGCAGAGCTCTGCTGGAGTTGCTAGGTAACGGGCTGGTCTTCATTGGGGTTGCTAGGTAACAGTGCAATGTCTGCTGATTTGTGGCGTTACATTTCGGAGGTTTTTGAACCAAAAGAGATATTTGCACGAGAAACTAGACAAAAAAAAAAAAGAATAAATAGTTGGTAAGATTTTGTGTTTAATTTCTAAAATGATGAATTCTGGCAGCTTGAATTTATTATGATGAATTTTTTTGATTTACAAACTTTCGTCTCTATCTTCCATTCTTTTTGTGCCAAGCGACTTATTGTGTCTTTTTTTTGCCGTTTTCCTCCATTCTGACCTGGAATAATGTTTCGTTCAGGCCAACAACCGTACACTCCAGGAGAAAATCCTGCTGGTCAACAGTCTGGTGGAGGCTTTCGGAAACGCCTGCACCGTCATCAATGACAACTCCAGCCGCTTCGGGAAATACTTGGAGATGAAGTTCACCAACGACGGAACGGTGATCGGAGCGCAGATATCCGAGTACCTGCTGGAGAAATCCAGGGTCATCCACCAGGCGATGTAAATACCTTCCTGTCTTCTTGAAATTCATCCGCACTGACATTCATACAAATTTAAATCACCCAATGAGAAAACCGCACCACAAAGGTTGTGTTTCCACTCAGCGGTCGGGTTCAGTGTGTAATGGACTGTCTCTTTCTTTCCTTTCACCTTTACTCACTCATTTGAAGCCTGTGACATTTCCCTGCGGCCTGCACTCCAGCCGCTTCGTCTTTCCTTCTTATCAGGTGTCTGGGGTCAAGTGCAGAGGAAGGCCCATTTCTTGTTTGATCAAAGATTGTTTTCTAGCGAGCTGAACTTCAAAGACAGACTCAAGTATTTCATTAGAAGACAGACACGGGGGTCAGAGTGGGATGATTTGGCAGGAAACAAAGTGTGCCGCTGCTTTTTCTGGAGCTTATTATTGGAGAGAAAGCGAACAAGATGGGAACAACATAGATGCCATATTAGACTGCAGATTCTTTAAAACACAGTTTGTGAAAAAGTTGGGAATTTATTGCTTTTTGTGGCCGATGGACGCCTTTGATCAACATCAGTTTAAAAAAAACAATACTTAAAATAGTCATTCTCCACTTCTTAACTTGTAATCATTCATCCATCTACTTTCTAACACTCTTGTCCCTAATGGGATTGGGAGGGGTGCTGGTGCCTATTTCCAGAGAACGTTCTTTGATCGTGCTCTGATCTGTACAAGCATTACAATTGTTTTTTATTTGCTTTGTTTCATCACAGTTGATCTAAGTTAGTTCAGATTGAAGAAAGACTAATTAAATCGATACCAAATTGACAAATTAAAGCTAGATTTATTTAGGAGAAAAAATAAAAGTAAATCATTTAAAGCATTTCCTGTTTTGCTGTCAGCACAGCATCGTCATGTCCAGCTTAACGGTGTTTGGCACTTACTGTCAAAGATTCATTTAATGTGTCCTGCTTATTTTTCTTTTAAGCTAATCTCTGCTGTGCTGTTTTGTTTTTGCTGGTAAATTAAAAAAGTAAGTAAAAAAAAAAAATTTGAATAAAGAGAAAAGTAAGGTAATAAAAATCTCAATTAATTAATTTGGAATAATTTTAATGTAATTTTAGCCTATTTTGAGCTCCTTTCATAATGAAATAAGCTGCTGCTGGCCACGCCCCCAACTCATTGTTTAATCTCTAACATGAAAATGGCTGCAAACAGATGCACAATAATACTGCCTTACCTCTTTGAAAAGCAAAAGTAGAACCTCCTGCACAACAAACTAGAATGCAGTAAGTAGTTTCTGGATGGTAATTTAACAACAAAACACTTTTTTAGCAGACATTGTACAGTGCTTACATTCAAAACCAGCTGACCAAACGAACTCATCTCGGGTGGCTAGGTATCAGGGCTGGGCTTGGCTGTGGTTGCTAGGTAACAGGTAATTAATAGGATTTTGAAATGGTTCATTTTCCAGACACCCAAAACCATTATCGAGTGTTTTTTTAAGTGTTTGTTTTGTTTTTAGAAGCAGTAGAGACCAAAGTGGAAGTACAAAAACAAGCAAAATGTAACTTTTTCACAATCGGTCCCCTTTAAATAATAATGAGAAGAGTGTAGCTTATATGATTCTAAAAGGTGTGCAAACACGTTTTATATCCACCAAAATATTGCAATTAACCAACCTGTTATTTTCTAATTGTGGGGATATGAGCTTTAATTCGGTGGTCAAACCCAGATTTTGTAATTCATCATTACTGCGTTATTCAAATCAGAGAAACTGTGCAGTATTACATGCTCTTCTATGTTTTTGTGTTTTCCGCAGAGGTGAGAAGAACTTCCACATTTTCTACTACATTTATGCTGGTCTGGCAGACAAGAAGAAACTAGCTCACTACAAGCTGTCTGACTGCAAGACACCTAAGTAGGTTTCATCCCTCAACCCTCTTATTTACTTCCAACTATGTTTACTTTGTGCTTCTACAGAGTCCAGCCATCACCTTTGTGTTTCCTCCTTGTCCTGCAGGTATCTTTACACCGAGAACGTGAAATTAGGCCCTGACATAGTGAGCAACGCCCTCTACAAAGAGCAGTTTGATGCAGTGGAGCAGTGTTTCAAAGTCATTGGATTCACCCTGGAGGTACGAACTGCTGCAGTGAAAACTGGGCACAGAGCAGCTAGTCGCCCCTCCTCAAGACTGCACCACAAATTATTACATGGAATATTATCAAACTAAATGCAAACGTCTTCACTTAGAGGGGATTTCTCTGAAAAGCGGCACGTGATTATTAAAAAGGGTGAACATCGTCTGTGATGTAGCATAAAGCTACTGCAAGGCGTTGTCATTGAAACGGCTAATGAGGCTCAAAGCACCGACCTCTCCTGGTATCGGCACGTCAATATCACTTATCCTGTAATCGCTCTGTGGAGCTGGAGCTAAAGCACATCACGCATCTCAAGAGGGTGTAATAAATCCTCTATTTCAGGGATTAAACAATGTAAAGCATATTTATGAGATTGTTTTTCCCAACTTATAAGTTTTTTCCCAAATACTTTTCTTTGGATTTAAATTCTCCCGGTTCAATTGAGGAGCAAAATTTCAACATTTGTTACATTTTACATTAACCCCTTATAGTCCATACATACATAGTCTTGTACATCTGTAAATAAATATTTATATCTCGTAGAGCACTTCTGGATAGATGCAAACTACGTCTCGTTGCTTGTACTTGTGACAGTGCAATGACAATAAAGTTGAATTCTATTCTATTTTCAGCTTCTGCAGTTCTTTTTCACACTGCACTGTGTCAAACAAACCAAACTAATTAGAAAATTTGTTCCCCTCCTTGCCTGTGGGGGCGCTGCACCAAGAACTACTGAAGGAAATAACACAAAAACCTTTGAAGAAGACATGAGCGTAACTTTCTTCTTCACTAAATGTAAAATGGGGTAGCGTCAGATTTTAGAAAGACCGCTAGCTATTTCACCAGCTAGCACTACAGTAGCTTGTTTGTTTTGGTTGAATTTACCCAAAATTCCCTCTGTTGTAGTCCATTTCCTGTTTTTGGAGCGATCACATGTGGATTCCAACCACACCAAAGTTCACTTCAATCGAACTCAGTTTTATGTAGGCCTCCAGTGAAACATGGTGGTGGCAACATCATGCTGTGGAGATGATTATCTTCAGCAGAAACAAGGTTCCTGGTCAAAGTTGAACATTTTGAGCCGAACGCAGAGGACGAGGAAAATTAGCAGAATCTGATTGACAAAAAATGGGGTGAATAAAGTACAAGCCACACTTTTCAGATTTTAATTTGTAAAAAAATAAATTTCCTTCAGAATTATTTCCCACTTTGTGTTGATTTATCACACAGTGATTTTTTTTTTTGCCTAGATAACAATCACAAATGTTGATAAAAAACAGTCAAAGTCTAAATAAACCTTTGAAGATCCTTCAGGAAGCTGATGAATTATTACCAGAAAGTTTGGATCCTTGAAGGAGAAGTATGTTTAAAAAATGGAAGTCGTTTTAATCTTCTCCAGCAGCTGTTTATCTGTCATTCCTGCAGGAGCTGGGCAGTGTTTACAGCATCCTGGCGGCCATCCTTAACTCTGGTGACATTGAGTTTTCTGCAGTCGCCTCAGAGCATCAAACTGACAAGAGCAACATCACCAACATTGCAGTCCTGGAGAACGGTGAGAGATTGAGAGAATTTGTTCTGCTCTCCGTCCCTCCTCCCTCTGCTGCCTTCCTACATTAACTCTGCAGAGAGCGCGGGTAAAAATAGCACTCTGTTATTGGGAAATAAATTATACATCAGCAGAGACATGCAATTCACTGAAAATTATTAGCAAACATGTATTACAATAATTAGATTTTGCCCTGTGTGGCTTACATAATCTTCTCCACATATAAACACACGATCCAGCTTGGTTGTTTCTGTTCATCTGAAATATTTTTCATCATTCCATTACTCCAGTTTAGATTTTATCAGCCTGTTATCTTGTGTTTCCCGGCAGTGGCGTCCCTGCTGCGCATTCGGTGGGACGAGCTCCAGGAAGCCCTGACCTCCCACTGCGTGGTGGCGCGGGGTGAGACCATCGTCCGGCCCAACACGGTGGAGAAGGCGGTGGAGGTGAGGGACGCCATGGGGAAGGCGCTGTACGCCCGGCTCTTCAGCTGGATTGTGAACCGCATCAACGCGCTGCTGCGGCCCGACAGTCAGCCGGGGTGAGACCAGGAGCAGAACATTATATTTTAGAGCAGAGGTGTCCAAAGTGTGGGCCGCGGGCCATTTGTGGCTCTTGAAAGGATGTTGTTCGGCCCTGACCACGAGTCAAGAAGGTTGAAAATGTGGTCAACAAAACAGAAAACAATTGATGACCAAAACAAAATTTAAACTGAAAACTCAATAAATCTCAATAAATTAAAGTATTGTCTTTTTATTTAATGAATTTTGTGCCCACCCACCATAAGAGTAGTTCAAATCTGACAGTTTTGGACTGTGGGGCGAAAAGTTTGGACACTCCTGCTTTAAGGTGTTTCCAACAGTAGATTTTGTTTGTTTGGGAGCAAAAATGCAACATAAACACACACATTTGTTTTTTTGGTAACACTTTATTTGAAGGGGTGTGAATAAGACTGACACGACACATGTCATAAAGATGAAGGTGTTTTTATGAATGTTTATGACACTTGTAATGCAATCTTGCATTAAAAGTGTCATTGTTTACTAAATTACGCTTCATGACATCAGTCATAAACATTCATGAAGACTCCTTCATGTTTATGACAGGTGTTATCTCAGTCCTATGCACATCCCTTCAAATATTCAAATAGAGTGTTACTGTTTGCCTTGTTATAGTTCACTTCCTGCTTTTTTATGTTTATGTAACCAGGCTGAATTGTCTCCCTTTGTCGTTCTTCTCACCTCCAGAGAGGATGATAAGGGTCTGAACATCGGCATCCTGGATATCTTTGGCTTTGAGAACTTCAAGAAGAACTCTTTCGAGCAGCTCTGCATCAACCTCGCCAACGAGCAGATCCAGTTTTACTTCAACCAGCACATATTCGCTTGGGAACAGGTAGACTTGCACCTGATTGACACATCCTGTCAGTTGAGATTCATTTAATCCTTCTGATTAAAAAACAGCTGTCACCATAATTTCATCTAAACCCCACTAACATGTCTTTTGTCTGTTAGAGATTTAAAAATAACCTATTATGCTTCCTTGAACAGGTTAGAATAGGTGTAGGGACAACACAAAACATGTTCATTGCTTCTTTCTTTTTTTGCACAAAATCATTCAACAAAAATGCTGCAAATGACATTTGTCTTTTCCAACTGCCATTGTACAGCGCATTCAGTGGTAGACTCAGCTGATTAAACATTCAGCACTGTATTTTTAGTCTGGTTTCCTGTGCAAATATTTTAGTAAACTTGAAATAAGGCAAATCTAACTTAACAGCAACTTTTCAAGAAGAAATTGCAATAATTCTTTAGTTTTGATGCCAAATTATTTTGCTTACACCAATGGAAAAAATATCTTTTTACACGTGAAATAATCTGCTAGTGGAACTATTACTTTGTAATCAATCTTAAGGAATTATTGACTTGAAACCAGCTCCTATATCCTTTTAGAAAGATATAGGAGCTGTTTTTTTTTTTTTAAAGTTAGTTTCGTCTTATTTGAAGTTTACTAAGATATTTGAGATAGAAACTAGACAAAAAAAAAGTTATAAAATTGGCAAGATTTTGTGTTTTTGCAGTGTGGAGCTCCGCTGTGGTTGCTAGGTAGCGAGCAGAGTTCTGCTATGGTTGCTAGGTAGCGAGCAGAGTTTTACTGTGGTTGCTAGGTAGCGAGCAGAGTTCTGCTGTGGTTGCTAGGTAGCGAGCAGAGTTCTGCTGTGGTTGCTAGGTAGCGGGCTGTGCCTGCTGATTTGCGACGTTACATTCTGGAGGTTTTTGAAATGGCAAATGTTCCAAAACACCAAGAAACATGAATTTATTGCCAAAAAATGGCTGGATGGGTGTTTTTTTTTAAGTGCTTGGTCTGTTTTTAGAAGCAGTAGGGACCAAAGTACCAAAACATAAGAGGTCCCCTTTTAAAGCTTTCAATAATGTCTGCTGCTGTCTTTATTTATGGCAGAATGAGCTTCACAATTCTCCCTTTGTGTTGTCTCGCGGGAGGCTTTGCCTTGAGGGGGTCACAGAATGGTTTGCTAATGTTAAACGATTTGGACCTTCCCGCAGAGCGGGGCAATAAATCATCCCAAATGAGGGTCAATTAGGAGCTGGAGACACTTAATGTTGGACTTAAATTCACTCTTGGGGATTGTTGGAACCGGGCCCAGAAATACATTGTTCTTTTGCGAACTGAATGTACACAGAGAGCATATGTGAAATGTTCATTACTGAGATTAATAAGCATGTCCTTAGTGTCCAAAGTACTGTTAGTGTATTACAGGTTCACATGCATTTGCTTTATCACCTTATATTTCCTTTAACATGTGTTTAGCGTCTAAATTTGTTTGTTTCTTCATGTTTTTTTCCTGACATGCCTTGATTATGTAACAGTGCTGGTTTTTGCTGCAACAAGCAGTTTGGTTTAAGGTGGTTTGTTCCCATTTTGAAGTCTCATAATATTTTGCTGAGTCATCACAGCTCTGAGTCAGCCTGATGCGATAAGAGTGACTGAAACAGTGGCTGCTTTGCCTCACATCAGTTTCATTTAAATAGGGAACAACAAATTAGATTCAAAATGCACATCTCCTTTCAAAGATCTAGGGCTGCAGCTAGTGGGTTTTTTAATAATTGATTATTCTGACTATTAATCAAGTAATCAGATTTTAAAAATGACAGATTCTGCAGATTATTTTAACCACCTGTTATATACAATCTGCAGCTAAATATATACTTAAATAATCCATTTCTGCTTCACTTAGCTGATCTTTTCTCTATTTTTTCAATTAACCAATTAATAAATGGATATATAAGGGTGCTTAATAGGACAATTTTACAAAATTTGAATCAGATTAACTAAAACTATGACACTTTAAGAGTTTTGGGTTGAACATAATTACATAAAAAGAAGGTTTTCCATCTAAAATGCAAATTGTTTACATTTTTGTGCTATTTTGGCTTCATTATTGCTCTGAGTGTTGTTTTTCACCAAATAGCATATTTCTGTGTCTATTCTCCAATTAACAATTATTCAATTACTGAATTAGTTGACAGTTATTTCAATAATCAATTAATCTGATTAATTGTTTCAACCCAGAGTGGTTGTAGAATCTTACTGCTACTTACAGGACACCTTTCAGCAGAGGTGAGTGGTAATTAGTTGCATTTTCTTTCATTCTATTATAGGTTTTATTTAGATACTTACTGAATATTTTCTCACAACTTGTAGAGTTCTATGGTGTCCTTTTCTGATTCTTGGAGTGTGTCTTAGGCTCCTTGCAGGTTGTAATCTCATTAATCACAGTGTTGTATTGACTACTTTACTGTGTTTTACAGCAGAGGTGTCCAAAATGTGTCTCAAAGACCATTTGATGCCCTAGAAATGATTTTGTTTCAGCCCCTGATCACAAGTCAAGAATGGTAAAAATTTGCCCAACAAAATAAATAATGATTGATGACTCAAAAAAGGTGGAATTTGCCTGTTTTTATTTTAATAATGCAGCAGTCCAAAACCCTTTTCATTTTTTGAATCTTAAATGATAACAGATTTCATTTAAAAAGTTGATCAGGTATAAATAAAACTCAAAATCTCATCTTCACATTTTTAATCTATTGGATTTTGTCAGTCAGATCAAAGAAGTTTTTAATTGTTTACTGCCAAATTACATCAGTCATTCTCTGCAGTTTCTCGCAATTCCACAAATTCACACAAAATCAGCTGGTCCCCGCAAGGTTTTCCTCAAATATGGTCAAACTGTTGGGTTTAAGTGATGCTAACTCCCACCTGCAGATGGCAGTGTTTCTTACTTCTGTTCCACTGCTGCCTCAACCTAACTTGAGGTCAAGTTTTAGTCTGTGATCAAGTAGCAAGTAACAAAAAAAAACACATTTACCGTCTTGCTTAAGCACAGATATCGCAAAATTCCTTACAGATATTTTTAAATTAGCTCCACAAAATCAGCCATTTTGATTGCAAAGCAATTGCAAAATCCTATTATTTTAACAGTTTAATAGATTTTATCAACGCATTCTAGCACAACTGGCCCTTTGAGGAGATTTATGACATTAACAGGGTATTTACCCCACATAAAAGAGGAACTTTCCCATAATTTAAATGTTATCTTTGGGAATTACCAGTGGTATTTCTCTGCTACTTATGAGGCATTGACAGCTTACCCTCAATATCCTAATGTCTTTTATCCACCAAAATGTAATTACAGAGTCTTTACAGGTTGGTCAAAAGAAATAAGATGCAAACAAACATTTAAAAATGGAAAAAATTAAATAAACTCACTAACTTTACTGAATGAAAATACAATATTTTCTGGAAGCACAAAAGTTTTCCAGTTTTTGTTAAAAGTTCTCTCCTGATTAGGACGAGTATCTGAACGAAGAGGTCGATGCCCGGATGATTGAGTACGAAGACAACCGGCCCCTCCTCGACCTGTTTCTGCAGAAACCCATGGGGCTGCTCTCCCTGCTGGACGAGGAAAGCCGCTTCCCACAGGCCACAGACCAGACACTCGTAGGTCAGTCCATGTTTGACTGTCTATCCAAAGATTTTACATGCATCCATATTGTTCAATTTTGTTTTTATTCACCGTCTAAATTCACCAAAGTTGGAGATTTTATATTCAAAAGAAGCCATGTTTGGTTGTTTACATTTTTCAGAACAATTTTTTAAATTTGTAACATTATGTTACAGTGATAACAACCTGACCAGTTTTGTAATTTGCTAACTGATGTACTGTTTGGTATTTTAGAGAAATTTGAAGACAATCTGAAAACAAAGAGCTTCTGGAGGCCTAAAAGGATGGATCTTGGCTTTGGTATTCATCACTATGCTGGGAAGGTAAGAGGACCTATTTATGCTTCTTTGACCAGGTTAGCATAGCTCTGTGTGCCACACAAAACATGTTCATTACATTTCTTGTACAACATCGTTCTTAGATAAGGAGATTTTAGTTTGGTCTTGTCACTTTAAATCCAAATAAACTGAAACTGGCCACGCTCCCCAACTAAACGTTTACACTAGCATGTGAAAGTGGCTGCAAATATACGCTCAATTATGCAACTGTACATCTTTGAATAGCAGAAAGTGGTTTCTGAACGGTAAGGCAACAACGAAACAGTAAATACAGTGGTAAAAGCAGTTGGCCAAACTGGCCGGAACTCTTCTTGGGTTGCTAGGTAACAGGGTTGGGCCTGACTGGGGTTGCTAAGCAACGGCGTAGTTCCTGTCTTATGTAACTTTTTGAAACGGCTCATTTTCCAGACACTAAAAAAGCATTAACTTATTGCCAAAAACAGAGTTTAGTGTTTTTTTAAGTGCTTAGGCTGTTTTTAGAAGCAGTTGATACCTACATGCAAGCACAAAAAAGTGCCAAATTTTAATTTCGCATAACAGGTCACCTTTAACTTCCAAAGTGCACAGCTTAAACTTTTCCAGAGGGCTTCTTTCTAATGTTTTTAATCTCTGTGATCCGTAAGGTGATTTACAACGCCGCTGGCTTCTTGGCCAAGAACAGAGAGACACTCCCAGCAGACATTATCCTCCTGCTGAGGTCATCGGAGAACGAGCTGATCCGCAAACTGGTCACACATCCTCTCACCAAAACGGGTAAAACCAACAGCAGATTTGGGCAAATTAATTAAAACTTCCTGTAGAAAACAACCTCCTAATGATATCATGGTGTACAATTTCAACAAGAAACAATAACCTGGTTCACACAACAAGGCTTTTCTTCATTGTTTGCGAGATATTTGTTGTAAGGTTTAAGTTTAGGCCTCACAGCTTTTATGTCAAGCAGACTGAGAGTTTTATCACTGAGCTAATCAACAGTTATTCTGAATTTTAATAAAAGCTAAACCTTTTTAACATAGTTGTGTAGAATATAAAACAATTTGTTTCCAAAATGGTGAAGTAAACTGTTCAAAATGCTGTTTTGAATGTTGACAACATTTAAGATTTGGAAAATTTTACCTTTGTTAACAAGTCAGAGAAAAAAAAAATATTTCGTGAAAAGAGTAACTTATCATACAGTGGCCCAGAAGACACACAAAAATGACTAAAATGCAAAAAAAGATACAAAAAATACCAAATTCAGGCAGAGGAAACACTTTTCTGAATTAGCATAAAGCTTAAGAAACTAATACAGTAGGTTATACAGTATATGGTACATGTTAAAGGAGAGTATAGTACTTCCATTGACAAAGTTCACTTTTCCTTCACATGCCGAGGTGGAAATTAGCATCTTTTACTGTAAACTGGATGATATGGTTGAAAAATGCATCACAAAATAGAGGTTTGATATCTGTTTATATTGATAATCATTGATTAGTTTTTTGTTTTAAATATCTCAAATGATGCCAAACTGGTTTTGTAACCTTCCCCGTTTTATCCACAGTTCTTTATTTTTTGACAGTGGCAAAATCTAAAACTTCTGCTGCGCAAGTTACTCTCTACTTTGTTGCTAGGTAACCAAAGAGTGAGTCAGTTGCTAGGTAACCAAAGAGTGAGTTGCTAGGTAACCAAAGGATGAGTGAGTTAGTTGATTCCACCAACTGTTTTTAGCTAACCGTGAGAGGGTAAAGTTTTTCCTCTGCCTACATCTCCCAGAATGCTGTGCGGCTCTGGATTGGAGTTCAGTGAAATTATTGACATTCTATCAGACGTATTCTCTTTTGATATTGATCATATCATGATATATATTGTTATTGATTTAATGCCCAGTCCTGCTCTAATCTTATCTTTTATTGTGAAAAACTCTCCGGGGAAACTCAGATTTGTTAGACCAGCAATATAATTTAATATAAAATGGATGAAATAAAAGTTTGCTCAACTTGTTGAAGAAACATAGGATTTATGATTATTTCATGGTGTTTCAGCAACTGTTTCTAAAACATAATGATAATAATAAACTCTAAATATGAAATGTTATTTTTTTTCTGTGAGAAGTACTGTTATTTTTATTAATTCGAGGACAATACTGTGGAGAATTTCTGCAGGGAAATTATTTATTTAATGCGCTGCATCTTTGATGCACTGTGTATTTCACAGGTAACCTTGCCCACACTAAGGGTAAAGGCGTAAACACACTGAGAGGCCCGCGGACGCCCCCGCGGACTGTCACCTTGGCTAAGGTACAGTGCACTTACCTTCATTGTTATCATTACATCATCTCCTTCATACGCACTTTCAATTTATTTATTCTAACTTAATTCCTCTGTGCCTTGAGGTTTAATATTTTGTGTTACTGCAGAGTTTTCTGTGTCAGCTTTGGTTACTCCTTGTTTTATTCATTTCCTTCCCCTTTTCTTTTTGCATTTGTTTCGGAAAAGATGGGGATGCTTACCTTGTACAGCTCTTTTTCTTTTAGCGAGGTAATCAGCATATTTATTTATTGAATACTCCCTTACGTAAACCTTTCCTCCTCTTAGAGATCCCCAAAACAAAACCGGTAGATCCAGATTTCACATGTCGGTCTGTTAGAGTTTCCTTATCACCAACATGCTTGTTTGATAGAAATATTTAGCATTTGTGGGTTAAAATTTGATGTTTAAACTTTATTTAACATTATGGTTCATTTTTAAAAAAGTCTACTTCCATCCAAAAGTATTAATACATCCCATATCCCCCTTTTCAGTCATCTGTATTTGGATTTTAATTGATGGCAAAACAGAAAGTTGTGCATGATGTTGAAATGGAAGAAAATGATTCATAGATTTAAAGTTTTTTAAATTGAAATCTGGAAAGTGTGGCATGCATTTATATTTATATTTCTGCTCCCTTTATTCTTAGTCCTCTAAATATAGTCCAGTGCAACCAAGTGGTGATAATGCCACATTGGAATGGCTTATATGGATTGTGAAGTCTCTGTAAGCAAAAATGCTCAAAAAAAATATTAATCATCAGGATGAAAAGTTTATTTTAATCTCCATTTTTCAGTCCAAACATTCACTAACCCACTCTGCTGCCATCTTTTAGCGTCCGCTAAATAAAACCCCTCCTGGCAACTTAATTATGGTATTTGCTTGTGTGATTTGCTTTAGTTTGCAGCCGTACCGTTTGGTAAATGTGAGCCTGGAGGCGACTCGCTAACCTCAAAGCTTTGACAGAAGCTACATGCTCTGTGCTTGACGAGTTCTTGCATTTATTTCCATTCATTTGCATAAATTAGAGCCTGAAAGGCTCATCAAAGCTCATCAAAGCTCATCAAAGCTCAGCTCTTAACAGGAAACAAAGAGACGATTAAACAGCAGAACTGAACCAGGAGCAACAAAGACCTGATACTGGGGAGGTTCATTATACATCCATCTGTACATCCAACCAACCAACCAACCAACCAACCGTCCAACCAACCTTCCAGCCAGCCAACCAACCAACCATCCATCCATCCATCCATCCATCCATCCATTCATTCATCCATCCATCTGCACATCCAACCAACCAACCAACCAACCATTAAAACCAACCAATCAACCTTCCAATCATCCAACCATCCATCCATCCATCCATCCATCCATCATCCATCCATCCATCCATCCATCCATCCATCCATCCATCCATCCATCCATCCATCCATCCATCCATCCATCTATCCATCCAACCATCCCTCCTCTCTCTCCCTCCCTCCCTCAATTCATCCATCCATCCATCGTTTAGGACTTTCTACGCATCTTTATCAATAATGTCAAACAGTGTTTGGCAAAATGGGAGTGCAGAGTTGAAAAATGTCACATCAGAAGATTATGAATCCTGGCAGCTTCTTCCATCCGTCTTTACTCCACCACTTGCAACAATTTTTAGGCGGAAACAAAAGTCAGTTTTTAAATAAATGTATTCATGGCCGATTGATTCATCAAAGGAATCACAAGTGTCACATCAAGGTTATGCTTAAAAACAGATTAGAAAACACTGCAGCAAGTGTAATTACAAGATATAGTTGGTAATATTTGTTTGTTTTTTATTTTTTAGCCAACAGAAGCTGGTGACACCCCGTACCATCCGAGAGAAACTACCAACATGAAGACGCAGACTGTGGCCTCGTACTTCAGGGTAATCCATCTTTAAAGAGCCGTTGTTCTTCAACACTTTGAAATCTTTGAAAAATATCAAAACCACTGAAGCTGTAACAAACATCACAATTAGAGAAGTCCAAATGTTCAAAGTGAGTTCATTCTGCTGAAATAAACTGAATTAATTATTTAGCTTTTTACACATACCTGTAAATATGGAAGGTTTTTTCTTTTTAGACAATCTGCTTTGTGTGGATGAAACTGACGTTAGCTTATATCCAACCTCTTCGTGTCGTCACAGTACTCTCTGATGGATCTCCTGTCCAAGATGGTGGCCGGGCAGCCTCACTTCGTCCGCTGCATCAAACCCAACAACGATCGCCATGCCAACAAGTTCGACCGGGAGAAGGTTCTGGTCCAGCTGCGCTACACCGGCGTCTTGGAAACCGCCAAGATCCGACGACAGGGCTACTCCCATCGCATCCTGTTTGCTAACTTCATGAAGAGGTCAGTTTTCCGCAGAAGAACCTCGTAACCTCGGCGGAAACTTTAACGCTTTTCCCAGCTGAATGAATGCGATGAATCCTGCAGGTACTACATGTTGGCGTTTCACGCTCATGAAGAGCCGGCTGTGACTCCGGAGGCGTGCGCCACCATATTGGAGAAGGCAAAACTGGAAAACTGGGCAATGGGGAAGACCAAGGTGAGCAGAGATGGTCGTCAAACAATTAGCAGTCAGTAGCTGAACTAGCGTTTGCCAGATCTAAAAGTTGTCTTATGTTCGACCTAATCTATTAAACACCATAAATTATTTTGAAATTTAATTTGTGAATCCTAATTAGCTCCAGAGCAAAGTGAATGCCCAGCTTAAAGGGACAGTTCAGCAATTACAGTGCAGTATGTTTCAGTTTGCGCAATCAAATTTTGCACATTTCTGTACTTAAATTTGTGTTTCAACTTCTTCTAAAAACAGATCAAACATTTAAAAAACCGCCAAGACATTTTTAGCTACAGTTAATGTTTTTTGGTATTGGGAAAATGAGCCATTTTGAAAACCTTCTGATTGTTAAGCCACATTCAAAAGCCTCAGCCTCGTTACCTATCAACCCAAGCTGCACTCTATCACCTTTGGTCAGCTGGCTTTACTGTACAATGGCTGCTGGGGGGAAAAAAAAGAGTTTTGTTGTCAACTTACCACCCCGAAACCATTTGCTGCATTCTTGTTGATTGTGCAGGATGCCGCACTTCTGCTTTTCAAAGATGTAGAGTTGTATAACGGCGCATCTGTTTGCAGCCATTTTCACGTGTGTGTAAACATTGAGTTGTGGGTGTGGCCAGCAGCAATTTATTTGGGTTTAAAGTGACAAAAACAGCAAATTCTGAAAGGACAAGACTAAACTCTCATTATTTAAAAATGATTTTATGCAAAAAATGTTTGGTTTAGACCATAAAGATATCCTTAGGTGACCTTTAACCTCCAACTGTCTTAGCATTTCCTCCATGTTGCGCTCCCCAGGTGTTCCTGAAGTATTACCACGTCGAACACCTGAACTTGATGGTGCAGCAGGCGACGCAGAGGATTGTGCTGCTCCAGGCTTGTGTCCGAGGCTGGCTGGGAGCCAAACGGTACCGGAAGACGCTGAAAGAGCGAGAACAAAGCGCTCTGGTTCTGCAGTCAGGTCGGTCGGTCCACACTGACGCTTCACACTCAAAACACAATAAAATCTCCGAACACTTATGCTGATTCAAGCTTTCCTCTGCAGCTTACAGAGGTCACAAAGTTCGGAAGAAAGTAGCCGACGATAAAAGCAAAGTGAAGTTTGACACTTTTGTAATGCAATTTCAGGCTGGTAAGAAAACTATGCAGACAAAACTTCAGATTTGAGTGTAAAATTGTTTATTTTACTTTGGTTGATTGCTTTTCTTGCTTCAGTTTGCAGAGGATATCTGGCAAGAAAGATGTACAAGAAGTTGGTAGATGAGAAAAACAAGGCAGCTACCAAGATCCAGGCTCGCTACAGAGGCCACAAGGAGCGTAAAAACTTTCAACGAAAACGGTAGAAGAGAACCAACATTTTAGTATTCATTAATGAGCAAAAATATTCACATCCTTTAAAGTCTTTACATTTTGATTCATTAGAAACAAAATTTTCACTTTATTTCTTTAGGATATTATGAGATACTGTAGATCAACTCAAAATGAAACATTACGTGAAGTAGAAGAGAAAAATCTAAAAGTTTTACATTTTTGTTTTTACAAATATTGTGAAAAATGTGGAATGCATTTCTAATCAATCCATTTTACTCTGAGACCACAAAATAAAATCCACAACAAATAATTGTCTTCGAAGCTTAGTAATTATAATCAACCTGTTTCAAATTTTATATCAGCATAAACCACAGCTCAAGGGAGAGAAACGATTAAATTAACTTTTATGAAAAATATCACGAATTTTAAATTGTTAAAGAAAGACAAAGGAAGTCCCTGAACACATCCCCATATTGAAGCATGGTGATGGCACCGTTATGCTTTGGGACAGGAAAGTAGGCCAGGGTTGTTTGGTAGATGAAAGGAGGTAAATTTTTACAAAATCCTTGAAGAAAACCTTTTAGAAATTGTGAAAGACTCAATACAGGTTCAATCCGTACCTATTTATTGGAAGGGCCTAGTCAAAGTCCAGACTCAAATCTGGTGTCAAATCGGTTGAAATTTGCTTGAAAAGAACAAACTCTATGAACCTCGATTTCGGTTGGGTTGAAGTAAACTCCGGCGTGTTTCAGTGAATACATGAAAAGCAAGCGGACTGGAGACCGCTCCAAAAGCAGGAAGTGAACTTCAACGCAAGGCATTCTGGGTAAATACAGCCAAAACAAATGAAAGAGTTTAGCGCTAGCGGGAGAAATGGCTTGTAGTTTTTTACCAAACACAAAAGAGAAATCTGATGCTACTACTTTTTTTACATTGTATGAAGAAAAAAGTTGCGCTCGTTGTTTTCTTCAGAGATTTTCATGTCGTTTCCTTCAGTGGCTCTTTGTGCAGCGCCCCCACAGGTGAGGAGGGGAACAGGTTTCTCAATTAGTTTTATCAACAAAAGAGTTTTTTTTCCTGAAATTGGTGTGTTTTCATTAAGCAAATTTATTTCTGAAATGTCAAATTGCACATGTCTAAGTTTTTAGTTGTAAGAAAAACTTTAAAAACAACACTTTCACAATTATATACAGCATTGCATTGGTCTATAATATCAAATCCTAATGAAATAAAAAGCCAAAATGTGGAAAAATTGAAGAGTTGTGAATACTTTTTCAATCAAAAAAATCTCTTTTTTGCTTTCTGACTAAATCTGAAATGTTGTTTGTAGGGAAGCCAAAGAGAAGGAGAAAGTGGAGACCGCTCTTAAAGAAGAAGCACCAGAACCTGCTGATGAAACGGCGTCTAAAACAGAAAACAATGAAGAAGAAGAAGCGAAAGCTGCTGTTGTTCTTCAGAGCAACTACCGAGGCTACAAAGAGAGAAAAAAATTCAAGGAGAGAAAGGAGACGATGGCCGGAGCGGAGATGGAGATACCAAATAAAAACAAGGAGAAAACTGTTAAAGACGGAGAGGAAACTGCGGCTAGCAATCAGGAGAACAACGAGGAAGAGGATGAGAGCACCTACGAGGCGGAGGAGAACGATGACAGCGATAACACCCAGGTACCGGAAGACGAGGAAAACACGGAGGTGAGCGACGAAGCCGTGATTCAGGACGCAGAAACCGGAAACACGAGCGCGCAGGGAAAATCTCCAGATGAAACTGCCAATCTAGAAGAGGAAACTAAAGCAGCGACTGTCATCCAGAGCAACTTCAGAGGCCACAAGGAGAGGAAGAGGCTGCAGGAGGAAGGCAAGGTCCCAGGTAAACAGCAGAAGAAGGCAGAGCCAAAGACTCCAGGTGTTTCTTCTTCTGGTGATGATCCCGATGAGACGAAGGCAGCAGTGGTGATCCAAAGCAACTTCCGCGGACACAAGGAGCGAAAACGACTCGAGGAGGAAGGAAAGATTCCCAGGAGGAATAAGAAGGAATCTAAAAACGAAGAGCAACTCGTTCCCGATGAACAGGAGAAAGTTCCGGAGGCGGCGGACGAGGAGAAAGCAGCGACTGTCCTGCAGAGTAACTTCAGAGGACATCGGGACCGGAAGAAGCTGAAAGCTGAGAAAGAAGCGCGGCAGAAAGACAGAGATGGCAGAGCAGTTCCTGATGAAGCGGAGCCGGGCGGGAAGGAAATCGACGAGGCGCTGGATGTTAGCGACGTGGCGATCGAGCGCAAAGAGGAGGAAGATCTGGAGAAGGAGAGGCGGGAGGAAGAGCATGCAGCGGTGAAAATCCAGAGCAACTTCAGAGGATATAAGGACCGGAAGAACCTGAAGGCCAACAGGGAGGCGGCCCGGACGGAAGCCGAGCAGCTGGAGAGTTTCTCCAAAGAGGTACTGTCCGGTCAGAACCGAACCAACATTTACTTAGACACACCTCACCGACACGATACTCATCTACCGAAGAGAATTAGGGCACTGAAAAAAATTATTCTGACTTTAATCTGAGAATTCACTTAGATCTCAGAATCCTGATTTTTTTTTTTTTTTAGAATTATTTTCTTCAAAATTCTGTTATTCTTCTCAGAATTTATTTTTTCAGAATTATGATTTTTTTTCAGAAATGTGACTTCTTTTTTTTTTAGAATTTTGACTTTTTTCTCAGAATTCAATTTTTTTTCCAAATGTATTTTTCTTCAGAATTCTGACTTCTTTTAGAATTATTTCTTCAAAATTCTGTTTTTTATCCTCAGAATTAATTTTTCTCTGAATTCTGACTTTTTCCTCAGAATTTTGACTTTTTATTGTCAGAATTCTTTTTTTTCAGAATTTTGATTGTTTTTCTCTGAATTCTGACATTAATCTCAGAATTTTGACTTTACTTCTTTGAAATTATTTTTTCTCAGAATTCAGATTCTTTTCAGTTTTTTCCTCAGAATTTTGATATTAATCTCTTAATTCTGACTTCAATCTCAGAGTTATTACTTTTAATGATAGAATTTTGACTTTAAAGTTTAAGTATGTAATTTTTATTTTTAAAAACTATATGTTTTTTACATAGTTGTCAAAACAGTCACCATGTCGTCACAGTATCATATAAAACAGAAAATCTGTGAAAAATATCACGCTCTTTTTTGTGCTGTTATTGTCATCTGAAGAAATGCATCTTTTCTGACCAAAAACAACCAATAAGAGCCAAGAGGCGGGTCTTGGCGCTGTCAATCAACCTCGCGTATGCTGCTTAATGTGCTAATGGTGATTTATCGTTACAGGAAAACGGTTTACCCACGGTCATGGGCGGCTATACTAACTAGCCTGGCTCTGATTGGATTTCTTTTATTTTCACAGATTATCTCTCTAATGAAACTCTGTCACAACATAGTGATGGTTTTAACAAATATGTAGAAATATGTCTTTTATAAAAGTTGCATACTGAAGCTTTAGGTCTGTGATTAGTGACCAAAGCCATATTAGCTATAAACATATTTTTCTTTCAGCATCGCTGGTTGGTGAAAGAAAACATTGTTATTCTTATTCTACTCATATCTTCACTAATCTCTCCAACAGATCGCGGAGACTTCCCAGGGCTTTGCGGCCCTGCAGCAGAAGCTGAATGAGATCATCCAGGCCCATCAATCAAACCCTGAAAACAATGGCATGTTTGTGAGAGGAAAAGCAATCAATGGCTACGCCCCACAGATTCAGTCAGGTAAGATAGTGAGAAACAGATCATCAACCAATGAATATCAGTCATACTGCCGGCAGACACTCAGCCGAGGTTAATGTGAACTTTGGGCTTTTGAAGGATAATTAATACTGTCACTTAAGAGAGAGATGGTTCAATTATTTACTGTAGTTATGAGTCAAGGCATTAATAATCACCCAAACACAAAGACACCAACTGAGATAGGAAGCGATCCAATCAGCGTTTGGATCTTTTTCTTGAACTATTCAGCAGATTTTATTGCAACCTTTCTCGATCAGATGATGATTTTATCAAGGCAGCTACTTTTCTCCTCTCCTGTCGTGCAACTTCATTAGATCAGGAAAACCGAGAAAGTCAAGGGCCAAAACAGGAAGCGCCTCGCCACTTGATGTGTCATCAGAAGTGAAATTTGATTTGCACAGTTGATAGCTATAATTGGTTTCAGGGCTTTGAGCGAGAGAAGCTGGAAACGGAAAGTTTGAAGTCTAAAAGCCCAGGTGGCGCCTCGAATGTGACAGTCGAGATGGATTCAGGTGTCTGACTGGAATAATATTCTAATTAGAAAATATTTCAAAAAATCTTTAATTTGTCAATCATTTGATATGATTTTAATTGTGTGTGTAATGTGTAACTCAGGAGTATTTCAGCTACTTATTATTATTACAATAAGTGTAACTTGTTCACACAGCTATGTTTCCATTACAAATGTGCGCTAAAATGTGTTAACATGCCGCTAATGTTGAAAAAACACAATTTTGCAATTGTGACGTTTCCATTAAATAATAAACACAATTAAAATCACACATGAATAAATTTGTTCACACGATAAACAATTAAAAAACATGCAATTCCATTATCCTCCAACCACTTCCTGTCGTCTTCTTCGTGTTTTCTACCAGCGGCAACATCCTGTTGTGTTTTTTTGACAGTAGCAGAATAATGAAAGTAGCTGTATTTCCATTGACCATATAATTGCATAATTTTACATTTTGAAAACAAATTTGGTTAATGGAAACACGCCAAATTTTAAAAAAACTCTTAAGTCAATAAAAAGTTTTGCCTTTAGAATGTGGTGGGTTTTTTGGTTGTATCAAAATTGTTTTATCTTGCTGCAATAGAAACACTTTTTTCACATCACACGAGTCACATGGTCAACAACAGCATGTTGCTGCTGGCGGAAACCACGAAGAAGAAGACAGGAAGTACCGGTAGTTGGAAAATGATGGCACCACATGTTTTTTTAATAATTTATCGCGTGAACAAACTTATTCACGTGTGATTTTAAAAACAAATTGTGTTTCTTATTTAATGGAAACACAACAATTGCAAAATTGCGGGTTTTTTCGACTTTAGTGGATTAGTGACAAAGTTCTGTGCTGATTTGAAATGGAAACACTCGCTCAACGTTTCAATCTTAGTCATTTGAATTAAAAAATTCAGCATATATTTTCAAATATTTTCCCAAATTCATCATGTATCAAATCATATAAACTATGGATTAGTAATTATTTTACAAAACATTTTATATTATTTTAATAAAAGCTACTACATGGTTGCAATATTAACAGAATTAAATGGACATTTTACAGATTATGAAATAAATCTGATGAATTTTCACTACAAGAATGTTAATATTTTATAAAAGCTGTAAACAAACATTTTTAAATAAAGTAACACTGGATATTGAATTGCTCCTTTTTTAACTCTGTTAGATTTAACCGTGTAACAGTGTTGAAAATCAATGCTAATGTTAGCATTTTTCACCAATAGATGCTTGCTATAAACTATATTATCACTGTTTATATAGATAACAGGGTTTTTTATACTAGTAAACTCTATTTGTAACATTTAATCAAGAATGTTTAGCTATTTTGATATTTATTATTTAGCCAAGTAGGAAGCTTTTCAACTAGTGGCTGATTAGTTTATTTGCTAACTTTACCAAAAGCGACTAACCTGGTCCTGAAAAGCGTCACAGAATTATTAGCTGAAACTTAATATACATAAGTGAACTTTGAAATTAAACTTTTACAGATTTTGTTACTATTCCACAAGAATTTGTAATGGTTTGCTTTGAGTATCCTAGGGTAAGCTAGTAAGCTGCTAGCTTCAGCTACATAGTATAAAAACGGACTTTAACAAAGGATTCCAGCCATTTTTCCGACTGTCTGGTCACAGATTGAATAATCTGTGTAACTTCTAAGGGAAATTATTCGTTTCATCCACTCCAAGATCGCTTTTCAATGGTCTAATCCGTCTTCATGAATTTTGGTGACACAGTAAGCGGAGCCAGAATCATTAGCGCCACACGCAATGAAAGCAGACGAATGTCGGCCACACTGTTCTTTATAGAAAAGGTCAACAAAAGTTAATCATGTTTTGTGAGCCAACAATTACGGCAGAAATTAATTTGACGGTGTTTAAAATTAGCGTTAGTCGTCGGTGTGAAAGAGAATGACCTTTTAGATGGAGTTGTTTAATAACATTAGACACTTTTCATCTTCTTTACCTGGGAGCTTTTGCATATGATGGATTGTTTTTCTGCCAGTTTGAGCGTTAATAATAAGCGGCAAGCAAAGGTCAATCTAATATGTTTATAATTGCAATAACATAGATGAGTGATATTGTCTAGCGGAGCACTGAAGGGAAATTATGACAAATTGCAGCTTTGGTAGAAGTCAGACATTTTGTGACGACACTACATGGATGTTAAATCATTTATTTGTTTTAAGAGATTTTTCACATGTATTTATGTGAAATTTACAACAGGAAAAGCCTTTATTTTCACGAGCGAGTGTAAACTTTGAGTTGGGCAGCGTGGCAATCAGCAGATTATTTGGATTTAAAGTGACAGACACTTTAAAACAGATCAAAATAGGCAGAACTGATCCGGCTAAAATCTCATCAAAGAATGATTTTGTGCAAATAATGCTATGAACATATTCCATATGTCCCATAGAGACCCATCCTAACCTGTTCAAGGAGGCATAAAGGTCACCTTAAAAAAAAAAAATGTTCATCATAAACAATTAAAATGCCACCAATAAGACGAAATGGTAAAATATATTTTGTTACAGAAATGTGATCGACAGCATCCATGTTTTATAAAATACAGAAGGTCATTGTTAGATAAACTGGCTGTTCTCATAGTGTTGTATGAAAATGTATTCATGTAAAGCTTAGTGGAAGGAAAAACTGTGGCAGAAAAAACTATTTCAGATAGTAGTCGCCTTGTAAACATCATCCACTTTGTTTTTCAGCATGTAAGATGATATTTATTGGTTCTAAAATCATAAATGGACACTTTTCAGATTCTAAATAAAGTTTCTTGCATGAGAAATCAATGTTTATGCATTTCTAGAATGGGTTTGTATTAAAAATCTCAGTTTTACACACAAAAACCCTCTTTTCTGGACTAACTTTACATGACAACCAAGCTAAATTTAGTTATAAACACTAAAACTGTAACATTTTCCCAGTTTTGCCTTAGCAGAGGCACAGTTGTGATTGCTTCTTTTGTTACAGTTAAGCCGCCTGAAGCTCCAAAATACAAAACTGCCACCTGACATTTTTAAATCTTTTTGTTACTTTTCAGCTGACAAGAGATTTTCGAGAACCCCCCGCAGAACGCAGCAGCCAAAAACCCTGAACACACCAGAGGACTCCACTTACTACACGCTCATTCATGTGAGTGGCAGAAAAAAAAAGCTGATTGATTCGGGATATTTCTGACGGCAAACTTTGGAAACCGTAATTGCTTTCACAGCTGCTGGTTTTTACAAGGCGCCATTGATTGGCTTGTTTGTTTTTTTTCTTTTATTATGCTGGTGAGGCGTTTACCGCCAAATTGACTGAAAAAGAAAAAGTTCTCTAATTTTTTGAAAATGTTTCTTTTGATTTTGTTTGTTTTTCTTTTTAATTTCAGCAAAGTGACACTTTATTAACTTTATTCGGCCGAATGACTCATTTTTACAAGCCAACTTCGCGGTACTGTAACTCCCTGACACTTTGCGCTATCTGAAAAATTCCCACTGTTTCTGAAAGAGGAGACGTTGCGCTTTCCAGCCAATATCGGGTTATTATGGTAATTTTATTCACGCAACTGCAGGAAGCATGTTTTCTTCATTTTAATTTCATAAAACACTCTTTTAATTGAATGTAAATGGAGAAATTGACTAAATTATTTACTCACAGGACATTTGAAGAACTTTGTACAATTAAAATAAGCAAAAATATCCAGGAGGAGATTTGAGACATAGTCCTTAAAGGGTTTTACCTAACTTTAATCTGCTACTATTTCAGCTTATAACAAAGTGATTTGAAAAAATAACAAATGTACTGGAAATCTTACTAAGGTGCCAACATACTAAAGGACTAATAACAATTTAATGGTTCAGTTGTTGAAATAAACACCTTTAAAGTCAAATTTACTGGTATTTCCTTATGAAATATGAATTTATGAAATAAAAATGGTGGTAGTCAACATGGTGAAAACCTTACAGATTATAATACTAATAACCCTATTTATCAATTTCATTCATATTAAGTATAAATTATATATAATTCTTTTATTATTAGTAGTAAACATATAAAAACATGTGTTTTTATATGTTTCTCTAGAAAATCATCCTGGGATTTTCTTCCCAATGAAAATATATCCAACCTTTTTTTTTATTTTGCTCAAAGCTAAAATGAAGATCTATTTATTTAAAAACGCTTTGATAATTGACTTTAAGTTTTTTTTTTTACTTTCTTTTAATGTTGGTGTATTTAGTAGTTTTTTACTTGACACTGTATCTGTTTTGTTGTGTTCTGTATTTATTTATTTTCGTATAAATATGACATAAAGCCCATAGATTTATGCGAGGTGATTATGTAAAGTGCTTCATAAATAAAGTTTGATAATTAGTTGTTAATTACAGCTTATATGAATTCAATAACTATTATTTATTTCACATTTACTTGTTTTACATTTTGTTTTTCATTTCTTTTTATTAGCTTTTTAAAAATTTATTTGTAAATATTTCTCATAATTTCTTAGTATTTTTTAAATAATTTTTTAATATAAATTTTTACATTTGTTTCTCATCCAAACAGTAATATTTGTTTTTTTCCGTCTTCCCACTCAGAGATCTGTCCAGGACGATAAACGCAAACCCAGAAAAGAGGAGTAAGTTTCTTATTCTCACTAAAGTTTGTTTTTTATGTTTATGGCTCAAGCTTGATTAAAATCTAAACTAAACCTGAAACGATTAATCAGATTAATCACGATTAACCGACCATTGAAATAACTGTCAACTAATTTAGTGATCGATTGATCATTAACTGGATATACAGGCTCAGAAAAGACCAAATCCTGAAAGAATAATACAGTCAAAGCAGTAATTAAGCCAAAATTGTAGAAATATTTTTAAAAGAAGGTGAATATTAGTTTATGAGTATCTTTTAATGTATTTTTATAGTAGTTTAATGAAATATCTGCAGAATGTGCTAATTTTTTCGTCCGATTAATCAATTAATCGTCAAATAAATCGATTAATTGATTACAAAAACACTCACATCCTCTCTAAAGTTGATTCATTCAAGTTAGCTTCACTAATATTTATCATACCTGTGAATGAAGTTATTATTCTCTTTAAGAAATAAGTTAACTTCTTAAAATTCCTGCAATTTGATCCGGAAAGTGCTGGAGCATTCTGGGAAGTGAGTGTCCATGTGGGAGTTCATGCATATTTATGTTGTGCATAAGACACAAGGTGAGTTTACCGCCCAGAGCGAGGAAGTGAAGATAGACAGATAGGGCTGGCTGAACAAGCAAGAGGTGCTTTATCACCACAGCTTGAGGAAAACTCACACACACACACTCCACGATGCTCTAAACATCAAGGCGAATAATTTGTTAGCAGATAAATAAAGCCAGGAATGGACAGGAGTAGTTTACATGCATCATTAAGGAAGAGAAGGTCAGGAGAAACAGCAGAGGAGGTGGGAGATGGGAAAACGTTGGCGATAAGGAGTGAATTGTACTGCGAGTAAATGATAATAAATGTGCGAAAGGAGAAGCAGGAAGGGAGGCTATGCTAAAGGTATGTAGAGATTATAGGCACAGCTGCTTTAACGTCTCTGTAAGATGCAACATGATGGGATGAAGCATCCTGAATGAAATCCTCCACTTATTCTGAAAAAGTGATTTTACAAAAGGAAACATTTGATTTAACATCTGAATCTAGTTTCTGCAGATATAGAAAACAGTGAAAACTTTTGCTTTGGTTATACAGAGCAGGATCGCTTTTTAAAATGTTGCACCATCTTTTATGAAATGTTATAGGGGACATTATCATGAATCCTTTCCACGTTTAGCAATCCTCAAATATCTGGATCAGTTTTATGGCCAGTACAAAATAATATATTGATTCAGGACGTTTAAACTAGTCTAAACTGTGAAATTGTGAATATGTAAATGGGGTCTTATTATGCAAAATTTACATTTTGCACGTTTTTGTACTTTTATTTGTGTCTCTACTGCTTCTAACAACAACAACCCAAGCTCTAAAAAATATGTTTTTGGTGAAGATGAGTGGTTTCAAAAACCTCCCACTAAATCTAATTCAACAGGCACTATGCTGTTACCTAGCAACCAAAGTGTAGCTCCAGCATGTTTGGTCAGTTAGTTTTACCGCTGTACAATGGCTGCTGGAAAAGACAAGTGTTTTGTTGTTGACTTATCATCCAAAAACCACTCGCTGCATTCTTGTTTGTTGTGCAGGAGGCTCCACTTGTGCTTTTCAAAGATGCACTGTTGTATAATTGCATATCTGTTGGCAGCCATTTTCAGGGGTCGAGTAAACGTTGAATTGGGGGCGTGGCCGGCGTCAGATTATTTGGATTTAAAGTGACAAGACGTCCTAAAACGCCTCATTCCAAACTGAAAATAAAATCTCGTTATCTAACTAATTAGAATTGTCACAATAACAAATTTTGCAGAACAATAAATGGTCCCAGAAGTTATTCCAATAAACAATAATATTGTTTTTTTAAGACCATTGTCAATTAATATATTGATAATGGCATAATAATGCAAGAACACATTCTCAAAGATCAATCAACTTAAAATTTTTATGAACATTCAACTCTGGAAAACAAAATTGTCCTCCAGAAAATGTCCGGTTCAGACCTGTGTTTGTTCTCCAGCCCGGGGAAGCTGCTTGACGTGGACGACCAGTACTACCACACCCTGTCCACCAACCGGCCTGAACCCTCCAGCTCAGCCAGGGGGACGCCGGAGAGGAGACAGTCTGTAGAGAGGAGACAGTCCATGGATCGAAGACAGTCCATGGACAGGAGACGATCCACGATCCGCAGTCACCACGGGGACAGACGGCTGTCCGCGGACCGAAGGTCGGCAGGTTCTTGTCGACAGATGAGAGAGAGGGCGGTCACTGAGCCCGAGCTTCCCAGACCCGCGAAACAAGACAACAGGTATGTCCTCAAAGGTTCTCGATGTGGAGAAGACAATATTTTAAGACTGTTAGGTGGTCCGGCTCAGTTAGACCCTCGTTTTCCTTGTTAAAGATAAAGGTAATTCTATTTATATAGCACATTTTCAGCAATAAGGCAATACAAAGAGCTTTACAGGAATTAAAAGGAAATACAAACAAAATAACAAACCAAAGGAAATTGCAAAAGAAGAAAAAGCTAATAAAGTTGATTCAAAGTATATAAACTAGATACTCCTGTTCAGGGTTGCTAGATAAGTATAAGTAAGTATCCTCTGGTCTAATTCCTTTTCTGGGTTGGAAGAATATGAGTCTAAAATGTAGTTGCAAAGGTAGTTTTTCTGGATTCTAAGTTTGTTCTAATCCCTGTTCTGAGTTGCTAAATAAGTGTAAGTAAGTAAGTATTCTCTGGACTTTCTAAGTATGCTCTAAATTTGTAAAAGTAATGAGTACTCCACAGTTTCTAAGTAATAATAAAAAATTAAGTTTAAGGAAAATTAAACTTTTATTAACCTAAGCACTTTTAAAAAAACACTAATCTGTTCTTTGCCAATAAGTTAATGTTTTTTGGTTTCTGGAAAATCTGTTTCAAAACCTTCCAGTCATTGAGTCACATTCCATGGGCGCTCCACCGTTACCTAGCAACCCCAGCCGAGCCAAGCCCCGTTACCTAGCAACCAAGCTGAGTTCCAAAATGTTTGGTCAGCTGGCTGGCTTTTTCTGCAGCCCTCGGGTTCTCTGGCAGACCATTCCACTAACAGGGTCCATAATACTGGAAAGAACCACAAGTGTGAGTTCTGACTCTTGGGATTATTAATAGTCCGGGACCAGAAAACCTCAGGGTCCGCAGGGGTTCATAAGGTAATAGCAGCTCTGCAAGATAAGATGGTGCAAGACATTTAAAAACCAGTAAAAGAATCTTAAAATAAATCCTGAGACGTACTGGGAGCAGGTGTGATGTGAGAGAAATCACACTCATCTATGTGATTCGTGTCCCAAAATGAAAATCAGTTGAAATGGGAATGGTTTTCTGTGTTGGTGGGGTTTAAAATGCTGTCAGAAAAATGCATAAAAAACAATAAATAGTTCTTAACATCACTTTTATTGTTACCACGATAGTACAACTAAAATACTGTGCTGGTAGCCACATGACTCTCTGGACGATGTTACACAATTTTGCAGTTCGTCATTTATTCATAATGTAAACAAATTTCAAAATATTCAATCATTTAATTAAAATACATTGTTTATAAATGAGTATTTTTAAAGTTTGAGGTTCTAAAAGGACAGATTTATGGAACGACCTCCGCCTGGTGTCTATATGGGCGGTTTGGATGATGAATGGTCAGAGATGATAACCAAAATGAAAACACAAATCGTTTCATCTCCTCCTTTTTGTAATTTTGCTTTGTTTGTTCTGTGAGTCTCCATCTTCAGAACCATCTGCGATACGTCGGGTTTGTGTTTACAGGCGCTCCGTCCCGCGGATGTCGTCGACGGAGAGCCGAAGCGGAGACAATCCGTACGACTTCAGGCACCTGCTGAGGAAGACGTCGCAGAGACGAAGGCTCATCAAGCAGTACTGAACCGGGCCGGACTTTATAACGGACCTGCAGCTTCTTCTGTCGCAGATTTAAAACGTTTTAGATCCCACAGGAGAACATGCGTCACTGGTTTCTGAGAATCAAAAATAGATTGTAAATAATAAACTTACATGTAATAAAATTGTTGTAAATGAAGATGTATTCATGTTGACTATGGAAAGTGTTCGTGTTGATGCCCATTTTCTTAATTTTCACATATTTATCTTTGGAAAATAAGCCTCAGATTTGTTATGTTTTGCTGTCTTGATGTCTTGTTTGTTAATTTAAACATAAAGTATTTTTAAAATTATGTCTTTCTTTGCAGTCTCATCATATTACTCCATCTTAAACTATCTTATATTATTTTCTCTCTATTGCTGCTTTGCATGCAGTTCACATGGACTGCAGGTTGATCTGAGACCAACCCCAGAGATTTACTATTTTATTGTGAATTTCTCTCACATTCAGCTTGTAACCTTTATGCGACATTTTAGAGGAGGAACAACCCCACAGGTATTGTCAGGAAACCCCCAACTACAGGCTTACAGGAAATACCCCCCAAAAACTACGACCGCATATTAGGACAAATGTAGATAGAAAAAAAGACTGACATTTTGGGATTCATCTGAAAAAAATTCTAGAAAAACTTGGACATTTTTGGGCTGCGAAAGTTGAATATCTGCAAGAAGTAGCTCAGAAATTTTGAGATTAAAGAAAGGAGATGCTCTATTTACATTATTTTTCTTGTTTTATAGATGTCTGTGTCACTTCTTAGAAACAAAATTCAAAATCTGGCTGGGGTATGTATAATTTTGGACTGTTTTTGCAAAAAAAAAAAAAAAAAATCAATAATCAACAAGAGAAAGTATTTTCTTTAACTTTAGAAGCAATAAATCCCAGTTCTAAACTGCTACTCACTTAGCTTTCTGTAGCTCCTAGCTATGCTAATGCTAGCTTAATAAGTGGTTCAGTTTCTGTTCTTGTTTACAAGTTCTCCTGATGCTAAAAACATGTCATGCTTTTCAAAATTATTGCTATTATTACTACTAGTAAGTATTTACTACAGCTTCATTCTTTTATGTTTTTAATTTGAGACATAAATTGCTATTTTGATTAGCCACTAAAAGGTGGCTAATCTAGTTTTACCTAAATCTAGTTTTTATGTTATCGAAGTCCAATTCACTGAAGCATGACATGATATAGGTCAAGTGAGTCATTAAAAAATCAAAGCTGCACTTGTTAAAAAAGAACGAAATTAAGTAATTTAAAGACTGGAGACCAATAAAATGCCGAGTCCTTTGTTGCTATGGCAACTCCCGCTTTTTCTGGGCTTCAAGGGACAAGGGCAAAGTTTTAATAAGAATATATTTTCCTCAAAAAAGACAATTTAAGTCTAGTTTTAAAAGAGAAAAAATCTGATTTGTTAGGACTAGGTTTACACTAAAAGGTAAAACACACTGGATGAAAAGAGGCAAAAAAATTTTTTACTCATTTGGATGGATAAATAAATTACATTTAAATATAAAATGTGGACGTGAAAGTAGTTAAAATCAGAAACGATGAATAAATCAAAAAGAATTTAAGATAAAGTCATTAAAATTCAAAGTAAAATAAGACTGATCTAGGTCAAAACTCAATAAAAGTAGATAAAATTCAATACAATTTAAGCCTTTTAGACTTTGATTTGTGTTTAAGAAGTGTTTAAGAAGTTTAAAAGTCTGTGTGAAAAAACTATAGCAAATATAGATTTTTGGGGCCAAGTTTTATGATTTTTAATGTACAATTCCTGATTGTACATTAAATCAGGAATGAGAGTTTTAAACAACGGAGGAAGGAGTAAATAAAATTTGAGTCGACAACTGACTAATTAGAAGATTCACTGAATAGAAAATGTGAAAAAAATTTATTATTTCTAATTTCAATTACCAAAAACAAACTGAAGTGGAGCATAAATCCATAAAGGGTTCATTTAAAAACTTGTACATCTAAAACTATTTGCACTTGAACTATCTTTGTGGATTATTTAATTTTTTATGAAGTTGGCAAAAAGAAGCCATAATAGTGAAGATAAATCAATGAATTTCCTGCTTTTTCTCTGTCAAATGTCAGATATTTTGGCTCAATAACCGCAGTAATGAGCACAGCTCTTGAAGTAAAACATGTCGTGAGTAATGCTGGATATTTTGAACTGTTTTGTCTTTTTGTGCGTAGCTTCTCTGCTCTCCTCCCCGCCCTGCAGGTTTCTCCTCTGGAGGCGGCCAATTAGAGCAGCCGGTCGTCAAAAGAAAAAGCTCCGCAATCGCCTTGCGGATGAATTAGTTGGCATTCTGCGGCTGTGCGCAGGGAAGTTGGGCGCTCCAGGGGAACGAAATGTTGGGGGCGGACGGAGTCACGACGCGCCACGCAACGCGGCTCGTCATGACCCTGGAGTGAATCACGCAGGAGTTTCTTTGCTGACGTGAAATTTTCTGCGCGGCTGCGAGTGTTTGAGTATTTACAGACATCTGTGTTTGGTTCCCTCCACATCAACACTTGAGTTTCTTCTTTGTTTGAAAAGGTGCAACATTTCATTCAGAACTTCCTTTGTTTTGTTTTTGTTTTTGTTCTGTTTTCTGTTTTAATCCCTGCGCGCACATAAGACGCGCCTCTCTGTTTTTTCTTAATTTTTCCTTTCTTTCTTTTTTTTTGCGGATTTTTATGTGCACACGCAGCTCCATGCATCCCGCACCTGTGGACGCTCTTTGTGTTTCGTGATTTTGACGCGCTCTCTCCCACGCCGCACGGAGCGGTGAGTCGGATGCGCGGCGGCTCTCCGGTCACATTCAGCGCCGCAGCGGCCGCGATCAGTTGCGTGTGGATGGGCTCTGCGCCTGCTCCCCGCGCCTCCCGCACCTCCTAACAACCGGCGACAAATGGCATCGCACGGCTTCTGGTCCCTCGGCGGGGAAAATGCGGGGGCCAACACCGGGAGTCAAAGCCCCAGCACCCGTGAGTGGCTTCTTATTCCTTCTGGAGGATTTTTCTTTCTTTCTTTTTGTCTCTGGCCTTCCATTTTTTAATCTAATCTAGCATATTTATGTGTATCTTTACGTAAAAGTTAAAAAAATAATTCGAAAGGTGAATATTTTTATGTTTTCCAGCCAGGGCTTGGTGCCAAGCAGCTGCCCAGAAATTATCCGGAGGAATTGGATCGAAATTATGTGGTACGTTTGCGATTCTGGTGTTAATATCTCAGTAATGTAGTGGGAGGTTTTGAGTCATTTTTGGGATTCTTTATTCCCCCGAAGCGCTGTTAAATGTCGGAGAAGGGGAGAAACCCGCCGAGCCGGCCGCCATGCAGCCGCCGCAGACCGCTGCGGGGAGCTGCGGCTGCAACAAATCCTGCACCTGCACCAAAGGCACCGATGTGGGCTTCTCAGACCTCTACTCAACAGGTAAACAGCGCAAAGACTGCGCCAATTAATGCGACTGCAAGTGTTTAATTTCACTATAAAAAAAACTCACGTTTTTGTGAGAATATTCTCAATTCTCAATCGACCAAATGCTCCAAATTAAGGCCTTTTATTGTGTTTTCCTTCTTCAATATAGCAGAAAATAACTGTAGGGTTTAAAATAAAACTTCTCCTCAGGCCTATTTATTGTAGGTGAATATTTTATGTCATATTTAGTTAAAATACAATGTTAACAAATAAATAAACGATGTGAATAGTCTGAAAAATACGTTTACTTTTTATTTATTTATTTTGTCCTCAGAGGTCACCTTCAACTTTATCTCCTCATAAAGTCTAAAAATCTTAGGAAAACACAAATATTTACATCTTTTTAAAAAAGTAAGCACGCGTCAAATTTTCCACAGGAATAATTTATTATGAAATGATTACGTTTGGTTTTTTTCCCCCCTCGTTCGTCGTGTTTAGAAATCCCTCATGTTTACGTGATTTTCTATACTTCTTCTGGCCTCAGACCTGCTGCCTGCCATGGACGGAGACACCAAAACGATGACCTTCCTGCAGGAGGTCGTGGATATTTTAATGGCCTACATAGTCGAGTCGTTCGACCGGGAAACGAAAGTGATCGATTTTCATTATCCCAACGAGCTGCTGCAGCTGAACAACTGGGAGCTGCAGGACGAGCCGGCCACGCTGGATGACATCTTGATCAGCTGCCGCGCAACTCTCAAATACGCCATCAAAACAGGTGAGCGCTTTTACGCGCCTTTATGTTTGGATTTGACTGTTTTGCGCATTAAAAGTGAAATAGAAGCGCGGATGGTTGCGCTTTGTTTCAAATGATTGGTTTGGATGGAGGCCTCCAATCCGATTGAAGCATTTTAAAATGATAATTTGAGTAAAAATGTAAATAAAATGTAGTAGGAAAATGACGAAATTGAGTATTTATAAGAAAATCTGTCGTTTTTGAAATATGTATTCGTATGTTAAAGCAAAACATAAAATAAAAAATAAGTCGCAAAATGTACTGCTTTGCAAGAAATTCCTAAAGCTGCGCAATTCATCTCTAAATTGGTACACTTAGAATAAATTAATAGAAAGACATAAAATACACAATTAGAATATATATAAATAAATATTGATGTAAAAATAAAAATATATAAATGTATGTATTTGTACATATATATATATATATATATATATATATATATATATATATATATATATATATATATATATATATATATATATATATGTGTGTGTGTGTGTGTGTGTGTGTGTGTGAGAGAGAAAAATTTAGAGAACAAGTATTTTACTAAAAAATCTGCCCAGAAAACGTAGAATGAATGTTCTGCGTTTTAATAATAAAAATGAGAGAGGAAGGAGAGTCAACATGGAAGTTGTCCTCCTTTCGTTTTAATGTCCTCCTCTTCCTCCCCCTCCTCCTCGTCCTGCTGCTGCATGGCCACCAGACCGATAAATGCGGCGGCGCAGTAAATCTGGTTCAGCAGGCGGCAGATAATAGGCTAATAATCAGGCTTCATGGGCCAAGTCCATTATTCTCTGCTGAGTGACGTTTACAGGAGCAGGATCAGAAACCTTTCAGCAGCCCTAAATAAAGAATACAGCCTTTACTGTTTTGATCACACAATAATCAATTTACTGCTTATTTTAGGAGCTCTGTTGTGGTTCTAATGTTATATTTTTTAAGTTTAAAATGAATTGATGAATAAAAAAACTTGATTATGAAGCACTGGTGCAGATTTGGGGTGTTTACCCTTTAATAAATCCCAGCACCACCCTCTGCACCAGTGAATGTTTTCATCATTTCCGCGGATTATTCAGAAAGCCTCGCTGCATCTTCCTTCCCGCTCTGTAATTAAAGCATTTCTGAAATGACAGTTCTGATGCAGTTTTCCAAACAAAAGCCTTTTAAATTGCATTCCTCCTCTTCCTCCTCTCTCTCCTCCTCCTCCTTTCTTTTCCAGCGCACCCCAGGTACTTCAATCAGCTCTCCACAGGATTAGACATGGTCGGGCTGGCAGCCGATTGGCTCACATCCACGGCCAACACCAACATGTGAGTATGCGGCCTGCCTCAGCGCGATTCTGAGCGCCGATAACCAAAGCGATGACAATGAATTTCCATTTCCTGCTCTGCGTCTGCAGGGGCAGATAGCAGCTTTTTATTTACCCGATCACCCTCCCAGCTCTACCCTTTACCCCTCCCCATTCACCTCTCATCCTCTTGGGGATTCAAGGGAAGAAAATTAGCTCTGAAATTAAATTCAGAGCTAATCAGCAGCTAATTCTGGATGTGTGTTTTCGGGATGATAAACTCTTTGGCTCTGGGAGGTTTAGTATAGGTCCCACCTATTGCTAAAAGAATAAATATTGTGTATTTATTTCAAAACGGACACATAATATGTCAGAGTTAGCCACAGAGGCTAGTTTTCATCTGTACAATCAATAAAAATAAATACGTTCTGTTTTTGTTTACATCCGGAAGTTTTGCGCATGCGCACAATGCCAGATAGCCGCGGTAGAACAATTCCGTTAACAAAATGAAACCTGAGTTGTAGGTATTGTTAATAAAGCGCAGTACGCCAAAGCAAAGGATAAATAACGCATAAAAAGTTGAAGAATAATTCAAAACCACTGGTATTGTTGTTTTTTCTCACTCTCTGTGTCGGCTATGCTAGTCATAGACCCGTTGGCATAGCAACTAACTGACAACAACACCACTAATGTAAACACGCAACCATTTCCCAACCAAATAACACAATATTCAGTCCGTTGCGGTATTATATTTTTAGGCTTGTTGTTTATTTTGTGATTATTAATAAATGATCGTTGTGGTAGATTAGCTATAGCTGCTATTAGCTAATCTAATACAGCTGTGGCTGATTAGCTTGATTAGCTAATTTAAACCCCTTCTCTACTGATGATCTGTCAGAGAGCTGTTGTATTGGTCTCCATATTATTATTTTTAACTGAACCTAAACACATAACTCCGCAGCACATCTACATGTTAAGCAGTGTTGTATAGTAACGAAGTAAAAATACTTCACTACTTTACTTAAGTATATTTTGGAGTACTTCATACTTTCCTGGAGTATGAAAATTTTTGATGACTTTCACTTTTACTTCACTATATTTCCGAACTTAATTGCGTACTTTTACTCCGATACATTTTCAATGTGTGGTTTAGTTACTCGTTACAAAAAAGCGAGAGAGAGAAACGCAAGTGTTTTGACCCCACCTACTGATTAGCAAGTAGCAAGTAGGCTACCGAACAAAGTCCGTAGCCTGCTTGCCTGGGCTTGTTCATCACCACCAATAGGATACTTCTTCTTCTTCTTCTTTTCTATTATGGCGGATCACAAGCAACTTTAAGGTGCATACCGCCACCTACTGTACATGAGTGTGTAGAAGCATTACTTCATATCTATTAAATTCTACTTTTTAATTTTGTATTCTTAAGATAAATAAACAATGCTTTCCTTAATTTGTGAATATCTGTTATGTTTCCTTCATTTCCTAATATACCTTTAAGATTCCATTCATGCCCCATATCTCTAACTATTCCCTTTAATTCTTCCCTTTCGAGTTCATCTGACTTACAGTTCATCAATATGTGTTCTACATTTTCTTTCTCTCCACATCTCTCACATTTATCATTATTTTTCCTCCCTATTTTATAAAGCATGTCATTTAAGTAGGTATGACCTACTCTTAATCTACTAATTATTATTTCTTCTCTTCTGTTTCGTTCATTAATGCTTCGAATTCAAAGTGACTTTTGTACTTCATATAATCTTCTTCCTTTCTTATCTTCATTCCACATTTTTTGCCATTTCTTGATTTCTTTACTTTTAATTAGGATACACCTGTTTCGCTTCTCCCATTAAACACAAAGCAAGTCTCGCAATCAGTAGCAGTCACATGGAAATTCTATCTTACAAAAACTCCCCGTCCAACTTGAAGAAACACATCGAGGTAACTTCTTATGAAATGGTTATAATCCTCCTGTGTCAGTAACTATAGTTTGGTCACTAGGCACTACTGTATTGTGAAATCTTGACCATAAATGAACTTTGTTTGGCATTGTTTCAGTTCCACACGTGGTGTATTTAGCTTAGGCCTAATGTTGACTGTAGCAGGCTACCTAGACTCCTCTGTTCAAGGGGGGACAGAAGCCATAGCAATAGCAATTTAGACTAAATTTAACGAATATAGGAAAGGCATGCAAGTTCAAAACCAGGTTTACAGATGCCAATAAGCTGCATTTCCCTCCCAATTCTTTTTTTCTTTTGCATAATGACCAGTTGTGTGCACCACCTACTGACTGTAGCATTGACTGATTCACTGATTTGTGAAGTAGAGTAATCGTAACAGATCTTTTTCTTCATGTTGGCCGCATTTTCTGTACTATTTATTTTTCTCATTTTCAGCACTGACCTTACTTGAAGGGAAAACTTAAGGCTTACAAAAACTTTGTATTTTCTGTCCTGGAGGGTATACTAAGAAGCTGGTTCAGTGTAAAGCAGGTTAAGTTAACCTTGTGCTATAGGTAAAGCACCTAATTTTCTTAACTAAATGATGCCTGCAGGTATATCTATTAGCAGGTTTAATTTTGCCTGCACTTGGTTGGGTACATTATTTTAAGTGTATTTGACAAGTTTACCAAAATATAAAATATGTCATTCAAACTGCATTTGCTTTGTTTTACTTTTTACTTGTACTTTTCATTACATTACTTGAGTACATCCATTTTTACAGTAATTTCCATACTTAAGTACAAGAAGTTTCAAATACTTTAAGACTTTTACTCAAGTAACATTTCAGTCAGTGACTTCGACTTTTACCAAAGTCATATTTTGGAGAGGTACTTGTACTTTTACTTGACTCTGAGATTTCAGTACTTTATACAACACTGATGTTAAGGTTGTCAAAGTTAAGCTAGCATAACTGACCTACTTCCCTCTCCCGCTATTTTCCTTAATTAAAACTTTTTCCGACCTTCTTATCTTGTTGTCTTAGTGTTGACAATTAGTAGCAAAGCACTGCATCTCGTTTTCTTTTATATATCATGTGTACAAGTAAGATTTAGCGAGTTATGTTGACAACTTGACAGCTATAGCCTAGCAGGAGGAAGTTGCGTGCGTGACGTCACATTGCAACATGTCTATTATTAAAGTGCAGTACAGAAAAATTAGCTTCTTCCTAAAAGGGGAATAACAATAATAATGACAAACAAGAGGATTTTTTTCATCTAAAAGGAAGATATAAAGTTATACATTTTAAAAGAATAAAAAGTCGTATGCAAAAGTTCAAACAAAAGCAAAACAAAAATGCAGAATAAAAATAAGAATGACATGATCAGTGCCTGCATATTTGATTATCTAGGAGCCATTCTTTTAAGTTTAAAAGACTCACAAGTTCTTAGACTCTCTAGTGTTTTGTTACAGCTGTGAGAAAGCATTTTTTATATCAGTGTGTATGATTCATAAACATGCATATTTGTTCTAAAAATTTAAATCTAAGAGTCAAATTTCCCCTTTTCTTTAAATTTTTCCTAAAGGTTGCAAAATTCCAGCTAAAATGACAAAGCGAAATCTTTGTTATTTCTCTTGGTGATGAGTCATAATTGCACCACATTATTTTAAACCTTGGTGACGCGTCTTGTGTAACGCAGGTTCACCTATGAGGTGGCGCCTGTGTTTGTGCTGCTGGAGTACGTCACCTTGAAGAAGATGAGGGAGATCATTGGCTGGTCTGACGGGCGAGGAGACGGCATTTTCTCACCGGGTATGTCTTTTTTTTTTTTTTTACGTGAAACAGACCCTGCTGTTTGTGTCGTAATGTGTCAATTTGCATTTTGATGATATAAGGGGAACCAGTTTCAAGGGCAATTAGCATGAAATTGTTTTTTATTATTCTCATCCCCAACCCCCTCCTCACCCTCTCACTTCTGGTGACACATGATGAAGTTTGATGACTGTTACTGGCAGTGAGAGAGACTAAATTTGCTCAAATTGTTCTCCAAATAGGACATTTTCCTTTTTCACCCAAAGACCAGGGGTGCATCCAGAAAGCTTTGCATAGGGGCCAGAAGGGGCCACTGTTATTCCTGGGGTGGGATTCAAAAATCTAAAAACAATTTTTTAAAAAACAGCCTGATTTCTCTTAGTATTTTTTTCAGCAACTTGAACATAATTGATACACATAATCATCAAAACAATTAAATTAAATCTTACTTTAATTTCAGAATTGCGCCTATTTTTCAACTTCAACCTCTGACTTTAATCTCATATTAATCAGATCCGATTATTAAAATAATCTTCAACTAAGTTAGAGAACAATTAATTGCTAACTAAAATATACAGACTCCACAAGTTTTGCTGACAAAACAACATTCTCAGAGCAGTAATCATGCCAAAACTGTTCAATAAATATATACATTTTACATTTAAGACAAAAAACAAAAAAAAACCTGGGTATGTAAATATTCTGTACCAGAACTCCTCAAGTGGCTTAGTTATAGCTTCATTTGCTTCAAATTATATAAAAATAAATAAGTAAAATCCCTATTACGCACTAAGTGAAAGCGTCTTACATTTCAGAGATTAATTTATTATTTTATAAAGGAATTTAATTATTAGTATTTGCATTTTAATGCGTTTCTAATTTTCTATAAAAACGTGCCAATGTGCAATTTTTTATCTGATTAATTGATTGTCAGAATAATCGATCACTAAAATAATTACAAGTTGCAGCCATAGTTCAAAAGGATGTTAACAAAAATTTTGAGTACTTTTTTTCCCCTGGTATGATTTGAACTTTAGTTTCAGCTCTTCCAGAATGTATAATTGGTTTTCATGTGACATTTTTACAAAACTAGCTACAGCTCTGGAAAAAAACAAAATGATCAGTTTCTCCTAGCTTACTTTTTATGGGTATATGTTTGAGTAAAATGAAAATTTTAATTCTATTCTATGAACTACTGACAGCATGTCTCTGAAATTCCAAGCAAAAAATATAGCACTTATTTGCGCAAAATGAGAAATGGTCAAAATAATAATAAAGATGCAGTGCTCTCAGATCTCAAATAATGCAAGGAAAACAAGTTTATATTAATCTAGAAACAAAAATACTAATGTTTTAATTCAGGAGTTCAGAAATCAATATTTGGTGGAAAAACTACAAGATTTTCAATGGGGTTTAGTGCAGTGGGCTCTTAATTTTTGGATTTTTTTGGTATTGTCATAAATTGAGATAATTGGAGTGAATTATATTCAAATATTGCTTACTTTCAAATAAAAAACTAATTATTTAAGCATCCTTTAATGGAAAAAAACCCCCAGAATTTTTTCTTTGTCTCAGAGTGAATTTGCTCCATCTGTCCTCTAGGGGGTGCTATTTCCAACATGTACGCTATGCTGCTGGCCCGCTTCAAGATGTTCCCTGAAGTGAAGGAGAAAGGAATGTCGTCCGTCCCCAAACTGGTGGCCTTCACATCCGAACACGTAAGGACTCAGACGAACACACTGTTCCTACAAAGTTTAAACCAAATGTCAGATTTTCCAGCCCAGTTCTCATCTTCGCCGCACCTTTCCTACAAAGCAAATGCGCTGCACCGTTACACCTCCGGCCTTAAGCTAACATTATGTTTAGCAAACAGAAGGTCACAAGCTGCAGAGAGCATCTGTCACTTTACAAGACACCCTCCTTCATCTTTAAAGGGCGTTTTGAACGATGCTGTGAGCGCAGCAGCCATTAAATGACACACAAATATGTCATCACAAGTGTCTTTTCACAGATTTATTCTGCCTCCTGTGATCCAGGTGCTTCTGCTGTGTTTCTGTCATTTCACAGAGCCATTTTTCCATCAAAAAAGGAGCGGCGGCGCTTGGCATTGGGACTGAAAGCGTGATCTGCATCAAAGCAGACGAATGGTAAAATGCATTTAATCTGAACTTCCTTACCTCTATTTTCACTGGCATTTTCGAAGATTGTTTCCTACAATATTTATTAGAGATTTAATAAACAGTTCAAATCTCTCAAATAACAACAAACACTACAAAAACACAAATTTTAAGATTTTGAAAAATCTTAAAAGGGAAGTATTATGTTTTCCAGCCACATAGTGCCCTGTATAACATAATCAAGTAACTATGTTACCTTCAGTTGTTGTAAAAATGCTCTATATATCAAATTTAACTTAGCAATTTAACGGCTTGAAATTGGGCCTCTGTCTCTTTAAGAAGCTCCTGCTTTTTCGGAAACTCCGCCTTCAGGAAGTCATCACAACATAGCTCTTCTATTAACCCTTTAACAACGTTTTTCCCAGGATTTTCACTGAGAAGTAGCTCCCCTAATGAGCTCAGCAGTTCCACCAGGTGGTTGCTAATTGCTGCTGGCTAGTCTGAAGGAGCTGAATGGGGAGAGGGCTGCTCTGGCAGGCAGAAGCTCGGTAGCTTGGAAACTGCAGCTCTGAGGAGGAGCTGCGCCTCGAAGGCGGGGCTTGGTTCCCTCAGGTGTTTTGAACAGTTGATTGGTTGCCGTGGAGATTAAAGCATTTCTCAAATATGCATAAAAAAAAATCAAAGCAACACTCCAGCTATGTTTTTGAGGAGGGAAAGGTTGATTTTATATAATACCTATAGAAACCCTGAGAAACATCAGTGATGTAGGAAAAAAATCCTAATTTAAAGGGAAAGGCAATTTAATAAAGCAGCCAAAGACAATGTAAATTGCTTATACAAGTAAGTTAAAAACAACATACTATAAGAAAAACACATCAAACAGATTAAAATTAGACAAATTAAACAGGTTTAAAAAATAAAAATAAAATAATAGATAAAAATAAAGAGGATAGTTTAGATGATTAAGTGTAAAGTTTGTGTTTTTGCACATGTAAAAACACAAACTTTTTTGTTTGTGTTTTTACATGTTTTACCTGGTTTTTAGACCCAAATGCGTTTTTCTCCTCCAGTGGCAAACTGATCCCCGCCGACCTGGAGAGGAGAATACTGGAGGCGAAACACAAGGTACCACATTCACATCCCCGCCTTGGAAAGATGGCTCCTGCTTCATACTGCATTGGTTTTATGGGATCTGTTGCACTGAAACAGCCCCGATGATGATAATAAGAGGAATTTGGACTCGTGTTACAACGGGTAACGTAGTCTGTCCTTTCTGCCTCAGGGGTTCGTACCGTTCTTTGTGAGTGCGACAGCTGGGACAACCGTGTACGGCGCCTTTGACCCGCTCATCGCCATCTCTGACATCTGCAAAAAGTACAACGTCTGGTTTCACGTGGATGTGAGTCGAACAGACGGATTCTTAAACTGTTTCTGTTATCTAAGGCTACGTTCACAATGCAGCCTGAAGTGACACAAATCAGATTTTTGTGAAATGAGATTTTTCTTTTCCCATGGTCGTTCACATTTCCAAATATACAGAGTACTCAAAAATTTTACTCAAGTAAGAGTAGCATTACTTCAACATATTTTTTACTTTAGTAACAGTAAAAAGTAGCTGTCCAAGAAAACAAAATCAGGCAAAATACTTTTTTTTTTCCAAATTGGTTTCTTTCAATAAAAAACTTACAAAACTTTAACAAAAACAGCAGGTGTGTGTCTGGTGAATTTTTTTCATTCAGTGGGTAGAAAATCCAGAAATTTTACTCATGTAAGAGTAGCAATACTTCATAATAAAGTTACTCAAGTAAAGTACAGCTCAGTAAAAATACTCCTAAAGTAAATCTTTTCAAAAAAGTGACTCAAGTAAATGTAATTGAGTAAATGTAAGTAGTTACTAACCAACTCTGCAAATATATGCGACTTGTATGCGATCTCCAGTGTGAACTGCAAACGACTTGAAAGTGTTGCGCATGCGCATGCACGCGTGCAAATCAGTAAAGGGCGCAAATTTGCCAACCGTTATTTTAAAAAAAGGAAGAAGAAGAAGTGCTCAGTGTTTGCGGAAGTAAGCATAGATGCTAACGGTGGAGCATATATTACGATTTTAAAGTGGTTATCCAACCGGAGCCTCCACATAAACAACTTAATCCTCGTTATCGGCCGCCATGTTTGTTGTTTTTCTTCGCTTACGCGTATCAGGACGCAGAATAGTGACGTTTGTCGAGTATCAATGACGTTCAGGTCGGAGGAATGCGACGTAACCGTTCAGTCAGGTCAGATACGTTCCGGATTTATGACCACATTTCCAAGTAGCCCGGGTCACATTTCTAAAAAAATAAATAATAAAATTAAAAAAAAACCGATCTGTGTTGGTCGGGTTGTCATGAAAATAACAGATCCAGGTCACATTAAGGCAAAAAAAAAAAAACGGATTTGGGTCACTTTAGGCTGCAGTGTGAAGGCAACTGAAAACCTTACTGTAACCCAGCTGATAATTTCAAATATAACAAGGGCAATGCAAAGCATTTTTGAAGCATTTAAGAAACAGTAAAAACATATTTAGAGATTTTTTTTCTAGCTGCTTGCTTCTTTGCATCTGTGACGCAGTGTGTGTCTCTGGAGGTGATTTTAGTAAAAGTCAGACAAATCTATTATGTCCGTCTGCTTGCGGTTGACCCAGATAGGCAGCAAGCCATTTCCTCTCTAACACTGGAGATTAGAAAAACTGGAGCAGAGGCAGTAAATCATCTCCTCCCCCTGACTTCGCCATCACTGCCAGGAACTCTATCTGTTAATGGAGGTGAAGCAGTCCTGACAGGGGACGCCTCTATTAGGAGACACAAATGGCCTTGTCCATCATGTTGCGAGCAACCATAAAAAAACAAACTTATTCTTTGGGAATCAATTATGGGTGTTTTAGCGTGTGCTTTTACGATGCTTACAAATCAATATTCACCTCTATAGCAGCTTCTTGGGATGTAATTTATCTTCTAGAATGATGGGAATGTTTAGAAATAAGTCCAAGAATGAGAAAAACAATCAGAGAAATTGTAAACAATCGATGCCAGTTTTACAATCAATAGTTCAGCTTTTAAAATATCAGAAGATATTATATGTAAGATTGATTGGAAAGGTGTTGTGGACACTTTGGCTTTTAATATTTGCATCTGGACTCTTTGTGTTAAAGTGATTTTGCATCAAACAATTTGAACAATGTTTAAAAATGAGGAAAAGCTTCATTTGGTTTTATATTTTATTTGGATGAATGTCCCTTAACACTCCATAGAGAAACTTCACAGTGTTTAATAAGCTTCTGTCATAATTTTGGTTGGGTATTTGACCACAGTTCTTTGCAGAATTGATGCACTTCATTTAAATTGGTGAATTTTCTGACTCAGGCCTGCTGGTGTTTCAGACATTTTCATGCTTCTTCCATTCCAACCTTCATATGTATTTGGACTCTTGGAACTAGAAAACACCCAAATATTTTTGAGTTTTAACTTTCTGGCTCTTTGGTGAAAGAAAATGGACTCACAATAGAAGCTAATTTGGATTGCCATGGATAATCAGGGAGCTGAGAAATAAGACATCGCCGCTCCAAAACATAGATAGTTTTCTAATCTTTTGGATTGAATCTTTTTTTGTCCAATTTGAGCAACAAGAATGGGACATGGACCTCATTTTGTCCCCAAAGTGCTTGATGTATTAGCCAACGGGGGAATGGAAGCCATATATGTTTTTAAGTCAGAGTTCCTGGGTGTTTGTGGTTCTACTAAAGGGGACATATTATGCAAAATTCACATTTTGCACATTTTTATGTTTTCATTTGAGTTTCTACCATTTCTAAAAACAACCCAAGTGGTTAAAAAGTCACTTAGCCATTTCGTAGCAATAAGTTGATGTTTTTTGATGTCTGGAAAACACCAAAAAACATTTTTTGATTAAGTCATAATCAATGGCCACTGCACAGTTCCCTAGTAACCAAGTCTGTTACCTAGCAACCCAAGCAAAGTTCCAGCACATTTGGTCAGCTGGTTTTACCGCTGTATGTGCTGTACAATGGCTGCTGGAAAAGACAAGAGTTTTGTTGTTGACTTTCCATCCAGAAACCCCTTCATTCTTGCTGGTTGTGCAGGAGGCTCCAGTTCTGCTTTTCTAAGATGCATCGTTATACATTTTCACATCTGTTTGCAGCCATTTTCACATGTGAGTTTAAAAGTTGAGTTGGGGGGCGTGGCTAGAAGCGTTTTAATTGTATTTAAAGTGACAAGATGCCCTAAAATAGCTCATTCTGAAAGGAGCTCAAAACAGACTCTCTTCTCTCTAAGAAGAATTTTGTGCAAAAAATTAATTGAACATGTTTTGTATCCTAACCTGTTCAATGAAGAACAAAACAGCTGCAGTTGCTAGGTAACGGGACTCGACTGGGGTTGCTATGTAACAGCGCAGTGCCCCTTGAGTTTAACAATCAGGAGGTTTTTGAAAAGGCTCGTTTTCCAGACACCAAAAAACATAAATTTAATTCTATAAAATGGCTGTGAACTGTCGTTCCCAGTTCTTGTTTATCAACATCCGTGAGGTTGTTAATTTTAAAATTATTCCCAAAAAAACACAGATTTGATTTATTATTACTATTTTTTTTTTTTTTTTGGTTGATTTTATTGCCAAATGACCGATGAGTTGTTTGGGTTGTGTTCTCAACAGGGAGCGTGGGGAGGGAGTCTGCTCATGTCCCGGAGACACCGGTGGAAACTGGACGGCGTTGAAAGGTGACCGTCTGTGTTTTTATTTATTTTACCAACATATTAGATCCTCTGAGAGTTTACGATGCCCAACTGCCTGTTTTACCGACCGCAGGGCCAACTCTGTGACCTGGAACCCTCACAAAATGATGTCCGTCCCCCTGCAGTGCTCCGCCCTGCTCGTCAGAGAGGAGGTCGCCCCTGCAGCCTCTCTTTCATTTCCAGTTCCTGTTCCTGGAGGTGATGCTGAACAACCTGTTGGGTTTGACTTTGCAGGGTTTGATGCAGAGCTGCAATCAGATGCACGCCTGCTACCTCTTCCAGCAGGACAAACAGTACGACCTTTCCTACGACACCGGGGACAAAGCGCTGCAGTGTGGACGCCATGTGGACATCTTCAAACTCTGGCTGATGTGGAGAGCGAAGGTCTGGATAGCACACTGCAGCCACGGTGGATTTTACTGCAACTCAAAAATGACAGTTTAACTGTTAATAAATAGATAAAAAAATAACTTTTTTCAGGTATTAACACTGACAGTTTTTCCACTGCAAAAACACAAAATCTTACCAAGTAATTTTTTTTTAGTTTCTAGTGCAAATATCTAATTACAGTTGAAATTAAACAAAATTAACTTAGGTCAATAATTGCTTAATATTGATGAAAACGATGGAGGATTATTTTCCTTATTACAATATATTTTTTCAGGCTATTAAATTAATCTGTCAGTGGAACCAGGACTTTTTCATCAATATTAAAGACTTAAAACAAGATTTTATAGCTTTCTGAAAAGTTACTTAAAAATTAGTTTTGTTTTATTTCAACTGTACTGAGATATTTGCATTAGAAACTGGACCAAAATTATTTTTTAAGATTTTGAGTTTTTAACAGTTTCCTTTGTTTTATATTGTTTAACTTACAAATAATTTTTCTTTTTTTAAAAGATACATTTACTTAATTTAGATTAATTTTTGTACATTTTAATTTAAACTAAAATTAAAATGTAATTTTAATTACAATTATTTTAATTATTAGTTATATCATTGTTGATTACTTAATAATAATTAAAATCATTATTTTATTATTTTACAAGTTAAAATAATAACTTGTAATAACTCACTTATATTAATAAAATAAAATAAGCTTTTTTAAAAAATAAAATAATTTATTTTTGCAAGTTGTAACTTGTGATTAAAGTTACAAGTAATCACAAGTAATTATTCATTAATATTGTCTGCTTGTTTTACGTCAGTAATTCCTTAATATTGATGAAAACTCAGTATCTCCACTGGTAGATTATTTCACTAATATGAGAAAAATGTCTTGTTATTGTTATAACAATACTTTTTCATCAAAATTAAGGAATTATCACATAAGTTAATTCTGTTTGTTTTTTTTCAGCTGTGCTTAGATATTTGTACTAGAAACTAGACCAAAATTACTTGGTAAGATTTTGTATTTTTGCAGTGGAAAACTGTTAACACTTGGAAAAAATGTATTTCAGTCTATTTATTAGGGAGTAAAATATGTCATTTTTGAGTAACTGTATATGAGTAACACACATATACATGTTTTTATAAAAAGCAAGCTTTACAAACTTTAAAAATAATTTTTTTTGGTCATTTTATGTGAAAAACCAACACAAAGTAGAGCATAACTATAAAGTAGATTCAATAACATGTATAACTTTTTAAATTTCTACAAGAAAAAAACAAAACAGTGGATTTTACAGTTATTTTTACCCCCGTTACTTTGATACTCGTTAATATATGGGTATTAAAGTAAATATATGTAGCTCTGGAAAACTTACTGATCACTTAAAATGATCAGTTTCTCTGATTTTACTTTTTATATTTATATATTTGAGTAAAATGAAAATTTTTCTTTTATTCTATGAACTACTGACATTTCTCTGAAATTCCAAGCAACATTTTTGTATTTATTTACAGAAAATGAGGAAAAAGATGCAGTGCTCTCAGACCTCAAATAATGCAAAGAAAATAAGTTTATGTTAATTTAGAAACAACAAAACTGATGTTTTAACTCAGGAAGAGATCAGAAATCAGTATTTGCTGAAATAGCCAGGAGGTTTTCAGTGGGGTTCAGTGCAGTGGGCTCTTCGTTTTTACCAGAGCTGTAAATATATAAACCACAACTATGATCTTCAACTGATTTTACTGCTTTTTATTCATGGGTATCAAAGTAAAGGGGGTAAACACAGCTGCAGTATAGCTTTACGCCACACTTTTTAGGGTTTTTTTATTGTAGAAATGGTGAAAATTATGCATGTCGTTGATTCCACTCCTAATTATGCTCTATTTTTAGTTTTCACATAAAAATACCCCCCAAAAAATAAAGTTTGAAGTTTGTTGAAAGTGGTGTGATAAATTTCTGATGCGACCCAATGTTTTGTTGAACCTCTAAATCTTCTCCCAAACAGGGAACCATCGGCTTCGAAGCCCAGATTGACAAATGCTTGGAGCTGTCGGAGTATCTGTACAACAAAATCAAAGACAGAAAAGGATACCAGATGGTGTTCGATGGGAAGGTGAGGAAAACCTCCAGCCTCTGGTCCGTCCGGCTCCGTTTTACCCTTCAGTCATTACTGGTGACTTGATTGGCTCCAGCTTTGTGTTGGATGGGATTCATTGTTACTTCTAGCCTGCGGTATAATGTGCTGCTATTATGGTTAATAGCTAGCATAAGAGCCTGTAATTGCTGATATGCATATGAATAGCCTGCTGCCTGGAAGCTAAGCTATGACACCAACATATGTGGAGGTTTTAAGTTGAAGAGCGGCGTGTTGGACACCTACACTCTTTCATAATGGCGGCTCTGTAATGTTTAAAGGCCTTTTGTTTCCCTGCTGAGGCCGCAGAGACTAAAAGCATCGGCGTGTGATCCGGAAAAGCCTCGTCCTTGGGGCAATGACCCAGGTGTTGGTTTGACTCCGACCCCCCAGTGAGCCATTAGATCACTCTGAGGCTGAAAGTACAACGAACTGGACCGGTCCAGCTGTGTAAACGTAGCTGGTCTGCTTGGTTGGTTCGGCTGCCGGTAATGAATGCTTTTCCACTCGAAGGCAGTCTGCGGCCACAAAAACAGCAGTTAGGAGCTCTGAGGGAAGATCAACTAAACAAAATACTTGATTTATGCTGAAGCTGCTTTAAAAATGACCCATTGTGGATCCTTGGACAGATTAGGATACATCTCTGGGCGATACAAAATATCTTTATTGAATTTTTAGCACAAAATAATTCTTAAATAATGAGATTTCATTTTATTTGAGTTGTTTTAGGGCCTTGTGTTACTTTAAATCCAAACAAGTTGCTGCTGGCCACACCCCAATCTCAACGTTTACACTCACACGTGAAAATAGCAGCAAACAAGATGTGCAATTATACAACTGTACTTGTTTGAAAAGCATTAGTGGAATCTCCTGTACACCTAACAGGAGTGTAGCAATGATTTTTGGATGGTAAGTCAATAACAGAACACTTCCTTTTCCAGCAGCCATTGTACAGCGCATACAGCGGTAAAACTAGCTGACCAAATGTACTGGAACTCAGCTTTGGCTGCTAGGTAACGGGCTGGGCCTGGCTGAGGTTGCTAGGTAACGGCACAGAGCCTGTGGAATGTGGCTTAGCAGTCGGAAAGTTTTTGAGACGGCACATTTTCCAGACTTCAATAAACATTAACTTATTGCTAAAAAACAGCGAGGTGTTTTTTTAAGCGTTTGGTCTGTTCTTAGAAGCAGTAGAAACCCAAATGGAAGTACAAGTTCAAGCTTTTATTACACTTTATTGCCTTATGAGTACAGTTATGAGCATGAAGAGGAATGTACTTGTATATTTATTTCTGTTTTTGTGACAATTATGTTGCTATATTTGATGATTATTTTTCTAAAATGCTGCGCTAGTTTTATACCAGATGTAACAAAATGTTTTCCGAAACTGTTCCACTTTTGTCTTATTGCACAAATATGGTCTAAAAGGTCTTGATGATCACCATCTTTTGGAAAATCTTATAATTGCCTTTGTGTTCTTTGTAGGTTATTTTGTGACCTCCTACATGATTGATGCATTCTTATAAAAGAGATCTTCTAAAACCAACATGTGAAAAACTCAGCCCTTTCTGCTTGACTTAACATTAATACAGTGTAGGACAGTCCTGTTGATTATTTATTTGGATTAACAAATTAATAGTTGGACAGAAAATGTATTTAATAGGAGACCTTTTACAGAATTTGAACCAGGTGAAGCTAAAAATGCCATTTGAGGAGTTCTGGGTGAGTCGCAAGGCCTCCACACCACCAGGGGGCCCCCAAGAGCACTAAGCGAATATCCTCTTCTTGCTGATGGTTGCTGCCATTGTTGGAGAAATATAAGATATCAAACTTGTTAACTTGTTTTCTGTAAATTTTGTGTTTATCAGCTGATGTTACCTTCAAATAGTTGAAAATACTTGAATACACCTCTGCATTAAAAAAATTATTACTCCTCTATGGTTAAAATCAGTGGCCATAATAACACTGGTATGACGTAAGCTAATTACAAATTAAGCTAATGATGGTACATGTTGGTATGGGGGGGCCCAAAAATAAAACTCTGATCTGGGCCCCAAAAAGGCTTGGGTCGGCCCTGTCAACAGACAAATCCTTTTCCATCTTAAACGTAAAATATATTTCTTTTTTGTACAGTTTTGGCTTTATTTGTATACTGTTAACGATTAATTGATTACTAAAGTAGTTGACAATTATTTCAATGATCAATCATGACCAATACGATTAATTGTTTCAGCACTTTACTGTAGATATACCTGCAGGTAATTTATGTAAACGTTTTTCATTATTACTTTAAAAAATAGTCTGATAAAAGCTGATCTGGATGGTAAAAAGTTGGTCAGAAGAAGTGTTTGTATGTTTGGGTTAATTCCTGGTTGTTCCCCCTCAGCCTCAGCACACCAACGTCTGCTTCTGGTACCTCCCCCCGGGGATCCGCTACATGGAGGACAAAGAGGAGAAGAAGAAGCGCCTTCACAAGGTGGGTGAGCTCAGATAAGAGGCCAGGCAGCCATATCTGCCCAGCACACCTTCCAAAACCCAACAAGCCTGTCACTCACGTCCACAAACACAATCACACCACCTGATAATTAGCGCCTGCTAAGACCCAACATTAGAAAACACTTTGCGGTCTGCATGAGGAATGAACTGTGATAGCCTTTAAATGGAGGTGAGGTTGTTTCCTTGCACATGCAGGTGTTTCCTCTCCTAATGTTCTGCTGAGATCAAACCAGACGTGCGTCAGTCGCCAGCTTTGCTCTTTTCCACAGACTTTGTGAGGATTGATGTAGCTTTAAACGATTAGGGCTGTAAGGAGAAAACCTGAACCAGAGGAGTTTTTCATCTTCTTCTTTAATGATTTATTCTGATGAGAAGAAATGGAAAAGGACGGATTTTTTTGAAGGAAATCACCTACAAGTTGATTATTTTATGGTTGGGCCTTAAAATAACAGGACACCTGCAAAAGATTTAACTGAGTCTAGCAAACTAAAAATTTGTGATTTAAACAAACCTTTGGCTAACAGGATGTTATGTTTTTTAAACAGGTTAGGATTTATCTATATGACCTTCATTCCCATATTGAAATAAGCAGGAAAAACGGACACTACACGACACCCAAAAAAATCCAACACTGTTATCAAATGACCTTTACAGAATCTAGACACTTTCCACTGAGACGGTTTGTTCCCTTTTTATTATTTTCTTTTGTCTAAATGTGTGTTCACCTCTTTCTTTTGAGTTGTCTTTGTGGGGATGGCTTTTATAAGCTTCAATACTCTGCAAAATGTCTCGACTGTTTCTGTAAATGTTGGTGTTCACTGAAAATGTTTCTAAAAATTGAAGAAAGCAGAAAGAAAGAAAGTTCAGAGCAGTGCATTATGGGAGGGGCGAACGACAGCGAAAGATGAAAGTTGAACGTTTTAAAACTGTTTTTTGTTGCGTTGCTGTGCGTCAGACCTCAAAATCTCATGAATTACGCTGTTCGCTCAGCTGGTTGAGGACAAGCGACTGCCGCCCGATCGCACAAATTCCTTAGGAAATGAACAAAGAGCTTTTAAATTAACGTTCGGAACAAAACGGCTTCCTTCAGACCTTTTCTAAATATAGAAACAGAGAATCCTCAGACATTTTTGACACGAGAGAATGAAACATTTTCCTAATCATTTAAAAACCTGCATACAGTGGCGATTTTTGATATGGGCAGTTGCCCAGGGCTGCATCAGAAAAAGGGAGGAAGAAGAATTAGAAAATAAGACCTTATCTGTCAGTTTTCCCCTGAAGAAGTTTGCTACTACTTGTATGAATGTGTAGTGGAGTAAGTTTCCCTTAGTTGTAGCGAAGGATGCAATACCAGCATTCAGCTTCTATGCACCACAAATCTAGAACAAACTTCCAGAAAACTGCAAAACAGCTGAAACACTGAGTTCCTTTAAATCTAGACTAAAACCCCACCTGTTTAGAGTTACTTTACAACTATGTAAAATGAAACATTGACCAAAAACACAAAATATTACCAAGTGATTTTGGTCTAGTTTCTGTAAATGTCTTGGTAAACTTAAAATAAGACTAACTAAATTAAAAGTATGTTTTTACCAAGATATAGGAGCTTTTTTAAAATAAATAATTCCTTAATATTGATGAAAAAGTTCTTGTTCTATTTGCAGATAAATTAACTTATAACGTGGGAAAAATGTGTTATTATAAGTGAAATAATCTGCCAATGGAACTAAAACTTTTGCGTCAACATTAAGGAATTATTTTCTTAAAACAAGCTTGTATATCTTGCTAAAATTACTTAAGTTAGTTTTGTCTTATTTCATGTTTACTAAGATGTTTGCACTAGAAACTAAATAAAAATACTTGGTAATATTTTGTGTTTTTGCCGTTAACATTTTGTAACAATAGCATTTGAGAAAAATTTAATGTTTTCTGGTTTCCTCAGTTGTTGCCTGTCTTGTCTTCTGTTTTTGTGGATTTTTTTTAAAAAAATGTGACGGATTGATTGATTCCTATAAGAAACATGTTTGTGTGCATATTTATATTTCAAGCTTACAAAGTTAGGCCTAGTGATTAATCACGATTAATTGATTAATCGTGATTAATCACTTTGCTAGAGTGTGAATTTTTAATCAATTGACGGCACTAGTTGTTATTCGAGTTCTTCTGGTGATATAGTGTGTGTATGTTGGTAATATTTATTAAACCTTGTGTGATTTCAGGTGGCTCCAGTCATCAAAGCCAGGATGATGGAGTACGGCACCACCATGGTCAGCTACCAGCCACAAGGCGACAAGGTGAACTTCTTCCGCATGGTGATCTCCAACCCTGCTGCTACCTTCGAGGACATCGACTTCCTCATCGAGGAAATCGAGCGACTCGGCCACGATCTATAAGACTCTTCTCGCCAAATCCTCCTGTACTTTCCCCCGTTGATGGATGAAATGTTTGTCATGAATGTACTGGTAACCATTTTCATTTCTCTTTTTTCCTGTAAAGTCTAATATTTAAGAGTATATTTAAGAAGAAGAAAAAAAACATGTATTAATTAGTTATGTACTGCAGCTTTTTCTGTGGACTGACTTGGTCCAGCGCAATGTAAAAGTGCTTCTGTCCGCCTTTCTTATGCTATAGTCGCTGCAAGATTAGTGTAATCAGTGTGACTTTATATGTACTTTTTGTGCTATGAAATGCTTGTGCAATAAGTCGATGAGGGAGATCTGAGATTTTTGGATCATTTCTCATTCGCAGAGTTTGTTGTTAAGTGCCAAATGTTGTTGTGTTCTATGGTAACATTTTAAAATTTTAAACAAAGAGAGCACTAATCTTTACCTCAGCTTAATTAACTGCCTGTACAGCAGGGGGTAGAGTCCAGTCCATGAAGCTGTTTCAACTAAAACGTAACATTTAAATTGTACACTGTTATGAATATCACTTTGTTTTCCTCTGGGGAAAAAAATAGGCAAGATAAAAACACAAAACTGTCGAATTACCCAAACAAGGCCAGCAGGTGGCGCTAATGTCAACATGAATTACCTTTAAGCAAATGTTTTCGGTGATATTCCACTAAAGTTGGAACCACTTCTTTTTTTATTTGTTCCCCAATGGAGCCAAAAGGACAAAGTTTGTTTTTCCCCTTTGTAATTTAGTAGTTTTGCTTATTCAATAGTCATCTGCAGAAAGGTGTTTTATACCCACTATAAAACTATCAGTTCCTTTTGTTTTGGTGACTGAGTAAATTTATACAAACCACAAAAATATGACTGCAATAATTAATATATACCAGCAGGAGGCCAATTATAGCTATAGGTTTTGAAAACGGTAGTAATCTCTAATATTCTAAAAAAAAGTCGGCTGGCATAAATGTTAATCAGAGCAACGGTCAACAGAAATGGAGTCCAAAATATAATACACAGGAAATAGTGCACAACAAAAATTACTAATAAGATTTAAATGTAAATATGATTGCTTATATCCATAATAGACCAAAAATATTCAATGACCAGTTAAAGTAAAAGCACTGATTAAATACCTGTGAGCAAATGGTTTTCATGGGTATAAAATGGCAACAGATATGGTCAAAACAAGGTAAAAAAAAAAAATTTGAGGAAAATGTACCCATGTTCTCAGCTCATTTATTGCACCGTAACTAAAATGGCTACAGCAGTCATTTTGATGTTTAGCACATTGTTAATGCTTAGTGTACTGTTTACTCTGTGCAAAGTAGACTGTTTTACTGTTATTTTCCAAAATCACACTCTAGGATTCACCAAAAATAGTTTCTTTAAACCAAAACAGTGTTTCATGCAGGAGCTGCATCATAAAATGTCTGCTTTAGTACAAGCAACGTAAAATTAAAGATGCTGCCCCTCATTAGGAATGCTGGCCTAAAAAAACAAAATGTAGTTGAATCTCAGTGATCATGATGTTAAAGGCCAAGGCACTGGAATGATGACCCATTTAATACTGGCAGCTTCTTGGTACTTTTTAAACTGGGACTACTGGTAATGGTGGGACCAACCAGCCATCCAACCAACCAACCCATAAACTAATCAACCAACCAATAAACCAACCAACCAACCAACCAACCAACCAACCAGTGATTCCAGATTGTTAAAAAGTTCAGGGTAGTTATAGTATGACTTTAATCAGAGCTTAATAGTTTTAATCATAAGGAGATTAAAGACACTTTAATATATTTTAATATTTTAATGTATCCATTTATACAACTTTACTCTTTTTCTGAAAGTTTGTTGATTGTGTTTAGGTTTAGCTCCTGCCCTTTTCCACCAGCGTCATAATAAACTTCCCCAATAACTTTCACAAATGTCTGCAGATGATCTTAATTAGTTCTGCAAAAACTGATTCAATTCTATTATAAATTCAATAATAAAAAACAGATGAAAACCAGAAATTTAAAATGTCAGTAGGCCTGTCAGAACAGCAAATTTTGCTTAATCTTTGGGTAAAACTAGAAAAAAGAAACGGAAAATAAAGTGGACAAAAGAAATGGTTTACCACTTATATTTATTTATTTGCTAAACTTGTTTCTGAGTTGCACTTTATCACATTTTGAGAAGAAAAGCTGGAATGTATTACTGAAAAAAATAAATGTTTCTATGAACCTGCTTGTGTATAAAATCAAAACTAAATTATTTTATCTTCAGCTGAAAAGGGCCAAATGTTCATTTTAGCATCTCTCCCTTATGTTTAGCACTTAATAACAAAACTTTAAGCAGAATTACCTTAAAGGCAGGGCAATAATAAAATTAACAATATTGCTGTTTTGGTCAGATTTGGGTACTTTAACACTAGACATAACTTGCACTAAATTATTGTGGAGAGCAACTCAAGCAGCAACAGAGATGGCTTCTGTTTTTATTCACAAGCAATATTTAAGGGTCCAAGCTACATATCCCGCAAAGAAGCAGTGAAATATCAGCGCACGTTAACGGAAGATAATCAAGTTTCCAAACCAAGCACATGATAACTTAGATAATAATAATAATAATCTGTATAAAAGCTTATTGTAGGCAGGGTTAGCTGTCGAAACTCTGGTTTTCTTTTAAAAAGCAGAAGTTTTGTAGCATTTTCATTAGACTGAGGTAGAAAAGCACAATTTGCTCAACACTATCAATCACTTTGAAACATAGACTGTAAATACAACTACAAGATGTCCTAAGTACATATCTTTGTGTATACATATTATGTATATAAGACGTATAACCAGAGACTATTTGTGAGGTAAAGTTGTTCATATTTTCTCTATATCTGATATAGATGCCCTGTATTTTCATCTCGTCGGCCCAAAAGGCTTTACTTTTCACTGTGTGTGTTTGTGTGTGTGTGTGTGTGTGTGACTCTTATAGCTGTTTCAACGACAACTTGTTTCAGGGACTGGCTTTAAAAAGAACGGACAGATGTCACCTCCAAGTACTTCGTTAGGAGGCGTGAAAGTCTGGCGTTAGGGTTTTAAATGAATATGCAAAGCCATTTTTTTGACTCTGAAGCTCCGTGTTTTTCTGTGCACAAGTGAAATTTGACTGTATGTGCCGGCGTGTACCTTAGCGTGTTTGTGACTGTGTTGCCTTAGTAGAGATTTTTCAGTATCGTCTAGTTGACCTCCGGAAAAAAGCAGGAGGTTGTGCACTTTAGAGTATACGACCTAAATAACGTGCAATGTCTAATGGTTGTTTATGATTTAATGTTTAAAAAAAGATTCTCTAACATAATGTAACTGGAGCTCTTTGGTCTGAATGTGAAAGGAATTAAGGGTCTGTTTTAATTTGATTTCGTAGATGTAGTAAAGCTTATGTTGCCACTCCCTAAGTGGATTTGTTGTGCACACTGTGACAGAGACAACATCAGATTTATGCCAGCTAACCTCACTGCGGTGAAAAGCCAGACACTTTTCACAGGGGTGCGTACTCTGGTCACATGACCTGAACTCAAGTCACAAATCGAATGACTTCTTCATGAAATGGTGAAAAACTTGGATGTCAACTCAGACTTTAACACCAACAAAATGTTTGACTATTGACTGAATTTAATTTAGGACTGAAACGATTAATCAGATTAATCATGATTAATGGTGATCAATACTGATTAATTGGATTACTTGTGATTAATCGTGAGTAATCAGATTAAGAGTAATTAATACCGTTAGATCCAATCCAATCAGATTAATCGAATGATTAATCCAACTAATCACAGTTAATTGTAATTAATACAATTATCTGTGATTCATCAGATTAATCGTGATTAATCTGATGAATCGTGATTAATCGATTACCAAAAATAATAATCAACTAATTTAATAATTGATTAATTGTTAATTGGAGTATAAAGACTCAATAAAATTAAATGCTATTTTGCTGAAAGAACAACACACTCAGAGCTGTAATTAAGCCAAAGCTGTACAATATATATATTTTTTCATTTAAGATAAAGCAAAACTAACCGTTGTCTGTATATATACACTGCTCAAAAAAATAAAGGGAACACTTAAACAGGTGTTTAACACTTAAAGTGTTCCCTTTATTTTTTTGAGCAGTATATATATATATATATATATATATATATATATAAAATTTATCCAAAAAAATACTGCCCCTTTAAGACTTCATAGAGAAAGGATATTGTGATGACTTCCTGTAGGCGGAGCTTCAGGAAGAACAGGAGCTTCTTAAAGAGACAGAGGCCCAGTTAACAGCGTTAAACTGACTGTAGGTATCAGTCACCTGTGCTATAAAATGGCGCTTTGTGCCTGGAAAACACGCTACTGCCCCTTTAATTTTGCACTTGACTTAAAACTTGCTTCACAATGCGGTTTCTGACTCAGGACTTGCACTGTTTGACTTTAGGACTCAACCCGGGACCAACACGGATTTTATTTGGGTTTTGACTCGAGTGTAAAGGTGACTTGTGACTCGCTCCCGTCTCTGCTCGTTCCTCTTGCTGCTCTCGCTGCTGCTACACTCTCGCCCCTTGCATGTGCATGCGATTCCCTGCCTCTCCAGCTTGTTCCAGTCTCCTATATATCCATGTGCATATATGTAAACTGTATGTATAGCTCCTGTAATTAGCCTAAGTGTCCTACATATACCAATATTTATATATATATAGCTTAGCTTGTAGATTAGTGCACTGTCGCTCTAGCCTTTACATGTAATCTTTGTGTCTTGGGCTTCCTGTAAAGTCTCTCTGTGCTGCAAGCATGCCGACCTCGCTTCGCATCGTTTTCCTCTCCGTGCTTGATCTGCCTTTCTCTCTCTTCCCTCTTTCTGCTTGGAAACTGTCGCTGCTTTCAGTGTCTTATATAAATATATATAAATGTAGTCCTTCAGCATGTCTTTTTGAAAGCTTTACTCTGCTCTGACCTTTTCTATCTTTCTCCTTCTGCTTCGCCCTCTGGTCAGCAGCATATCTCCGCGCTTTCCTCTTAACGTGTCTCGGCGACCTGATGTTGCTCTGTTTTTGTGCCTCAAACGGTAGATTAATCCAGAAAGACGGAAAACAGACCCTGCTTCCTTGTTTAGGTTCAACGTTTTTCTTTTCATTGTTTCATGAGGACAAATAGAAACCCTACTGTTGTCCTCAAAGAGGAGGTAAACTCTAAGTATGTACTCTGTAAACTGGCTTTCAAACATGCATTTGTCCTAAACTACATGTTATTCTAAGAAAGAAGAAGAAATAAATATAACAAGACAACACTTGTGAATATCTGCTGTTTATTTCCTCATACTCAGAGTTTGCTATTAACTGCATCTACTTGAGTAACGTTTTTGAAAAAATTTACTTTTAGGAGTATTTTACTATGCTGTACTTTTTACTTTTACTTGAGTATTTTTATTTTTTAAGCATTTCTACTCTTTTTTTTTGGAGTAAATTTCTGGATTTTCTAGCCACTGAATGAAAAACAAACATGTTTTAACCAAAAACTCACCAGACACAGACACACCTGCAGTTTTTGTTAAAGTTTCATAAGTTGTTTTTTTTTAAAGAAACTGATTTGGAATTTTTTAAATTTTTGTTACTTATATGAATTATTGTCATTTTTGTCCTTAAAATAACAAATTTTATATATTTTGGTCCATCTCATGATGTAATTTTCAAATATTAAATGGTTGATAATTAGATCAGAATGTTTTACCAAATACTTTCACTGCTGTAGATTCATTTTAGCTCAAGGATTTTAGCAGGTTTGGAGAAAAAAGATGTTCTTGAGTTTCAGATATTTAATAAATCAAAATGCTAAAAATCTAAATTTTTCACAGCATGTTTTCCAGTACAGCAGCCCCACAGCATCACACTGCCACCACCAGGCTTTAAAGTCCTCAGAATGTTTTTCTAAAAGTCTTGGGAATCATGGAGGCGTGTTCTGGAAAAACCGAGACACAGAGCCATGACCTTTGACCTCAACCAAGGCAAGTGAGACCTGCAGTTTTTCCAGATGTTGTGGAATCTTTTGTGACTTTTTCTATAGATATTTAATAATCCCAAAACTTTATAAATCACTTTCCAGACGGATCTCAACTTACTCTCACTTTTTCCACACTGAGCCATTAAGTTTTGATTTCCTTTAACTTCCTTACTGATAATCAGCATTTAAAAACTGCATTTTGTGTTTACTTATGTGACCTTTGACTACTTTTCAAGTTGTCCCGAACCACTGAAGTGACAAACCTGCAGACACTTTGTTACGGATCCACATCCAGAATCATCTGCCAGAGAAAAGCAATTAACCTCTACGACCTCAGAGGAGTCGACGTGATAGAGTTAAAAATACACCACAGGGATTCGCTCCGACATTTATTCAGCAGCAGACGTTTAAATGTTCTGACCTCATACATATAGATATGACACACACTGATGTTTATTTCCACGTTCAGGCGGTTGGTGCTGTTGGCTCAGGAGCTTCGGATCGACCTTGACAGAAAGGATTGAGGTCAAGAAGGGAGAACGAGAAGTTATGAAGGAGAATTAGAGCCACAGCGTAATATTTAGAGAATAAAGTCAAAATGTACAAGAATAGTCATGATATTATAACTTTACTCTCAAAATATTCTGACTTTATTCTGATATTATTGCAACTTTATTCTCGTATATTACGATTTTCTTCTGATATTATTTAGACTTTATTCTTGTAGTTTTAAGACTGTCATAAATGTATTACTTTATTTTTTACATTATTTTGTCTTTATTCTCATATGACTTTATTCTTGTAATGTTGATTGTCATCATTTTTTACTTTATTCTTATATTATTTTAAAAAATTCTATTATTTTGGCTTTATTCTCGTAATTTTATGACTTTATTTTCATATTCCAATTTTTTTTCTTATTATTTTGACTTTATTCTTTTAATTGTATTTTATTTTCACATGATTATGATTTTTTTTCTTACTATTTTGACTTTATTCCAGTATGATTTTATTGAAATTTTATGAATTTATTTTCAGAATTAAATTTTTTTTTTCTCTTCATTTTGTCCCAATACTCAGAACGCTGCATTGATCAGAAAATTTATTAGAAACAAAAGCAAAGATTGTGAAAATATATATTTATATTTAATTAAGTAATAAAATAAGATTAAATTTATGTTTATGTACAGATTTAATTTTAATATTGGATTTGATTAAATGAAGCAAAATTAAAGGTTTTTACACGTCTTCACCAGAAGGGGGCGGCATTGACAGATAACCAAGTTCAATCCAAATATTTCCATTAAAATACATTTCCATATTCAGTCTAATTAATTTAATAAACAATTCTATTTAAAGAACAGAAACCCTCTTTATGAAAGATGCCAGTAATTTCCTTCCCTCTTGTCTTCCTGCAGAGCTGTGACGCTCAGCGGAGGCCTGCAGCATCTAAACTCACCACATGCTCTAAACATTTTTCCTCCAGACAAAAGAGACTTTGGGTCTTAGAGAAACATCCGCTTCTGATTAAAGCCAGCCCGCCTCCTGCTTCGTCCTTTTTCAGTCGACTCCGCAGCGCTCTGGGGCCGCCGTCGGGTTCGCCTTTACCACAAATCACCCAGACTGATGTGTTTGTTAAAGTGACACCATATTGTTGTTTCTTATTCCAGGAAAAAATTAACAAATGATCCTGAAGCACATTTTCTGACACTCGTACCGGCAGGATGTGTGTTGTGCTTTTAGCTGCTGAAACATTGAGGTTCCTGCTGTGTTTGCACGCCATTGACTGAGTCAACGCCAAACACAAAAAAAACCCTGAGAAAGCCAACAAACGCACAGCAGGCGCACATGTGGTGGTGAAGGATTCCTCGTTGCCTTGCCTCAAATCGTCTGGGAGGAAATTCCCAGATATGCAATTCATTCAGGTTTCATATCTGGTTCATTCACTGCAAAAACTACCAAGTATTTCTGGTCTAATATCTAGTGAAAATATCTTAGTACAAATAGAACAAAACTAATAAGTAACTTTTCAGACAGAAATAGGAGCTTGTTTAGAGTAAATAATACCCATAATATTGATTAAAAAGTAGTAGTTCCATTGGAAAACTATTTAATTTATAACATTGGTAAAATGTCTTATTAAAAGTGAAATAATCTGCCAATGGAAGTAGTACTTTTTAATCAATATTAAGTCATTATTGGTTTAAAACAAGCGAATATATCTTGCTGAAAAGTTACTTGTATGTTAGTTTAGTGTTATTCAAAGTGTACTAAGATATTTGCACTATATAAACTAGACTAAAAATAGTTGGTAAGATTTAGTGTTTTTGAAGTGTAATCAAATTAAATTAAATTAAATCACAGCAGATAAAACAGACTTTCCCCCTTAACAAACCCTTTCTGTTATTAGTTCAGTCATTTTTGCACATAGAAACCGTCACTAGAGCTTTTTTTCTGCAGACTATAAAAATACATCCTGAATTAAAACCTGACCGCTCTCCCTTGTAATATAAATAATGTTAAATCAGAATACCCAGTGAACTGCAGGCTGTAGGGTAAAGTTACACTCTCTCCCTTTCCTTGGTCTCTTCTTTTTCTCTGATCTCCCTGTAACATGTGAGGCCATCATTTGATCTACAGCACCCGACATCTGGAGCGATCCTCCCCCCAGAACACCTGGTTTCAATCCGGGCCACCGACAGAAACAGTCATTTGTGTCTAGAAACCAGAACCTTAATTTCTTTGTTCGCTCGCTCTGTCGTTGCCTCTGAGGATATTTGTTATGTTAAAGTCCAAAACCAGCTTTCCTGCAGCGAACAGATGGGAGAATAATTAGACCCGGTTATCAGCGAGTCCGTGAAAATTACAGAGTATGATTTTCAAGGTGATTTGTGAGTAATTCTGGCACTTTTGCTGCTAATTAAAGCGACTCGGTTCAGTATGTTTAAGATTGAACCTTCAACTGTGTAATAATAATAATGTTGTTCTTGCTACATAATGCTGCCCATACTTCCCCAGAACTTAGAGAGGAATTTTAAGGAATTTACAAGATAATTTCTTGAAACTTTCCTTTAACTGACCGAGTACTTTACTGGAATGTATTGGGCATTTTTAGGAATTGGGATGCAGCTGTATTTCTATTACAAATGTACGTAAAACTTTGTCGATATTCCGCTAATGACGAAAAATTTAACATTGCAGTTGCAGTGTTTCAATTAAAATAAGAAACACAACTAAAATCACACATGAATAAGTTTATTCGCAGAATAAGTCATTTAAAAACATCATCCTCCAACTACTTCCTGTTGTCTTCTTTGTCATTTTTACCAGTAGTAACTTCCAGTTAATGATCACGTGACTCATGATGCAAAAAAAGTTTTTATTGCAGTTTTGTGAAATAAACCAATTTCTATATGGCTGAAAAACTGCCTCAACATCGCGCAACATTTTTTTTTTATCAGAAAACCTGAGCTTTTTCATTCAATTAATTTATATTTGTAATTCCAATTTCCGCAGTTACATAATCAATGGAAACGCAGCTTATATTATGAGATGATGTATAATGATAAAACTCATTAGATACTTTCTTTCGACTTTAAATTTACAGGTTACTGTCGCAAAATTTAACATGCAGGTTACTGAGTACTTTCCTAATTATTTTTTACTATTTTCAAAAATCAGGCTAGAATATAAGTTGAGATACTTTCTTAGAATTTACCAAATACTTTCCTACAACTTGCCTGTTACTCACCTAAAATTTACAGGCACTTTTCTGAAATTTACAAGCAATTTGTGGAAATCTTTCTGTATTACATGGTTACCTTTAAACTTATTTTATACTTTCCCAGGATTAACAAGGTACTTTCCTAGAACTTTAAATAAATATTCTGGCTTTTTTTGTATAAAAAAAACATACTAGATTATGAGCTGAAGTATAACTTGGTGCTTTCTGAGAACGTACTGCTTTCCCAAAACTGTAATTTTACTTAATTACCTGAAACTTACCAGATACTTTCCTTAATGTTACAAAATGTTTTTCTAAAATTTACGAAGCATTTCCAAAAACCAGTTTATGTTATAAAGTGACTTGTAATGTGGTACTTCCTAAATTATTCAGCAAGTCTCCTGGTATTTTCAGACAACATGTAATGTTTTTAGAACATGCTAGTACGTAATTCCCTAAATGTACTGATTACTTTCCTGCTAGGTGCCCAGTAACTTTCATACAGAAAAAGGTCAGAAAAAGGGCCACATCAGTTCCAGAAAGTAACCTACTGCACCAATGATAAAGTATATCCTCCATATGTTTTGGCTTTACCATAAAGGTGTTTCATCTCATAAATGTACATAGATTAAATCCAGCAGGAAAACTATTTTACAGGAATCGATGGAATTTGGTTTCTGGCAAAATAGCACATATAATTTGGTGTTGAATAAAAACGCATTTAAAACAGAAATGAGAACGCTGCTGCTGCCAAGTCTCCCCAACACTTCATTATGTCTTTAACAGTTTGGACAAAACACACGGAGAAGCAATAAGCAACATTAAGTGTGAACAGCTTTTTACTGAGAAACTTTTCTTTCTCCAAAATAACAGATGTGTGCATTAAACATAATGCTATATGTGCATAAATATACCTGATACAGAAGCTATAGCTGCATGTTTGACAGCAAACTTTATATTTTTATTGTGATGCAAAACATTAAAGTCCTGTAAACACTGCATAAACCCTTTGTTGCTTTACTGAAAGTCTTTGTCAACAAACGTCTCTCAGCAACATAGGAATGGTTTCAGTTTTTAACAGTTTATAAAGTTTAAGATGATAAATAAGAGGCTAACCAAACTTAGCATGACAGTTCTGTTTTAAAATCCAACTCTGTTTATCTTCAACCACTTATTTTTTATCAGAAAAAAAAGTTAAAAAGTTAGCCATTAGACAGTCACTGCTTATAATTGCCTATTTTTAAGGTCCAACAATAAATCTTCATTAATATGCAACTACCGTAGAAGCTAATATCCACGGTCTTCCTTATTTTCACTCTTTGGGGGTTCAGCCAATCAGCACACAGGGAAAATAAACGGAACTCCTTCATTGGCTGCAAGCGCCAGCGTATCAACCATGACTTCCAGACACTCTTGACCAATTACAAAATGGCTGCTGTTACGTTGGAAAAATATAGATGATGTGGACAAGCTGTTTCCGATCTTCTACTACGATTCAGTTCACTACTTATTGAACACGAAGAGCGCGTACAGCAGATCTTCACGGCCTGAAATCCATCAATCAATGTTTAAACGGCTTTATGAATATCTGCAGAAAAAACTGTAATGACCATACTATCAGCTACTCGGAAGATTTAAAATTGTTCTCATCTCAACAGCAAAACATTACTTCTGCCCAAAGCCAAAGGAAGTTAGAAGCAGTTTTGTAATAATAGGCTCCTATTATTACCACCTCTTTACTTACCCACCTTCAACATTTTACGTCAGTATTCAACAAGTGACACAAAACATGTTACACGCATACAAATCCTAATGAATGGCACTTAAATACACTGCTCAAAAAAATAAAGGGAACACTTAAACAACACAATATAACTCCAAGTAAATCAAACTTCTGTGAAATCAAACTGTCCACTTAAGAAGCAACACTGATTGACAATCAATTTCACCTGCTGTTGTGCAAATGGAATAGACAACAGGTGGAAATTATTGGCAATTAGCAAGACACACTCAATAAAGGAGTGGTTCTGCAGTTGGGACCACAGACCACTTCTCAGTACCTATGCTGTCTGGCTGATGTTTTGGTCAGTTTTTGAATGTTGGTGGTGCTTTCACACTCGTGGTAGCATGAGACGGACTCCACAACCCACACAAGTGGCTCAGGTAGTGCAGCTCATCCAGGATGGCACATCAATGCGAGCTGTGGCAAGAAGGTCTGCTGTGTCTGTCGGCGTAGTGTCCAGAGGCTGGAGGCGCTACCAGGAGACAGGCCAGTACACCAGGAGACGTGGAGGAGGCCGTAGGAGGGCAACAACCCAGCAGCAGGACCGCTACCTCCGCCTTTGTGCAAGAAGGAACAGGAGGAGCACTGCCAGAAACCCTGCAAAATGACCTCCAGCAGGCCACAAATGTGCATGTGTCTGCACAAACGGTTAGAAACCGACTCCATGAGGATGGTATGAGGGCCCGACGTCCACAGATGGGGGTTGTGCTCACAGCCCAACACCATGCAGGACGCTTGGCATTTGCCAGAGAACACCAGGATTGGCAAATTCGCCACTGGCGCCTTGTGCTCTTCACAGATGAAAGCAGGTTCACACTGAGCACATGTGACAGACGTGACAGAGTCTGGAGATGCCGTGGAGAGCGGTCTGCTGCCTGCAACATCCTTCAGCATGACCGGTTTGGCAGTGGGTCAGTAATGGTGTGGGGTGGCATTTCTTTGGAGGGCCGCACAACCCTCCATGTGCTCACCAGAGGTAGCCTGACTGCCATTAGGTACCGAGATGAGATCCTCAGACCCCTTGTGAGACCATATGCTGGTGCGGTTGGCCCTGGGTTCCTCCTATTGCAGGACAATGCTAGACCTCATGTGGCTGGAGTGTGTCAGCAGTTCCTGCAAGATGAAGGCATTGAAGCTATGGACTGGCCAGCCCGTTCCCCAGACCTGAATCCGATTGAGCACATCTGGGACATCATGTCTCGCTCCATCCACCAACGTCACGTTGCACCACAGACTGTCCAGGAGTTGGCGGATGCTTTAGTCCAGGTCTGGGAGGAGATCCCTCAGGAGACCATCCGCCACCTCATCAGGAGCATGCCCAGGCGTTGTAGGGAGGTCATACAGGCACGTGGAGGCCACACACAATACTGAGCCTCATTTTGACTTGTTTTAAGGACATTACATTAAAGTTGGATCAGCGTGTAGTGTTATTTCACTTTAATTTTGTGTGTGGCTCCAAATCCAGGCCTCCATTGGTTAATAAATTTGATTTCCATTGATGATTTTTGTGTGATTTTGTTGTCAGCACATTCAACTTTGTACAGAACAAAGTATTCAATGAGAATATTTCTTTCAATCAGATCTAGGATGTGTTATTTGAGTGTTCCCTTAATTTTTTTGAGCAGTGTAGTTAGCTAAGTCCTATTGCAGTCCAGGCAGTTCTTCACAATATGAATACATGATATTCAATACATGAATACATGATATTGAAGAAAAACAAGAAATCTGTAAGAATGCTGTTTCAATTCACTTTAGGTGACCAAAAATCTAACAGAGAGAACAAGAACTTATTCTGTGTAAATAAATGTACATGGCATCTAAACACTGTTTTCATTAATATTGACTAGAATGAACATTTTTAACTATAGAGTAGAACTGAAGCCCTTGTGTACCTTATCTTTAAAGTCATACATACAAAAGATACATTAAATATAATATTCTGCAATAAAAAATATATAAAAATTGAATTATCAATACATTATTAGAAAATAAAGCCTATCAATGATTGTTTACATACAATATATTCAAGGCTCACTCACTGTATGCACACAGTCTGACAGATATGAAAACACTCAGATTTTAAATTGGTCACATTTCAACCAGCTGAAGGACTTCAGGAAAAAGCATCACTTGAACAAACTCCCAAAATATAAATGCTTGAACAAGTGGAAAACCATTAATTTAAAGCAAAATTTCAGTCAATATTCATACTTTAGTAAAAAGGGATGGTGGACAATAAATCAACAACAATATCGCTAAAGACACGTGATCAATATCAATAGATAATATGTTTGATAGAATATTCAATATGTAGAATATTCACTGAAGTCCGACCCAGAACCGCATAGCATTCTGGGATATGTAGGCAGAGATTTTGAGTTAGCTGCTACCTTAGCTAGCTCTTCAAGCTCTCACAGCTAGCTAAGCTATGTTAGTGGAATCAACTAACACACTCGCTCTGTGGTTACCTAGCAACAACCTGCTGAGTCACTTGTGCAGCAACAGTTTAAATTTCCGCCACTCAAAAAAAAAGACAACAGCGCGATGTGAAAACTGTGGATAAAGTGACGGCATCAGTTTGGCAGCATTTCAGATACTTAAAACAAAAAACTAATTAATGATTATCGATATTGACTGATATAAAATGCTTATATTATGGTAAGTTTCTCAGCCATATCGTCCAGCACTACTACATAGCACAAAAAAATCTTTGAGTTTTCACAAAATATTTCCTGAAAATGGTAGAAATCCATCCTCCTGGATCACAGAGCGACCCAGAGAATTGAAATATTTGTGCCACCCTCTTGTGTTATTTGGTTTACACGTCCTCTGATACAGTCCAGAGTAACATAAACAGCTGTGCCATTCTGGACCTGAAAAGAGGCTCTCAGCCCGATGCTAGTCCACTCGCTGCCTTCAGGCATTGATCCAGACACCTGCTGAGCCACAGGACCGGCCTGCTGACCTCCGACCCTCTGCAGAGTCAGTTTGACTATATTACATGAGTGGATCAGTTTGAGGTTGAGGGCAATGTTTGCTGTACCCTGCTCATGAAAGACGAAGTTCCTTCTGGCGTTTGAGTCCCCAGAGCGAGCCAGATGGACCTGCGGCGTATCCGGGCTGATCTGCTGAAACAACAGCGGTTTATTCCTGACGGCTCCGGAGGGAAGACCGGTCCGTGAAACTGTGGCGGTCAAGGCTGACGACACAGCCGAGGGAATCCAGATCAGACTCAAGATACTGATCCCGGTGCTGTCCCCAAAGTACCGGATATTGCACTGCGACGGAGACGTGATCTCAAAAGTGAGGATGTCTTTGCTCTCTACTGTCACTGCGCCAGAGAGCGCGATGGAAGTATCCCTGTAGTTCACACCCGTCTTGAAGGCTTGCATCATCTTCAGTCCAGTGGTGTTCCGGGTGGTGTAGGTGATCAGGGAGAAACCTTCGCGAACGCAGGTGTGACCCATGGAGTAAAGAGCCTGCTGAATGACAAACTTCACTACTCCGCTCTCCGTGAAGCGCACCCCACGGCTATCGTGAGTCAGGCTGACCATGTAAGGGTCGGACACTGTCGTGATGCGGAAAGTCGGGCGGTAGCTGGTTTGGTAGTGCGCCAGCAGGGACATCTGGGCCATCATGGCAACAGCACCGGTATCATGAGACAACCAGAGGACACTCAGAGACGGGGTGGGAACATCAAAAACTTGAAGGTCTTTGCTCTGATTGCAGTGCTGGTTGGGACTCTTCAGCAGCAGAGTGAAGATGTGATTGGGTTCAACCTCCACGCCAATACTGACGCTCACCCCCTGGAAGTACTTCCCATCCGGTTGCTCGATGCGGACGCCGCTGAGGTCCTGACCTTCTTCTTCCTGGCTCCTGTTGAGTCTCATCCCGACCTGGAGGAAGTTCCTGCAGCTGTGCTTTATAGCAAAGTTATGATCCAGCCACACCAGACCGTGCTGGAGGAATGTCACTCTTCCACTCTCGTTGGACAGAAGTCTGCTGCTCTCTTTGCCTCGGATGTTGAGCTGCAGACCAGGAAAGATGTGGGTGCTAGACGTACCTGCAGGAGGTAGCGTCACCTTTGCCATCCAGATCTGGGAGAGTTGGTTCTCTGAAATCTGGCCGCAGACTGCGTCGCTAATGGCTGTGCAAGGGGCGACCAAAGGCTCCCCATCGCAATCTGAGCAGGCTTGGCACTCCTGGAGCTCCTGGTTGTAGAAGTATTCAGGACCACAAAGACCCGTCACTGCTTTTCTCTCTGAAACCCCCAAACACTTGAAACCACCTGCACAAAAGGAGACTTCAGATTAGCTCTGGCAAAACTATAAATATGTTGGAGAATATGAAATGAAACAAAGACGTTACGAACTGACCAGGAGTATTGAGACACTTCACTCGCTCTCCGCAAATCTGTGGTAGTTCAAGACATTCGTCTCTGTCCTGCAATCCATACAATTATACTTTTAAAGTATTTCCTTGGACCAGTTTGTTCTTGTCAAGCAAATTTCATTTTTGGCATCTGCTTCAAGGATATTCAGTGGATTTAATGCATTATGCATAAAATTTAGTGAATAGACTGAAGGTACAATGCCTTGTAACGCTGTTACTCCTTGCCTTTTTCCTATCTTGTCTTGTTACAACTATAAGCTGCAATGTATCTTAAAAGGGTTTTATGATAGACTGTAAAGTTTTCAAGCCCATGGAATGATACCACCACCATGTTTCACTAGCTGTGTTTCCATTGACCCAATTTAACATTTTGAAAATGAATTCACTTAATGGAAACACACCAATTTAAAAAAAACTCTCCTTTTTTGACAAAAAACATTAGCAAGAGGAGGTTTTTTTTGGCTGCGTCAAAATTGATTTAATTTGCAAAACTATAATGGAAAGAGTTTTTTTTGCATCACATGAGTCACATGATCAACAACTGGATGTTGCCACTGGCAGAAACCACAAAAAAGAAGACGACAGGAAGTAGTCGGAGGATGACGGCATGTTTTTAATGACTTATCACATCAACAGACTTATTCACGTGTGATTTTAATTTTGTTTCTTATTTAATGGAAATGTCACAATTGCAAAATTGTTTTTCTGACATTAGCGAAAATTGACAAAGTTTTGCGCTCATTTTTACTAGAAATGCACCTAGTGTAGTTTGTTCCAACAGGACAAAAATGTGGCTTGGATTGAAGTAGTTTTGCAGGCTAATATGAATCATACCTGGCACATTCTGTCTGCAGTTTGTGAGCACTGCGCGATGAGGAAGAAGCCCGGCGGACACATGGTGCATTTCTCACACTGCGGTGGATCCCTCTGAAAATCACAGAACTCCTCTGATCCGCAGGGCGATCGGCAGCCACGCAGAGGTTGCGGGAAATGAGTCTCTCCCACAACATCCATCACTTTGGAGTCAATGTCCATTTTATGCACAGCGTAGGATTTTTGCAGATGGCTGCGGGCCTGACTCTGCAGTCCCGCCAAGTGATTCTCGAAGTAGCTCTGCAGCTCCCCCTGCAGGCCCCGGAAGGAGGCCTGCTTGATCGTCTCCAGCAGCTGGCCGAACTGGTTTTTCACCGCATCCATCTGCTCGTACATGTGCCGCTGCTGCTGCAGGACGTCCCGCTGCTGCGACAGCAGCGCCTCCTGCTGGTCGACGAGCTTCTGCTGCAGGTCACGGATTACGACCTGCTGGGCTCGGAGGGCTTCAACCAGCTTCTCCTGCCCCTTGGCCAGCTGGAGGTGCAGGATGAGGGCGTCTTCTGAAGGGACTTCATTCTCCCCTGAGGTCACATTTACAACAGGGCCATTAGAGATGGAAAAAAAAAATAGAGGAGTAAATTTTCACCAAAAAACTCAGGAATTTTGAGATTAATCTCAGATATTTTCTACAAAACAAGTGAAATTTTTGAGTCTGAAAAGGTGAAAATTTTCTAAAAAACACAATGTCAGAGTTTGAAAAGTCAAATATTTGCTGTAAAAAAGCTCTGAAATTTTGAAATCACTTAGAAATTTTCAAGAAAAAAATAGAAAATTCATGAGCTTGAAAAGTCTAAATTTTTCACAAAAAATATGTAAATTTCTGACTTTCAAGAGTCAAATATTTGCTATAAAAACTGAAATTTTGAGATGAATCTCAGCAATTTTCTAGAAAAAGGACATTTTTGGAGTTTGAAAACTCAAAACTTTCCTAGAAAAAAATCTGAAATTTTGAGCCTAACCTCAGAAATGTTCTAAAGAAAAGACATTTCTGAGTTTCAGAAGTCCAAGTTGTTTTTTTTTCAATTTTGGAAATTTTCTGAGTTTGAAAAGTCAAACATTTCTGACATTTAGAGCTCAGAAATGTTCATGTTTTTTCTAGGTAATTTCAGCAACTAATATCAAAATTTCTGTTTTGTCTCATAATTTTAACAATGTATTGCATATGCAACGACATTGGGTCAGTAATCAAAGTGCACTGAAAGCTTCCTACATGATCAAATATCAAAATAGTCGACATTTTCCAGCTAATTGACTCTGAGGTATTTTTCCAGCTCCGCTATTGTTACTCTGTCATTATCCCTTTTCTTAATGGCCAACAAAAAGTTACTTTTATAATTTGATAACAGGACAAAGTGTGTTACTGAAAGTAAACCGTGGTATACCAAACATCATATAAAGATAAATATAGGATTAGGAATAAACTGGAGGAAGAGTCTGTTTATCCAGATGAAAGCAGATCTTTAAGAGTAATCTGTCTTGGTCTTATAAACTTTCAAGTTGTTATTCTTTGACGTCTGTACGGATAATAAATCACATCCAGTCGGGAGGATAGATGAACTGATAAACTCATGAACCTGAAGATAACAATTCACTGCAAATGTTGATGTCAGGTACTAAATATGATATATTACAATAATACAAGGATGGATGTTTGGATTCGTTTTTTTTGTTTGTTTTTCTTGGATTTTTGATCGTATAAATCTTTTACAATCTCTAGTTTTGGTGAAAAACAACAGATTTGGATCGATCAAAGCTTTTAAAACGCAAACATTTAAGACTACTTAGACCACGTTTGATTAAACTGGCCTTTGAACTGCCCAGGCCTGAACTGCAAACATTATTTAGCTTTAAAATTACAAATATGTGTTGTAATTATACATTTTAAAAACATTTATTAATGTTTGTCTCTTTTGGTCAGTTGACGGCATCCACACCTCTTTAGGTATAGAAACTATTTTTAAGGTGATAAAAACGCTAAATTTTGAGTTTTTTAAATCTAAATAACCGGGGTTGTGACTGAAGCAGACCTGGCTTTATGTCACATGTGAGCTGGACTCCCAGCGGAGCCCCGCCGAGCTCCGAGGCTGCATGTCCAAACTCCGGATAGTCTCCCAGAAACTGCGCGGCTCTGTCGGACAGGTAGACCGAGGACATGTCCGCCTCCCCCGCGGCCGAGCATTCCTCTCCCACGCAGGAACCCCCCCGGACTTTGGGCCGGATCCTCAGCGGCAGCCGGCACTCGATCCCCCGGCAGTCTCTGGATTCATTCCGGGGCTGCTGGAGCCGGATCCGGGCGCAGCCCGTGTCGGAGCATCCGCCGCCACCGCCGTGCGGGTCGGTCTCCAGAGGCGCTCTCTGCGGGCTCGGGTGCGCATGGTGCGGGGTGGCCGCTGCGTGTCCGGTTCTCCACTGCGGCGCTGGGTTGAACTGCCGGGGGAGCCTGGAGGATCTGCTCCCTGGACACTGCGCGCCTGTACACGGTCTTGGATCCTCCGTTCCCCCGCCAGAGCAGTGCGACCCCCGGCAGAAATCCCCCAAAGCGGGCGCCACGCTGTCCATGGAGAGCAGCACCGCCAGGAAAAGTAAGACCATTTTGCATTTAGCAATAAGAAACAGTTATTTACAGCTTTCCAGATTAAATCCCCATTCCAAACAAAACCATGATGCAGCTTTCAGCTCCAGGGTTCGGTCGGACTAAAAGGAATTGGAACATGACCCACTCAGAGACCCTGCACTTCAGTGTCTGAGTGGTATTCCGGAGATCTAATTAGCGTCAGGTTTCCCCGGCCGCATTTTAACCCTTCATCCTCTCCAGCGCTCCTCATTATCCATCTGCTGAAGCCAAAACAGGCATGAAAACCAGCTTAACGCCAGGCGCGACAAAAACTACTAAATTAAATTTAAATTCTGTTTAACATCTGGCTTTCTACAAACAAGTACATGAGCCATTAGACAGGAAAAAGGAGTCATTTTCCAACAAGAATCAGATTCTTTTACAGAAAAAAAACAAGAAAATTTCTGAGTTTGAAAAACTGAAAATTTGCTAGAAAAAACTCAACATTTCCAAGTTTATTTTGGAACATTTTTGAGTTTTTTTTTTCATGTTTTCAACTTCTTAAACTTAGAAACTTTGAGACTTAAGCTGAGAAATTTTCTAAAAAAAAAAAAACATTGAAATTTCTAAGTTTGAAAAGTTGTTAGTTTTCTAGAAAATTTCCAAGTTCTTTTTCTCAAATATTTCCAAGCTATTTTTCTTGCAAGTTTCGACTTCTTAAACTTAGAAACTGTGGCAATAATCTCAGACATGTTTGAGAAAAGAGTTCTTTCTAGAAAATTTCTGAGATTAATTCAAGGCTAGTTAGCATAGCTACAGATTACGGGAGTTAAACGGTTTTCCTGTAACAGTAAGTTGTATTTCTGCCATTCACACATTTAGCAGTGAGTACAAGAGGATGATTGACAGCGCTAAGACCCTCCTCCTGGGTCTGATTGGTTGTTTTTAGTCGGGAGCGGTGCATTTCTTCAGATGCCAATAGCAGCTCAGGGAGGAGGGGAAGGAGATTTATTTTTTCACAGATTATCTGTCTGATATTAAACTGTTGAAACACAGTGATAGTTTTAACAAATATGTAAAAAAAACCCACATTTATCATAAACGTAATATACTGCAGCTTAGAGCCTAGAGATCTAAAGAAATTCACGCCAATATAAGAGGAAAATTATTGACATTCATCAGTCTGAAAAAGGTTACAAAGATGCAAAGTTTTTGGAAAATGAAGACAAAAGAGAAAATTTATTGATGGAGTTTATTCTAATCTAAGCAGCATTTCAGACGGTAGATCTCTGTAATGGCAGCACAATGGGTTCTTCAGAAAGAAGGTCCTGCAGCATAATGTCTGACCATTAGTTTCTGGACTCAATTGTTCTTGGGTTTTATATTAGGAAGCACACAAGCAAGTCCACCTCCAAATGTCCCAAACATACAAAATGAATGGTTTCAAAGTGGCCTAATCAAATTCTGGGTATAAATCTGAATGGGATTTGTAGCATAACCTAAAGCACAACATACACCTTCCAGTGTGGCTGAACCGAAACTGTTTCATAAAGAAAAGTGGATCGAAATGCTTCCACAGCAGTTCAAAAGATTTTTTTGATAGTTCTAACATTTAGATGAGACAACAAACAATCAGAGAGGAAGTAAATTTTTGTATTAATTTGTTTGTACTTCCTTTGACCTTTAATCTTGATGCAATCCAACACCAACATTTAAACACTTCTGGACAGCCGACTCAGATAAACTCACTCAGAGACGACCCAAAAACCAGTTGGACGGCTTTCACATTCTTCTGCCTTGGACTTATCCAATAAAAGGTTGACCTCTCCTGACCTTTTCTATGTAAACACAGTTTGGGTGTTTGTGTTAACCAGGTCAGTGTAAGTGGGAGGATCCAGCAGCTGCCTCAACACACAACGCAACGTTATGGGAGCTTTCTGCAGCTTCGAAGGTCACAAATGTAAAAAAAGAAAGCAAAGAGTGAGCAAAATGAGAAGAGACAGCAGTTCTGAGAACGTTACGTTGCAAACGTATTCATGTCCCATGTCCATTTTGTCAAGTTAAAACAAAACAAGTCTTGTCCTGAAATGATTAATCAAATTAGTCACGATTAATCCATTATTGAAATAATCATCAACTAGTTTAGTAATCGATTAATCGTTAACTGGAGCATACAGACAAAAAAAAAGGCAATTTCCTGAAAGAAAAACAACTAAGCCAAAATTGTACAAAAATACATTCTGCATGTAAGATGAAAAACCTTCTTTATCTGTAAATATGTTCTTCCCAACTCCGCAAGTGGCATTTTTAGCTTCACTTGGTTCAAATTCTGTAAGAAAAAATATCTCCGATTAATCAACTTTTGCTAAAAATATTAAGCAGTATTGTTTTAGTTGCAGATGCATCTTTTGCTACAGATTACATTTTAGGCAGTAACATTTTTAATTTTTTAATGTTTGCTTATTTCTCTCTTTTAATGTATTTCTAATATCAAGTATGTTTGAATAAAACATCTGCAGAAGATGACAATTTTCTTATCCGATTAATCGTGAGAATAATCGATTACTAAAATAATAGTTAGTTGCAAGCTCCAAAGTACTTTATTAGAGTTTTTGCAGGGTCATGCAGTGGTCAGTAGGCCTGTCACATTGAGCAATAAATCAATCAATTGCATAATAAATTAAAATGAGATCAATAAATTCCATTGGCATGATTGATCATTTTTCTCTTTTCTCTCCTTATACCAAAAACTGGATGATAAAAGTCTTCAGTCTGGCGCTATGGACTCAACTAAACATTTTTTTGAAGGACAATTTCGTTCACAGAAACTTCAAAATTAATTTTCTTGGAACTTGTCGGTGAGGCAGCAGCGAGTTGATCCTCACCAGGGATTGATCAACCTCTCGCTAACTGCACTGGCTGCCATTCTATGAGAGCATGTTCCTCCTGTCTGTATGTCGCCAATAAAATGGTTAAAAAACATTAAATATATGAACTGATTTGAAAAAGACGAAAAAATATTTTCAGTTTTGTTTTATTCTCAATATCTTCCAATCAAAACCAAAAATAGAATGTAGGACAACCGTTGGTGTCTTCTCACCTCACCTTCTCCCCTTCACAATAAGAGTATACATTCGGGTGTGAAATATATACATTGTATCCGCCACAGTAGGTTACAGTGTTTTTTGTCACCAACTGTGTGTGTTACGTGATTCGTGTGCTGAGGAGCGATCAGAAACGGCAGAGAACAGATTCAAGGTTCTCCTTGCCATGAGGCAGTTCTCCTGCCTCATGGCAGGGGGCGCTCATGATCCCAGACATTGTGACCCCACAACTGCAGAGTAAGAGACAGTAACAGCGAGCTAGCCATACAGTAAAGTCAAGTGCAGCGATATATTTCTAGTTTTCTCCTCTTAGCACAGCAATCACTTATTAATAATCAAAAAACAAACACTAAGCCTAAAACAATACCACTGCAATAAACTGATTGTTCTGCTCTTTGTGTGGGAAATATTTCAGTGGTTTTTTTTTAGGGGCTTTGTTGTCAGTTGCTATGGCAACGAGTCTGCTCGTAGCTGCGCTGTTACAGAGAGCGAGAAAGACGTGGTTTTGAGTTGTACTTTAACGGTTTTCCCCTTTGCTGTGGAGCAAAGCACGAAATTAATATCATCTACATGTCCAAGTTTGATTGAGTTAACAGAATTATGGATGGCATGTTAAAGAATTGTGTTTTTGTCCTGCAGCGTTGTCCGCATGCGCAAAATTTCCTTATGTAAAACAATAACATGAAGGGCGTCTGTATTTGTATATATGATTATGATTAAGTCAGTGCCTCACCAGCTATGAACCTCACCGCACGTAATTGCTAAATAATCCACCTTTGACCCAAATGACCTTTGACCCAAATGCTGATAGACCAAACGCCAACCAACCACATTCTTTCAGAGCAATCAGTCTAGCTACACTCTCTTCAAGACAATAGTAAACTCAGTTTGAAGGACTTAACAAGAGCGAGCTTTAAATTTGGAGCTAGAAAACTGCTGGTTTGCAGATTTAACAGAACCTCCATCAGAACCAACGCCATCGGACCACCCTGTTTGCTAGAAATGAGGTTATAAAGACTCAACAACACAAACAAATCGCCTCGGTCCCTGCTGCTGAGCTCCACAGCCATTAATCTGTGGATTTATTTGGGAAATGCTCTCCTTCACGTTTTGGACGTCTGCCTTTGGTGTCCATCTGTTTGTCAACCTCAGCGAGGAAATGAGCGCGGTCAGGACAAACGCCTGCACCCGGGGTGTTTGTCTAATTTATCACCTGTCATGAAAGGTTCTTGGAGGCATTTGAGGTTATTCATTTCCCCCCGTTGGTGCTCAGCTTCATCCTATGATGACAGATTTCCGCCACAGAATGGGGCGGTCTGCTTTCCTCATCAGACCTGAGGAAAATACCGCTTAAAACAGTTACATAACTCAGAGAGTCAAGTATTACTGTAAAAGTACAGTTACCAACAGGGGAACATTTGTCCTTTAGAGAATATCTTTGCGTAAATGTCTTGAACGTCATAAAAACAGAAATGAAATCTTGTTTGTTGGCCTCAGAAGTAGGAATCCAGTGTCTGCATGAAGAGATAATGGAAGATATTCATAGCATGATGGTTTGAATCTTTCTGGTTCCCCTGAAGATAACAGACACAGTTGCACCACAGCGGTTTGTTAAGATGTCCTGACCTGATTACCAGTAAAGAGAAAAAAAAACCACTTATGTTTTTGAACACTGGTATTTTCTGCAATAGATCAACACAGTGTAGCATCTAAAGGTTGTAGTTTTTAAATCTTTGCAGCAACGTGAAAGTGAAAAGTTTGGTTATTTGTATGCAACATCCTTTTTACATGAACACCATTAAATAAAATCCAGTAATAATAAGAAATTATTAGTAGGGTAAAAACGATTAATCGAATTAATTGTGACTAATCGATCACTGAAATGAAATGTTATTTCTAAAGCTCTGACTAGAAAAAAAACAACATAAGAACTGTGTGAATAAAATACAATTTATGTGATTAATATTAAAAAAGTACATATTTTCTTATAATCAAATGGGGATTGTAATGAAAAATTGAACTGTGTGGTAATAAATTCATAATATATTAGCTGATAATAAAACTTTCCGCCATGGCCAATTAAAATCAGACAATCTGATGCAACATTTATGCTAAATGAATGTAATAATTACTGAATATAGAATAAAAACACTCTAAACATTGATGTTTCTTTTTATATGTTGTACTTTGGGCTGTGGGTTTGGAAACGGGGTCTCTGGTAAGATGTTAATGCTGCTTGGGAAGGAAAATCAATTTCCTCAAATCGTTATAAGAGATGTATTAGGTAAACTCACTCACTCACAACGTTTTCTCGGTTTCAGTTTCTGTAATTTTGTGGCTTTTAGTTAACTGTAATAACGTTGGTGGCAGCTCAGCGCTGCCACTGCTGCCTGAAGTCTTGCTGTAAATCAGTTTCTGTTATGGTGAATTATTAACCAAGATGGCTGATTCAGCTTTGCTTTCTCTCAGAAACTTCCATCATCTACTCCAGCGTTTCTCTGCATCTCCTCTCTCCGCCAAAGCAAACTCTGAACTTCTGAAGCAGCTTTGTGGAGACGATAAGGAGCGACGGTGAATCGGGGGGAGGCGGATCGGTCCAGGATTGTGAAAGTTTTTATCTCTCAGCAGGAATGCAGTGGCAGGTCTGGACCTGAACTTCCGCGTTAAGCAGGAAGAAACAGTCAGAGAGCCCAAATGCAAGCCGCATCAGCACACCCAGATCTGCCTGCATGTGGCCGTCACCTTAGGCTTTTTTCTTAGCTGAGCGAGATTTCAGCGTGGATCTAATGTCCATGTGGCTTTTATTTTGAAACAAACTGGTGAATTGAGGATTATTACAACTGAAGAGGTGAGTTACATCTCTGTTTATTTCAGTGTCGTACCTGCAGGTAACGGTAAACACCTACAACTAATCTTCTCTTTACTTAAACCAGGAATATCCGGATTGTTAGTCACTTCATTTGAATGATTTTCTATTTTTCTTTTACTAAACAAGGATGTTTAACAGAAAAAACAGCTTTTAAAAGTGAAAATATTACAGTTTCCACTTTTTCGTCAAGAAAATGATAAAATATTGAGTTTGTTTAATTTAATTAAGGTAAATATGGTGGTTTTGTTTACGTAAAGCAACCATACATCATAAGCTGACGTGATAAAAAGGGATGTAAGTTCATATGTGTTTATTTCTAACTGGGTGTAGCCTGAAACTTGCTGCGCTTACACAATAACGACATAAAACCATCAGGTTTGCGTTTAAAGCGCCTGGTGATTTCAGTTTGCTGCTAATATAAGAGAAACTTTTTAAATGTGGATGTGAAGCGTCTTTGGAAAGAAGAAGTAAAGGTCTTTTTGGTTGAGGCGGCGTCTTTTTCGTGTCGTCAGGGACCATTTTAGCCATCGCGTTACTCTGTGACTCGTGCAGACAGGATTTTGTGTTTTAAAAAAATACGATGACGAAATGAAGATAAGAAATTGTTTTGTGTTGTGTCGGTTATGAGTCATGGCTTTTCATCCCCTTAGGCGACGTCTTTTACTCTAATTTCTCTACGTTAAATCTCTGTAAACGCGTCTCCTAGATATAAATATCACATCCAAGTAAAAGCCATCGTTGCTTCTGCGTCTGTTTTTGAATTTCAACGCATTCGTGGCTAAAACGGTGCAAACATGTTTGACGTTTTGTTGGATGGTTCTGTAGAGAATAAATATTCAGTTCTGCATTTTAATTATATGTTCAAATCTGATTGTGAGGCGATATGAAGAGTTTCAGTGCGTGTTTAAGAGGAAGTGAAAACTGTCATTGTTCTCTCCATCTCACCTCAGAGAGGGCAGCCTGCCGTTTTCTTCTCAGTTAAAGTGAGAAACTTTCACGTGGTAAAAACTGCCACTTAACCGATGCTATACAAGTAAACTTGAGTCTAAAATAATCCAGTTCAACACTGTTAACCATATTAATCCCTGTTTTTAAAAGAAACTGCAATATATATTTTTATAAGTCGACTGTAGCACCTATTTATGCATGTTGTTAGCTTAGCTTTACTGGTTCACTCAAAAAAGTTGCAAGTTTAAAGTATAAAGTACATAAGAGCTTTAATTTAATTTTCTCACATTGCTGTAATTAAGTACAATTTGTCTGTAACTTTTCCTTTTTTAAGTTGTTTAAGGTACCTGAACTTTTATTTGAGTTTGTTTTGAATAAAGTGTTACATTTGAAATCATATCTGCTAATAAATATCAATAAAATTAACAAAAAATAAAAAAGTTTTGGAAATTTAAATCTCATTAAAAGTACACATAACAATCACCTCACAAATATTCAGAGTAACTAGGTAACTTTTAGTTAAAGCAACATTTTAATTAGGTAATGTTTACTTCCATTTCAGTAACATTTTTGATCAGTAACTTTAGATGTATTTAAGTCAAATTTGACCAAAGTAACTGTACTTTATATTTTCTTTGTGATTCACATTTTACTCTTTAAAATGTGAGTTTTGTTCTAAATATTATTTGGAAAAATTTCACACTTTGAGTATAAAGGCAATTGGTGAGGAGGGAAACAATTAAAGTGTAGAAAATGTTAAATTAATCAGCTAAAAAGATCAGAAATTATTTAAGTTTTAAACATGTCATGATTAGGAGGTTACCAGAGTTTCTGCAAGTTGAATTTAAGAATTATTAAGACGTTTTTAGGACGATTATGATGTGAATTTAGAATCCATGTCATTAACAAAAGTTAAAATAATTAAGTTAACTTAATAGCTTTCATTGTCTAGGCCTCTATTGTATAACAAGGAACTTCTAAGCAGTTATTTTAGTTATTTTCTGAAACTTTTCTTCAATGAAAACTTTAGAGGAATTCCATGAACCAAGAGACAGATAAAAACTTCAATTACGTTTAAGCTTGAACTCAAGAAAACAAAGCTGCCAGTGCATTTCTCACTGAAAAATGAACAAAATTAACACACTACAATTATTGCATTTAAAAGCATTTTTTCTTAGATCCAGCAGAAATCCTTACTAAGATTTGTATAATAATACTTTGACCTACAGAGAAATGAAGCAACATTTCCTGAGATGTATAAAGAAGTCGTGTTTTTTTCAATGGCTGTTTCAACAAGACGGTATACAGCACGCGATCAACAACTTGGTGTGTTTTCACACCTGATAAGCCTCGGTAAACTCAGTTTGGTTTGGGACCAAAATTACAACATTTGTTACATTTCACTGTTTCAAACAAACCAAACTTTTTAAAAAACCTGTTCCCCTCCTCGCCTCGTGGTTATTGGCGCTGCACCAATAACCACTAAAGGAAATTACAAAACGTCTGAAGAACACACGGAGAGCAACTTTCTTCTTCTCGAAATTTTAACAGATTTTAATGGTTATTTGACCTCAAGCCATTTCTACAGCTAGCGTTAGCATCATGCTTTTATTTTGGTTGTATTTACCCAGAATGCCCTGAGCTTTTGTCCGCTTCCTGCTATTGTAGCTGTCTCCAGTCCGCTTGGTGTTCACGTAAGCATTTGAACCGGATCAGAGTTCACTTCAACAAACCGAGACCGAGGTTTTTGGGTGGATCGGAGTTTGTTTTTTTTCTCAGTAACCCAATAGAAAACTAGAAAACAACCAAAACATCCTGAAGAACTTTGTGATGGAGTCCAACCATCCTGGAACATCAGGATTTTCCGTCAATACTACTACCAATACAGACTCTTTCTTTAACAGCTTACATACACTGTTGGTTAATTTCTTTAATTTATAACAAATTTTATATTTTTTATTTCTTAATTTGGAAATAATGTGCAGCACATTTGGAAAACAGTTACTACAGCCCCTCCTCTTAAAGAGACAGTGGGTCTGTGTCAGTATCTAGACATCCTGTGGTTTTCAGGCAACGTGTGAATGGTTTTAATCAAATTTAAGTTTTTAAAATAGTCGTTAATACATCCACAAATGTAAAGATTCAGTTATTATTTTTAATTTAGGGTAGCGTAATTGAATCATTTGACATTTTTTTGGGTTTGTCTCAGAACTGCAAAAACACAAAATTTTACCAAATAATTTTGGTGTACTTTAAATACAAATATCTTAGTACAGTTGAAATAACACAAAACTAACTTACAAGTAACTTTTCAGGAAGATATATGAGCTTATTTTAAGCGAATAATTATAATAATATTGATGAAAAATTTCTAGATCCATTGACAGATTATTTCACTTATAACAACACATTTTCCCATATTATAAATTAAATCATCTGGCAATGAAAATAGTAGTTTTTCATCAATATTGAGGAATTATTTACTCAAAATAAGCTCATGTGTCTTGCTGTATGTTAGTTTTGTCTTATTTGCACTAGAAACTAAACAAAAATACTTGGTTTTGAGTTTTTGCAGTGTTTCCATTAGTGTGCTTTTTGACACTTCTGCTGGTGACGCATGTTCACCCTTATTTAAGAAGGAAGTGTCTTAAGGATCAGGTCCGCTTTTGCCTTCATCAGCAGATGTTTTCACAATCCGTCCAAATGTAATCGCTCTTCTTTTCACTCCTCTGCAAGCTGGGAGTCGTCTGTTTAAGGCATCGGGCCTCGGAAATTAACATTTCGGAGCCGTCTGACTGACAGAGTAAACCTTTCCTCATGTGACCCGGGTTGAAAAATTGAGCTGGTTTCATTATGGAAGATAAAATGTGATGCCAGGAGAAGAATATAAAAGAAAATGAGCTGTAGACCTTTTGGTATTATTAAAGAAAATTACTAATTTTTTATGGATTAGCACTTTACTTCGACCACAAACATCTCCTCTCCTAGAGGTGCACCAAAAATGAGAAAGGCAGTACAAATTGAGTTTGCAGGTGGCTGCTGACACCATTTCCGTGATGATTTCAGTTTGCAGAATGACAGGAAGTTAACCCTTCTACCACTTCCTCTCCAGTCTGCGTGCCCTCCCCAAACATGGTTAAATGGTAAAGACTCAAACTCTCCAGATGCTCCAATATGCACATCACTTGAATTTTGTGGTTCAACATTTGATTTCATCAGTATGGAATGATAAGTGAGTGGAGATTAAACCAAGAACGTATCTAAGATGGTAGCTGCTAGTTTTCACTTTTCCAAAACTTATGTTTCAAAAAGAAAAATTTAATATTCATCTTTAATTGGCTTTTTATTTCTTCTAATGCCAACTCAAGATTTTTATAGGACTAACAGGAATGCTTTAGGAAACCATATGGATGCTGCAACCACTTTTTAAGGTGATCTATTATGTTTCTATGAACAGGTCAGGATAGGCTGATGGCCTATACAAAACATGCATTTTTTGTACAAAATCTCTCTTAAACAATGAGATTTGTTCTGATATCCTTTCAGAATGAGCTGTTTTAAAGCCTCCTGTCACTTTAAATCCAAACGAGCTGCTTCTGGCCACGCCCCCAACTCAACACTTACTCTCACACAAGCTGTAAACAGATGCACAGTTATGCAACCATTCATCTTTGAAAAACAGAAGTAGAGCCTCCTGCACAACAAACAAGAATGCAGCAAGTGGTTTCTGAATGACAAGTCAACAACAAACATTTGTCTTTTCCAGCAGCCATTGTACAGCGCACACAGTGGTAAAACCAACTGACCAAACGTGCTTTAATTCAGCTGTGGTTGCTAGGTAATTGGCTGGGGTTGCTAGATAACGGTCAGATTTGTGACATTACATTCTGTAATGGCTCGTTTTCCAGATACCAAAAATCATTAATTTATTGCCAAAAACCAGCTGGGTGTTTGTTTTTTTAAGCGATTGGTCTGTTTTTAGAAGCAGTAGAAACCCAAATGGAAGTACAAAAATGTGCAAAAGGTGAATTTTGCATAATAGCTGGAAATCTACCATTAGCTCCACACTGAAAACAAAGAAAACATCCACAATTTACTTCTTATTTTCCAATGTGAGAACAACAAATCCAGGACTCCGTTTTGACTCCAAATTCAGGGATTATCATAATATTCACTTTGAGGAATGAGGCAGCAAAAATACACGCTGCTGGCAGCTGATTCAACATGATTACAGTACGTCTTATGGAGATGTTTTTAAAAAACAACCACTTTAGCAGTTTCTTGGGCTATTTTGCTTTAACTTTAAATAATTGATTTTGATCATGTAGTTTAGTTTTTGGAGAGCTCAAAATGTTTGAACGATTTTTTTAATGATCTGAAAATGTTTTTAATCTTATTTGTTAGCAGCTTGTGTGTTAAACTCTGCCCCTACTAAAATTAAAACCATGCATTTCATAATCTCTCGCTTGGTATTACGTAAATGAAACCGGACTGAATGTCTTAATATAGACCAGTATTTGAACTTTGGGGTGTTTGTGTGAAGAGTGGTGCAAATCAAATGTTGCCTCAAGACGTACCAAGACTCTGCACCGCTTTAAGTTTTACAGAAATTCAAAATAGGACTCACCAGTTCAACACGTACAACAAGACGTGGCAAGTTTCGACAAATATCGAATGCCTGAAGTTATGCATGCAGTCTTTCTCCAATTAATGCGTGTTGAAGATGAAGACTGTGCAGCTTCAGGGAACATATTTCTGCACACATTTTAAAGGAAAGTGTTTGAGTTGCATGAACATTAAATCTAAACTTTTGATCTCCAAGATCCCATTTTAGATTTCTTTGTCACTATTGCATTTAATCATCTGCAAAGAAAGCAGCAATTATTATATCTGTAGTTCATTTCTGGCATAAGATTGTGGATGTTTATATTTCGTCGCAAAACAAGAACAAAACTGATATTCCACAAGCGTTTTTGCAAATATTGAACTAAGAATTAGATTTTTCTATGCTGCAAATTCACCAAATCTTCATCCAGTGTTGATAATTTAAAAGCTCTAGAATGTGAATCTGACTTTAACTATATCAGAAAATCAGAAATAGACCAAATTTCCCATTTTTCAGGACCAATTTTGACTCCAAAGTAAAAAGCCTAAACAACATCGTCATTACTTTTCAAAAGGCTTGAACTTCATTGTTGTTGCCACAGATGTTAACAAGAGCACCATAAATCCCAAGTATTGGACAAATCCAGAAACATAATCAATAATAGTTTACCAAGGTTTTGAAGCTCCTTGTAATTTTAATGCTGCTTTTTCAAGCCTCCAGTCACTACTAGCTCAGCATCAGGGCTATTGGTAGCCTGTGAGTAAAACAGAAAGAAGTGTAAATTAGTTTGACTTCTGGATACTTTCATTATTCACTGCTTCCTACATTTTAGTTTCTGTGTTATCAAAGTCTCTTTTCACATGTTTAATGATTTAAGTTTATCTACTACAGTTTGCTCATGTTTTAGGAAGATAAAGTTAACTAAATTAAACATCGGTCAGAAATACAATCATTGACAAAAGAATTCTCTATAAACTGTTAAAAACATTAAAACAATCCAGTTAAAAATCAGATCTAAACCAAAGTTAAATCTAAATTAATTGCACATCATTTGTAATTTTTCAGGGAAGATTGTTTCATTTTGTACAAATGTTTTTACTTTGGGAAACTGGAAAGTGTTGCAAATAAGTGAGTTTTTGAGTTATAAATCTGTGTGAACAACAATCACATGTGGGGTTCCTCAAGACTCTGTTCTTGGCCCACTTTATTTTCAATATCTGCATAATCTCCTTATGTCATATAAATGCTGACGGAAGACCATTTTAAATCTCTTATTCAAAGTTGAGCATTTTTATAAATATCTATCTCCTCATTTCAGCTAAATATGTAAAACTTTTAAAACAAACAGATATATGCAGTGGTAAGCGTAGAGTCGTGGGATGAAATGGTGGATTAACCATCAGCAGGAGTAAACTGGCACCACTCAGTCACATCTGTGTTATTTTAATCTTTCTTTTCCTCTTGCATATGAGAAACAATGCAGCGATGACAAATTACCTTTGAAATAATGGAATGGTGACTTTAAAGCTAGTTTTCTAACTTCTGTGTACAGCTAGCTGTGCTGCAGTGCCGATGCTAGCTTGTGTGTAAACAAAAACAACATGCAAAGACTAGATTTCAGTTGTGTTTTCAAACTTCCTCACAAACCTTTATATTACTTCTGAAGCACTGGTGTGCTCATTTTAAATGGCCGCTTTTCTCATTTCCAGTAGCGGCTAACTGTGCTACAGTGCCAACATGAGCAAAAATTTAATATTTTTCATCTTTCTTCATAATGTTGCTTCCTTTTCATGCGTTAAAGTTATTTTGAATTACATGCCTCTCTTTCAAACATCAGAAACTGGGACTGCGGTTTTATTTCTTGTGATTAGATCATCTGATTCGAAAGAGAACTGAGTTTCAGTTTTAATTGTTTGATATTTTATGTGTTTTCTGGTTCTTGATTGCATTATGTTAGTTACACTAAAATAAATATTGCTGTTTCTCTATGTTAGTTTATGTGAAAGCAAATCAAATCTCTTTTGTTGCTGTTTTTTTCAGATGGATGATATTGACGCTATGTTCAGCGACCTGCTGGGGGAGATGGACCTCCTCACTCAGGTGAAAAAACTTTCAGCAATACTTCTTCCTTTTTTTTTTAAATCTCCACTTGGATTTATGTGCCAGTTTTTTATGTCTTTTAGAAAGTTTTATTTTTTGAGATGACATGAGAAAATAAAGTAGAAAAAGAAAAGTGTGAAGTAAGAGTGACAAGGTTTCTGATTTAATGTGTTTAATGTCAAATCAAGGATAAACTTTACTCAAAGATATGTTTCTTTTCCAAATGTGGAAGTACAAGTTAGTTTTCCACTCATTCGATTGATTTCAGTTAATTATTAGATTTCTTTCTTACTGTAAAAAATTTAAGCTAAATGTTTTTAGCACAAATTTAACTGTATTTAATTATAATTTATTAGGAAAGATTAATTCATTTTGCACATATGTTTTTACTGTGGGAAACTCAGTGTGTTGCAAGATTTTGAATCAAATGTGTGCAACAATCACATGTGGGGTTCCTCAAGGCTGTATTCTCGATCCACTTTATTTTTTAATATTTTTCATCCTCCTACCTCACACAGCAGTATTACCTCTTTTAGCAAATGTATGTTGGTGACATAATTTTATATCTTTGTGATCACAGTCCATTACAGTCACTAATTTTGTGCAAAAACACAATTTTTGACTGTATTTTTTAGTTTCTAGTGCAAATATCTTATTGCACTTGAAATAAGACTAAATTAACATACCAGTAACTTTTCAGCAAAATATAGAGGCTTGTTTTAAGTAAATAATTCCTTAAAATTTATAAAAAAGTGCTAGTTCTATTATCAGATTATTTAACTTGTAACATGGGAAAAATGTCTTGCTACAAGTTAAACTATCTGCCAGTGGATCTAGTTCTTTTTCAGCAATAATAAGGAATTATTGACTTAAAACAAACTCATATATCTTGCTGAAAAGTCTTTTGTAAGTTAGTTTCATCTCATTTCAAGTGTACTAAAATATTTGCTTTACAAACTAGACCAAAAATACTTGGTAAAATTTAGTGTTTTTGCAGTGCATAATATTAATTTGTGACTGTATCAGCATAAACGTATGAGAAATTGTTGTTCCCTGTACAGAAATAATCACATTCTCATAAATAGTCTTTTTTTTAATTCTTGTCTGCAGAGTCTCGGACAGGAAATCGAACCTCCGGAACCACACCCCAGCACTAGCCACCAAATCAACTTCTCTGTCGGCTTTACTGGCCTGAACGGTGACTTTCCTTTTTTTGTTTTTGTCAAACTCTCTCTGACAGCAAGTCACTTACACAATAACTTCTGAAGTTACGTAAAGACAGGACACAGTCATTGGTTTCATCAGTAAAATGGAAAATTAGAAGAAAAAAGAAATCATTTTGTTGCTCTGTTTGATCTGTTTAACATTTCAGAGATCAGGGTTTAATCACACCTTATGTTCACAAGAGCTGAGAGTTTCAAAGAAAGGTCACACCCTTGATGTTCACAGCTCTCTTCTCTATGTTGCTCGTTTAATTCTTACAGAATATTTTTTTAATTATATGCTAGAAGTCAGCCTTTACAAAAACTACAATTTACATTTTTAGCTTTTGTTAGCCTGTTATTGCGTTAAGTTAGCTAAGTAACACCCCACTGTCCCTTTAACTACTCCAAGAGTGTAAAATTCAGTGTATAAATATAGATATACGTCATATCAACCATAAAATATCTGTTGTTGTATAAAAAAAACAGAATACAAAAATTAATATGTAATTAATCAGTGACTCATATTTAATTAATGACGGTGATGATTACTAATACTTGGTATTTCATCAGTCCTGAATCAGAATTGGATTTTTTAGGCTTTAAGGTTCAGGAGAGGAAGTAAAACTAAATAGAGCATGTGAAAGTAAAATAATGCATGAAGACACTGTGCATCAGCAGTCTTCTGTGGGACATTTTCTTTGAAGAAGGAAGATTAAAAAGTGGTAAAACTGAAGCAAACTTCCCATGTACAATGTTCCTAAAACCCAATAAGAGCCAGTCTCAGTTTAAGGGGACATGAAAGGACCATAAAACATTTGAATTACGTCTTGATGTTTTGATTCTGCTCCACCAGCGTCCCTACATGACCTGGAGGACAATGACTTGGACGCCCTGATGGCCGACCTGGTGGCCGACCTCAGTGAGACAGAAAAGAAACTGGAAGCAGAAATACAAGGTCTGAAAGCGCCACCATCGTCTTCATCAAACCTGCCGCCACCGCCCAAAGGCCTGGGCCTCCAGCCTGCCTCCTCCATTACATCACCACCATCTCCAGGAAATAACAGAAGCAGCAGTGTCACCACCACATCTTCTTCCACCACCTCAACCCTGCCGCCTCCCACTCTGCAGTCATCAAAACCCACAACGGTACGGGTCCTCACTCTAGAAAAGGTCATTGTCATCTAGGCATCAATGACAATGACCTTTTCACTTCCAAAGGTTTACAGGTACCGGTCCAGATTTTAAAAGCAGTGAGACTTTGAAAGAAGGTAACATGTGGAGGAGTTTACTCTTTAGGTAGACACTACAAGGCTAAACACCAATGGGGTAAAGTCAAGTAAAAGTAGCACTACTTCAACATATTTTTACTCAAGTAAAAGTAAAAAGTATCCAGAGTAGTGTCCGCTAACAGCTCAATATCTATTCCTGAAGGCCCCCTTAGCCGCCCAACAAGGTGCCTGATGTAAAACACTAAGTTTAGCATCGAAGTAAACAAACAAAGGAATTTATAACATGGATTTTCTAAAATATACTCCTATATTTTAAAATTTTTACCTTACCACATTACTTCTTGACTTTTGACATTTTTGACCTCTCTCATGAATTGTAAATCTCATTTACTGACTGAATTTTTTTACACACAATAATAATTATGCTTAGCTCTTCTTCGTTTTTTAAAATGTGCTATGTAGTTTAATCATCCCACCTCTGACAAGGCTGTTCCCTTTATGTAAATTTCAGATGACTTCTGTATTTTTTTTTCTTTCCGTCTCTGTGAAACTCAAAAAAGAATGGTTCAGGTCTTATAGCAGTCAGACAGTGAGGTCACAGATAACCAGATCCATCTGTTGGAGTCAGAGAGACACGTGAGGAGAAACAGTTGAGGGTCTGTCTGGAACAGATCAAATGCATACGACCATGCGAAAACTGTAACAGGATCAGGGGGTCTAGAGGAAGTAAAACAGTGTCAGTCTTTGGATGGCCTGGGTAGGTAAGGTAGACGGGAGCTTATTGCTTTAACAGAGCTCCTGACCTCATTTTACTGTGGTTAAAACACCAGCTGTGGCAAAAGTGTGTGTCACTGGTAGGCGAGATGTGTACAGGTTAGCTTTATAGTCTTTAAACGTACAGTGTTGATGTTACTATCAATGTAAAGACTGCTCCTGTTTGTTGGAAACTGGCAATACTGGAAGCAAAAACCCTAACTGGATTCTGAAAATAATCGCACTTTACAAATATCTAAACATACTTACCTTTCTGATAAGAAAGCCAAACCTTAAAGCTGCAGTTTGCAACTTTTGTAAAAAAAAATATTTTTTTTTACATATTGCTGGTTAGCATTTCTTATGATGACAGTAGATAAATGGTTTTTCGGTAACGGTAAGCGCTTCTCTGCCATTGGCATATTTAGCAGCGCATTCACAAGGATTATTGACAGCTCTCAGACCCTCCTCGTGGCTCTGATTGCATTTCTTCATATGGCAATAGTAGCTCAGGGAAGAGGAGGAGGAGATTTATTTTTTTCACAGATTATTTGTGTTGTATTACATTGTCACAATATGGTGACAGTTTTAACAAAAAAACAATAAAACGGTTTTTATTAAACAGAAGTTGCATACTGCAGCTTTAATATTTTCCTCATCAGTATAGTTTTCTTGATAAAAAGCTTTCTGAAGTTTTCCACCTTGTTTTTTTGGACTTTTCCAGTAATTTTCCATCTAGTTATGATACCAGACAAAGATAGCATGAGAAATAATGAGAATGTTAACAGAAAGATAAAAAGAAAAGACGTCAGAACCAAAATTAACCATGACAGTACACGGAAAATGAACAGATTTGAGGAAATGAGGAATGGCTGAAAAAGCAAGAAAAGTCTAAAGAAAAACTTTAAAAGAAAAGTCTGTAGGATTGTTTTATGAAACTGCTTCAACCTGCAGCAGAAAAATCTGTCTGGTTGGGAGGAAAATGTAAAGAAACAAGTTATGATTGCAAAGTTTTACACAGTACAGAAATGTTTGGGTTTTTTAATAGTTTGATTGAAGACTTTTACCAAGGTTTCACAGGCAGGTAGAAAACATATTTGGAGATGCAATATTTTGCAAACTACTAAATTAATAATGCGGTCACAAACTGAGTTAAACATGACATTTGGGGCCCAATTATTATGCTTATTTTCAGCTCTGCGGTATAATTTTACTTTGTAGTCTTGAGTATTTTGTGGTATGCATTTCTTATACCCTGTGCCACCTTTGTTTACTCTAAACACTCTCACCTACTTTGAGCAGCAGTCTGCCTGATCTTACTCTAACAACAGCTCAACAATGAATCTAAGATGTGGCTCCGTTTTAAACCACACCGCCTTGTACCAGAATACGAGCCAATAAACCTGATTTGTAATGTTGTAATGTTGGTAGGTCAAAAACGGGAAGAGCTAACAAAGGGAGAGTATCTTCCCTCAACTATTTATTAATTGTTGCTTAAATCAGAAAAACATCTACTAACTCAGTTCCTCTATTTGTCGTTTTTCCTGTTTAGGAAGAAAATGAAGCTCAGATGAAGGCAGATAAAATCAAGCTTGCCTTGGAGAAGCTAAAGGAAGCCAAAGTGAAAAAGGTAAGACATGTAAACTTCAACTCCACATATTCTGCTCTGATCTGACTGAGCTGCATTAAAGATGAAGAGAGTTATGGAGGATGGAAAATGCCTTCTGTTCCAACACAGCATGTTGTAGTTTCCTCTCCATCTGGCCTGACAGAGAAGCCATCAATCACATTAATAGATGGGTATTTTTTATCTAGCCAGCATTCTGCTCTGGATCATTCTGTACATGGACACTTAATCATCTTCAAAGTGGCACAAAAGCACCAAAACACAGTCTTGGATGTAAATCTGTGCATCAGACAAAAGTAAAGTCTAAGTATTTGACCTGACAAAGTTATCCATTTACTATAGTTTCAATGCTGTCTTGAGATAATTTGAACGTTATCTATTGACTTTTGGCTACTTTTCATCTACTTCCACATGGAAGCTCAATAAATTCAGCATGTTCACTTTTATAGGCACATATACAGTATGCCTCAGTTTTGATGTATTTGCAGTAGCTTCAGCAGATGTTTCTGTGGTCAGAAATTCAGATCTATCCCTCAGTAAACCAATGCTGCTGCCACCATGCTTGATGGTGCAAACGCTACAATATTCACATGTTTGAAAGGTGATTTATTAAAATATTCCTCTTATCATTGTGGGAAAATGGTTTCCCTGCAAATGACTTCTGCAACGTCATTTGGTTTGGTCACCAACATAGCTGGAAAGTTTGTTGGCTCCTTTCCATTCCTTGATGTTCCAACCATGTCTGGTTTATTGCAGACTTTGTTAGTAAACTAACTAATCACTCTAGCAAATTTCATTTTATCCAAAGGTGATCTTTTGAGCCCACTGGCTGAAAGTTGGACACAGTTGGGCCCCAAGCTAAGAAAACCTAGCATTGCCAGTTTTGCGTGAACATAAGAAATCCAGACACAATTTTTCCAGTAGTTTCTCGCAGATCTTTCTGTGGTCTGGTCTTTTTTCAGTTTTAGATGTATACCCTGGTTTCTGAGAATGTTTGTGATATAGGACATATTGTTCAGCCACATGGAGAGGCTGTATTTTGGTAGAGATAGAAAAAGCCAAGCAAACTGGGATCTTATTAATCTTAGCCTTTATAAGATCTACAAAAGCCCATATGTATGACAACAGTCAGGCAACCAATTTCATAAAAAGTCATCAGTCTTCCAGAACTGGACTTGTTTCCATATGGCAGGAAGTGTCAATTCTCTGGCCTAGATAAAAATAAATCCCAGTCAGCGCTCTGTCTGAGGACCTAAAATTACATGCAGACATTTGACTGGAATAACTGAAGTGCTGATGCTCTCAAAAGTTTTATTAAAGCTAACATTATGAAGCAGAAACAATCATTTGGGTACATAATATGTTATTAAACTGGTCAACAAGCTGCATGTACTTCAAGGTTGGATTTAGTCTTACTTAGGGAGTCTATTTCTGTCCACATTATATCTGAGACCTTTAGTCTACAAAATGAACATGTAAATGTAAATGCATATTAGTAGATATTAAGCGTATGCTGTATTTTGTCATGCCTTGAATATGCAGCAAGGAAATTACATTTATTTCATGGTAAGCTTGTCTGCACCAATCCACAGAGATGCTGATTATTTCTTTGACTAGTCAGCATGTCTGGTGCCAGTGTGGCTGACTTGGAGTGATGTAACACCAAAAACAATCAGTAGTAGTATTATCCCCCTGTCTACCATTGGCAACAGTACATTGTAGCAAAAATTACGGTGGCCAAACAGGGTCAACAACAATCAAAACGCAACAACAAAAGCGACAGTGGAAGTTATCCTAAAATGGGAGCTATGCTACAATGGAAGCTAATGCTACAACCGAGGTTATGCTAAAATGGAACCTATCCTCAAACAGAAGCCATGCTAAAATGGGTGCTATGCTGAAATGACAATTATCATAAAATGAAAGCTATGCTACCATGGCAGCTAATGCTATGACAGAAATAACGCTAAAACTGAAATTATCCTAAAATAGAAGCCATACTACAATGGAAGCTAATGCTACATCAGACGTAATGCTAAAATAGAAGCCATGCTAAAACAAAAGCTATGTTAAAATGGAAGCTATGCTAAAACTGAAGTTATGGGATAGCTTTAACTTTAATTTTAGCATAACTTTCGTCTTAGCATATGATCAAATGGAGGTTATGGTAAAACTGAATTTATACTAAAAGGTAAAATACAATAAACTTGCTAATGTAACACACATATAGCATAACTTCCTTTTTAGTATAATTTCCATTGTGGCTTTTGCATTTTGTTGACCTCTCTGGTTTACCAGAGAATTTCAATACTGACAGTAAAAAAAATCATGGTGTTGCTTGTTTGTAGCCTAGCTATAGCTTAGCTTTGACTTAGCTGTAGCCAGGCTACTGTTGTTGATCTTGAAACATCGCATCTTTCCCTAAAGCTTCAGTTGCCCTTGTTATGTTTTGTTTTAGTATTTTTATTGTTTTTTAAATAGATTTATATAAGTACATAAAAACAGTGTAAATTTATATGTTTTGTTTTTGTTTTTGACAGCTGGTGGTGAAGGTGGTCATGAACGATGGCAGCTCCAAGACTCTAATGGTTGATGAGAGGCAAACCGTGAGAGAGGTTCTGGACAACTTGTTTGAGAAGACTCACTGTGATTGCAACGTAGACTGGAGTCTGTGTGAAACCAACCACGAGCTGCAGTTTGGTGAGTTCCTAAAATACCACCATCAGGTGATGTCACAACGCTAGCATGGTCTGTGCAAAGACACGAGGGATGGAAGCGGCAAAAATAAACCAAACTCATGTGATAAAGCATTTAAAATAAGCAATGAACTGGTTAACTGGTATGCACCAAGCAAAAACAAGTGGTAAAATATAGTTTGACTTGATTACGCTACAAAAACACAAACTCTTACCAAGTATTTTTGTCTAGTTTCTGGTGCCAATATCTTAATACACTCCTGTTGTGTGTGGATGTGTTTTGTTTTTGTACCATCTGACCACACAAAGCTTTAGAAAAATGTTTTCTTTTACAGCCATACATTGCGAAAACATAAAATCTTAAGTATTTTCGTCTACTTTCCAGTGCAAATATCTTGAAACAAGACAAAACCAACTTACAAGTAACATTTCAGCAATATAAGGAACATGGAAAGAATTATAACTGAAATAATCTGCCAATGGAACAAGTAATTTTTTTTATTAATATTCAGGAATTATTTACTTAAAACAAGCTCCTATATCTTGCTGTAAAGATACTGTAAGGTTAGTTTTCTATAAGATGTTTGCTCTAGAAACTAGATAAAATACTTGACGGGATTTTGTGTTTTTGCAGTGTACAAAAACTCTAAAATAATGAAATTAAAAAAAAACAAATTTAGTAATTTCACTGTGGTCAGTGGGAGGATTTGCATCAAAGATTTCATCATTCTGGACACCCCACTACTTTTCCCCCATACTCTTTGTATTTCATTTCCTGCTTATCCTCTAACACGAGTTAATGTGAGCAAGTGGATTCAATTTGACATCCTTTTAATCAGATGTCAATCATCTCCATCTGTCTAAAATAGGAGCCTCATGATCTCAGTTGTGTTAGCTATACTCACCAACGTCACATTATCCAGCCATGTTGCTTTAAGTCCATCAGGAAATGGTTTATTTTAGCAGTTCCTGAAACTCCCCATGCGATGCGATGTGAGGTGAACACAATGCAGTATTGAATTTTTGGGGAACTATTTGCAGTAGTGGATTGACTCATGACAAATGATCGTATTAACTGCTTTGAGAGCATGATGGCTGTGGTTAAAAAGTTCACACTCCCACACAGAGTTAAAATTAAGCTTCTCTTGTTGAAGGATCTGAATGTTAACTTTGGTTTGTTAATATTAAAATGAGTTTGCTGTAGCAGTCGTCTGTTCATACAAATGAACTTCCTGCCGCCATGTTTAATTCCCAACAGGAAGTTGTGGTTGTTTTGAAGCAATCTGATTGGCTGACGTAAATTTTAGCTTAGCGCCACACTGCCCCCTATGGGTTTGGCATGTTCAAAACAACGCTCAGTGGCGTATATTTGTGCAGGTTCGTGTGGACAAAAACTTTTCTGAAACCAATAATGATATTTGTTTTTATAAAGACTTAACTTCATGTGTATTTCCTTCCCTTTAAGATTGTTTTCTAATTTATTTGTACTGCAAGTACAAGGTGACGACCTTTGCCCTACTTTTATATTCACAGCTGTCTGACAGAGATTCCCTTTTCCACCATGACTTTTATGCAAAGAAAACGTCATTTGTAGCTGCTGTGACTGATAAGCACGGGGAGATGAGTTGTGTTTTCTGTCATCGCTGACTAACTTACAACTCTAAGTAAAAAAAAAAAAACATAGATGATTTTTAAAACCTTGAGATTGTTACACCATCTCTGCTGACCTTTAATCTTTACTGAGATAAAGTTGGGTCGAGTCAGGCCCAATAAACCCCCACTGAGCTTAACAAGAACACATCTTCAAACAAATCTGCTACTCTAAAACGTCGCCATATGCTCACCATTCGCACCAGTGAAATGAAGTTCAAAGGGACCTCAACTCTTATCAGTTCATTCCCCTGCAGCTAACTTAAAGATCGCAGCAGCCAAACTGTTGTCTGAAACCGTGGCAGCAATTTTATGTAATGCCTAGCTTTTTCCCAGCCGGCAACCTGTAATTAAAGACAGTGGTAAAACTGCGTTCTAATGCCAACTGTGATGGAAATTTAAAAGACTAAGTCGGTGGGTGGGCAAGAGGGGAAAAAGGAAGTATGTTTATATGTTTTTAGAGTTTAAAGCCGCTAAATGTCCTCCATGAAAATTTTAAAAAGTAGCATTTTATTCTTATTTTGGACCATTTTAAGCTGCAGCTGGTTTAAAGGATTTGTGAAACATGTTTTGAGTACTGTTAAGTGTAAAAATGTAAAATAGTTTAAGTCAAATTACACAAAAAGAGCTAAGCTAACTTTTTAACAGAATATTTTATATATTGAGATAAAATATTGGATAGAAAATAATAAATGTGGTTGTTATTTATTGGCATTGTGTGGCTTCTTGTACAGGTACATAAAAAAAACTAAATGTGTTCCTCAAGGCTCCATTCTCGGACCACTACATTTCCATCTCACTTTATAGAACATCTTGAGCTATAAATGATTGTTTTTGGTCCCAAGAAGCAAAACTAGCAGTTTGCATTCAACTAAACACCCAGAGAAGACAACAAGCTAATGCTAACATTATTTTTTTATGTGTTTATATAAATAGAGGAGTCTTGAGCTTACTAAATTACATTTTTATGAAGTTTTCTGATTCAAGAGACATTTTTAGAGCCATCGTTTTGTTTAACTCTAATTGGAGGAATTGTTTTGATCCTTCAGTGTGTTTTTCTTTTGACAGAACGGACATTTGAGGACCATGAGAACCTGGTGGAGCCCCTCCTTGCCTGGACAAGGGACAGTGAAAACAAAGTCCTTTTCCAGGAGAGAAAAGATAAATTTGAGGTTTTCAAAAACCCACAGGTTGGTCCTGTCATTGTTTTAAAGAAAATACCACGTTTCAGCTCTTTGTACGTAGCATGATATCATACAAGTCCTGGACATTTGTGCAAATCCCTCTCTGAAAAAAGGCACTTTTCTGTGTTGAATTATGATATATCTTTCCTCAAGGCAGGCTGACCCTTTTCTTTAATGTCGTAGCTGCAATATATCAGACGCAACAGCCAAAGAGATCTTGGCATGTTTGTTGTTATAATGGGACAATTTACAATCTCTGAGAGTTTAATTTATTCAGTCTGTTGGCAGAGACAAATAGTCCGGCTGGAACAGCGCCGAAGCACTCCATCATTCACTCCAACGAAAAAGACAGAACATCTCTGTTCATTTACATTTTTTTACATTCTGACAAGTGTGTCCAAACAGATTTTTCTTCCAGGTTTTTTCCAGCCATCAGCAGATGGACTCTGAAAGGAGCTCTAAATATTTTAGAAACAGAAAGACGGGAAAGTGAAATGGTTTTTCTTTCATGGATGGGCTGTATGTTTTAACAAAATAATGGCTTAATAATGACATCACAAAGTCAAGATGTGATTTATGGAAACGTTTAGAGGCCAGGAAGTGGAACTGTGAGCCAATTTTTATCTCTAATTTAGCATGAAAGCTTGCCAAGGTTTGTTAAACTTTCTACAACCTACAGAAGAGTATAAGCTACAGATCCACTATCATGTCTATGGTATAACTTCTCACATTTTAAAGTTTTATACATTTTATCATCAGACAATCAGATGTCCTGAATAATTTAATGTTTGAAGTAGAAAAAAAAGCTTTCCCTCTTGTTAAATCATAAATTAACTGGTAAAATGTATAGTTTTTTGGTGAAATTTTAACATATACACTAAAACCTGATAATGGTTTGTCATGTAGAATCAATAAACTAAACAGAATTGGAATGACAACAATAAGAAGGCAAACATGTCTAAAAAAATAACGCCAATGAACAACAGAGAATCATTTTCCACAAATGGTCGCTAAAAATTACTTTTTCAGACTGGTTTTCCCTTAAAGATCACGTGAAACTGTTTCGTTTCAGGTTATCTTGGATATTTAAAGTTTCTTTAACTTTAACTGAAACATGTTGGGGTGCTGTGTGCTGGTGCCGTCGTACTACTTTCAAATAAAGGCCACTTGAGCCAACAAAACCTAAAAAAAACCCCAAAACTTTAACTGAAACATTTAAGCGTTAAAAAAGGAAAAGAAATATGTATAAACTTTGCATATTAGAGATATCTGAACCGCCACAACCACTGGCCGTCTTAGTTTGAAAAAAAAAAAAGTATAATTCTTAAATCAACTTTCTTTGTGACTTTCAGAACTTTTATCTTTGGAAAAGGGATAAGAAAACTCTCAAAGACATGAAAGACAAAGACAAGGAATTGTTGGTGCAGGTAAGTAAATAAAATTTCCCAGGTGTTGGTAGCTAGATGATGTTTCGTCGTCTCAGATTACTTCAGAATGTTTTTGGTTGTGCAGGAGAACTTCTGTGGAACGTCAATCATCGTGCCCGACCTGGAAGGCGTTCTGCACCTCAAAGAAGACGGAAAAAAGTCGTGGAAGCAGCGACTCTTTCAGCTCCGAGCCTCAGGAATTTATTACGTTCCTAAAGGAAAAACCAAGGTAAAGGGACGAGGATGCTCAGCCATAATGGATCAGTGAAGGCTTCTGATCAAATGTTACCATTTCAATGGTTCTGATGTTTCTTAAAGTGATACCACCCTATTTATTACTGGTTTTACTGGCCAACAGTACATCCATTACATTGTATATGAGGATTTAAATTATAACAAGGCATTTTCTCTTGTTTCATTTATAATTTGTCTACCAATAGAACTAGAACTTTTTCATCAATATTAAGGAATTATTTACTTAAAACAAGCTTCTAACTCTTGATGAAAATTTACTTTTAGTTTGTTTGATTTCAAGTGTACTAAGATATTTGCACTAGAAACTACTTGGTAAGATTTTGTGTTTTTGCAGTGTATAGCTGTAAAACAGAAACATCTTCTTCCAAAACTTTGTGTGGTCAGATGGCACCAAAACAAAACACATTCACATATAAGAATGACTCCACGAGAGGAAGATTTAACCTTTGGAACGGCTTAGTCAAAGCCCATAGTCAAAGTTGACAGAACATGTGTGGGGTGAACACCAGAGAGTGTTGCATTTCTTGGCAGTAGGCTATTTATTTTTGGTTCAGTGAAAATGTTGATCTTGTTTCCAGTCGTCCCGCGATCTGATCTGCTTCGTCCAGTTCGACAACGTAAATGTTTACTACGGCAAAGACGTCAAGAACAGATACAAGGCCCCGACTGACTTCTGCTTCGTTCTAAAGGTGAGTTCATCTCTGTGGATGCTAGCTTTGGCTTCTCAACAAACATCACGTTGAGCATGTCTGACAGCTGTTTGCCGGATGGAGAAGCTGAGATGCAATAAATACTTTCATTTGAAGAAGTGAAAGGAGTCATTTTAATCCAGTTTATCTGAAAGACGAACAAAGGGCTAATTTTGTTGAGCACTTCCTTGTATGGTTCTTTAGATCTTATTATTATAACTAATAAGCAGATGCATGATAGTAAATATAGCAGGAGTGAGAGAATGCAGACAGAAACATGCTGACCGGTTGATTTTTTTTAATAGTTAAAAGGGATGTGAAACTCTTTTTTCTCTAATCTTATTTGGGAACGCCAGAATCTCCTCAGTATTTCTTTGAAAATCCTTACTTTATTTAGCCAAGTTCAATAAGTTGTTGTTACTCATGAACTGCTAATGCGTAACTCAGTGAATAACAACAGAAAGCAAAAAACAGGGCAAGTAAAAAAAGAAATACTTAAGATTTTGCACTTTAGGAAGAGTAAAATTTGTTTGCAAATGTATTGTAAGGCCTCACATCAGAGGAAATATCTGCCTTTATTTTGTTTTGAAAAATGATTACATTTCTGCTGAGATCTAAGAATGTTTCTTAAAAAACAAAGAAACCTCCCAGTCTGAAAAGTAAAAAGCATCCTAGAAAAAAATATGAAATTTTGGGATTAATCTCAGATATATTCCACAAAAAGTTTGAGAATTTCTGAGTAAAACATTTTTGAATATTGAAACTAAGAAATTTCCTTGCTTTTTCTAGAAAATTTCTCACATGTATCTCAAGATTTCAGACTTTTTTCTAGAAAATGTTTGACTTAAAAAAAAAACCTCAAAAATTCCTGTCTGTTCTACTAGAAAATTTCTAGTAAAAAAAAGCTCAGAAAATTTCCAAGTCAATTTTTTTTTACTTTTGAAACTTGGGAATTGCTGAGTTTTTTCTAGAAAAGATGTGAGATTACAGAGAATAATCTCAAAATTTGAGTTTTTTGGCAGCAATTGAAATTTACTCTTCCTTTTTTATATAACTACAACATCCCTAAAACACAGTTGGAGAAAAGTGATACTTTAACAAAATCTTTGGTACCAAAATGACAATGTACATAACTTTTAAGAACTTCTACTTGCAGTAAAAACTATTAATTAATTATGTTTGTGTGGTGAAATTCCTGATGCATAATGTATGGCAAATAGAATTGACTAATTAATTTATATTGTTGATAAAAAAAAACAATTGGATATTACTGAGTAATGTTGAGTTATATACAGAAATAAGTAAAATGCAATTCATAAATAATTACAGTTTTATAAAAATCGACATTTTATTAATAGGCTTCTCGTATTTATTTTGTAAATATTAATTTTAATTTCACACTTTTTTGAGTGTGTGTTCTGTTAAACAGCTGAAAAGATGCCAAGTATGAACTTTTAAATAAGTAACGGATATATTGTGAATTTTTCTGCAGCATCCTCAGATCCAGAAAGAGTCTCAGTACATCAAATATCTTTGCTGTGACGACGCTTGGACCATGAACCTCTGGGTGACCGGGATACGGATCGCTAAGGTACCAACTGATCTACGCTATGTTTAAAAACATATTTCAATACAACTCAGGTGTTTTACGGCAGCGATTCGTCTCTTTTCCAGTATGGAGCGTCGCTGCATGAAAACTTCAAAACGGCAGAGAGGAAGGCCGCTGTCAGCGCTGCCATGTGGACAAACCGCAGCACTCCGTCCAGCTCCAGCCCTTCAACGCCGTCACCAACCATCAAAGGTACGGCGGCTCGCAGGACGCTCCTTTATTTAGTTGTGATGTCACTTCACTCAGTCGATTCACGTTTCTGTTTCCTGCAGCCAAAGCAGTAACTCAGGCCAACGGCTACACCCCCAAACCGCAGCCTGGACCGACGCACCAGGTAACCAAATCACCTGAAGAAGAAACTGACAGTTTCACAAACTCACAGTCAGGAAGTTTTATTAACATCCTTCCTTCATTACTTCCTTCCTTTGTGACCTTTATTCCTATCTTTGTGTACTTCCTTTCTTCTTATTTTTTGTCCTACATTCCTTCACTCCTGTCTTCCTTTGTTTCTTCCTTCCTTCCCATCTTTGTGTCCTTTCTCCTAATTTTTGTGTCCTTCCTTTGTTCCTTCTTTCCTTCCTTTATGTCCTTTCTTTCTTTCTTCCTTTGTTACTTCTTTCCTTCCTTTGCTTCCTTCTTTCCTTTGTTGTTTCCTTCCTTTCTTCGTGTCCTTTATTCCTATCTTTGTGTCCTTCCTTTCTTCTTATTTCTGTTTCTTCTGTTTTTCTCATACCAAACAACATGGTGACAATTTTAATAAATATGTAAATGGATATATTTTTATTAAAGTTTCGTGCTGCAGATTTAGATATGTCTCCCTGGTGGAAATCTTCCATTAATTCGTTCTGGGTTTTTTTCAGGGCATCGGTAATCTCCCTGCTCCTCCCCCTCTGAATGAGATTCTTCCTCCTCCTCCTCCCGACCCCGTCCTTCCTCCTCCACCCCCGTCGCTGGCCTCCAAGCCTCCACCCAGCAAGTTCCCTCCACCTCCACTTTCCATGGACGGCCTCCCTCCTCCGCCGCCGCCTCCACCCATGGACAACTTCTCAGAAGATCCTCCAGACTTCCTTCCTCCTCCTCCTCCTCCTACCAGCTACAGCTCACTTCCTCCTCCTCCTACCAGCTACAACTCACTTCCTCCTCCTCCTCCTCCGGCTCCGGCGGCTAATTTTGGTAGAAACATAAACAAATCTCTTCCCCCTCCGCCTCCAAATCCAGAGTTTCTACCTCCGCCTCCACCTGATCCAGTGTTCGTAGCATCAGGTGCGCCTCCCCCACCTCCACCTCCACCTCCTCCTGCTCCTGCTCCTGTTTCCGCTCCGCGATCTGCTTCACAGCTGAGAAAGATGCCTCCAGCTCCTCCAAAGAGGACAACACCATCGCTTCCGGCGCCGGCAGCAGGGGGGGACTTCATGTCAGAACTAATGACAGCCATGAGGAAGCGTACTGATCAGTAGCTCCAGAGGGAACAAATACAAAACAAATAATTTTACTCCAGATGATTACAATAGAGATTAATACTAGGTATACAAACAATTCATTAATTGTCAATTAGATTAAAATTAGGTCTAATAGATTCACTAATAATGTCTTCTTAGATATTCAGTTAGTGTTGTAGTTTGGCCGCCATCCAGCAGAGGGCGCCGTTTATCACCATCCCTAAGCGGAGCCGTTGATGCAGAATTAAACATGGCGGCCATTTTAGAAGGGGGAAGAGAAACGGTCTAAAGTCCGTTGTTGGATCTTAAAACCGGTTTAATGATTAAATGCACTTTATGCAGTTCTGTTTTGAAATATAAACCGATTATAACAGATATAACAAAACGGGAACTTAGGAGGTTCCCGTTTTGTTGTATTTTATAAATAAGTTTAATAATGCGAGAAACCCGCAATTTTCTGCTTATTCTGTCAGTATTTAAGACAACTGACACAAAATGTTCAAATTAATTTAAATAAGTCAGTGTATCATGAAAGATTTAGCCCTTTATAGTATAGAAAAATGCTAAGCCCGTTTTATTCAAGAGAAAACTCATCAATTAATCAGCTGATAAGATTAATACGGTTTCATGTAACAATAAAGCTTTACAGATACTTTTATGTAAAGAAATGTGTATATATTTGCTTTGACTGTAAATACTGCAGAAAGACATTCCTTCGGTCTGTTCAGAGGTTTTATTGTTACAGCCATGGCTAAGAGTTTTGGCCCAAGTGTGTTTTACAAATTTTGAAATGTTAGTTTTGTGTGTTGACATTTCACTGCATGTAATCGATCACCGTTAAAGCTGTATTAAATTAAAATTTGATAACAAAAAAGCATTTTCCACTGTGTTTTTCCATAAAATTGTAAAATGTTGAGAGAAAATATGTGGGGGAAAAGTGTGTTTTTTTCTGTCCTGAGTAACTATAAAACATAAAATACAATTTTAAATGTGTAAAATTAAAGCCAAAATGTGTTTTCAAAACATAAATCTGGGATAAAGCTGCATAAAAATGGGGGCAATGACTTAATATATTTCTGTTTTGCTTTTAATAATGTTGGTAATTTTGGTTTTCACAGCTGATAAAAACATTGATGGTTTTTATTATTTGGTTTATTAGTTGTAAGCCACAACCATCAAATTAATTAAAATAAATATCACACTGTGTGTAATTAATTAACACAAGTTTTACCTTTTGAACCGAATTGCTGAAATAAATTATTTTTTCAATGCTATTCTAATTTATTAGGCTACTTCTACTCATGAAGAACAGCTGACCTTTAACCTTTTAGCCCACAGAGGAAGTCTTGCTGCTTGGTCCGCCTCTTCTGCATAGTCTTGTGTAACAAACGGAGATGACAGGATGCGATGCAGCAGCGCCACCTGGTGGGAACCAGAGGAAAAGACGATGAAGGCGCTGCAGCGTGACTGATTTTGGAGAACAGCTTCATCTTCCTGAAAAAATCATTCTCTGCTTTTCTGATTCCCATTTTCTTGAGGCAGAACAAATGAGGCATGTCGTTATACAGTGTGTCTGCGAATAAAGTTTAAAAAACAACATCCGCCCACTCTCCCTCCCCCTCACCCAACAGACTTCTTGTGGCTTTGACGTGAAGCTGTGATGTCACTCATCCTGTCTGTGACATCACAGCCGCCTGTCTTTATATTCCCAGATTCCACAGAGAAATTCATTTGCAGTCTTCAATCTCAAACAAAAATCAACGATGGCCGGACAAAATTTATTGCTGGAGAACGTGGAAAGTGTGGAGAAGAGCTGCTGGAAGCTTACAGGAGATAACAAGCAGCTTCAGAAAAGTGTTGAAAATCTGAGGCTGAAAATTGAGCGACTGACTGCCAGGAAAAAAGATAACAACTGGCAGGTAGAGAATGAAAGGCTGGCAAACACAAATGATTACTTGAAACAACAATTCAGCACTTTGAATAGTGAATTGGACGTGGCTAAAGCGACATTAGAGCAACTAACATCAGAACGCAAAGCTCTGTCAACCCATAATAGGAAGGTACAATGGGGAACAATGGCAGATAAGAAATTTTTTACGAATTCAATGAAAGAGAAGTCACAACAATTGTACTGGCTTGGCAAGGTGAACAAGGAGCTCAATCAAGAAATTGCTGGACTGAAATTAAAGATGGACAAAATTAAAACCAGGGTAGAAAATTCAAAGGCTGAGCTACAAAAAGAAGAAAAGATGGACAAAACAACAAAACAGACCCCAGAACAGGAAACTCAAGAAGAGAGACCATCGATATTACAGACAATTGGGAGAACATTTATCAAAATGTACCAATCAGGGACTTTAAGATATTGGGTGCCACCCTGGATATTTTAATTTCGAAATACTATTCCTAAATAACGACCCCAAAAGCAGGATAAGACTCAGTTGAAGCTTGAGAGCAGAGGCAGAAATCTGTAACTGGGTTTCAGCTGTGCTCTCCCTGCAGGTAAAACTAAATTCTGACTCTTGTCTCTGATTTGTGTCTGTGTTCAGGTAATTTAAACCTAACATAAATTGGTCCTTCGAAGCCGGAGTCCGATACGCCTGCGGTTTCCAGCGGGAGGGACGGACATCAGAAGACCGTGACCACCGCAGGCTCCTAGGAGTCTCACAGATCTTTTCCAGGACTGTGTCTCCGACCAGCCTGCTGGAAACTATCCGTCGGATAGTCGAGAAGATTCAGGAAGAGCAGTGTGGTTTTCGTCCTGGTCGTGGAACACTGGACCAGCTCTACACCCTCAGCAGGGTCCTGGAGGGTGCACGGGAGTTCGCCCAACCAGTCTACATGTGTTTTGTGGACTTGGAGAAGGCGTTCGACCGTGTCCCTCGGGGAGCCCTGTGGAGGGTTCTCCGGGAGTATGGGGTACCGGGCCCTTTGATACGGGCTGTCAGGTCCCTGTATGACCGGTGTCAGAGTCTGGTCCGCATTGCCGGCAGTAAGTCGGGCTCGTTTCGGTGAGAGTTGGACTCCGCCAGGGCTGAGCTTTGTCACCGATTCTGTTCATCACTTTTATGGACAGAATTTGAGGGGATCCGTTTTGGTGGCCTTAGGATCTCATCTCTGCTTTTTGCGGACGATGTGGTCCTTTTGGCTTCATCAGGCCGTGATCTGCAGCTCTCGCTGGAGCGGTTCGCAGCCGAGTGTGAAGCGGCCGGGATGAGGATCAGTGCCTCCATATCCGAGGCCATGGTCTTGAGCCGGAAAAGGGTAGAGTACCTTCTCCGGGTCAGGGGGTTTGTCCTGCCCCAAGTGGAGGAGTTCAAGTATCTCGGGATCTTGTTCACGAATGGGGGAAGAAGGGAGCGGGAGATCGACAGGCGGATTGGCGCAGCGTCTGCCGTCAAGCGGGCGCTGTACCGGTCCGTCGTGGTGAAGAGAGAGCTGAGCCAAAAAGCGAAGCTCTCGATTTACCGGTCGATCTACGTTCCCACCCTCATCTATGGTCATGAGCTTTGGGTCATGACCGAAAGAACAAGATCGCGGATACAAGCGGCCGAAATGGGTTTTCTCCGTAGGGTTGCTGGGCTCTCCCTTAGAGACAGGGTGAGAAGCTCAGTCATCCGGGAGGGACTCAGAGTAGAGCCGCTGCTCCTTCACATCCAGAGGAGCCAGTTGAGGCTCGGGCATCTGGTCGGGATGCCTCCTGGACGCCTCCCTGGTGAGGTGCTCCGGGCACGTCCCACAGGGAGGAGGCCCCGGGGAAGACCCAGGACACGCTGGAGGGACTATGTCTCTCAGCTGGCCTGGGAACGCCTCGGGATTCCCCCGGAAGAGCTGGAAGAAGTGGCCGGGGAGAGGGAAGTCTGGGCCTCCCTTCTGAAGCTGCTACCCCCGCGACCCGACCTCGGGTAAGCGGAAGAAGATGGATGGATGGATAAATTGCTCCTTCGAAGCCGGAGTCCGATACGCCTGCGGTTTCCAGCGGGAGAGACGGACATCAGAAGACCGTGGCCACGGCAGGCCCCTAGGAGTCTCAGATCTTTTCCAGGACTGTGTCTCCGACCCGCCTGCTGGAAACCAGCTGTTGACTGGACGTCCGTGAAGGGGGGACAAGTGAGTAGCGTTTAAATTAAAAAGTGAGCGAACGATTGAGGGTCGTTGGGGTGTAAAACCCCATGAATCCTAGGCACTGATAGGTAACAGAAGGACTGAAAAATCCATAACAGAAGGACGGCGGAGTCCGCGTAAACTGAAAACCCCGTAATACCAAGTGTGTGTGTGAGTGTGAGAGTACTTGGATGAATTTAAATAAAGGGGATTGATCACCGTCCTGCTAAGAATTTATCCAGTCTTTTAGAGTCCACCCTATGTGTTTTTAAGACTGGAACGAAATTGACTAAATTGCTCAAAATGGGAAAAGGGAATAGCAAATTAACACCGAAAGATAAACTCCAGTGTAAGGACTGGAAGTTTATGGAAAGACAAAACCCTAACTCAGTAAAGAATTTAAATAAATTAATAGAAAAATATAACTTTCAGGGCCAATTAAACACTCAAAAAAAGAACTGATTGAGTTATAGGATGAAGTACGACAGAAAACAAAAATCAAATCAATAAAAGATGAGTAGTGAAGGAATGGGTGAGTTAGAAAAGTGGATGGAGGAGCTAAAAAGAGAGAAGAAGGCAATCAGAAAAGTTAGGATAAAACAGGAGAGCAAGAAGAGTGAAGCAGATCAGGCAGCAGAGCAGGGAGGAGCTCAGGAGTTATAAGAAAAAAGCAACCAAATACAGGAAGAAAATTTTAAAAAGAAGATTTTGAAGATATAGAGTATAGATGAATAAATAAATGATTTAGTAGATAGATAAACAAAATGAAAAATAATGAATTATCTAAAAGCTGGAAAGAAAAGGTGAGAGGAAGTTCATGAAAGGAGGGAGTAAGGGTTGTTTTGTGGTCTATCTGACAGTAGAGAAGTCATTATCATCACATAAGGCAAGATTTTGATGTAGTTTTAGTTTTCTAAATTCAGAGAACAGTTTTCTCTTTAGAGTGGGTTGTTTAAGTAAGCAAATGATTTATGAGTAATGAAATAATATGGGAAATGAAGCCTAGGCGCAAATTCAAACTGGAGGACTCTTTTAGCCCCTCCTGCATCATCCAACCGGAGCTTCCGGTTCATCACCGTTGATTGATTGACGCCGGTCCAAGACTCGTCACGTCCAATCACCGTCCAAGCCCCAGCTGATAAGGACCACCATCCATGGCGTCTCGTGCTTTCCAGCAGAGCTCAACCCACCTCCACCCTTTCACCCCCACTCGCTCGGCTGTCCGGCCGCATCCTTCACCGCCTCCACCACCAGTGCCGGGTCCCGGGGGATGACGTTCCTAACAGCATATGGAATGCTCATCCGAGCCCATCGCAAAGTTTGCGATAATCAATGTCCTCAGCCGGGGCCCGAGCGCCAAAGATTTAATTCATGCTGTTAATAAACTTTTCTAATTGTTTCCCTTTTCTCCGTCTGAGTCTCTCCAGATTGAAGTTTTAAACGTTTCACAACTGCAAAGAAAATAATAATTTGGTATTGTGATGCTTTGAGTGGACATCCAGAGAGGTTGACAAGCAAGTGTTAAGGTGCCAACCTGAACATTATCCAGCTGAATACCTCAATTTAGGCTTTGATGAGAAAAGAGCAGCTCTCTTCTCATCAAAGCCTAAATTGAGGTATTTAGCTGGATATTAGAGAAGATCTCTGAGGTTGTTCTGGTTACCTCTGAATCCTGGGAAGAAGCTAAAGGAAACCGTGAAGTGAATCTGTAAACATTTAAGTTCTGCAATGAGCTAACACATTATGTTATGGAATTCCACCAACTATAAATCATTAAAGATTAGAAACTAATTATGGGGTTTTAGAGATAATATGGACTGTTTTGGGAAAATAGAGTCATCTTGACGGTTTAGATCATGCTGAAATAAATTATTCTGTTTGTTTTATTGTTTTTGTTTTAAAAAAAGAAGTTTTTCCTTTTAAGTAAAGGGCAGTTATCTTTAACAAAACAAAACTAGTAATAAAAATAATGAAATGGAAAAGTTATCAATGGGAATTTTTAATTCAAGCCGGAAGACTAAGGTACAACATTTCCAAAAAATATTTTCCATTGAGTATCTGAAAAGACACGACACATGAACACGCAAATGCCGTGTGCACACCACGCCTGTAGGGGGCGGTGAAACTTTTGTCCCAATTGTTCTTTCTGGCCTGATTTAGAGGTCCGAAATGTTCCTTGGAAAGTTTTTGTGGAAGGACAAAGTGTGATTAAAAATGATTATTTTTTTAAAATTGGAGTCAGGTGATCTAATTTTTTAAGAAGCTTGTTTTAGGAGTTTATGAGCTGTTAACCAGTCATAAAAATGAACTGTCTTCAGTCTGACTAAACTTGACCTGTTTTGTAAAAACAGAACTGGCAAATAATATTTCTGTTTTTTAGATGTGTGGAGGCAGTGACAAGTTGACTAAAAGGAGAAATAAGAATCATTGACTCTTTTATTATCCAAAAACTGTCTAAGTCTTTGTGGAAGTCGCCACAATAAAAAAACTGTTTTCTTGGGACTTAGAGAAGTCTGAAACACAGCTGCACACAGGTCAAAAAACTGAAAAACTCTCATATTATGACTAGAAAATGCCACAAATCCTCCAAAAGTATCAGAAATTAAATCTCAAAAGGTTTTATTTTGTCAAAGACACACGGTCAGGCCTAAATTCAACTTTATTCACATTTCCTACCCACATTTTTTATGTGATCTTAAGTGATCATATAAACGTGTCCAAAGTATGAACGGACGGCCATTTCCAGTTCTTCAAAGGATTTTGCCAGATACATTTTAGATAAATAATGTTTTCTTAAAAAATATTAGGTACAAAAAATAGATTCCCATTTATTGACAATGCTTTTTGCATTCATCTTAATTTTAACTGCAGTCACAAGCATTGGCCTGCTTCTTCTAAAAAGCAAATTTTACTTCTCAAATAAGAAAACAATCAACCCCCAAAATTTAGAAACTGTACAATGATTTATAGATTTGTTTTCTACAAATATCCAACTATTTTGTTAGGTTTAAAATTGAAATTGGAAATGTTTAATTTATTATTGAGCAGACCATATAGGAAAAGACACCAAACTGTTATTGAAAGTGTTGATACAAGGCGTGAGCCATACTTTTCAGATTTGTGGCTTACAAATGTAGGAAATCCTGCATCAGCCAAAATTTTCCTTCCACTTTACAATAATACACTGAGGTCAATTACATATAATTCCAATAAAACCCAACTGAAGGTAAAGGTTGTGAACAGAGAAAAAATATAGTATGAAAAGTATAACATTTTGTATTTTTATTTTCTGTTATTCATTGGTTTATTTGACTTTAATTTGTAGGAGGATGGAAGGAGGAGGGGGTAATTTCAAATTTTAATACTTGCTTTTTTTTTTATCCCAAAAGGAAATTAAATATTGTAATAATTCATATTATTCAAGTATCTTCAAAGCATGCAATTATGCAATTGAAACTACTAAAATATGAATTTTTGTTAATGTATCTATATTTGTGAAAAAACATTGCTTCTTAATTTTTGTCAGCGTTATTAAGAAACAGTGCGGATGCTTCGAAGAGCCAAAGGTTGAATGAACACTGATGCTAACTTTAGCGGCTAGCCGCACAGCAACTAGTCGGATCCCAAACACTGGTATATTTCCTGGAAGTAAAGTCATAAAAACACGTTATACTGCGTTATTTTATATACGTAAAATAGTCATTATACTTCATTTTTCCTAAGAAAAACTAATATTTGATAGAAATGGTCCCTATCTTTAGTAACTCACTATATCCGGTGTTCAATCTTATTTTGAAACGTTGTGTTAACCGACGTCCCGCTCGCTGTGTTCCGCTTCCGCCGCATCATATAACCGGTTCCCCCCCGCCTGAGCACGCCGCGGGCTGGGAAGCATCATGGCGGGGTCCTGGTGGATGTGCTGCCGGAGGTTGAATGGGGGCTTTACGAACTCCGGTTTAACCGAAACGCTGCGGTGTTTTAGCGGACATGCCGCGTACTCCTCTGCATCCCCTACGGGTAGGCCGTCCTGGAGCTCCACACCGAGGAAGGAGGTGAGTTTGTACCTGACAGGAAGTGCTGTCACACCCGGGAAGGTCATTGAGTCAGCCCGGTCCTCCTTCAGCGATGGTTCCGACCCTCAAGTTACTGCTGTTTCCTTAAGGGTTTTATCACATTTTGTTTGCTAAAATAATCTCTTTAATTTCTGATTGAATATCCCGAATGAGTATTGACTTGTTGCAGGTGATTTTTTAAATAATATTTTAGCATTATTTTCAACCTGTGGACATAAATATTAAGACCCGTACTCTAATCTGTCTGTTTAATTATAATCCTCTTTTCATCCATTCATTCATTTAACATAAAGGCACACGGGATACTTAGGGACCTCAGGACAAATTATTTTAAAATCATTGCATATTAAAATAACTGAAATAAACACAACTTTTGATTCTCTTTTAAACCACTAAAGTATACAACAATTAAACACGACCCGGTCAGATGCTGATAATTTTAGAGTTGCACACATCCTTTTTAAAATATTAATTCAATAATTTTATCCAAGAAGTGAGTCTGTGTTTTATTTATATTCATTACACACCCAGAGTTATAAATTTCAAGTGGTAATTTGCATTGTTGTGGCTCACATTTAATAAAATCCAAACATAGGTTTTCTAGGAAATGTAGTTATAAGTCCAGTAAAAAAGATAATTTAAATACAAAAATTAAAAAAACTTCTACCACATTTTCTCCCTTCACTTAACTTTCCAACTTCAATGAGGCTTTTAACTCTGTTTACAAATGTAAATCCCAACAAATTAGAATAAAACCATAATTTTATTTCAGTAATTCAGTTAAAAAATTTTTTTGGGATCATATAGAGTAATTACACACAGATATATTTTAAGAAAATAATAATTTCTGTCAGTATTGACAAAAAATTTTAATTAAGATTTCTCATAAGATTAGATTACGTGGCACCAATTAAAAAAAAAAAGTTTAATCAAGCTGTCCTTCCACTAAACTTTCCATTAATATTCTTAGATTCAACATACATCACATGTATGTTGATGTACGACAGTACATGTTGAATTTAATTTATAACTGTTATTTATTGCCATATAAATCATGTTTCTACTATGTTTGCTAACTTTCAGAGGAGGCCACTGTTTCCTGCACAAATCCACTGCACAAATCCACTCTTAACCAAATCCAAAGCTCTTAACCTGAATCCCTCGTTACTCAGGTGAGTTGTGCCGCTGTAGCATCACTTCTTCTTCGTTTTGTTTACGTTTGTGAAGTCGGTGCGTTTTTCTCTCCACAGACGCCGCTCTAGTTCGCTGTATTCGACGCTACGGTCTTGCGGCTGCAGGACGACGCACAGTGACGCAAAGCTGAGGGACCCTTTTACGTTAGCGCAGAAAGACCTGACGAGTATATATGACGACATTAAAAAGGTGAGCCGATGAGTTTAGCATGCAATTTAGAGAAAATAATGGAATAATAAATAGTAATGAACTTAAATGTTTATCACAACGTTTCGCAATACTAACTGAATGACTGTGACTGGGTGTCACAGCAATTGAAGCCCCACAAGCACAAATACCACTCAAAACATTCTTGTTTTGTAATATGCTCCTGTAGAAATTCAGCCACATAAAGAAGTGAATTTTACACAGTAACTGTATTGTCTGATTTATTGGTATTTATTAATGCTTTTATTAAACAAACAGTGCAGAAAATAGTAAAATTATCCTGACAACAAGGAAAGTTTTAAAGGGTTTTAAACATAATAACGGTAACAATAAATTAGAACTCTTATCATAATCAGAAATTTATCACAATAAATGATAAACGATAAATGCGCATGACTAATAGTAGATATTAATTAATTCATAATCCCAGAATTAAACGGATTGAAACCAAACATTTTATTTAACTCGCAACACTCTTCAGTCAGAGGCCTCTGTAAGACTGACTGACTTCCTATCCTTTCCATCTATGATGGGTTTTTGAAGATACTTGGATGATTTATGACAATATTTAGTTTGTTTTTGGGATAAATAAAGTATTTTGTGTTTGTTTTTAAGAGTCTTATTGTGTCTAACAGGAACTGTTCGTGGCTAAAACGGAGCTGAAGTACCTCTGCGATTACTATTTTGACGGTCGGGGCAAAGCGATCCGACCGATCATCGTCATCCTGATGGCGCGGGCCATGAACATCCACAGCAACAGAGCCGGGTAACGTTACACAGACACTCATTCCTGCATTAAAAACATTTTTTTAAATCTGAATGTCTTTAAATATTATTTTCTGAGTTTTTTTTGTTGTTGTTCAGCTTAAAAAACATTCATTGAAGCTTAGTGGAAAGTCTCAGGTCGTACTTTACCTTGTAATAAATCCATATATGAGGTATAAAAGTGTGATTTTATTTTCTCTCCTCTGCTTCCTGCAGGGATCTGCTCCCGGGTCAAAGGACGATAGCGATGATTTCTGAAATGATTCACACCGCCAGCCTGGTGCACGACGACGTGATCGACGGATCCGATGAGCGAAGAGGGAAGAAGTCGATCAACGACGTGTGGGGAGAAAGAAAGGTATGACTTCCTGGAAAATCAGGAAACTTGACTTTTATTTCTTGCTCCCTTTCCTCCTTTACTCTCTCACTTGTTTCTTTCCCATCTCTCTCCGTACATTCTGTCACTCCTTTCTTTCTGGCTTCCTTCTATCCTCCCTCACTCATTTCCTTTCTCCTTACCTTCCTTTTCTTACTTGCTCCCTTTCTTCTTCACAATTTTCTTTTTATTGTTTACTTCCTCCCATTCTTTGCTTCTTCCTTCCTCACTTTTCTTTCCTATCTCCCTTTCTTTGCTTCCATACTCCACTCCCTTCATTCTTTCCTTTTTTGTTTACTTCTATCTGTCTTTCCTAGCTTGTTTCTTTATTTTCTCCCTTCTTCTTACCTTCCTTCTGTTACTTGGTCCTGTTCTTCCTTTACTTCTTTCTTCTGTTCCCTTCCTCCATTTATTCTTTTTCTCCCATCCTTTTCTTCTTCCTTCCTTGCTTGTTTCTTTCTTTTCTCCCTTTCTTTGCATCCTTATTTGCTTTCATCCTCCTTAGCCTTACTTTCTTGACTTTGTTTCCTTGCCCTTTCTCCTATTGTTTCCTTCCTCAATTGTTTCTTTCCTTTTTCCTTCTTGTTACATTTCTTCCTTTACTTGCTCACTTTTTTCCTTTTTCACTTTTCTGTTTTCTTTATTTTTCTTTGCTTCCATCCTTATTCTGTTCCTTCAATACTCCCTTTGTTAGCTCCTTTTGTTGCTTACTTCCTTCCTAGCCTCTCATTCATTATTGACTTCTTGTTTCTTTGATCATTGCCCCCTTCTATCCTTCCTTCCTTCCCACCATCCATTCTCTCTCTTTATGTCACAGGTGAATTTAATACTCTTATGCTTAAAAATCTCAGATTTTAAAGAGGAATTAAGACCTGAACTCGGCTTTTTGTCCCTTCCAGGCCATCTTAGCCGGAGACTTCATCCTCTCGGCGGCCACCATGGCGCTGGCTCGCATCGGGAACAGCGCCGTGGTGAAGGTCGTCTCCCAGGTCATCGAGGATCTGGTGCAAGGTATGTCCAAAACGCTCCACATCTTCGTCGTTTCGACAGTTTCTCACTTCCTTTTTTTTTTTTCTTCCAGGCGAGTTCATGCAGCTCGGCTCCAAGGAGAACGAGAACGAGCGATTCAAACACTACCTGGAGAAAACCTACAAGAAGACGGCGAGTCTGATGGCACACAGCTGTAAAGCAGTATGTACGTTCAATAAATTAATCAATAAATCAAGTTTATTTGTATAGCACATTTCAGCAACAAGGCAGTTCAAAGAGCTTTACATCATAAAAACATCATATAGTCAACAATTGTGAAATCGAGTAGCAAACATTACATGTATCGTTATCAATTCACATCAAAATGTTGGTCAATATTCCAGTTATTATGAATTAAAAGAACTTTAAACAGGTGTGTTTTTAGTCTGATTCAAAGGAACTCAGTGTTTCAGCTGTTTGCAGTTTTCTGGAAGTTTGTCCAGACCAGAATCAGAAGACTTGAGAGGTCTGGAAGGTTGATACAACAACAGCAGATCTTCAGTATATTGTGATGCGAAGCCGTTCAGTGATTTATAAACGAACAACAGCATTTTAAAGTCTAAAACAAAATCAAACCATCATTCTCCTACCACTTCCTGTTGTTATAGTCTTCGTTTCCACCAGTAGTAACATCCAGTTGTGAATCACGTGACTCGTGCAATGCGAAAAAAGTGCTGACACTTTTTATTGAAATTGGTGTGTTTCTATAAAGTTAATTCAATTTTGCAATTTCAATTCGTGCAACTTTATGGTTTACGGAAACAGTAATCAATGCGACTGAAGATAAACGCATGGATGAGTTTCTGTAGATCTTTTTGCAATGTTGGTTCTTTAACAATAGAAATGTTCTTCAGGTGATAGAAGGCCGACTTTGTAGCCATCTTTATGTGACTCTGAAGGTTCAGACTCAGATTTCAGGCCGGATTGATTGTTTCTGTGAACTCATTCTAGATATTTCCTCTTTAGGACGAAAGATAATAACTTCAGTTCTGTTTCTGTTCACCACTGATTTGTTCAGTCACCTGGTGACATCATAATGTAGATCTGAGCATCATCTATGTAGCTATGGCAACTAATCTCGTTTCCTGTTGTAACCTGATCATAATGATGCAGAGACTGAGGGAAATCTGTTTCTTTGTTTCACTGACTGTCATCTGTTTCTGTTCATCTCAAGGTTTCCATTCTGGTGAACTCTGACCCGGAAGTCCATGAAATAGCGTACCAGTACGGGAAGAATGTCGGCATTGCCTTTCAGGTAATCGATACTCAATTTTTGAAGGGTTAAACATGAAAAAGTCGTGTTCTGATGTGTGGTTTTTGCAGCTGGTGGACGATGTGTTGGACTTCACGTCGGGCGCCGAGCAGCTGGGGAAACCAGCGGCTGCCGACCTGAAACTGGGTCTGGCAACCGGGCCGGTTCTGTTCGCTTGTCAGCAGGTGAGGCAGCAGAAAGCAGTTTCCATTTAAAGAACAGCCAGCGAATCAGAATGGACATTTTTAAATATTTTTTAAAAACTTGTTTCTAGTTTCCTGAGCTTCACGCCATGATCATGCGACGCTTCAGCTCCAAAGGAGACGTAGATCAGGCCTGGCAGTACGTCCTCCAGGTAGGACGGTGAAAAGTTTGGAAAGTGATACATTAAAGAAATAAATCAACTTCCCTTACTAAGATCTTTATAAAAAGTAGTTTTCCAACCAATTCCTCCCTGATGTTTGGTAATTTATAGCTGATTTAATAGAGTTTCTTTTTATTACACAAAATGAGAATACAGATCATTTAATTTTTTTCCAGTTTTGATTGTTTCATAATGAGTCATTTTCCCAGTACATAAGAAAGAAAACTGATTATGGACGCCACATTGATCCATGATTTCCATGGATCAATTGTTGATACTTTCATGAACTATCACAAGATAAATTGATAGATTCATTTTTCCTGCTTTATTTGCACTTAATTTCCACAAAGAATGACCTTAAAAGTACCAGTAATATTATTTCAGTTCTGTTTTTTTATTAGGTTGGACTCTGTTCTTTAAAAAAAAAGTATTTTACATCATTTTTCTTCCCACAAATGGAAAACCTATCCATCTTCTTTTTACAAAATTGAAAAAAAAATAGTGGTTATTTAAAAATTACAACACATTTCCTAAAGTAAATATTTGCACTTTTTTGACTTGTAGAAGAAAAACGAAAGTAAAAGTTTCAAGTTGAATAAGAATTGGTCAGCTGTAAGGATGCAAATAAATTAGTTATGATTAAAATGAGTTCCAAAGTCCGCTTAGTCTTTCTGTGTTGTAATTTGACCGCCACCCAGCAGGGGGCGCTGGTGGTAATCAGCCTCAAAAGGAGCCGTTAATTCAAAAACAAAGATGGCTGCTGGGCATATTGGAACAAAATGGTCCAGAGTGGTGTGGGATGGAAAACACACTTTATGGGGTTGTGTTTTAAAATATAAACAGTAAACAACGTCCTTTAGTTTCACCTTAAAGCAACATCAACTTCTCATTCAGAAACTGCTTTTGTGCTACAAAGGCGAGGATAATACCACAGCAAAGCAGATAGCATGACAGAAACAAGCAATGCCAATAAGTTAGGTTGATTTTACGGACTGTCTTGACTTAAAGCAGTTTTATCATAACTTCAAGAACAACTACAGTTGTTATAAATTTATGTTCATTCAGTCAGTATTTTATACAGCTGTTAAAATGTTTAATTAAGCATGTTATAAAAAAAATTTAGCCCTTTGTCATGGAAAGGCGGTTGGTCCGTTTTAAATGGCAAAACTCAGGGTTTTAAGAAAATGGCCGCCAATCAATTAAACGTCACTGATAAGATGAGTAAACGTTAGATTAAATCATTGTTCGTTAACTTACAGCAACAATCAGGTTTATTTCCTGTTCCAGAGTGACGGCGTGCAGCAGACTACTTACTTGGCGCGACGATACTGCGAGGAAGCCATCCGACAGATCAGCCGGCTCCGGCCGTCTCCGGAGAGGGACGCCCTCATCCGGCTCACGGAGATCGTCCTCAGCAGGGACAAGTGACGCTCCCGCGGGGCGTCCATCTCTCTTTTCAGGCAGCTAAATGTAGAACAAACTTGCCCTGCTGCCATGTGGGACAAAGACATTGAGGGAGGTTGGATTGGAGCGATTTGTTGGCTCGCAACGTGTAAAAAATATATTAAGAGTCGCTTTATCTGTGGTGGAGGGGGCAAGTTACGATTTGTGGAGGTGATTTCAGAGGAAAACTGCACCTCAGACTTAAACCTTCGTCTTGTACTGTAACCAACAGCCTCACACGCCTCAACACGGGTAACCGGACCCTTTGAGCTGCGGAGGATGCTGGGGGGAAGAAAATCTGTAATTCCAAAACGTGATGGAATCGCCGTCATTGTCTGTCTGGATGCGACATCTTCGGATCCGTCCAAACCTCAAAGGCCAAACTGTGTGTGTGCGTTTTACACTCTGAACTTTTCTTAAGTGTCCTGTAACAACAAAAGGCCTTACCACCAACGACAGTGTCTCAATAAACCAACTGCTTACGTTTCGGGTTTGTTTTTTTTATTTCGACTGATCAAAAAAAAAAAACAACTCCCTCTTAATCCACGCTTGGCTTCGTGAATGCTGAAGTTTTAACGGTTGTCCGTGACGTACGTAATGCGCCAAGTCGGAGCTACGAAGCTTATCGGAAATTGCCGTCGCCGTCAGCAAACCTCCTCCACTGCGAAAAGAGAAGTGCTGAGCAGAACATTGTGGCTGTTAAAGTTAATCATTTGGTAGGGTGACCAACGCGGACTGAACGTCTTCGTTCACTTTCACCGCTGCTACTGCTAAAACTACAGACAGACTGCAATTCTAAAACAGCGCAGAAAATCGACGTCATCGTTCAGAACTTGATTGGCCCTGTCAAAGATCGACCGGGAAAAATGCACACTGTGTAGTGGAGTGAAACACTTATTTAAAGCTTCTGCTTTCTCCTTCCACCCCCAAATAATCACACAGAAACAAACTTATATGTATAATCGTTTATTATAAAAGACTGTACATTAATTTCTCAATCAACATATATCTACAAATGAGCAGATTCAGTACTTGGACTCATAAATTTGGAAAATAAAAAGAAGGCTGCGACGATCCGACAAGATGATTCCTGAGTGACGCCTGATGTCGGGTTTTATTGAGAGGAGGCCGAGGAGGTATATGTTGTTCGGCCTGGATTATTGAGTGAATTGTCTAAAGGCAGTGTCGGATGGGGCCGCCGCAGATTAGCCTGAATCCAGCAGCGACGGCAGGCTGATTCGAGATGGAGGAAAGCGTGGCTGCTACATTTTATTACAAAACGGGGAAGAAGCCAGAGTACCCGGTGAGAAAACATGCAGCTTTGAAGCAAATGCAGAAAGAAATATAAGAAGCATTTTGTATCCACTCAAATCTTATTTTAGAAGAATTAGGGCTTCAACTAATCGTTTTAGTACTTGAATATTCTGACAATTGGATAAAAAATTAGCACATTCTGCAGGCTTTTCATTTAGCCACTTAATCCTTTTTAAAAGAATATATAAATTAAGAAATTCATTGAGATGCCAATGAATAACTTAACATTCCCTAAATATTATCAGTCCTCTAATGAATGCTTGATCATTTGTAGCAAATTATTAATCTGCAATTTAAAATATACGTTTATTTACTCAGCCCTTTCTGCTTGACTTAACATTAATAAGATGTAGGGCTAATCTGTTGACAAATACTTTGAATAACCAATTAACTAGATAGCGCTGGAATTTTGACAGAATTTGAACCCAGCAAAGCTAAAACTATGCCACGTGAGTTCTGAGAACATATTTACAAACATTTTATTCCTAAATGCAAAATGCTTTTATGTTTATACTTTTGGCTTAATTACTGCTGTGTTCTCTCAGCAAATGATCTTTAGTTGTGTATTCCAGTTCACGATTAATCGATTAGTAAATTGATTTAAATTAAGTCTCATGATTGTTTCTATTGTAAAAAAACAAATTTCACAATATCTTAATGAAAAATACTACCTGATTTTTATGCAGAAAGTCTCAGAAAATGATTTTAGCTGTATTCTAGGCTACAAGAACGTGATGAGTCACATCCTTTAAAAAAACGTCTTATTTGGCATAATTATACTTTGAAGTAAAACTTACTGGATGTTTGTGGTGTTATGTGCTATTAAATTAAAATGAAAGCAAAAAAGGTCTTAAAAGATGAATAGTTGCGTAAGTTTTTAATTTTAATATTAATTTGTCTGCATAACTTATTTTTGATTTGTGAAAATCTCACTTTAATTAGATTTAAGTGCATCACCATCAATATTCTGTACGGTTCTTGTCTTTAATTGTAGACAAGGGCCGCACAGAATAATTCAAAGGGCTGCAAATGGCCCTCTGGCCACACTTTGGACACCCCAAATCAAAAGTAGGTATAAAAAAATCAATTATTTTGCTTCTTTTGTCCTAAAGTTTCCAGCAAATACCATAAAGCAGAGATACTTCAATACTTTTAAAAGACGACAAATCTCTGGCTCACAGTGCTGCACATTATCTAAAAAGGATATGTAAAATAAACTGCTCGGGTTTGAATTTTCAATTGTTAAACGACTGCAAATAGTGAGATTTTTGCTACTGAAATGACAATTCAATATAAAATTGGACTTTAGCCCAATCAGCTGCTAGTTTGAGTGAAAACTTGATGCTTCCGTCTCATCTCGAATGGGCTTAACGTCTTGATGCTTCATAAAAAGTTTCAAATTCATGAAAAACAAAAACTCAATTTCTTTATTTTAAGATTATGTACAAAAAAAGAGAAAAATCCCATGGAAAAATTTGTAAATTGGCTTCAGAGTAAAAACTTCAGTGATTTCGACAGTCAAATTTAAAAAAAAAAGAAACATTTACAACATAATTAAAGCAAAGTGGCAAAAAAACTTAAAAGATTACATCAGATTTTCATGCTTTGATTCTTTAAAATATCATTTACAGTGTTTTGAAATCAAGCCGTCTTGTGTTTGTTTTCCTGTCTGGGCTCAAAGGAACAGCGATCCACTCTGACGTTCGCCGTTTTTACAGATTTCTGCGAAAAAACAAGCCCATGTTCTGAACCGATACTTGGCCTGAAGGTCCTTTCCTTTCCTTTGCTCATCTTAAAACTCTTTAATTAGATCATCTTTGTTCAGGAGAAATGTATAAATGCCACCCACCCATCCCTATCACACCATCTAAATAGATATCAGTTATATTATTTGCATTCAGTAAGAGAAAACATTCTGCCATTCTTTAAAAAAAAAAAATTGGGATCATACGGTTATTTCTATGCATCTGCTGCTGCAGCTATCAGTCTGTCACCAGGTTAGGATATGACTGAATAAATAGGACTTGTTACTGCCAGGTGGCTTCACTCGGCGTAGTGCATGATGCTCTCCACGTAGTTGCCGGGGAACAGGCCGGTGACGCCGTTGCAGACGCCCTCGAACCAGCCGTCGTCGTTCTTCTTCACCACGTAGATGATGGCGCCCTCCATGAACGACAACTCGTCCTCCTTGTCCTGGGTGTAGTCGTAGATGGCCACCACTGCAGGAGCAGGACGAGAGGCTGTAAACACGTTGCCATGACTACCGGAGGTTCCAGCTATCCAGTTGTCAACATAACGTGCGAAATCTTAAATGTGCACGTAATATATAAAAGAAAAGGGAACACTGCGCGTTGCTATCAATTGTCCACATTATGACAACTAGATAAGGTCAGGAAAGAGTTTTAATAAAAAAAATTTTTTTAAAAGAGGGAAGTCGGTCAGTTATGCTAGCTTGACTATGACAACCTTAACATGTAGATGTGCTGCAGAATTCAGTCACTTCAAAAGGCAATTAGTCACAACAAACCGACTCTGACAGATCATCAGTAGAGCAAATGTTTAAATTAGCTAATCAACCACCTGTGTGTAGTTTAGCTAATCGCAGCAGTAGCTAATATACCACAGCAATCACTTAGTAATTGTCGCAAAATAACAAAACTGTAAAGGACTGAATTCTGTTCTTTGTGTGGGAAATGTTTGCGTGCTTTTTTAATCCTGTTACGTTAGTGGTGGTATCAGTTGCTATGGCAATGCTATGTAGCGTAGCCAACAAGAGAGCGAGAAAGAAGACGACTAATATTTCTGTAGCTGTCAGGGTTTAAATATGCCCTCTGTGAAAATTATTGATGGATGGAAAGATACATGCATGGAGGAACAGATGAATGGATGACTGGATGGAAGCTGGACTGATGGACTTTCTTTTAATGAAAGAATTAAAAGAAGAATGAATGGCTGCAAGGACAAAACAGTTGGATGACTGGATGAACGAATGCTTGGATAGACACATGGATGATAAATGATGCATGAATGGATGAAATAGTGGTTTGATAGATGGATGGATGAAACAAAGGGGTGGATGAATGAATAGTTGGTAAGATGGATGGATGAAAGTACTTTCCCATCCATTTCTAGACCTGGAAAACCCTTAAATAAAATTCCTAACTTTTTCAAACTCAAATCCCAGCCCATATTCATACAAATCTACGACACTAAGCTGCAGATCAAATGTTAACAGAGGAATCCTGAAGCCAACCTTTCTCTATGTAGTTCTTGGGGGCCCATTGCGGGTCTCCGTCAGCGTACGGGTCGTCAAACTTCAGGACGGTGCCTTCTTCGTCCTCGTAATCCACTGGAGGAGGCGGTGGCGGTGGGGACTCGTCAAACATGGGGAGGTCATCCGGCGGCGGGGGCGGTGGTGGAGTTGGGGTGTCTGCTACTGTTGGACAGTCAGAAGTTAGCAATGAAAACTTTTATAGTTATAAAACAAGATGAGGAGGGCGGCAGAGGGATCATGCAGAATCATTCAGGAATGTACCAACATGCAGAGGGAGAAGTGTTCATATCCGGTGAGCAGGCTCCAAGACATTAATATAAGTCACTTAATATTCTTTAAGTCTCCTGGAAATGTTCTCAGACATGCACATATGTCATTTATTTACTACTTATACATTCAAAAGAACCCAGGTTATGTTTCAACTAAATCGTGTCTAACAGTTTATTTTACCATTTTCTTGTGACTTTTAATCAGCTTAAGATTAATGGTCTACTAAATTAAAATTACTTCCAATATTTTAGACCTTCTTTTAGTGTTGTAGTTTGGCCGCCATCCATCAGAGGGCGCCGCTGGTCATCCGTAAGCGGGGCCGTTGATATAGAATCAAAGATGGCGGCGGGGACGACCATCAGAACGGTTAAAGAGAAACCGTCTAAAGAGTGCAAGACGCACTTTATTCGGTTCTGTTTTGAAATATAAACACTCGAGCTCATTAACTTGAACCTTAATAGCGTTTCTGAACCAAAAATTACTGATTTGTTACGATGTTGAGGATGGGATGTGACGGAAAAGCGGAAGTGATAACGTAGAAAAATTACAAACATGGCGCCAATAACGACGGCTGATTTTTAAAGCTGTCGTGAGTTAAAACGAACAAAGTTTTAATATTCATTTATATTTTTAAAATATATATATATACGTTTGAAACCGATAGAGGGCGACAGTTCATTCTTAGTTGCCATACATCTTTGTTATTCAAAACTACAAAAATGCTAAAAAAGCGATGCATGCATCTACAAGTATGTGGTTTTAAAGAGAGGACAGAACTTTCCGAATCTGCTGCAGAGACCCAATAATGAGGCATCAGAGTCATAAAATGCACTTTGCATGCGGAAAAATGCTGAAATAAGTAGGAAGTAACCGAGAGTCGCCTCTTCACTTACTGCTCTCTTGCATCCTGGCCACAAAGCCAGTGAGAGGTATCTGTGGAGTCAGCTGGGGCATGGGGGGAGGAGGAGGAGCGACAGACACTGAAAGCCAGCAGAGAGAGGACAGGAAGGCGAAGAGAGGCGAAAAACAGAGACAGGAGCCCATCAGTCATCAGTGTTGGGTAGTAACGGATTACATGTAACGACGTTACGTAATTTAATTACAAAAAAAGAGTAACTGTAATTCGTTACAGTTACAATGAGAAAATATGTAATTCAGTTACAGTTACTTCCAAAAATATTAAGAATTACAAATTTAGTTACATTTTAAAAAAAATATGAACAAAAACCTTTGCGAAATATGTAATGATATTTTTATTGCTTTGCGCCCTATATCGCCGTTTCCCGCTGCGGCTCCTTGTCTCTATCATATTTGCCAGCCGCAATGCCACTCTGATGTTCCGTCCTGTGCTGGCGGAGCCTCCTGGAGGAACAGCAAGCAGCGGACGGTTCCATTTCAGCTCAAGCAGCGCATCAAAAATGACAACCTTCCAGCACTGGAAATATAAGGAGCATTTCATTTACATATGTGAAAATGGCTCAAATTTAACCGTGCAGTGCAAGAAGTGTTTGCCGGCTATCAAGAACTTGTCCACGTCGAAGCAATCTATGTCAAACCAGAGGAAACATTTAGAGGTAAGTGCAACTCACTGATAGACGAAGCGTATTGTTTTACGAATATTTGACTGTTTGGTGTTGATGCATGACAAACGTTGGAATCTATTCTTTCCCATGAGACATTGTATGCAATGTGCTAGTGTTATGGTTTTCATGATGAACATAAAGTAAACTAGAAAATTCCTGAAGAAATTTAACGGGGGCCTGCCAAAGTGTGCCCGTCGGTTTGGACCCAGGGTTCTGATGCTAAAAATTAGCATCAATGCTAAGCTTAGCTAAATAGTAGTCATTAGCTTGTGGAATTTTATCACTTGCTTCGCAAGTCAGTCAGTCACTACTCTCCTTATGTATTGCTATGGGCAGGCCCCAATTAATGCTACTTTGAACATATAATTATTAATTATAGTATATTTTTCTTCTATCTTTTGTTCTCTCTTTTCAGAGGAAGCATCCAGGCGTTCTTCTGAAAGGCACGTTTAGTCCATCTGATACTCGGGACCCATCGTCCATCTTAATTCTTGATGCACTGTAGTGTGCCGTGTTTAATTTTACAAGCAAGGGTGTGCAAAGAAAAAATCAAGAAAAATAAAATGTGATGTAAAAGTCTTACTTTGCTTATTTATTACTAAACTAGAGCACTTCATTGTCATTGCACATGTATGAAGTAATGAAATGCAGTTTGGCATCTAATCAAGTGCAACGTGTGCAGATTGTACAGCATGCAGTATTTAGAGATAAAATGCAGTTATTCACAGCTAGGGTAAGGAAAGATGGTTGATAGATATGTGCAGCAGAATAAATAAAATACCCCTAGGGAAATGCATGTATGTGCAGAGCCACTGTAGATAGGGCTATACAAGTGCGAATTGAAGAGGAACACTGTACAAATGTTGGGATGGTACAGTAAGGTATGGATAGAGGGGAAGGAAAGACTGGTCTTTGGGAAGAGTTCAATAAGGTGACCGCTGGAGGAAAGAAGTGGTTTCTGAACCTGCTTGTGTTAGTCTGCAAACTGCGTAAATGGTAGAGCCTGGGGGAGGAGCAGGAAAGAGTATGGCCCGATGAGAGGAGTCTGAGAAAATCTTACATGCCTGGTGCTGGCATCTCTTCTTGTGGACCTCCTGTGATTGCCTGTCAGCAATTCCCTCTCAGCTTAGTGCTCTTTTAAGGTTCCCACTCAGTTCTCAAAAATTAAATGTTGAACATGGGTCAATACTCATTAAAACCTCAAAGTAATCAAAAAGTAATCAAAAGTAATTAGTTACATTACTTTTTAAAAGTAATCGAAAAAGTTACACTACAATTACATTTTAAACAAGGTAACTTGTAACTGTAACGGATTACATTTTTAAAGTAACTTACCCAACACTGTCAGTCATCATGTTCAACCCGCTACCCAGAAAACACCAGAGAAGCGCGCTAAAAGAGGTCACATTTTCTCTTCTGATTTATTTATTTGTTTTCATCTCTGGATCACATTCAGCAACAGTTGAAAAGTTCAGGCTGTGATGAGATTTCAAGGATCACTGGGGTCGGTGGATAAACTGCGGATTATGTTTGAATTCGGTCAGATTGTTCCCCTTTAAAAACAAAAGATGACTGTTACTATTCACCACAAGGGGTCGCTGTTTCTCCACGTTTACCCTAAAGCGAATAAGTCTTTGGCTGGACAGATACAAAGGGCGAGAGCATTCAGATCTGCAACATGTGGATGTGTCTTTTTCAGCAAGAAAACACATTTAAATACCGGAATTTATTTTTTTAGAGAGATCAGTGTGAGGTTTAACAGCTCAGTAAAACCTAAATGCAAACTATAATTTTAATTCTGTTTCACTTCATAACAACTAGAATCCATAATCCCAAAAGTGAATCTATCAATTTATATCATATTTGATGTTATTACATTATAAGTGACTTTACAGTATGCAAATAAACAAATCATTCATTTTGTAGATACAATTTTTCCCTAAAATTCATCAACTTAGCATCATTTAAAGTACTTATATCAACTCAGTCGGGCCTTTCGGTTCAAGCTAATGTCAATACAGTGTAGGGCTGATCTGTTTATTTTTAAAAAATTAATAATTAGGTAGCAAAAGGTGCTTTATAGATTTGAAATACAGAATTTGAACCAAGTGAAGCTATAATAGTTATTTTCCCATCTTAAATGAAAGATGTATGTATTTTTTGTAAAGTTGTAGCTTAATTACTGCTCTGATTTGCCTTTTAAATCTGCATATTCCAGTTAATGATTAAACTATTACTAAATTAGTTGATTTCATTAATCAATTAATCATGATTAATCACGATTAATTGTTTCAGCCCTATTTATAATGAAAACATTGATTGGAGGTAAAGTTTAAAGGATTTCCAATATGTTGAAATAAAAAACCAAGCAAGAAAATAGAGTAGTGCTCTTTCTTTAAATTTGTGGATATTAGAGGTTACTTTTTTTTAGTTGGTGACTGTGTGTGATTTGAAAGATCGTGACCTTTCATGCTTCTGTGTCAGCTCAGGGTTTAGTGTTAAAGATGGAGACAGAAGGGCCTTACTTGAGTTTTGGCCATAGCCAGGAGTGCCTCCGTTAATATGAGGCTGCTGCTGCAGTTGCTGCTGCTGTAGCTGTAGCTGCTGCTGCTGCAGGGAGAACTGCGACGTGACCGAAGGCGCCCGGCGGTAGGTGCCCGTGGCCGAAACCATAGAGACAGAGGAGTTGGAGGGGTTGTGCCGCGAAATCTGCCGCGAGATGGTTCCAAACTGGGACACTGGAGCGGGGCCCAGTCCGGGCCCAGAGGCCACCACTAGACACACCCAGAAGACGGGGAGAAAGGACAGGAAGGAACCAAGGAGGAGGAAGAGGAAGGAAAAAAAACAGACAAAAATAATCAACACCATGAAGGTTATGGAGAGATTTTAATAACCGATTAGAGCCCCACATTTTATTAAAACACCTAGACAGAACAAGAAGATGAGCTGAGGGGAGCAATTAGGGCTGGACAATATGGCTGAAAAACATATCACAATATAAGCATTTCATATCAGTCGATATCGATAATTATTGATTAGGTTTTTGTTATAAATGTCTGAAATGCAGCCAAACTCGTGACGTGCCCTCTGGTGGTCTCAGAGAAAAAAAACAACAACTTTATTGTTAGAATCTTTTATGAGATTATAGACTTGTACAAGACTATATATCAAACACTAATTTAGTACTCTAGACTGTTGTACAGGGGCACATACACTTACTTTTTATTTTCAGAAGCAATCTTGCAAAATGCGGTTAAAAAGCTTTTATCTTTATTTCTTGTGAATCTCTAAATCTTATACTATTCTTACAATTACAATGACATACAAGAAGAAATTTATATTAGCATATTGGTAAATTAGCATATTGTGCAAGGAGAGGTTGAGCAGCTACAGCGTTCCCTCTGCCTACATCTCCCAGAATGCTGTGCGGTTCTAGTTTTGAGTTGTGAATATTCTACATATTGAATATTATATCAGATGCATCATCTGTTTATACTGATCGTGTTTTATTAATTTATTGTCCAGCCCTATGAACAATATAAATAAACAATATTACAGAGGCAAACATAAAGAAACTGACCATTAAATGCGTCTCAGAAGCAGAGATGAAGTGAGAAATAAGCAGAGGAGCAGCACAAAAGATCGAACCAGTCATAAAAATAACTTTCCATTCTGGGTGTGTTTAGTAGAGCAAAAAGCATCTCAAACATTTCCTGTTTCATATTTCTACACAATATTCCATCTCTCAGGAGAACAAACTCTCAAACTGGAAACGGGCGGGACCAGAGGAAGTTAATCTTTGGAGGAACACAAACAAACGTCTCCGCGCTGTCAGCAGCGGAGGCAATTACAGCTGGAAGAGGGCGGCGATATTCAGAGGAGAAAACCTGCAAGTGATCATCTCGCTGCAGAATTTAGATTTTGTTTGGTTTATGTATCAGACAAACAGCTGCAACAAAATCCCACATACAAACCCAACCGCACTCAGATCTGGAGTCAATATTCCTGAAAGACCGATGTCGCTGTAAGCTAGCTAGCTCTAGTTAGGATTAAGAGGTCTACTGGTTCCCTTCATGCTGGCATGATGCTGCCACCATCACACCTCACTGTGGAGATGTTTGCTGAACTTTATCTTCACACAGGATTTAACATCACCTTCACCACAGGAGAGATGCTTCATGTGAAAAGTAAATGTGATTATTGGAAGAGAAAAGAATAAATGGTTAGCTAAAATCACAAGACTTCTCTGCACCAAATTAAACTCAACCTTTCCTCGTTTAGTCAGCGTTTTCTTTTACAAGAAACTGAATTTATTCTCGTGTCAGTGCGACTGTTTTCATGCGACTATTCTCATATAAGTGCGACTATTAATATTAGTACGAGTTCTCATATTACTGCAACTTTATTCTCGTAATATTTCGTCTTTATTTTTGTATTACTTCATTCTTGTAATTTTATTTATTTACGCCTTGTTGTGGGGATGTTTGCTGCACTTTACCTTCTTTCTTGCACTTCACCATTAAACTTCACCACATTGCATTGTGCATTTGTCTATTTGACCAATAAAATGTATTCATTCATCACTCGTTTATTCGTCAAATAAAATTTAATTAATGCAACTTTTGGAAAGCACTAAAGGGAAAACAATAAAGGGATTAAAATCACCGTCACCACAGGAGAGATGCTTCGTATGAAAAGTGAATGTGATTCTTAAAGGAGACAAGTATGAATATGATTGGCTGATATCACCAACCTTCTCTGCACCAAATTAAAGTTTTTATTTAATTAAAGACAATCTGCTCTGCTTGCAGTAAAGAAGACACCCAGAAGAACGGCGCAGCCTTGATCCACCACCAGCGACGGAGGAAGTTCTGGAGCTGATTTAGTCTCACCTACGGCTGGATAAGGAGGAGGAGGTGGAGGAGGAGGCGGGGCCATCCCACCCATGGGAGGAGCAGGTGGAGGAACGCCAGGGGGAGGAAGAGGTGGAGGAGGAGGAGGAGGCGGCGGGGCTCCCGGAGGAGCCGGCACGAACGGGACTGAAAAAGGGATTAGCGTTACTGGAAGCGGGAACGGAGAGAGAGAGAGGAACCTCTGCACCTCCGTTGCATAACATCAGAACCACTGGGAAGCCTTCGGATGCCGACGGAGCGTTTCCGCGGCAACCGGCTCGCGGCGTAGCGTGAATCCTGAAGCTGCAAGCAGAAGCCTAAAAAATACTGCCTCATCTGCAGAAAACCAGCCTTCACCAAGGTCATGGTGTAAATATAGACTGCAGGTTGATCTCCATAATAAATAGATTTCCATAAAATCACTGAAAACTCACTAATTAAGATAAAAAACATGTAGTGACGCTTTCTGTTAATTTTGATAATACCTTATAGATAACAAATAAAGATGCTCAGAATATATGAAATTGCATCAAACCACTGAAAAAACAAAATCAAGGGAAGAAAATTTTTTTATGACAGTTTTCCAACAAACGACACATCCAACCTATTAATGGAAAACTTAGTGAAAGGAAAAACAATGCGTCGCTACAAAGTCAGAACTGTTTTCACTGCAAGTATATTTTTAATGCTTTTTTACAGTTCAAATAAAACAAAATTAGTATATAAGCAACTTTTCAGAAAGATATAAGAGCTTGTTGTAAGTCAATATTTCCTTAATATTCTAGTTTTACTGGCAGATTATTTAATTTATAAAACTGGAAAAATGTATTTTTATAAGTAAAATAATATGGCAGTGGATCTAGTATTTTAATGAAAAAAAAAAAAATCAGTATTAAATCAGTATTGACTGAAAACAAACTCCAATATCTTGATGAAAAGTTACTCATGAGTTATTTTTGTTTTAGTTCAAGTGTACCAAGATTAGTTTTGTGTTTTTGCAGTGTTCTCTGGTTCACTAGTAACGATGCCAACGTATTTTTGTTGGTAACGTTTAGTTTTCAAATGGGATTAGCTTGCGGACGTCTCTGTTCGTCCAACTTTTTCTACCACAGCTTTTCCCGCCACTAAACTTTCCTGAAGGAACAACTTCTTTAGGGAGATGCCGATTTCATTTTCTCCCCACAGCACCAAAAAAATAAACATCTGATCTAATCACCATGGTAACACCAAGCCAGACTAAGACAGTACTGTCAAAAAGGAAGGTGAGCAGCACCAGAACCAACATCTGAGCTGAACAGGAAGTAATGTGGACCTTTAGCTAAATAGGCCTCTCACAGCTTGGCCTATTAATCCAGGGGGAAAGGGAAGCAGCTGCGCCCAGAACACAATGGGTCTTAATAATCCCCGACTGCTGAACACAAGCTTTGTGCTGAATAAAGTCCTAAAGTCCTTTTATAGGCTAAAAATCAACATTATGCATTTAAAAACCACCAGAGTGGAGAAAAACACTGAATCCTGATGAACCGAGGGTTTGTTTATTTATTCGTTTTAGGTTTCTCTGCAGTGGATAGAGAGAGGGACGGTGACCCGAGGGGTCAGGTGGTGCTCACCTGGTCCAGAGTTGGGAATGGAGGGCGTCGGCACGGCGATGGGAATGCTGCTGCCGCTGTTCTCCCTGCTGCTGCTTCCCCCGCTGCTTCCACTGAAAAAAATAAAAATCTAATTTAATTCCACTTTTTATTCAGAAAGTTATGTACATGCAGAGAATAACAAAAATGTTGAATAATGTTGCAATAAACAATTAATAAGTTAATTGTGTCAGAAATTAAAATGAGCCTGATCATTTCCATTCTGATGACAATTTTCTTTAGACTTCGTAATCCATTTTATTTGTGATTTTGCTCGTGTGTGGTTTCTATTCCCATTTTATTTGTTGTTTTGGGTCGTGTTTTATTTTAGATATCTAAAATGTCTTCTGGTTCCAGATAAGATTTTTTTTTACAAAATTAAAGTTTATTGGTCTTTGAAAAGGGAGAACTACTATGGTTTCATGAATATATTACTTTAAAAATTATCTCAAAACAACAATATTATAATTTATCGCAATAATCACTGATACAATTTATCATCAGGCATAGGAATAGTAATTATTAACTGTTTGGAACTAAAATTTTGACACATCTACCATTTCTTTTCTTTTTCTTGGAACTCTATATTTACTTAGGCTTAGGTTGCTAGGTAAAGGGCTGGGCTTGCCCGGGGTTGCTAGGTAACGGGCTGGGCTTCCCTGGGGTTGCTAGGTAACGGGTTGGAGCCTGCTGATTTGTGACGTTACATGTGAAAGTTTTTGAAATGGCTCATTTTCAAGACACCAAAAAAATATTTAACTTACTGCCAGAAAATGGCTGCATGTTTTTTTTAAGCGCTTGGATTGCTTTTAGAAGCAGTAGAAACCAAACAAAAATGTTCAAAATGTGAATTTTGGATAATAAGTGCCTAGTAGTCAAAAATGACTGGATACCCCTCCCCCCCCAAAAAATGTATAATCACCCATTTTCTCCAGCATAAAGCTACATTTACTAATTCTTGAATTAACTTTTAGTAATAAATGCCCTAAAAACATTCATAAACAGAATATCTCTTGGATTTAGAACAGAAGTTTGGCGTCTTTATTGTTTTAGGACGGGACTGCAGCAGGGTTAGATGTACAGTAAGCGCTGGCCTTGATAAAATATAGGACATCTGATTGGAGAATGTGTGTCAGCTCTGTTACACGCTGCCTTTCACCTCGGGGCTTTTAGATCAGCAGTCTGGCAAGCTAAATCCCCTCCTGCTATCTCGCTCTCTCTTTCAGCCTGGCCTTGATCCCAGATTTTTTTTTTTAACTTCAACCCAACATCCAAACATTTCCATTTCATCCCTGCACTTCGGTTGACCCTTGCTGCCTCTCACCCCGGTGACCGCAGCTCGACTCTTCGAGGAGATTCCTTACGCGTCTCCCTGGACTCTTATGATTCTTTCTGTCCCACTGAACCGACCGCCACTACATCTCTTTATCCCCTTCTCCCCTCCCTCCTGTCTGACTCGCATCAATCAACCCCCCCCCCCGGCTCTAAACGCGCAAAGAAAAGGGTCACTGCCTCTAAAATTAGGCTAGCGGCAGTGAGAGCAAAGCATAAAGTCAGCAGATTCTCATATCCTGGAAAGTTTACCTTAATTAAATCCTTAAAAACTCAAAATTACATGTTTTTTCAGACTCAAATTCCCAGAATTCACAACTATTTTAAAATTCAATTTAGTTTATTCATATCGCGCCAATTCATAACATGTCATCTCAAGGCATTTCAGAAAAACAAATAACTTTTTTTAATCACCCTCATGTATTCATTGATAAATGTGCCAGACAAAGAACTTGCTGTTGAAGGAAAATCATTTATCTACCGTCATCGGTAGCTAAGCTAACTAGTCTGAGCACTCATGACAGACTGTGTTAAAAGGAGTACAGCAGAAAAAACAGGAAGTTATTGTGATTGGCAGCACTAAGACCCGCCTCCTGGCTCTGATTGGTTGTTTCTATTTAGCACCATTTAGCACTGGGAGAAGGCAGGGGACCTTGACCTTTTGACAGAGTATTTGTCTCAAAGCAAACTGTCACAACATGGAGACATTTTCAACAAACATGTAAAAAAAAAAAAAGTACATATATTTAATGAAAAGTTACATATTGGAGCTTTAAACCAATAAAAAAAGAAGGATTTTGTCATCTGATTGTCACTGTCATCTGCAATGACAAACTGGGGATTTGAGATGACAGAGCAGAAACTCAAAAAATACAAAAACCGAAGGAAAGATGGATGGATGGATAAATGAATGGATGAATTGATGGATAAACAGATGGATGAATGGATAAATGGACTGATGGATGGATAAACAGACAGATGGTTGGATGAATGAATAAACCTGTGGATAGATAAACAGACGGATGGTTGGATGAATGAATAAACGTGTGGATAGATAAATAGACAGATGGTTGCATAAACAGACGGATGGTTGGATGGATGGATCCTTCATCAGAATCAGTGTTGCTGTATCCATGATGGTGATTCAGTTTCTCATTATGAACATTTTGTTTCTACAGTCCAGAAAGCAGAAACCTACAGATGAGTGGAGCCGTCTGAACCAAACCACTGGTAGCCATTTCTCTCCCACAACAACAACAACAGTCCTGTTCTCCAACAGCAATAATATCAGACACCATAATGGCTGCTGCGCTACACATTAAGGTCCAACAGGAGCTTAAATTCAGCTGAGTCTGACTGAGACTGATGAGCTGAATAAGCCCAACTGATCCCAGGCCAGCATAATCGAATCATGCTAGCATGGTGGTCATATTAGCAGAGGCTAGACTGCATCAGGCTTTTAAACAGAAGCTACAGCAGCTTTAGGCCACACTTTAGCAACAATAACGCTGAGTGGACACAAGTTCTGCACATTTGTTTTGTTCTTCGTCCAAAAATGTGAAGTCAGGAGAAGAAAGAGACGGAAGTCGTGAGGTATTTTTTACCATCACAGTCAGCATAAATGGCTTTTTAGCTAATGAGACTGATTCATTCACTCATAAGTCAAATTTAATGAAAGCGCAGCCGCAGCGTTCAATGCTCTGCACACAGCATTAGTTTTTCCCCTCAGCTCAAATCGCCCTTCATATCTGAGGCTTTTACAGATATTAATAACAGAGATTCTGACTGTGGTAAGGGCCACTTCAAGCCTCGTCAGACAAATACAGGATTTATTTCTGTGCGGCAGAAAAAAAAGAAAGAGGTGTGAATGCGCACTAAGCTGCTGAGGCAAATGAAGAGATTAAAACTTTCTGACATGAAGACGTTTTTCACACAGCAGTGAAACTCTGGCAGCATTTTTTCTGAACAGAAAAGGTTAAGATCACACTTGAGGTTTGTTCTTTTATACGTTTTGGGATATTTTAGAGTTTTATTCATGACGTTTATCATTTAAGTAGTTAAAATTGGCAAGTAAAATACTAAAAATCATGAGTTTTGTTCTATGAATTCGTTTGTGGTCAAAATTTGCGAATTTGACCGCCGTATGCAAACTTTTAGCTTCTGAAAAAATTTTCAGCTTCACAATTATAAAAAAATTATTTCTTTTTTTTTTTTTAATTTTCAGTTTTAAATATTTTTTAAAAAAGTTTTTTCCATTTTCAAAGTATTTTCAGCTTCAAAATTATTTCTAAATTTCTTTTTCAGTTCAGTTTTTTTCAACTTCAAATTAAACAATTTTTTTTGAGGAACTTCAAACTTATTTCCCAGTTTCAGAATTATTTTTCAGTTTCATTTTTTTTAGAAAGTTTTTTCTGTTTTAAAACTGTTTCAGCTTTAAAATTATTTTGAAATATTTTTCAGCTTCAACCATTTGTGCTTTTTCGTTTTCGAAGTATTTTCAGCTTCAAAATGATTATTTTGTTCATCAGTTTAATATTTTTCAGCTTCAATGAAAATAAAAAAACTGTATAGCAGCTTAAATGTATTTATTTTGAAACTTTTAAAAACTGTTTCAGCAAAATTATTTTTTAAATTGTCGGTTTCCAAATTTCTTTTCAGTTTCAATTTTATATAAAAAAAAGATTCATGTTTTTTTCCCCAGTTTTTCTGTTACAAATATTTGTTTTCCAGCATCAAAATTAGTTGTTTTTTTTTTAGCAAACTTGACGGCACCAATTTAGCCCCATAGGCAGGCTCATAGGTTGTAGTCAGAACAATGACAGTAATAGGAACAACTCAATGTGATATATTATACATTTGGATCTTATCAACCGAGAGCCGGGTCGTTGTGATAATGGAAAAGAAAGCAGGGAGTTAATCATGACCGTCATCAGTACTGGAACATCCAGTGAGTCCATCAGTCCCTCTCTCACATACCTGTGCGTGCGTTGCCTCTGGTTGAGCGACGCCGTGCGTCCGGGGCTGTTCTGCTGGCCGCCCTGTCGGGCCGGACTGGTCATGTAGTCGTTGGGGACCGTAGGCGGCTTCACCGGCTCCAGCGTTTTGTACGGCGTGTTGCGTCTGCAGCAGCCACAAAAATATATACATATATATAAAAAAATACACCAAATAAATATTGAACATATAATACATTTATAATCACATTTTATTTTGGTATTTTATTTATATTGATATTGCTAAAAATACAAATTACAACTAAATTTTTTCTAAATTACAATTAAAAAAATAGGAATTTGGTGTACAAATGTAATTTATTGTGGCTTGTCACACGTATGGTCTCGTGTATATATACAAATATTTATTTAAGTATAAATATTTGTTAAAACGTTAACTTTCTTTTGATTAACTATTGAAAATAATGTTTAATATGTCTTGTGCTATATAAATTAAGTTTGCTGATGGCTACAAACAAATGCTGTTGGACATTTTTCCAAATATTAGTGAGGAGTGTATGTATAATTATGACTCACAATACAATCAAATATATGAAGACAATTATTTTTTATTAAAAACCACTATTTTTTGTATTATGATTTCACCCCCCAAAAAAACAAGATTCACAAAAATTAGTAGCCAAAGAAATTTAGATAACTTTTTAAATAGAGGGATAAGTTGCCAACAAAAACAACAAAAATGCTACAATAAATAATCCTATTTGTCCTCATTAACCGTTCTGTAATTAAAGGATCAGCCCAACTCTGAGGAAACTTGACAGGCCGTCTTACCCAAGCGTGCCTCGCCCCGACATCGGCGGACTGGGCGGCTTCTGTGTAGGCGGATTGGTCCTGGACAGCGTTCCCGCTCTGACGGCCTGATTGTTTCCATGTTGCTGTGGTGGAAGAAAAACAAAACAGTTGCTTCATTTTACAAAACTCCTACAGACAAAATTGGATGATTATGACTTCTGTGAATGAAATTAAATATTGCAGGCTGCTCAGACGGCGTATTTCTGTTGGTATTGAACTGTGGTCACATAATCTCACCAAACAGAGTACCTTAATTAGGCATGTAATCTGGATTTACATTGAAAAACATAAGAAATTATTGCATTTTTGACATGTATCTGAGCTGTCTGAGAAGCCTGGAAGATTTACCTTAACTACAAAACGTTTAAGGACTTTTTCAGGATCTTTTTTTCGTTTTTTTTTCTCCCACCATACCAGTTGCAGTGCTAAGCTAGTACTCATGCTTCCTTAGCAGCCGATATTCTTTCATCAGCAAACCATTGGCTTCTATCTAAGCACCAACTTTGTTTTAGGCAGCAGTTTTGTCAACGGCTGGATCAGAAAGTTAGAAATTAAATCAGAAGTCCAGAGGAATGCTGAATCATTAATTGAGCAAAATGACTCAATAAGGGACAAATTTGAGCATTTCTCTTTATCTAAATTTTACAAATTGCTTATTTCCATTCCTTAGTTGCCTGCTGACGCTAAAAAGCTTCAAATGCCAAACTAGAAATAACTTTTAGAAAGTTGGTCACATGTCTATTCTGCTATGTCAGCTGTAGTAGACATTTGTAAACCTTTTTCACTATACAACAAAATTTAGGGTTAAGATTACTTACTGAGTTTATCAACCAGATTTCATTATGCACTTCTGTTTCCATGGACCAAGTGTAGTTCACACTCTGACCACCAGGTGGTGTCAATGCAGTTGGCATATGTATGAATCTGAGAGTTATTTATTGCAAAATAAAAAGTCATTTGTGCCAACCCGAAAGCACTAATCATAAATATTGGTTCTGCTAATGCACTAGAGCAATACGTTATTTAGCAGAAGTTATTGCTAAATTGCTATAGCAACAAGGCACTCAGCAGAAGCTAATGCTAAAAATGCTACAGCAACACTAGATGCACCAGAAGCTAATGTTAAAATGTTGTAGTAACACTATAGCAACATTGTATTAGCAGGAGCTAATACTACAACAGTATAGCAATGCTAAGGCACTACATTCAGCAGAAACTAATGCTAAAATATTGTACTAACACTATAGCAACAGTATTTAGTAGAAGCTAATACTACAACACCATAGAAACGTTATAGCAACATAATATTAGCAGAAGCTAATGCTACTGCACTATGGTAACACTATAGCAACACAGTATTTAGCAGAAGCTAATGCTATAACACTATAGTAAAGTTATGGTAACAGTAACGGTGTTTAACAGAAGCTAAAACCAAACGCTATTCAACACAGTCCTAAGCAAAGGCTAATCCCAAAATTAAACCATGTGGATGGCCACCATGTTTCAATGATACAACGTGTTACTATAGTTTATTCACAACTAAAGAGTTATGTAGCTAATTAGCATCAATCGTCCATAAAGGATTAAGCAACCAAGTAACGTGAATGACCCACACCAAAACTTTGCAAGCCATGTACAGGAAACATGTCATGATTTTTAAAACATGGACTGGAGGTGGGTTTACGGAGAGCAACAATCAATTAAAACAAAGCAAACTGGACCAATTTGGACCAAATCTACTGACTGCTTTGAATTTATAGCACCAGTATAAGTGTAACATTGAAACAGCTATGGTGGAAAAGTCCTAAATTACAGCTAATTTACAACATGGTTGGTAAAGAGACAAGGTGGGTACTATGGGATGTTTTTGTTTTTCCACAGAAAGGACTACAGGTTGGTTAACATGGGAAACAACACCATTACTTCACACTTACAGGGATCTGATGGGAAAGGGAACAAATAGAGGACTAAACAAAAAGGATCACATAACAGACTACACTTACCTTGGCTTTTAGCCACTTAGCATGGAAGAAGAAAATATGAGCAAAAACAGAGAAACAGAAAGAGGGCATGTCAACATAGCCATGTAATTCCTTATTTACACTGAGTCAACATTTTGCAACACTAGGGAGGGTCAGCAGTTACATGCTACACAATCAGAGGAAAACACAGTGGGTCCAATAACCCAGAACCATTCCAAGTCCTTAAAGTCAAACTCCAAAGAAATCTAACTATCTAATCAAGAGGTCTTACAAGCAGAACCAGAAGGTTTTCAGCTAACCTGACTTTACCTGTGAGCAGACGATCAGATATGAAAATGATTAAATGTTTTATTGGTCTGTAAACAAAAATATAATTGGTTCTAATAAGTGCAAGAATTTGGTGAGGAAGTTTTGCAGAGTGGAATGATTCAAAGTTAGCCACTTTTAACACCAATACATACTGTAGTTCTCATGTGACGTCACCCTTACGGGAACTTCATGTGACGTCACCCTTACAGGAACAACCATCTTGTTGTTGTCAGCTACAACAACAAGATGGTTGTAGCTGACAGCCATCTTGGTAGGTATCTGTAACTGTCTTGACGGTTGCTAAGGAGTTGCCATAACAACTTAAAACTAGCTCTAGCTAACTTATAAACAATAAGTACAACTATCAAGTCAAACTTTTTTTCCATATACTTTCTTTTTCTTGATCTCAAAGCCATGGTTTATCCATGCTTTGCGCTGCGCTAGCCTACCAAGATGGAGGTTCCACATCCGGTTCTGACTTGTGGAAACTACAAGCAAGATGGAGATCCTAAAGAGGTTTGACTCTAGATCATAGAAGGTCACGGTTTCCATTTCAAGCAACTTGACGGTTGAACACTTTACGAAAAGTTTGTCGTTTTTATTCTTTAACCCCTTAAAAAGGAGAACATGCCGATGAGATATTATTGGACGCTTTATTGATGATATCAATGATATTTAACCCAGATTTTCTTGTCTATTTCAGCTTCTTCCTTAATCAGAATATCCTCATTCACAAAATTCAGATTTTTTGATCCAATCTGACTTTTTTTTTTTTTTTGCGTGATTGTTCATGTTAAATATTAAATTCATCTACAATCAGACTTCTGTGTGAACAATTTCTACATAAGCACAAGAAATTCAGACATTACACAACAACTCATAGTTTTTGGAAGTAATAATTGATACCACTGTTATTGATGGATCGATTTTAAAGTTGAGCAATGGGAGCCGACAGCTTTGTCACAAGATCACAACATAAAATAAAATAAAACTAATGATGATGGCCTAAAAAATATCTACATCTAAAACTTCAAAATGAAAAGTGAGAATCAGTGTGTTTCTCTATTCTCTATTTCCAAGTGAAGACCAAAAATAATGTTTAATTGTCACAGCTTTGGCAGCTTTAGTTTACATCCTGGTATCGAGGCGAGCCAACGCTGCTACAGAGTCAAGTGGCTCATCTATAATGCAGCTTCCCTGGTGGCCTCTGCAGAAAGCTGTGCGATAAAAAGACCCAACTGGGAGCAAAACTGTGGCATCATCAGCCTCTTTTCAGAAAAATAAAGCCATTTAACTCAGTTGATTTAACTCAGATTTCACATTCAGATTAATCTCTTCCATCAGCTCGCAAACAGATTCAATTTACTATCTAGGTCATGGTGGAAATTCAGAAACCGCGGCGCCTCATCTGAATGGGAAACGCTGCATCTGTTCTGCTGAATCAGTGTGGAAATGTTTCGGTGATCGATATCAGGTTAGTCAGGACTTGGGCATGTTGAGTTTGGATAAAAGCTGCAATCAAGCAGAGCTACAGGAAAGTCGGTGAATCTCTAAATAATGCAGCTTGGACTTTGTTATTATTAAAGGAAACCAAACGCTTAAATGCTGCTAAAAGAAAGAGAAACAATCCAGCTCATTTCCATTATATCTACCAACAGGGCATCTACAGTAGATAAAGGATCTGAGGCCCAAGACGTCCTGGTGTGGGCATCACTTTCAGAGAAGAACAAGAAAAACTTTTTAAAAATCCAACTGTTTACACATTCAGTTGTATGTTTTAGTGCTCCAACGAACAATTATTTTCATAATCAATTATTCTGACAATCGGATAAAAGAAACGGGCATAATCTGCAGATGTTCTACTTTAACCACTAAGCTTTTTATACGAAATACATTAAAGAATGCAAATAAACTAATAATTCAATTCCTTTTCTGAATAAGATACTTTAAATTTGAAGTTGAGTGCATAACACTGGCATAACACTGTCGTAAATATGAAATAATGCTGTTGTGAACATGAAGGAGTCTTTGTAAATTTTTGCCACTGTTTTCATGAAGTTTCATTTGGTAAATAATGACACTTTTAATGCAAAATTGCACAAAAAGTTGCATTTTTGGCTTAATCACAGCTCTGACTGTGTTGTTCATTCAGCTAAATTGCCTTTTTTATATCTATAACTCCACTTAATTATTCGATTTAATAATTCATCACGATTAATCCGATAAATCGTTTCAGCCCTAGTTTGAAGTATCAGTTCAGGAGTAGTGTTCATCTGTAAGGCGCTCTGTTGGTGACATAATGACATTTACTCCTCCTGTCAGATTATGTTCAATCTAGTCAGCGAGACATTCAGGAATCCAGCTGGGATGACGTCAGGGTTTTAAAATTAGATGTTAGATGTCCCTGGATTTACAAAACGCCCTGACTGAAGTGATTCAGCTGCTGTAAAATGAACAGATTGACTATTTAAAGTGTATATTAAGCATGTTATATTAGCATGGTTAGCATCCTTTGAGTGTATTAACTTTAAAACAGGCGACAGTTCTTTCTTTAGTGAAAGAACAACAAAGTCAAAGATGCAACCAAGTCAATACAAAAAAATCCATGTATTTTACATTTAAAACAAAGAAAAGCACACTAATCAAATGCTGTTGCATTTTAGGCAACACAATGTTCATTTTCTCATTTAAAAAGGAATTTATTTGCATCTGTAATGCATTTTTAACATTTTATAATAAAGGCTTAAATGAAAAATCTGCAGAACGTGCAAACTTTTATGCGATTAATCGTCAAAACAGGATGAATCAGTTATTCTATTTCTGAATCTGATTGCAGGATTTTGTGTCAAATAAATCAACTTTTAGGCCAAAATCCACCCTCAGGCGAATATTTTGATTTTACCCATAAACATTAATTAAAGCCCCCCCACCACATCATTGATTCTGGTCAGTAAGTAAAGCATGTCGCCACTGAAAGGCCCACATAAACTAATACAGAGTATTGACATCAGGTATTGATTGGCTCTTTGGACGGTGACGTAAACAGATTAGAAGAAGGTTAGCCATGAAGACCACAGCAGAAACATGGATTGGTTTTTATGTTTCCCCACACAGACAGATGAAATCTAGCATTTCTGCAACCGCATACATGAGAAAATCCAGTTTATGCTACAAGAATCTTCCTATTATAAGAGCAAAACAAAAAGATCAGAGGTTTTCTGGATTAATTAACTTCAAAACTGGCTGCTAATGAAATCCATGTGACGGCTGCCATCGATTGTCTGACTGATGGGACAGAAGACACTCCAGAGACAGGACAGACGCGGGGAAACATCGGGAATTATGTCACTATGTTGGGACAAATTTCTGACCCTGAGAGTGAGAGAGGTTTATTGCATCAAAAAGCTTCCTGAAGACCTTTTAGATCAAGCTGACCGACATCTAAATAACTCCACAACAAGATTATGAGGATCTAAGTGCTCTGAAAAATCTTGCAAATTCGGTTCCGTTGCCTCTTTCACAAAGCTCTGAGAACAGATCGGTTTTCTGAAAGCTGCATGATGTAATCTCTTTCTTTACGGTTCATCTCCACCCCCGTTTGGTTCCCACCAACTCACATGCAAACCTTTTCCCCGGGGGCCAGGCGGTTTGGGGGGGGGCTTTGTGAAGATGAAAGAGGAAGTACAAGAGAGAGAGAAGAGTGTGAACAAGGTACAGATTTGGAAATAGTGGTATGAGAGATTTTTTTCCCCCCTTGTTTCTTCTCTTTTTTGTTTCAGATAATGATTTTTTCTTTTTTTCTTTTTATTAAATTGGACGAATTATGTAAAATTAACATTTTGTATGTTTTTTGTATCTCAACTGCTTCTAAAAACAGCCAAATCGCCTAAAAAAAATAATTTATTTGGAGTCTGGAAAATGAGCCGTTTTGAACCTTCCAATTGCTAAGTCACATTCCGTTACCTAGCAACCTAAGCTGAGTCTAGGGTTACCTAGCAACCCAAGCAGAATTCCAGCACATTTTTCTTTTTTAAAACTTTTACTCCACTACATTTTACGGTAAGTATCTGTACTTTCTACTTCACTACATGTCTACAAAGCGCCACGCTACATCCAAGTGTGTATTTCTTGTGTTGAATAAAACCTTTTAGAGGCTTAAATCCTCACTTTCTCACATTTGGCCAGGTTGACTTCAATCTTTGTCTAATTTTTTGGATGATCCGAGACATTTATGTTTTACAAGAAAGCAAAAGCTGAAGAAAACTGTAAGGGGACAAAAACAGAAAGGAAGTGGTAGATCTGAACCAACAGATATCTTACATTTTAAAGAGTCCCAGATGTTTGTAACGTTAAGGAAAACCTTGAAAGCGCTCACCTTCACCCCATGGCCAACATCGTCCAGGACATTGTAGTCAATCGGCTTCCTGATGTACCTGACGGGCCGCTCCAAGTTGGCCGGAGCGACGATCTTATGAGTCCTCGCTGTGTTTTTGTTGGTGGTGAGGATCCCGATCTCCCGCCTGGCAACCTTCTCCTTGTGTATGTCCACCGTCTGGAAACAATAGAGGAAGTAGAGCGGTGATGAGATGAAGTGATAAGGAGGGTTTAATTAAATGTTTTTCCATCAGAAGCTGATATATTTATACCAAGCATCAATTCAGTGAGCGGCTGTTTTCCAAGCGGTCCTAGCACTTGACTTGTATCCATTTACTTTGGGACTGTAAAAACTGCTTTTTGAAAAAGTACAAGGGTCATGTCCCCTCCTAAAATAATGTCAGTGGTGTCTGACAACAATGTTATTGATTATTTTACCTTCTTCTGAGCACGGTTCAACACTGTTGACCATGACATATTATTGTAGCGACTGGAAAGCTCAGTCGGACTTTCTGGTCCAGTACTTGACCAGTTGGAGTTTAAAAAAAAAAAGGGACTTTTTTGTATCAATATGTAGTTCCCACAAGTCTGAATCGAAAGTGATCTGCGCCATCTTAGTAGGCAAGCGCAGCACAATGCATAGCCGACCAATGGATTCCAAACCAACAAAGAGAAAATATATTGGCACTCTTGACCAATGTGCAAGAGGAAGATACAAGACTCGTACGAGATGGAGAAGGAAAATATGTTAGACGACGTGGGAAAGCTGCCTCCAATCTCAAATTATGACACAGTTAACTACCTAGTGAACAGGAAGGCTGCGTACAATATGGAGGAGCATACTTTGTAAAAAACGTACAAACTCTTCTTGTGAATAACAGGGTTCTGGTCACTGATAGAGTAAGTACATGCATAAACAAACACGTAGGCTACATGTAAGTCTTTGCTAGCAGATAGAAACTACATTAGCTAAGCTAATTTTGCTAGCTTAGCTACAAGAACTAAAGTAAATATCACTAATATTTATCTTAGTATCACAAAGAGGTGGGTAGAGCACTCAAAAATTGTAAACAAGTAATAGTTGTAATGTACTTAAATTGTTTATAAGTTAGATAGGAATGAGGCGAGGGCTAGTTCTAAGCTTGTCGCTTGTTTATTGTTGTCATAGCAACTCCATAGCAACTGCCTGCCAAGATGGCTGTCGGCTACAAAGTTCACGGAAGTGTGACATCACATGAGAAATACGTATGAGTCACATTAAGTTTATAACAAGTTGTAGAGCCAAAGTGGGAATCTCAAACAACTGATCAGAACTAATGTAAGGGAAAATTTGCCCTTCATTTTCAAAGACCAACCAGAAAAACAACTCCAGCTACACAGCAGCAACAGAAGATTCCTTTCATACAAAGATCTGGATGTCGACTGAACTCCAACTCTTTTCCTCCAGACTCTGTCCTGAAGTTTGACACGCAGACATGAGCTCATCAGGGTTGCTCTGGTTGGTTAACAGGCCCACAACAATGTGATTTATGTGGGATTTCAAGTCTTGTGTGAATATAATCAGATTAAAGAGTAACTACATATGAAGGAAGATGCAAAGCAGAAATCCGCAGGAAAAACCAACCTGAACAATTAATATTTCATAACAGGCAGAGAAGGTCCTGTGTAATTGCTCCCACAGAGAGTTTTCATAAAACAAAAGAAATATTCCTCCTTTCCCATCCGTTCAGATTAGGAAAAACGACGGAGAATGAATGACAGTCATTTTCACCAAATTCAGATGGGAAACATTTTAATATTGATAAGAGACATTTTATCTGAAGGTGGGAAACAACAGAGCCAAAAATAAACAGGAAAACAGATCAATATTTGATCAAATATGCAAAAAGAACAAAAATACATAACATATATAAAACATTGACTGCTTCAGGTAAGATTGTATTTATATAACTAAGTTAAATCCCCCTACTAAATCAATTTCTACATCCCTCAGGCTGCTTGTTTTCTATTAAATGTTACATTTATCCAAACAGCATGAGAATTTCAATGACCATGGCTTCTAGATAATAAAAATCTGACATTCAGGGTCTCAGAAAATTTTTATATTACATAAAACCAATAGAAAATTATATTTTAAAGAGGATCTATTATGCAAAATTCACATTTCGAATGTTATTGTACCTCCATTTGGGTCTCAACTGCTTCTAAAAAAGCAACCCAAACACTAAAACAAATAACCAAATAAAACAGATGTTTTTTGGCAATAACTTAATGGGTTTTTTTTATTTTTATTTTACATTATAAAAACATTATACAGTCACAAATTATGAAACAAGCAATAAACTTTACATTTTGTCAAATGTCATAATCAAAATCATCAAGCAAATATACATAAAATATGTTGAGAAATGTTCCAGTTATTATCAATGAAAAGCAACTCTAAACAGGTGGGTATTATCCTTATTGCAAAGGAACTCAGTGTTTCGACAGTTTTGCAGAAAGAGGGGAACTCTTTCTAAAAACACAACAAACAGAAAGACTAGATCTAAAGCTGGATGCCATCTGGTTTGATCAGCAGGACAAACATCAGTCCAGCTGGCAGAATGAGGGAAGTGAAAAGGCGGCTCCCCTCCTTCCTGCATGCACAGAAAACAGCTGCAGCTCCGAAAAGAATGTTACTCATTGGATTGGTCAATAAAAAAAAATTTACAAAGAAACACAAGATTCCTTTGAACCTGCATCAGAATCCACCGAACAATGTCTGAGCAGAGCTAAATAGATGCAAATGTAATAAACAAACCAGAACATTTTAAATCACCCAGAAGTAGGGTTGGACAATAAATCAATAATATATACAGTATATGGCAATAGACGCATGATCAACAGCAATACACATCTGATAGAATATTCCATATACTGTATACTCCGATCCAGAACCACACAGCATTCTGGGGGATGTAGGCAGAGGAAAGACTTTAGTCGCTTCACCTCTCAAAGCTAGCTAAACAAAGTTCACGAATCAACTAACCCACTTGTTCTTTGGTTACCTAGCAACTCAGTCATTCTTTGGTTACCTAGCAACTCAGTCATTCTTTGGTTACCTAGCAACAAGATGCTGGGTAACTGGCGCAGCAGCAGTTTAAGGTTTCGCCTCGTAACTGCTTAAAAATAAATAGTGTGGAGTTAGAACTGTGGATAAAACAGGAAAGGCTGCACAGTATTTCAGATATTTAAAACTAATAAATGATTATCGATATTGACTGATATGAAATGCTTATATTGTGATAAGTTTCTCAGCCATTTAGTTGAGGAATCCAACTCTTAGATGGGAAAGAAGCAGAACCTTTAAAGCCAGATTATTCACATGTGATGTCAATGAATGACACACATATGTTCGAGAATGGTTGCCAGTTTTCCAGAACATTCTGGCTCTGGTGGGTTTTTTTTTTCTTTTTTTACTCACCAGATACAGACTTTCCAGTTTTAAAGTTCAAACTTCTGAAACTGATCCCTTGCCCAGCAGAAGTACACCACACATTTAAATGGTACAATTAATCTTTAGTCATGAGAAAAGAAGATCTCTGGACTTCATCAGTTTGGGATACGAGTGAGTCAGCGCCGTGGCTGATTGTTGTGTTGTCAGTGGTTACAAGAACCAGACTGTTTCCATTATGTTTAAGGAAATCTGGCTGCTTCAAATCTAACAAACTGGCAGCTATTTTTAAAATATAATCATCAACACCAAAGGATCCAACAAGGTGACGTACTGTAATACGTCTGGAGAGGATTCAAAAGGTAATTTTAGAAAATTACAACTTTTCTAAACTTCTTATACATAGGAACGCCGTTCACTGCAAAAACACAAAATCTTACTATGTATTTTGGTATTGTTTCAAGTGCAAATATCTTGATACATTTGAAATACGACAAAACTAACTTACAAGAATTTTTTAGCAAGATACAAGAGCTTGTTTTAAGTCCATAATTCCTAAATATTGACTTGAACTGGCAGATTATTTCACTTATAAGAGGAAAATGTCTTGTTAATGCCACCCACATTTTTACTCCCTTTTGGGGAATCAAATAATTATTAGGAAGTAGCAGAATTCCCAGAGTTAAAATAAAACAAGTTATTTTGTAGAGATATAAACCCATAATTAAATAAAATGGATAAATTGATAAGAATTAAAAGAAATAAATGGATAAATGAAACAAAATAAATAAATACCCACAATTAAAATGAATGGCTTAATAATTAAATATGTCAACACATAAATAAGTAAAAATCCAGAAGTAAAATAAATAAAAATCCATAAATACTACGAATAAAAGTAAGAATGAATGAATAAATAAATAATTCCAGAATAAAAATAAACAATTTTAAAATAAATTCCCAGAATTTACATACATTTTCAGAAATTGAATATATTCTAAGAATTAAAATACCTAGATAATCTTTTTTTGAGTTAATTACACAAAAAAATTATCTCACACATGACTTCAGTTTTAGAACACTGTAAAAATGTTCAAACACCTATAAGGAGGTTTCTTCATCAACATTAAATGTTTTGAAGTGGAAAATTCATTTAAGTGACTGAAATGCTTTCTTAATTCAAATTAAATTGAAAAATACATTACTGATCCCAAATGTTTAAATGTTGTAAAGTAGAAATCAAACTACCCACTGTAAAAACAAAATCTAAGCAAAGAAAAACTGACATAAACCAGGATTTAAAGGTGAAACTGCTGGAGATTGAAGCCATTTTGACTCTGAATGATGATCTATGAATGGACCGAAACACAAACTATATTTAGGTTTTCTGCTTCCTGTCAGAAACTGTTACATGGGTGTCCACTCTTCTGAGAAACAAAAACTGAACTGAAACATATCACAACATCATTTTGTTCTGCACAGCCCAGTCGGACGGACTTAAAGATGTCAGCAAAGATGCTTAAAAGGTCTCAAGTCCAGAGAGACTGAATAATAATACTGAAAACTAAACCAGTGGGAGGGATCAGAGGTCAGAGGAGAAAATATCTTCCTCAAAAAGCTTCTGGTAAATATAGCTAATGATAAAATGATTAATATTACGCCCACCTTCCCACATTTTGTCATATTACAACCACAAACTTCAACGCATTTTATTCTGATTTTATGTGCTGCACCAACACAAAGCAGCGCAAAATTGTTTAGTGGAACAAAAAAGGTTTTTCAAAGCTCATACTCAGCTGGAACAGACTGAGAGTGTCTCAAATTTCTTAGCTTTCATTTTGGGCAAACCAACTGGACTATTGCAACATTTGTTACATTTTCAACTGGTGAAAATGTATATTTATATATAAATGTGAAGTCCAATGTGAAGTTCAGCTTCACCTTGGACTGAGAAAAGACAAACCAAACTAATTGAAAAACCAGTTCCCCTGCTTACCTGTGGTGGCGCTGCACCAAGAACCACTGAAGAAGAAACCAACAAGAAAACTTCTAAAGAAGACACTGAGCGCAACTTCTTTCTTCAAGAAATGTACGCAAAAATAGAGTGGTTGTAGGATTTCCCTTTTGTCTTTAGAAAAAGACCATGAGCCATTTCTCCTAATAGAGTTAGACTTGCGTGTTTGTTTTGGTTGAATTTAACCAGAATGCTCTGCGCTGTGGTCCGATTCCTGCTTTTGGAGCCGTTTCTGGTCCACTTGGTGTTCCCATCTGCATTCAAACCGCACCAGAGTTCACTTCAACCACACCCAATAAACTGCTGCTGGCCACACACCCCAATTCAACGTTTACACTCACACGTGAAAATCCCAGCAAACAGATGCGTAACTATACAACTGTGCATCTTTGAAAAGCAGAAGTGGAGCCTCCTGCACAACCAACAAGAATCCTTGCAAAAAGACAAAATTTGACCGATAATTTTTGGTCTAGTTTCTAGAGCAAATATCTTAGAAAGCTTGAAATAAGACAAAACTAACTTAAAAGTCACTTTTCAGGAAGATTAGAGGCTTGTCTTAAGTAAATATTTCAGTATTATTGATGAAAATGTACTTGTTCCATTGGCAGATTATTTAACTTATAACAAGACATCTTTCCATTTTATAAACATTTATCTGCCAATGGAACAAGTACTTTTTTTTTTTTTTTTTTTTTTTTTTTGAACTTTATTTTTTTTTATTTTTTACAACACATGTTGAAGGTTACATTCTTCCGTCTCTTACTGACATTTGTCATCTGCATTACAACTTGGCAACAGGAGATGAGACAGTAGGTGTTCTTAACAAATGTAATAATGATTACAGAACAACAAAACGAAATCAACAGACAGATAACAGCAAAATAAAAAAAAATACAAAACATACGATTAAATCCTCCCTGAGTTAAAGTGGTTCCCACCATGGTATTTTAGACCGACCCAAGAGAACACACAAGTGCAAAAGGGCAATCCTGTTATTGTGTCACTGAAATAATAACGGTATGACAGAGCTCCACCTTATATTAACAACTGTTTTTTGAAGCCTTAAGGAATATGTGATTTCTTCCATCAAATGAATGTCCCAAACTTTTTGTATCCATGTGTTATATGTAGGAGGTCCTGGCTTCAGCCATCTGATAGTTATGCATTTCAATGCTGCTGTAAGCAAGATTCTTAGAAGATATCTATCATCCTTCCTGTCCAATCCATCGGGTATTACTCCCAAAATTGCCACAAAGGGGGTTTTTGGAACATTTCTTCTAAAAATTACCTTGAGAGCTTCAAAAATGTCCTCCCAGAATACACTTAGTTTAGGACAAGCCCAAAAGATATGAGTATGATTTGCATTCTGCGTCCCACAGTTTCTCCAGCATGGACTGGGTTGTGTTGGGTTCATTTTACTGGTTATTGCTGGTGTTCTGAAAAACCGGACTATTACTTTCCATTTGAATTCTCTCCATGTATTAGAATTTGTTGTTAATTGTGCTTCAGTACATATTTCTTCCCATGTGTCTCCTGCTATTGACTCCTGCAATTCAGTCTCCCATTTATGCTTTATGTTTGTGGAATCGTGCACATTTATGGACAGAAACAGGTCATATATTTTACTAATTACTTTATCATTTCCCTTTCCCCTTTGTATGTCCATTAGGAAATTTTCTATAGGTGTAGATTCAAGAAGTTTAGTCCAATTGTTGTGTGTCGTCACAAAGGTTCTAAGTTGTAAGTATCTATAGAAGTCCGTCTTAGGGAGGCCAAATTCACTTTTTATCTGTTCAAAGGTTTTGAAATTCCCCTTATTAATTAATTGGTGGATATGAGATAGCCCATAATTAGACCAGTTTTTGAACCCAGAATCTAAGTTGTTCGGTGTAAATGTCTTCATATATCCTATATTTGATAAAAGTGAAATCTGTTTTGATAATTTAAAAGCCGATTGTATTTTGTTCCAAACTTTGAGGGTGTTTTTTGTCCAGATTGTCATTTCCTTTGCAGGAGTATCTAAGAAAGGTAATGTTTGTAGTGGTATTGAGCACCTGCTTTCCTCTATTTCCAGCCAACGAGTATCTGCACTATTTTGTAGCCATACTAATAAGGGTTTAAGTTGTGCAGCCCAGTAATAATATTTTAAGTTTGGGAGTTTGAGGCCTCCTTTGAGTTTAGGTAACTGCAGGGTTTTCAATCTGATTCTAGGTCTCTTTTTTTGCCAAATGAATCCAGTTATCATTTTATCTAAAGTGTCAAAGGTAGATTTGGGAATCTCCACCGGTAGCATCTGGAATAGATAGAGTAGTCTTGGCAAAACGTTCATACGGATACTTTCAACACGACCTATCAGAGAGATAGGGAGTGTATCCCAACGCTCCAGGTCATTTCTAATGACTCGTAGAAGTTTGCTATAGTTTGCCTCATAGAGGTCACATAGAAGTGGAGGTATTTGAATACCCAGATATTTGATACCGTTCTTGGGCCACTTAAAGCCACTCTGTGCTTTTATGAAGTCTGAAATTGTGCCATTTACATCCATAGCTTCCGTCTTTTCTATGTTGATTTTGTAGCCTGAGTAAAATCCATATTGAGAGATGAGCTCTTTCAGGTGGGGGATTGTTGATTTAGGTTCCGTCAAATACAATAATACATCATCAGCATATAATGAGATTTTGTGTACTTCCTTGTTAATTTCTATCCCTTTAATATTAGCATCATCTCTAATGATTTGGGCTAACGGTTCAATACTAACGGCAAACAGAAGGGGTGATAGCGGGCACCCCTGTCTGCACCCCCGTTCTAATGAAAATCTAGCTGATCTAAAGCCATTAACTTTAACTGCTGCCTGTGGAGAGGAGTAAAGTGTTTGCACCCAGTCAACAAAATGTGGGCCAAATCCAAAACATTTCAAAGTATGAATTAAGTATTTCCAAGACACTCTGTCAAACGCCTTTTGGGCATCTAAGGATATAATTGCTGATTCAATCTTTCTCTCTTTTTGAACGCTTGTTATGTTTAGTAAGCGCCTTAGATTATCAGCATAGTACCTGCCTACAATAAATCCTGTCTGATCGGGATGTATGATTTGGGTGATGAATTTGTTAAGTCGTCTTGCTAGGATTGCTGTGAGTATGCGTGAATCTGTATTCAACAGTGATATAGGTCTATAGGACTGGCAGTCTGTAGGATCCTTACCCTCTTTGTGGATTACTACTATAGTGGCTTCTGTCCAAGATGGTGCCATAGTTTTGGATTTTAAAGCATGGTGATATGCTTTTAATAGCAGGGGGGCCAGAAGATCTAGAAAAGTTTTATAAAACTCGTTTGTAAATCCATCTGGGCCTGGACTTTTGTTGTTCTTAAGCGATTTAATTATCTGCTTGATCTCCCATTCCTCAATCGGTTGATCTAAGTTCAACGCCGCCTCATCCGTTAAGTGGTTCAATTTTATATTATTTAAAAAATCTGTGAGCTCTTGGTCATTATTACAGGTATCGGTGTTTGTATATAATAATTTATAAAATTTTGCAAAGGCCTCTGCTATTTTGTCAGGTCTTGTCTCAATAGACTCTTGGGATTTTATTTTATGAACCATGTTGGAGGACTGTTGTTTCCTCAATCTAAATGCCAATAACCTACTAGCCTTCTGGCCATATTCATAATATTTTTGATTAGTGAACCTCAAGTTGCCCTCTACTTTATCTGACAATAGGCTGTTTAGTTGTCTGCGGGTTGCATTTAATTCCTTCAAGATTTTAGCTGAAGCGTGTCTTTTATGTTTAAGCTCTAATTCTTTAATTTTGTCCTCCAAATCTTTTTGTTTAGCATTCTTCTGTTTTTTCCTCGCAGATGTGAAGGATATTATACGGCCCCGAAGGAATGCTTTGGCACAGTCCCATAATATCAGAGGTGTTGTTTCCGTAGATGTATTAGTTTCTAGGTATATCTTGAGGTCCTCTGTAATAAATGCAATGAATACTTTGTCGTTAAGCAGGGATGTATTAAGCCTCCATTGTTTAGATGTTAGCCTGTGTCCTATATTCCATTTTAATAAGATAGGTGCATGGTCAGAAATAGTAATAGGTAATATTTCAATATCTACTATTCTATGCAGTTCTGACTTTGGGGTAAAAAAATAGTCGATCCTAGAGTAGGAGGCATGACTGTTTGAGTAGAAAGTGAAGTCTTTAGTTCTGGGAAACCTGCTTCTCCATACGTCTACAATACCCGTCTCTATAATTTGATGTTTAAGCATCCTACTCATTCTAGAGAGGGGGGTTTTTGGAGTGGGTAATCTGTCCAATATTTGTGACAGAGTGCAGTTGAAGTCCCCACCCAGCAACAACAGCCCAGTACTGTGCTGTAATATTACCTTAAACAGTGACTTTATGAAATCAGGCGCATCCGTGTTGGGTGCATACACATTTACAAGCGATACTTCTATGCCATCAATTGTACCATTAACTAGTACATATCTTCCCTCTGTGTCTCTATGTAGCAACGTTTGTGTGAAATTAATCTGCTGGTGCACAAGTATGACAACACCTTTTTTTTTCCCTGACTGGTGGGATGAGTAGAAAGCCTTATCTGCCCAAGAGAACAAGTACTTTTTCATCAATAATAAGAAATTTACTTCAAACAAGTTCGTTTGTAAGATATTTGCACTAGAAACTAGACCAAAATTACTTGGTTAAGGTTTTGTGTTTTTGAAGTGCAGCAAGTAGTTTCTTGCTACACCACTTACCAACAAAGTATTTTATTGGTAAAACAACAACAAAACACTTGTTTTTCCCAGTAGCAATTGTACAATGCATACTACAATAAAACCAGCTAACCAAATGTGCTGGAGCTACCCTGGGGTTGCTAGGTAACAGCACAATGTGACTTAACAATTGGGAGGTGATAGAATTAAAATAACAACCTATATAAATACTAATTAGTATGTTTCTGAGTATGTTGAAGGAGGCCCTCCTGAAGGACGCAGAAACAGCCGGCACCAGTTCTAATCAGACGGCTTCTCAGCAGAAGGACATCCTATTCTTTATGTTTATAAAATGATAGTATATAGCGTAATGCCGATACAGTTATACTGTTTGTAGTAAATATTCTACTTTATCTTATGAAATGTGGATCACGTTGCAGCTGCATATGTTTTGATTAGAGCTGAAACGTGCATTGTAACTAGGGGATGATTTTCAATAATAAGAGAGGTGCAGGCAGAATGTGCTTCCAGAATAGATGGAGATTATAACTGAAGCACATCTCTGTCTGGTCTCCTCGCGAGTATAAAGAATCTAACTCTTGTTTTTTCCTGTTTCTTGCATTTTTTCAATGTTCTAGATGATTCGAACCTGACAGGAGGTTTTTGAAACTGCTCGTTTTCCAGACACCAAAAAACTCAACTTTTTGCCATATATTTAATAGGGACTGTATTGTAAGTTTTGTCACACCACACACTTTGACTACTTTGCAGGTTCCAGCAGATTTAACATACTTTACGGAAAGTGGAAACTCATTTTCAGGGTAGCACAGAAACCTTGAGGACAAACCAGCCAGTAAATTATCTCAGATTTGAACCATAAACTTTAAATCACACCTGTCCTCAGCTTCTCACGGTCTCCAGACTTTAGACTTTCCACTCTGTACTTGGCCAAGATGGCCGCTAAGAGTGTCTGGTTGACTGCAGCTAAGGCGTCATCTGAAGCTCTCACCTGTAACGTCACACAGCTTTTTGAGCTACACTGAGCATGCTGGAGGTGTGAAACCCTGGAGAGATTATCTCTGCCCCAAGCACAGCAAAAATACACAAACTTTGAGAGTGAGGAAACCTGCCAAGGTCAGGGTTTTGTTTGCTTACGCAGCACACATGGAGACACCTTGGCTGACTTTTCCCAATCTCACTTTGGGCTTCGGCCAACGCAGCCTCCTGTCCTAAAGATCTGCAAACAAACTCTGATGTAATACTCAATCAATCTCAGGCCTAGAGCCAAACAAAAACAAAGATAAAAACTCAAAACATCTGAGTTTGAATAACCCAATCAGAGTTTCACCAAGAAGAAGTGTTAGGTTTGGTAAGTGGTGAAGAATGTGCTGGTAATGATGATGAGGAAGAGGAAATAATGACTGAGAAGACTCAGACCAACTGGGTGATGAGTCAGTTGCTTTGTAACCTTTAGTCATATTGGACAGATGGAGAGTGTGGGTGTGTGTGTGTGAGGAGGGAGGGGGGGCGTGTGTGTGTGGGACATGACTGAGAAACTCTCACCTACTGAAGACGTCGATCTCTCAGGTTCTGAGAGTCATTTGCCAGTTTCGGGTTTATGAAACGTTTTTCAGGTCAAGACTCCAGTGACGTTCAGAGTTCTCTTCTGTTTTTATGGCCTCTTGGAAGTTTAAATACAGAAAATCAGAATGAAAGAGAGGCAGAGGTTTCTACAGGCTTCAGGGTGGAGAAACAGCAGAAACCAAATAAAGGAAAGAAAGGAAAGGAGGGATGGATTGATGGATGGATGGGAAAATTGACAGATAGATGAAATGAATAGTGGACGATCAGAGGGACAGAGTCTTATTCTGGACGAAGTGCAAAATCTTTTACGTCCATCTGCAATTCCTGGACAATTTTACGTCAAAAGTTTAAACTCACACCTAAACTTCCTCCATTCTTGAAGATTAAATATAAACATTAATGATGTTAGTGGATATTTATTTAAATTTGATTATATTGTTTACAAATACATTGTTGTTGTTGGATGAACTGATAAGTATATCAAGCTACAGCCAACAATCCTGTCATTTTGGTTTAGAAGAAGAGATTTTCCCACAGTTTTCAGTTTTCCCAGCTTCTTGCTAAATCCAGATGAACCAATACAAGCCGAAAAGATCAGATCACAGCGACGGGTTACTTTCATAAGCCGATGCAAGAAAGACGAGCTACAGGAAGAGAGAAAGGCCAAAACAGCCAACAAGCCGAGGAATCGGCAGGAAACACAGGGAGCAACACACACACTCTGAAAACGCCGCAACGCTCCACATCCTGTTCAGGCAGCCGCCATCTTTTCCTCAAGAGGAGGTCAGGAAGTCATCGCTGCAGCAAACAGGCGCACCTTTAACTAGCCGCTCTGCTGCATGTGTGTGTTTCTGTCACAACGCTGCAGAAACAAACAGCAGACTGGAAACCTCATGGCTGTGGGAACAAACCAGCAGAGGTGTGTGTGGGGTGTGTGTGTGTGTGTCAGCTGTTTTCTGCATTCATCCTGTTGTTCCATCGCTCCGGTCACAGAGTTCAATACGAACGCCGGCCAGATCCAAATGCAACCAGCAGAGATTTACAGCATCCCAAATGGATCAGCGCTGATGAAAACCTCGTGTTGTTCTGGATGAAGCAGCCAGAAATCATTGAATCGCTTTTTACTTTTAACATTTCGAACAATTAAACCTGATAAATAAACTTTTACGTTTCACTTGTAAATATTAAGGGTGAAAATTTTATTTTCCAAGATGTTTCTTTCTGGGATTCAGATTTTGTGTAAAAAAAAAAACAAAAACAAAAACATAAAAACTTCCACATTTTAAAATCTAAACTATGAAATGTTACTGAGGCAGATAGGAAATGATCGAGGAAGGAAGGAAAGAAAGAAGGAAGTAACACGAAAAATAAGAAACAAGACTGTGAGACTGTAAAGGAAGCAAGGACATGAGGAAAGAGGAAAGGAAGGAACAAATGAACAAATAAAGGAAAGACAAGAAGAAAGGAAAGAAGGATGGAAAAAAGGAAAGAAGGAAGGAAAGAAAGAAAGACATGAGGAAGAATGGAAGAAAGCAAGGAAAGAAGGACGGGAAAAAGAAAATGCACGCGAAAAGAATAAACAGGGGAATGAAAAGGAGCAAATGGAGGAAAGACGAGAAAAGGAGGGATGGAAGGACATGAAAAATGAAAGAAGGAACGGAAGAAAGGAAAGAAAGAAAAGAAGAAAGGAACGAATGAAGGGAAGACGAGAAAAGAAGATTAGGATGGAAGGAACAAAGACACAAGGAAGGAAGGAAAGACATGAAAAAAGGAGGGATGGAAAGACATGAAAAAGGAAAGTAAGAAAGAAAAGACAAGGAAGTCTATTCTGTTTTTCTGCACCATTTTTATTGTTCATACATTATAAATCATCTGTTGCCTTTTAATGCAAAAATGCAAATTATCTACATTTTAAAAATTTAAAAAGTTTTCCTACTCATTTACAAATCACTGGGATCGGAGCCTGGAGTTTACGATCAGCTTTGGTTTTGGTGGTTCTTGTTTGTTCCTGTACCATAAAATCTCATTTTCCGTCTCCCCAAAGTGACAGTTTGGGTCAAAAAGCATCATATTAACACTTTGGTACCAAGGAGTAAAATAAACAAAAGATTAAACCCGACCCAAACTTCAATAGTTTTATTTTTGACTAGCTGAATCTCAGCAGCTCATTATTTGATCACCAACAGACGAAAGCTGGTCATGGATGGCAGCACGTCTGTGGGTTTGACTTTTTCTGAACACAAATGAGGTGAGAGAGGCAGCAGGAAATGGGGAACCCACTGTTCAAACACCAAACATCCCGTCTTCCCTCTCCATCCAGAGCGCGACAAAGAGCTCCCTGTTCGCAGCCTCTTAGCAGCCACTTCACACACAGCGCAAGGTGGAAGCCCCGCTGGCCGCGCCATGCAGCTCGCATCACTTCCTGCCTCAGAGCTGCAGAGACTCTGAGGGGTGACAACAGGAGGGAAGGTGGCAACAAAACTAACACCTCAAATCATGTAGGCAGGCAGCTGATGATGCGTCTGCAAGCATGCTTTGCACTGCAACTATGGGTGTAAATGTGTGGATTCTCTTTCCAAATATGATATCAGAAAAATCAAAATCTGTTCATCACACTGTGTCAAACATAATTACCATGACAAACCGATGACCTATGGATGAACAACAAATAGGAGGATATACAAATGGATAAATAGACTGATAATTAGATTGACAGAAAAATTGATGAATAATCGACACATTTGCTTGTGGACCTAAATATGGATGATAAAGAACGGACAGACAGGAACCACGCACCAGCAGGTTGCTGTAATAAGGTGGATGCTGCTACTGAGTGAAGGCGACTCAATGTAAGAGTTTCAGGAAGCTGATAAAACAGAAGACTATTGAGGGAAAGACAGACGGATGGACAGACGGATGAACAGTTGGATTTATGGATGGACTGATAGAAGGTTCAGTGAATGGACAGACAAAAAGATGGACAGTTGGGTCGATCCAACGGATGGATGGACGGATGGACGGATGGATGGATGGATGGATGGATGGATGGATGGATGGATGGATGGATGGATGGATGGATGGATGGATGGATGGATGGATGGAAAAATGGACAGTTGGGCAGATAGTTGGACGGACTGACAGTTGGCTAGATAAAGTCTATCTACTGTCAGTGAGAGGAGTTGCTATACAACAGGATTTAAAAGATAAAAAAGGTGAATTTTAAATCATATTTAGCATTTTAACATTACTGGAGGTAGTAACTATCAACATCTCTAAATTCAGCAGCCCACGTTTGTCTTGGCTAACATCTTAAGATAACCAACTTACCTTGGTATTTATACAACCTCTTGTGAATAGATAAAATCTACAAATACTTGAAACGTCCTCAAAAATGCCTGTAACTATTTTAAGAGTTCAAACACAAATTACACCTTAATATTCATTAAAAAACACAGCAGAAACTTTCTTGGCACTACTAAAGCTGAAAGTATTTCAGCTTTCAAAGCTGCATTTTCTTTAGAACATCTTAGATAAGAACTACAAAAAAAAAAATCTGCAAATAGTTTTCCGCGAAAAATTTGTCATGTTTGACAGAAAAACACAATGGTAAATTCTAGTTCTGGTCATTTATTTTTAATTCAGCTGATTACACAAAAACTAAGAGCTTCAGGAAGCACTGCAACCCTGGCTTTGAGCCTTTCCGCTAATTTAATTTCCATGAGCAGTAAAAAGGAAACTAAATAATGATCCACTTCAGAGTTGTAGCACCCCCACATCCTGTAAATCTCACAGCCTGGCCGCCATCTTTGAAACAAACGGAGAACTCAGACTGGGCTCATCCAGAAACAAACAAATTGAAACAAGGTGGAGAAAAAACAAGTTTTCACTCTAGCTAATGAGAGACACTAGCTGCTAAAGAAAACCTTCAGTTGACCCGGTGAGATACTATGAGTTTATATTTAATACTTTACAAGAACCATAAAGGACACAAGACTGGGTTTAAATATAGCAAAGGAATTTCCTATTCATGTGAGCCAGCAGAGACAAAAGTCCAAGAATGTAAACTAAGCTGGGAGTTCTCCTGTTAAAACTGTCTTTACCCCAATGCGGATCAAGCAGCATGGTTAAGCATGACCTTATGGTGACCTTGATCCAAAATTGCAACATTTGTTACATTTTCAGCTACTTCAGCTCTCTTCCACACCGCATTGTGTCAAACAAACCAAACCTTTTGAAAAATCTGTTCTCCTCCTCGCCTGTGGTGGCGCTGTACCGAGAACTACTGAACGAAACAACAGAAGAAGACACTGAGCGCGACGTCCATCTTCACAAAATGTAAACAAAAATAGAGCAGCATCAGATTTAAACGGTTATAGGATTTCTCTTTAGCCTTGAAAAAACAAACAACAAAAAACCAAGACATTTTTCCTGCTAGTGTTTGTTTTGGTTCCATTTACCCACAATGCTCTGTGCTGACGTTCCCTTCTTGCTTTTGGGGGGTTTTCAGTTCGCTTAGCATTCACACCTCCCCAAATGAACCAGATTTTCAAGACAAACAAACTGCAGTTCAATTAAAATGGATCAGAAATTTCTGATCAACGTGTGCAGTGATGCACCAATTCACTTTTTTCTTTTGCGATACCAAAACAGATATCGGAGGTTTAGTCTCAACCAATATAAAAAAAAAAAAAAAAACAGTGCTAAATTGACTTAAAAAGTTTCCTGTTTATAAAAACCATTACAGCACATTTAAATATGCCAATAGCTTCACAAGTTGGTCAAAAATGTAAAAACAACTTTAAACTCTTCAGTCAGCCAATGTGAAATTAATAGTAAAGAAAATGACAAAAACAATAGTTTTCAACAATAAACCTCCTTTTAAATGTTTTCAAAATTGCAATTAGAACTTCTAAATGTAATGTAAAATAAAAAATGGAGTATAGAATTAGACTGAATAGATCCACCCTTATGGATTGGTACCAAATCTAGAATTTTTTTTCAATATCAGAACCAATACAGACATTAATATCATCTCTAATTGGGTCATGTCTTTGGTGTTTGCAACCCTTCATCATAAATCGCCTGATGATCTGACTGAATGAACCAAGAAAGATAAAAAACCTAAATCCTCAAATTCAGGCAATTTTAGTCAATGGACTACAGTTCAGAGTCAATACATATAATTCTACAGCTGCACACTAAATGCCTGATTATCGTAAATGAATATCTTTTAGAGCTGTAGAATATTAAAAATCTCAGTGCCAGAAAAAGAAAGAGACCACAATTTCCTCTACGATAATTACAACGCCAGACAGACCTCAATGAGAAACGACAGCAGTCAGCGGAACCGTGTCTCATTCAGACGGCCATTTTAAAAACAGCATCGTCTGTGTGAGAAGTGGTAAAACCCAAACGCCCAGCTGTTTGGCCTGCAATGCGTTTTCTGACCTGAGAGATGTGGTTGATGGAGGACTCCATGCGGCGCAGCTGCGAGGCCTGGATGTCCAGCAGCTGCAGGACGTTGTTGGCTAAGGCATTGATCTGGTAGGCCACGCTGGCCAGGGACTGGGTGGTGTAGGCTTTGGTCTCCTCCAGGGCTTTCCTCTTGTCCTGGGCCTGACACAAAAACATGACAAAGTGTTAGTTAAAGAGAGGGAAAATAAACCAATTTGCTCCTAATGTTATTACAACACCATCTCATCTTGGAGCTTGTATGTGGTTTTGCAGCCACATGAGATCAGCAGTTCAGAAAAGGCATGCAGCTGTCTCTCAGCCTCTCATTCCACACATGCCACTCTTCTTTTGAAGGCATTTAGATAAAACATTCTGCAAATGTTCAACCGAACTTTACATCCAATCCAGTAACATTTTCCAGAATAGAGACCAAGCTTAATATTTGTTTTGTCTTTAAAATGCGCTTCAAAAAGTAGCAAGTTGTAGTTATAAAAAGCCAAAAGGAAAGGATTAAAACAAAGAAATAAAAGCCTAGCATGGCTAGCCGTCAGATTGTTAGCCATCCATCATGTTTCCAACAAAACAAAAAGAAAAACACATCTGTTTTTAAATTAACATCTGGAAAATTTTCAAGCTCAAAGACGTTATTAATTATAGGATGATCTTCTTTTGAAATGCAAATTATTTCAGATGAGGCCAAACATAGTAAATGTACACTAGCAGCATCTTAAAACAACTTAGCTCACAGAATAGTGAGCAAAACAATATATTTAACAAAAAAAGAAACAAATATTATATTTACTTTCCCTTTGGGAACAATAAAGTATTTTTCAGTTTGAATTGTATTATAAAAAGAGAGAAAGAAAAAAAGACATTTCACGCTAAAATGTTAATTCTTAAGTGAAAGGCCAGGTTAGCGTACAAGAAAAGTACGCTAGCAGCAGCAAAACTAAAAATGATTTTTTTACCAGCTTTTTAACAGTAAATTGTAAACATTTTGTGCTTCACATTTAAAATACTTCAACAACTACCTGAATTAAAGACTTCAAAAGAAAAAAAAAGTGAGATACTGCTACGGGAAATAGCGCCCCCTTCAGTTCCAGAGTGCACCAGTTCCAAATACGGGATGGGTCTGACATTTGACCAACACCACCCTGACATTTGCAGCCCCGTATTTTTTAAATCAATCAAATTTTATCTCGAGTGTTTCACTTATGACGGTACAGAAGTAACTCTAAACAGGTGGGTTTTCAGTATAGATTTAAAGGAAGTCAGTGTTTCGGCTGTTTTACAATTTTCCGAATGTTTTTTCTAGATGTGTGGTGCATAGAAGCTGAATGCTGCTTCAAAAAAAAAAAAAAAAGATGAAACATATTATTCTGAAAATCTCATTATTTTGTAAAACAACAATTTAGCACAAGATAAAAGCTAGCAGCATTCTAATTAAACATGCTAGCTGTCAGCACACTATTTGCTAGGACAAAATAAATCCTACAAATATCACACTGGAACTTATGCTAGTTTCTTATGCTAGCAGCTATTCCGCAAGCTAAATTAATTAGCTTGCTGGACATGCTGACAATTTAGCTGCTACATGTTTAAAAAGCCAAAAAAGATTTTTAAGAAATTCAAGAAAAGTTTGTGAAACATTTATATTAGCAAGAAGCCAATATAGCATTCAGTAACAGATAAGCTAACGGATGGTGAGCTAGCTTACAAAATATACTTCAGAGGTAAAATAAGGCAAAAATACAACAGAAACAAAGTGGTGTGAGGTGTCATTTCAAGCATCAAGTATTTCCACTATCTAAAATTAAAGCGACAACAGTGTACAGTAGTGCGTGGTGAGAATTTTGAGAAATCTTTCTTTGAACTGGACGAAAGCTAAAAGCCAGGCTCCAACTGCGCAGTGACGTTTGATCTCTTTGTAGCCGGTCCTCTGCTGCTCACTCAGTCCAAAAAGCCGTGCCTGGAGGGGGAACACTGGGCTTTGATAAGAGGCTGCTGAAGCAGGAGGTGGGCGGTTCCAGCAGAGGCTGAAGAGCAGATTACTAGAGCTAGTAGTGGTGGTGGTTAGGGGGCAGAATGGGAAGAAAAGGAACATTTGGTCATGAGGAAAAGAGAGGGGGAAAAGAAGAAAACAACCGGAGTCGTTAATGATTCAGCCACCAATCCAGAATCAATCCGTAGATTGGAGAGCTGACCGCGACCTTTTGGTGGGAACCAGACGTGTTGAGCAATAACTTTAGAAAGGAGAGGAGATTCCTCATCATGTCAAAATCACATAATCTACATGCACACACCTACTGCTGCCACTAGATGCTGTAACAGCTGGATGGGAGCAGATTAAGACGACAAAACAAAGCTAAATCCGGGTGGGAATATCTAAGCTGGTGACAGGAGCAGATTTCCTGAACGGTTCACTGAGGTCATGTTTATTTGGTTCAATCAAGATTACAGATCTTTTTATATTGCAGAAACAATCACCTCTCTATGAAAAGGGGTTAAACATATAAAGACTTGAAGCTGAAAAAATAAAAAATTGTCATGTTTATTTGATTTTCTAAGTGTTAATACTTTATATGATATTCCAGGACTGTGAATGCACATTAGATTTCCTTAGAGAAATTGCAAAAAACCCCAAACTTCCACATCTATTTGAAAGGGCTTTTGGTGTTTAACTGTATCTTCTTTTATTGTGATTGTGGTTTGAACTGGCACTGATTTATTGTACCATGTATTTCTTTTAGAAAGTCCAGTTCACATCTTCATTTGGGGAGGTGTGAATGTGTAATCAAACTGAAAATAGAAAAAAAAAAATAAAAATAAACACTGGTCCACCTGAAAACCTCAGTCTCTGTTTGGTTGAAGTAAACTCTGGAGGAGTTTGAACGCCAAGCGGACCAGAGACCGCTGCAAAAGCAGGAAGTGGTCTATAGCGCAGGGCATTCTGGGTAAATACAACCAAAATACACATTCAAATCAAGTGCTAGCAGCAGAAATGGGTTGTGGTATTTCTCTAATTCCTCCAATTGGTAAAATCTGACGCTTCTCCATTTTTGTTAACTTTTTGTGAAGAAGGAAGTTGCGCTTAGTGTCTTCTCCAGAGGTTTTTGTGTCACTTTCTTTTGTAGTTCTTGGTGCAGCGCCACCACAGGCGAGGAGGGGGAACAGGTTTTTCAAAGGGTTTAGTTCACAGGTGTCAAACTCCAGTCCTCAAGGGCCGGTGTTCTGCAGTTTTTAGATGTGCCACAGGTACAAAACACTGGAATGAAACGGCTTAATTACCTCCTTCTTGTGCAGATAAGTTCTCCAGAGCCTTGCTAATGACCTAATTATTCTATTCAGGTGATGCAGCAGAGCGACCCTTGAGGACTGGAGTTTGACACCCCATGTTTAGTTCATTTGACACATTGCAGTGTAAACGCGAACCACAGCAGCTGAAAATGTAACAAATGTTGCATTTTTTGTCCCAAATCAAACCCAGTCTACCGGACTATCGAGTGTGAAAACACTCCAAATCCAGTTAGCATGTGGAAAGTGAAAGTTCGCCCCATTCCACCGGGCTCATCAAGTTTTCTGGGTGAAACCCTGGAAGACAATATCTAAGGTTCTGTAATAAATCTGAAGCTGCAACCCAAATAAAAACAGAAGCAGACATGCATTTTTGTATTCCTGCTCTAATCTGGTTTTGGAAATGTGAAGCAGGGTCAACTGTGGACAGATGCGACACTTGATTGTTTCTTAGTTGCCTATTCGCCACTCTGTGCACAAATCCCCTGACTAACCAGCTTTGCATCTCGACAGGACGATGTCAGGAGTGAAGCAAATCAGTCAGAGCGCGGAATGAGACATCTGCTAAGAAAAACAAAACAAAGTGTGTGTTGATCAGAGCCAAAAGCAACACAAGAGAGGCAGAGAATGAGGTGAACTTTGGAGAGCTTCGGTGCTCCTGCGGCACTTTATCTCATATTTCAGAGCCGGGTAATGACAGAGCAAGAGAGGCTACATAGTATCCAGGAAGCAGTGGAAGTGTGTAGAGGAATGCAATGCACAGGAAGCATGTAGCTGGGAGCTAAAGCGAGACAACCAAACAACTGCATGAAAACAGCTAGCAGTAAAACGCGGCGTGGGAGAATGAAAAGTTTCTCAAAAATCCATTGGCTAATGAAGTACAGCGAAATGAAAGGGAGCGGCAGCCACCGCCAGCTGTCATCAATCCAGTTTGGCGAGATAAAAATCACAGATGTGCAGCCATGTTTTTAAAGACAATGCTTTCCAGTCAGGACCGACCTGTTGGACGGAGACTGGAGGACGAGTTCAACGGCCAAGAAGGAGCAGAAATATGAAAACACTCAAGCAAAAACCTACATATACGTTTGTATTCTCCACATTTTCTTGTGCTACAATAAAACTCAATGTAAATCTGATCTTTATTCTTTGCAAATAAAAACCTTAAAAGTGTGCCAGACTCATGAGGACTGGAGCTGTCCCAGTCAAAGTCCAGAGCTGAATCCAATTGAAAATATGTGCCAATGATGAAAATTTAGGTTTAGCATAAGGCTGCAACAATTAACCCGATTAATCGTGAATAATCGATTATGGAAATAATCGTCAACTAATTTAGTGATAAATTAGTCGTTAACGGGAGGATATAGATGCAAAAAAAGACCATTTGATTAAACTAAACACTCACATTAATTAATTAAGTAATTAAGCCGAAAGTGAACAAAAAATTTTGCATTGATGGAAAAGAAAACTAATCATTTTCTACAATTCCTTAACTTGTATAAATTTGTCTTCACCTGGTTCAAATGTTGTAAAAAATAAAATAAAAATATTATATTACCCACCTTTTACTATCCAATTATGAATCTGTTCATCTAAAAAAACAAGATCAGCAGAAAGGGCTGAGTTTTAAGTTTAATGCCATTACTAGTTTTGCTACAAATGATCAAATTAATGTTTATTTTCTTATTTAAAACAGAAGTGAATTATTTGTTTATTTGCATCTTTTAATGTATGTGTATATTGTATAAATAAGCTTAAGTGGTTCAATGAAAAATCTATCACTCAATGATCAGAGTAAATTATTAATAATTAGTGGCAGCTCTAGTTTAGAGAGGCTCTCCATTCAATCTGACTTATTTAATTTCTTTAATTATATTAATTCTTATTTAATTTCACTTTGGGATCAATAGCGTACTTTTTAATTTGATTAAGCTTAAGCTTTTCAGCAAAAAAATAGACAAAAATAAATAAAAATCTGACTCTGGAAAGCTGAATAAGCAAACACTTTCATTTTTTTATTTTATTTACAAACAACTCAAAAATCCTATTTTTCCTTCCAGTTCACAATGATGAACTACTTTATATCCATCACATAAAATCTCAACCAAACACAGCTAACTTTGTTGATTTAATGTGAGAAAATATGTGAAAAATAATCCATGAGTCTGCCCAGAACGGTCAAACATGTCGGAACATTTCGCAATAAAAAAACTTCACGTTTCTGCTGTTGATCTGGGCCTGGATTTGCACAGATGTTGAACACATTCACGCGCTCCTATTTCTCCAAAGGGAGCTGCACTCAGAAACACAAAAAGGTCCAGGAATGTCTGGAATTCTGCAACATGTTGATCAAATAAAAACTTCCCAGCGCCGTTGAGGAATCCTTCTGCTGAGATTACAGACAGAAGAAGAGTCAGAAGAGATGTAAGGCTGAAAGGTCGCGGAGCGCCACGTGAGCCATCGATCCCGACTGAAAGGGCGGGTGGTGGGGGGATAAGTGAGCAGATAGCCGCTTTATCGACAAGGATGTCAAATATTCCCCCATCCGCCAGGTTGTGAGGTGAAGCCATGTAATGAGATTACAAGACAGACGTGTTTAGGAGATGGCTAAGTGTTGGACAAGCCTGTTAGTGATCATCTACCTCTAGAAAACTGAAGGGTGAACTACCAGAGAATATCTGGACAATAAATCAATAACAATACACATTACAATAGACATGTGATCAATATCAATAGATAATACATCTGATAGAATATTCAATTTATCGAATATTCACTGAACTCTGAGCCAGGATCGTACAGCATTTGGGAAATGTAGGCAGAGAAAAGACTCTCGACTCTCTCATTCTTTGGTTACCTAGCAACTCTCTCATTCTTTGGTTACCTAGCAACAACCTGTTGAGTAAGTGGCGCAGCAGCAGTTTAAGGTTCGGCCATTGTGCCTCATAACTGCTTTAAAATAAACAATAATGCCATGGTAATGTTTTTAGTATTTCAGATACATAAAACAAATCAATAACTATCGTTATCAACTGATATGAAACACTTATAACACAATAAGTTTTTCAGCCAGAGTGAATATTTTATCTGCCAATGAACTCAGCCTTTTACTTGTTATTTTTTTCCCTCCTTTCTAATTTATTGTTCTGCTGTAAGGAACTAAATTGTTTTAATTTGTCGCTTTGGATTTATGCAAAGATTTTCAAGACAATCTTTACAAAATAATGAACAATTTCCCCTTAAACCAAGGAACTGTCATTTCCTCTTCCAGTCCTTGAAAGACTCAATCCTCCAGTAAAAGTACAGCTGAAAAACACATCACTATGTAAGTGTTTCATATCAGTCGATAGATAATTGATTGTTTCTTTGTTTTAAATATTTGAAAAATTACCAAACAGTTGGTGTGACCTTTCTTGTTTTATCCACAGTTTTTATTTCATGTCGCCGTTTTTTTTTTTTGTTTGTTTTTTACTTTTAAGCAGTTATGAGGAACAGTGGAGAAACTTGAAACCGCTGATGCGCAAGTTACTCAACAACCTGTTGCTAGGTAACCAAGGAGTGAGTAAGTTGCTAGGTAACCAAAGAGTGAGTGAGTTAGTTGATGTCATTCACCTTGCTTAGTCATTCTTATTTCGAATAAAACAACCATATAAATAATAATACATAAAATTTTTATAGCAAATTTTCAGACACTAAAAAATGCTTATATATTTTTATAAATTCATAAATATAGATTTTTCTAAACAATTTGATCAAGAAAAAAAATCTGACTGTGATGTTACTCAGCTTTTGAAATTTATGTATCCCCTGATTAGTTTCAGAAATTTGGAAAATGTGCATTATTCAAAATTTTGTTGCAAAATGGAAAGCATGTTAATTATAACAACTATTATCATCACAGCTGTTACCATTATAACAGTATAACTATTTTGCTTTAAAAATGTATTTTCAAGTAGGAAAAGATTTAAGTGTATCCAATTTTATTTGACATCTACTGTATCTATTTTATTTTAACATCATTTCTATGTTAATTTTTTGATGAACCTGACCCACCTTCCTATTCTTTTTTTTTTGTTAGGATTTATAACTATCACTTATTTGCTATAGGTTTACTTTGCATGCTTTTCCCTGAACATTTAAACGTAGCAGAGCTGTCCCTGGACCAACGCTCCCTGAAGCACAGAGGCGGAAATAAAAGCCACACATCATCCCTACCTCACACTGTGGGAATGTGGACACCCACACAATCTGCCTGAGGGGGTGAGGTAGAGAAAAGTTACTCTGAAGATTAAGCGACTTCAGTTCAACCTTGTCCTGAATGTGACACGCCAACTCAGGAGTCTGTTCTCGGACCCGCCTCAGCAAGGCAGATGGTGGCTCAGAGAAAGGCCATAAGGTCCAGATCAACCTGACGCCATTAAAAATGTGTCAACAAGGACACAAAGGGGACATTTGGACATGGAGCAAGCTCATTAACCCCAACCAAATGACTCAGTAATTGGTTCAACAAGAAAGAAAGCAGCCATTAAACATAGAACTGTGCATTTTATTAAGGATTTTCTCTCTGCTGATTAACACTGAACCATTTAGGTCACAACTTAGTTCCACAATTCAGCTTGGACCAAACTAACTCTGGTCAGCTGAAAGGACGGATGGGTCTGAATGGTCAGCAGAGAGCCGCAGGGCACAATAAAAACAGTCCACATTGCGGAAAGAGATGGAGGAAGGACAAAAAAAAGCTAATGGCAAACAAGATGAGCAGAAAAACTAAAGAAATACACATTAATCACGCTCAGACAAGTTAAAAAAAACAGTATTAATTACAGTGGGAAACCAGAACCAAACAGGTATAGCCTGTAACATCAGCAGCCGATAAATCAGACTAGCATTTTGAAACTATTTTGCTGTCTTTTGAAATTTCCAGCCAAGGACTGGGTTTGTAAATTAGTTTGTAGCTAGGAAACCACAGTACTAAACAACGGTTGCTTTGCTTTTATCACTTGCGTGTCCTTTGGGATCAAGAAAGTATGTTTAATTTTGAATCCAATATCAGGGCTGGACAATAAATCGACAACAGCGTATATCACAATAGACGCATATCAATATCAATATATAAATTATTTGATGGAATATTCAATCATTTCACTTAACTCCAATCTAAAACCTGCACAGCATTCTGGGAGTTATAGGCAGAGGATAGCTGCCCAACCTCTCCCAGCTAACTAAGCAAAATTGGTGGCATCAACTAACTGCCTCACTCATTGGTTACCAAGCAACTCTCATTCTTTGGTTACCTAGCAACAACCTGCAGAGTAACTTGCACAGCAGCAGTTTCAGGTTTCGCCACTCCATAAATATGTAAATGTTCTACGAACAACTGCGAAATACGTTCCACAGAAAAATCCACAGAAACTGAACCGCTAATAGGTGGGGTTTCACTGTAAGCTTGGAAAAGTCAAAATGAGGATTTCAGACATACAGTAAAAACTATAACAGATGGCGATAGTAGGATTTTAGAGCAGTTATCCCAAATGAGCACCAAAACTGGTTCGTTTTGGTAAAGCAGGCAAACATCAAGCTTCAGGGATGGTCGTATTGAAAATGTCTGGACTAAAAGTGATGCAAGTGCCAGGAAACCAAGCACTTAAGTGAACTTTACCAAACCAGCAACAATGACAGCCGAGCCTCTATAACTAGAGATGGACATTAACCAGATATTAGTGGTAATTTGAGCACTTTTGTCTAATTGTGATCTTGTGTAAATCAGAGAAATTAGACAGTGAATTTAAACTCGTTTTAGAACCACCTCAAACAGGAATAAACATCTGTACGTAAAAATGATTTCTTTTTATTTAAATAAGATCTTCACCAATGATATAATGTGTAAAAACAGAAACCTCATGAGCATTCTGCTGCTTCAGCAAAGTCAGACTTATGACATTCTGGTTACTACATCACACTTCCATTTCCCCATTCCTACCTTACCATCTACTGTCTGCAAAACATTGTAACCACATCAGACAAACTGCTGAGATTTTAGAGCTAGAAATAAAAAAAACAAACTACTAAGGTGTAAAATAAGAAAGTATTGAAGGAAAGAAAGAAAAGGATTGAAGCATAAGAATTTAAAGAAGGGGGTAAAGGATGTAGGACTCAATGAAGGACAAAAAGTGGGAAAGATGGCAAGAGGTAGAAACATGGTGTCAAGAAGTTGGTTAAAATAGTTTCACAGTAATTCATTAAAAACGTTTTGAATAGGAGCACAAGTCCTCGGTTTGTCCTACCAACGCAGCCAGGTGGCCACTTTGCATGCAGTCTGTTCGTCTTTGTCACAGAGGTTAAACCACACACTCTCCAAAAATATGACACACACATGTCTGACACAAACAGGAAACTATTTATAATAAAATCCTGATCAGAAAATCCATGCACAAGAGTCTTAAAGCTGGCTGGCTGGGTATCTGTCTCTATTATTACCCCACTTCCTGACAAAGACAGAAGGCATTTCAAGAGAACCAAACAGGAAACATCACTCTGACCAGTCTGTGTGTCATACGTCTATCACATGCAGTCTGAAACCTATATTCAGTGGAGAAAGTTGGTGTTCACACCAATTAGTCCGCTTTAATCAAACTCCAGTCCGTTTATCTAGAAAGTTTGGTTCGTTTGGGGAGATGGGAATGCGTAATCGATCCAAAAACCCAAACTCTGGTCTAAAAAGTGAACTCTGCAAATGTAGATGCCAATCGGACCGGAGATCGCTAAAAAAAATCAGGAAGCGGACTAAAACACAGGGCATTCTGGGTAAATATAACCAAAAAAACCCCCGCAAGAGTCTAGAGCTAGTGGGAGAAATGGCTGCGGGTCTTTTACCAAAGACAAAAGAGAAATTCCACAACTGATTTTTAACAGTTTTTAAGGCCATTATGAATGAAATTTAAAACTTACATCTCTATAGAAACATACTTCGTCCAGCCAACTGGCGATGAATTTGAACTTACTCATTATAAATGCAAAAAAAGCTAGAATGCTAGCAAGTGTTAGAAGTGAGCCACAGAAAGCAATGAAAATGTCTGCTTGTGACTCAACCTTTTGCCTGACAGTATGACGGACTATAGGGGCCACACTAAGAAAAGACAAAACAAAAAACTAAACACGAAAATTACAAGAAAAGTCATAAAAATACGAGAATAAAGTCATAATGTTACAAGAAGATGTGGAATATGAGAAGTTGTAATATTGGAAATAAAGTCACAATATTTTGAGACTAAATTCGTATTACTATAGTAAAGTCATAGAATTGGAAGAATTTGTATGAGAAAAAAGTCAAAATAATACAAGGAGTTGTAATAATTTGAGAATAAAGTCATAACATTGAGAATAAAGTCAACATAATGAGAATATAGTCATAATAGTAGGATAATGAAGTCAATATTTTGAGAAATTGTACAAGAATAAAGTCTTAACAATATGAGTATTAAGTTATATTATTTCGCGAATAAAGTTATAATACCTGTGAGACAGAAAAAAAAATAGAATATATGATCAAATAGCCTTGCCAAAATTAAATTTAAGAATTGTAATTAACCATTTAAAGCCCATGTTAATTTTATTTTTAATGTATGTAAGACATTTTACAGCCTTAATTTTTGGTGCATGAATTTCAGACTTATGGATCCGCGGACACCATGGGCGAGGGATTGAACAAGTTTTTCAATGGTGTAGATCGTTTGGCACATTTTGGTCTCTGATTGAACCGAATCTACCGGACTGTCAGGTGTGAAAGCCTCCTGAATGCTGCAGCTCAAGCACGGCCTCCGTGACAGGAACGCAGAGCGAGAGAAGAAGGGCTGGGAACGCAGGAGGGAGGAGTGCTTAACGAGACGAGACATGTAGATCTGCAGTGTAGAGTTAGAAGAGCGAGGGCTCATTCTGACACACAAAACGCTTCAAATACTGCTTCTTTTTGAGCGTCAGCACTCAGATCGAGAATTTTTGCATTAAAAGTTGGAGCTAATTTTACATCAGCGGCAACACGATCCCCCACCCTGCTGTTCTGCACTTAGCTACAATGATTTTCTGCCACATTTTTCAGCTCTGACTGTGGCTGTCAGGGGAGATCAGGGTTTCTATTAATGGACCAAAACCATAGCCGCATCAAAGTAGTGACTTTTACAGAAACAAGAAACAAAACCAGCCTCTGACTCTCTGTGCCAGCTCTAAAATAAACTATTACAAAAAAAGTCGATTATTTACAGAGATGTGCAGGTTTATGACGACAGCTTCGTAGTATTTTATGGTTTCTTACTTCCCCCTGTTGCTGTGAAAGCAATCAAACCTCACCACACTGGCCTTTAAACATCGGCAGTGTTTTGTTTTCTGTTTAAACAAAAATCACTCACACCACAGGTTTTCTAAAGAAAAGGAGGAGAATTTTTGTCCACTGAACCTTTTAATCATAACTTTTGGATCACTATTTGAAAGGTTTCTACTACAAACTACCAGACTTTTATTTTTTAATGTCCATTTATGTCAACGAGTTCATGGTGCCATGAAAGAAAAAAAGATTTCCGGTCACGTAGAAAAAAGAAAACAAAAACAAAACGTAAAAGCGCAGGTGCACAGGGTAAAAAGTTCATGCGGACTACAGGAGGGTTAAAACAATTACTTAGTATTTTCCCCCATGTTCTGATAATATTTGCACAATTTAGACATTTTTTTCTTTTATTTCAACAATTTTGATGTGTAAGATTAACCTATTGTAATATTGTATTTGTGTATTCTACGTAAACAGACGTGCAAAACTTGGAAACAAAGGTGTTTTCTCTTTTTCTGCAACAATGCTCCATATACTTAGAATACATACCTAAAACTGTGCAGTTTAATTGAACTAAAAACTTTTAGACATGTTCCAAGGTCAATAGAGAAAACATAATTACATGACTATTCCTGCTATAAATGTTTTATTGGTGTTTTTGTTTATTTTATTCCATTTTGTTAAGATGATTAGATTGATTTTCATGACTTACTTTGTTTTACACATTGTAATTTTGTATGTTTACTTAAAGCAGATCGCTCTTGAACATGAGACTTCACTTTTTTTAACAATTAAACATGCAAAGAAGAACTACAAAAGCCTTTCAGATTTTTGCATATCTGATAAGTGATTTAAAAACATTAAACTTTAAGTAACACAGTCAGGAAAGAAATTGTTAACACAACACGTGGGAAATCAACAGATTATTTGAGCAGCACAAAGTACAAGATAACACTTCCTGTTAAACATTAAGCGTGACAGTTACCAACACTCCCAACAAAGAGTCAAACCAGACCCAGTTCTCCCAGAGTTGTGTCATAATTGTGGGAAATTCAGATTGCAACGTCTTGGTTTCATGTTTCAGTCAGATGCGGTGATTCCACAACAAGGAAATCTCCCACATTGGGCTCATGAGAAAACAAAACTGTTTTGGTTGTTGTCCGGTAAGGAATGGATCGGTCACCATGTGCAAAAAAAAAAAAAAAAAACTGAAAAAAGAGAGAAAGACAGAAAGAAAGAAAAACACACGATCCCAGGACGAGGAAGGAAACTAAATTACAGGGAGTCCTTGGGGAGGACCACTGGAATGGACACACCCTCTGTAGCTGATATGTCGGGTTCTTGTTTGGATTGAAAATACCAATATAGCACCAAGACACAACTGGATGAACATTTGAGTAGATTATAAAGAAATGTGCTGGATCAACATTGAAAACACAACATTATGGTTCAGGTTTGCTCCAAAATTTTTCTTAAAATTAAAAGCAAAGATAAATTAATGCAGACATTCTCCAATGCAGGCAGCAATTTCTGTTCCCATAGATCAGAGTTTTTATTTACCTTAATTTGCTACCCATCCACCAGTAATAGCTTGAATTTAAAGCCAAATAAAGTATAATAAAATATATACATTAAAAAAAACAAGTAAATCAAATTTATCAACATTCTAAACAAGATTAAATTAAATTTTATAATAATAATAAAGTCAAAACTTTAGTATGTAAGAGAACCATTCAAAAATCCATATTAATACAAGTTTTTATTATTTTCCTAATACACTCACAACTGTATAATAACATATGATTCCATTGCAGGATTTCAGAAAATCAGTTTTTAAATGGAACATTTAAAAAACTTCTTTGTATATATTTGGTTCAATGACATCACAACATAGAGATGAAGCAAAATAACAAAAAGATCCTGGCAGACTTTATGAATTCAGTCACTAATGTAGAGATTTAGATCAAAAGTGACAAAAACAGAGATAAAACAGATTATTTTTCCATCCGATTTGTTTCTGCACATATTTTGCACCCTTAAAATAAGTAAATGTTATTTTCTGCTTGTATTATCTTATTTGATACATGATTTTCCACTCGTGATAGTACATAGAGTGTAAATGTAGATTAATTTACCTAAACAACTTATCTCTTTCACTGCAGATCAAGTAGATAATATTCCACTTAAAGACTGAATCAAAGTTAGCCGAAGTGTTTACAAACCAAAAATGAAGGAACGTCTTAGATGTGATGTATTTAATAATACCTTATATTATTAAATATATATTTTTTAACCATATGAAAGCTTTGCAGTTCAACAATCAGAGTTAAACAAGTGGAAAATTGTACTATTTATGGTGATTTAACCTAATTTTTCTTTCCTATGAGCAAGGCGTGAACAGCAACAGGTGGGGGAAGAGCCCTTACGTTATAGTTATACGGTAAATGCCTATACAGAGTACAAGTAAAATATCTGAAGTGTCAATTTTATAAAAAGAAAATTATAAACATTGAGCAAAAAAATATATAATCCAGAAAACAAACATTTTGAAATAAAGTCATTTGTTGCCTTCTGTGATGTCACCGCCATCATTTGCTAGTGGAATCTTGTTTATTGGGATATTTTTGATTAAAGAACCATTTCCAATAAAACTATTTGAAAAAACAGCTTTGACATATTGTTGCATATGTAACAGAGCAGGTTTAACTGATTTTACAGAAAATTCTGACCAGTAGCTTTAAGTACGCATTAAAATATAAAAGCCACGCTCAAACATGGTGCTTACAGGTCCAATATTGTAGACATTATCATACCACTACTGTAATGGGCTCCCTATGGAGACTTTAACTGTTTTTGTGGTATTAAATGGTGTGTTTAACGACCCTACAAAGAGCTGACTGGCAGGCTCATAATTTTGCTGACAACTAAAAGAAATATAACCACAACTACCAGGCAAAAAAAACCCTATAATATCCCTTCAACATGTCTGGTGGATATATATATATATATATATATATATATATATATATATATATATATATATATATATATATATATTTGAAAACAAGAGTAGCGTTTGCTGTAAAATCAAATGGGCCTCGTTATTATCCGTGGTGAGAGTGGGAGCAGTTTTAAACCAACCCAGTTCAATGACTTAAAAAAAAAAAGTAGACACACCCCATGTTTAAACGGAGAACATTTGATCAAAATCACAAAAACTAAAACGTCCGACGGTCACAAATGCACCATCTTTAGAATTTTTATTAAAACTTGAAGCTTTTCGGGCTGAATTTGATCCCGAGAGTAGTTTCTGTATCCGCATTTCCTGTCCCAACAACCTCACAAACCGCGGAGAGAACGGGATAAAAGTGTCGGCCTGCTAACATAAATGAAAATAAAAATAAACTTTCTCACCTGGACATAATTGTTTTCGCAGTAGTCGGCTACTCTCGTCAGGTTTTGGTAACTCTCCACCAGCGCTCTCTTCCCGGCCGGAATCTCTTCGTCCAACAACATTTGTAGCTCTGCCATCTTACATCTCTCCCTGCAGAGCCTCCCTTCCTCTCTCTGCCTTCCCTCTGATTGAAACAGCCACCAGCCTGCAGCTCTGACTCGGGGAAAAAAGAAAAAGAAGCCCTCCTCCTCCTCCGCCTAGTATTGTGGGATTCCTGGCCCCGATTTGGCGTGAACTCAATTCGAAGATCGTCTGTGTTGAGAAAGAGGCGTCACTCAGATGTGGATTAACGCCATCAAGCGTTCCATTCAGGTTCCATTATCGCTTTGGCAACTGAGTTTCTTATCAGAAACTGTTTCTTCAAAATTTGTTTTGTTTTTCAGATTTTTAAAACTAAAACTCTTCATTGTGATCAAGTACAAATAATTCAAATTTGGTCACCTTTTCATATTCAAAATAATAAAAGCGCACTATTAGTGGCCAATGAAAGGGAAAAAAATTCAGTCACGTCACTACCTGTGTAGGGTGAAGTGTTTTCATGCTCGCCAATTGCAGTACTAATATAAAATTTTAAAAAGCCTTCTCATCCAAACTTCAGAACTTGTTATATATGTTTTTATTCTACATTTAGTGTAGTGAAAGAAACTGAGATAAGGAATGAGCGCCCCCTGCAGTCACAGTACAGTACGGCTTTGTAAATTAGGTGCCTATTCAGAAATATAAATAAAAATGACAACATAAACAAAAGTTTTCCCATTCCCAATGATTTTGTGACACTCTACCCTATATATCACTATAGAGGCAAAAAATTAAAAATTTATCAAACAAATAGAATCACACTAACTTTCCAAATCAAGCATTACGATCATAATTAAAATATTCATAATGTTTTTCTTAATCTTCAATACACATGCACATTATGTACATTGTTTGAAAAAGTACTGACTGAGTTGCAAATTCCTTGTTTTGAGTCTGATATTAGACTTAGACTTAGACTTAGACTTGTACTTTATTGATCCTTTGGGAAGACTCCCTCAGGAAATTGAAGTTGCCAGCAGCTCCCAGGCAAAACACAAAGTTAACACACAGTAAGCAAAAGTGCAAAAGAATACAAAATACAAATTAAATACTAAGGTACACACCAAATGTGAGTAACCAAAACCTTAAATTATGCAAGAAAAACCTTAAATTATGCAAGAAACAAGGAATAAGAATATAGAATATAAGAATATAAGTAAATATAAATACAACACAAAAAAAAAATATAAGAATTTGACGGATAGATTGACCAGTGATATCGTATTGCACTATGTGGTTTGACCTGATAAGTATGGAGAAAAATACAAGGGGTCACTACTCCTATTATTATTCACATTTATTATTATTGTTATTATTATTGAAAAATAATAGTAATAATAATAATAAACATGTTATTAATAATAATTATATAATAAAATAAAAGTTACTATTATTCATTTTATTTTGGACAACCACAGTTCTGTGTTGTAAAGAATAAAACAAAACATTATTAAATGAAATATAAAGACATTTAAAGATAAGTCAATATATTTCAAAGATAGAATTTTTTAAACATGCTCTTCTATAAAACATGTACATATAACGTTTGATTACTTTTTTACATCAGTGTCAGTATTTTGCTCGTCAAATTATTACATTTCACTACCTTTTAGAAAGTCTCTAAAACAGACAGAGTGAGAATTCCAACTTTTCTTTCGAGGTCACCTATCACGGTTCGAGCTGGGAAAAATGGAATGCCTTACAGAGCATGCTGGGATGTGTAGTTCCAAGCTAGTATGCATTAGCAAAAGAGACATTTACACGGGGGAAAAAACACTTTTTAAAAATTCTGAACCATTTTTTTATTACACCGAATAATTAACTTTTATATCCGTTAAGTCCGCTCACTGAAACCTTTAAACTACCTTTTTAGGAGCCCGTTTTCGGGCGAAACCTGAGAGTTATGGTGTTTGTAGGACTTACCGTTGGAAGAAAACTGCAGCTCCCATGATGCACTCCGGCTTAGCTTTATCTGCTGTTCATGGCGTCTATCTTAGGGCTAAGGACAAGTTGCGTTCTGACGGCTGGATAAACATTAAGTTGAAAGGTGCGTGGTGTCTTTTTAGAGTTTTTACTTTTAACGTTTTCACGCCATTTTAGAATTTAGCGTCAAGAAGTGGCGCAACTGACGCTGCGCCGCGGAAGAGTTGCTGTGTCCTACATACTCAGCTGGTCGAATCCTCTTACTGTCGGTCAAAGCATGGGCTGCTAACTCACAGATCTGTGTTTGTTTTGTGTTTGTTGCTTTCTGTAAGGCAGGTTCCCCTGCTAGCTGTCGCCGACTGGCACCAACATGGAGGTGGAGAGCGTCAGCGCGGAGGAACAGAAAGGTCTGACCCAGAAAAGGTTCGGAGCCGCGGTGAAAGTTATCAAGAGTTTACCCCCGAACGGTGAGTAAAGACCACCAGCGACTTCCGCTGCCAGTTTGACCAGTTCAGAAGGACTTTAAGTCAGAACTGGTCATGTAGAGCGACTCTTAAGCTGACTTTCGAGTTAGTGGTGAAATAAAGGGCTATTTCCTCAAATTTCACAGAAAATTAGCTCCAGAACGAACATATTGACTAACGTGAATATATTTTACACTATATACCAACCCATGGTAGCGTATTATTGTGAGGCACCTTTGCTGTTTATTTATTAATCAAATAAAAACCTGTGCAATTCAGTTTGTTTATATAGTAACAATATACAACACCTCAAGGCGCTCTACAAAAATGTGAGTTCAGTCTACATACATTCAAACTCTGCCATCAGAACAAGAACTTTTTTTATTCACATTTAGAAATTAGTGATGTAAAACAAGCTCACATTTCTTGCTGAATAGCTTTGTAGAAGTTAGTTTTGTCTTATTTCTACCAAATTTTATTTAGGAGTAGTGGGGTAAAGGGATTTGAATAAAAATGCCTGCCACACTTTGCAGTTTTCTATTTGCAAACCACAAGTCTGATTTTTATTTTTTATTTTCCAGTTAATTAAGAGCATTAAATGAAAAACATTTGAGATGTTTTAATCTGAGGAAAGATTTTTAAAATCATTGTTTGTGAATTCATAAATGGTTGTAAAAATAAATTCAGTTTTGTTTCTATTTTATTGAGTATAATTTAAAATTTCAGGATCACAATGCCCTTGTTTATATATGTCAATTTTGGTCTTTTTTATGGGATTGGACACTCCAAATCCCAGCAGACTTTGCATAAAGGAAGAAAATAAAATAAAGTTTTTGCATTTTGCACTGTGCATAGAACTTTCTGAAATCCTCTCATCAACCTCTTTCAATTTGTTGTTGCCAATACTGACCAAAAGTTCAAACTCATTGCCAAAAACTTACAGTTCAAATAAAATCACAAAAACCTGCATTAGATGGAGTTCTGACTTTTGTTTTCTCCAGGATTAAATCAGCCAACATTTCTTACTAAATCTATAAAACACAGAATCAACAGGGCAAAGTGCAACACCTGCTATCTACAGCAGGGATGTCCAAAGTGTGGCCTGAAGGCCGTTTGCGGCCCTCTTGATGATTTTGATTGTCCCCTCGCTCCACAATTCAAGAATGGAGAGAATTTACAATTAATTTAAGATTTTTACTAATAAAATCTTAGTTGTATTTATTTCTGCTTTCTCTGATTACACTTTGTTGCCAAGTGTAACAAAAATAAATAACAAACCTCATAGTTTTGGAAAATAATACAACAACTGTGCAAGACCCTGTTTATATTTAGCATCACAATGATTTATGGATTTCTTTTCTATAAAAATTAAGCTACTTTATTTTATTAAAATGTTGTCTATTTGGTATTTTATTAAAGCAATAAAGACAACAAATGTCTTCGGAAATAAATCTTTTCAGTTTTAATAAAAAAATAAATTAGGGATGCACAATATGAAAATTTTATTTGGTATCGATGTTGTTGTTATGGCCGATAACCGATATTTATGGATATTAAATGTATTTTTCTGCTGTTTGACGCTTTTGGGGGAAAAAACGACCAGAAACAGACGGCAACAAAATGGAAATAAATATCGGTTGTTAATATCGGCCCAGTTTTATTTATCGGACCGATACAATCCGCTAAAAAATTGACTAATGTCGGCCGATACTGATTTTAGTGCCGATATATTGCGCGTCCATAAAATAAATAAATGAAACATGTTGCTTTTGAGGTTCCTAACTTGAAAATGTCAGAGTTTGGACGCCACTGATCTGCAGGATTCTCTGATTGGCAGATTTATTGTCGTAAAAAGCAGCCTGGTAAGAAATAAATTTAAAAAATCAGTGGAAACTGCTTGGAAAACTGAAGATTTTGCTCTTTTTGAATCTACTTATTGCGTCATATTCCATTTTGTCTCGATTACATCCTTAAAAGCGGTGCTCCTGAATCAGTTGCTAACTCCAGCCTGGTGTCAGGTGAGCCTCAGCAGCTTGAGTGATTTAATTAATCCACTTTGGCAGCAGACCTGCAGCACAGACCGGCCTTTCCTTTACTGCCTCCAGTCCAGCTCTGTTCACATTACCATCCGTTAGAAACAGAGTTTACATAAACTTGTTCTTTTGTTTTTCAGGTCCCTTTCAGCCGTCAAACGACATGATGCTAAAGTTCTACAGTTACTACAAACAGGCCACTATCGGGCCGTGTAATATTCCCCGACCCGGCTTCTGGGACGTGGTTGGCAAAGCAAAATGGTTTGTAGATTTTTTTATTTTTTTTATTTTACTAAAATAAAAACTCTTTTATTTGAGCTTTTCATGTAAAACACGACTCTAGTTGGAGATTCTTCTGCGTGTTTTCTCAAGCTGCGCTCTCTGGACTCCGTTTGGAATGTGACCTTTGACCCACAAAGCACGACACTGCAAAAACACAAAATCTTACCAACATCTTTTTGTCTAGTTCCTATTGCAAATATCTTATTACACTTGAAATAAGATAAAACAAACTTAAAAGTAATTTAGGAGCTTGTTTTAAATTAAAAACTCCTTAATTTTGGCAGATTATTTTACTTGTAATGAGACATTTTCCCATGTTATAAGTGAAGTAGTACTTTTTCTTCAATATTAAGGATTTATTGACTTAAAAAAGCTCCTATTACCTGCTGAAAAGTTACTTGTAAGTTAGTTTTGTCTTATTTTAAACGTACTAAGACAGTGTTTTTAAAAGTGGGGGCTGCAAAAGTTAGAGGGAAAATGGAGGGGGAAAAAATCAATACCATAAATGTTGTGATCTTAAATGTATCTGTTCTAAAGTCATGCTTTAAAGAATAAATAAAATACAATGAAAATTATTAATTTAAATGTTATTTTTGATGCTCATTTCTGCATGGCTGCCAGTCAAATTCATGAAGCTCCTCAAACTAACAGAAAGCAAGAAGATGAAAAGAGCCGTCCAGCAGCCCTGCAGGACTCTGCTGCTAAAAATAACATAAGAACTGTGGGAATAAAACTTAATTTGATGTTATTTAATATTAAAAAATACATATTTTCTTATCAAAGGAGGGGATTGTGGTGAAACATGAATCATCTGGTAATAAAGTCATAATATTTTAATACACATTTCCTCCACAAAACTCATTGCCATCTAAAAATCAGGAAGCATGAAGCAGAATTTATGCTAAATGTATGTAATAATTACTAAATAGTGAATACAAACGTAATGAAAGTTGATGTTTCTTCCAAAGGTTAATGCTTTTGTGGCGGCCATTGCATGGAAAAGTTTGGGAAATCCTGTGCCAAGATATTTGCACTAGAAACTAGACCAATAAAAATGTAGTAAGATTTTGTGTTTTTGCAGTGGACGTTTTCTCTCTTTGCTTAAAAATGTCGTAAATCATAGTAACTCACTCAACCTTTGACCCACAGATTGCAGGGAACACACTGACCTTAAATAAACTTGGTGTGTTTAAAAAGAAGAAAACAAGCGCAACTTTGGCAAAGAATATTTATTTTTAATTAATATTTCTGTCGAAATTTTGAAAAATCCACCTTTTAGATGTCGAGGAATTTAAAAAAAAAAAGACACCTTTCTGTTTCTTAATCTTGATACATTTTTCATGGACACAAACGTGGATTTGTTGAAAAATTCTCACTTTAATTCTGAATAGAATAACAATTATTTGCAAAACTGATGATGTTTGAAAGCTATTTAATCCAACATTGGATTATTTGTTCAGTTTTTTCACTCGTTCACATTTGTGAAACAGGGATGCGTGGAATTCTCTTGGAGAAATGTCTGAAGAAGAAGCGATGGCGGCCTACGTCGACCAAATGAAGCTGGTTGGTTTCCTTAACTTTCAAATTTATATTACTGCAAAACTTAGTGGGCATACATCAAGTTTTAAAAACTTTTTATGACAGTTATTTTTAGTTAGCAGCTAGCTTCAGTTTGAGTTAGGAAATTTATGATTGAAATAGTGATCTGTCAAATAAAGAGGAGGAACTTAAAATGGCGTTTGAGGTGTTTTAGAGACCCAGCAAAACAGCACCCTGTGGAGGGATTTAAAAGCACTCTGTTGTGTGCCTAGTCCATCTGTAATTCACTTTTGAGAAAATACATCTCAGAAAAAATGAAGAGTCCACCTCTCTGTGAGATTTTTGACGGGTTTCGTGCCTTTAGTAAAGCGCAAATCCACCAGTGGATGGGAATATTCGCTACCTCAAAACCTTTTCCAACAAATGTGTTTCCATCAACTCCTTTTTGTTGTAAAAGTCAAAAAACATCTAGAGAGCATAGGTTGTTTTTTTTTCCGAAACAGAAGTTATTTGGAACTTTATCATTTCCATCTACCTTTTCTAATATGGTACTTCAAAATCCCTATAAACAAGTTGATGGGAACGCGGCTAGTGATGATCCTGAAGATTCGTCTCTTCCTACATTTTAAGAGAAACTCCAAATGCTTTCTTGGCTCCAAAATATATTTGTCTTTAAATCTTGAAATACATGTAGTTAATTTTTTTCTGGTTTTGTAACAAACAATAATTTGGCTTCAACCCACAGATCCTGGAGGGAATGCCGATGACCGACGAGGTGGAGGAGCTGCTTCGCGTCCTCGGACCGTTCTATGAGCTGATTGACGAGAAGAAAAAAATCACGCAGATATCGGACCTGAGCACAGGTGCGTTCTTTTTTTTTTCATGGAGTCAGAAACGGGCAGACGAAACTTAACTGTTTACAATTTGCCTCTGATCTGCTCAGCCCGCTTAACCAAGTTTGCTAGGCAACTGGAAGGCAAGTATGCAACTATGTACATGATGTAGAGTAGAATCTGTGTGCTATTTTAGCTAGTATGCTTTTAGTGTTTGATAGCAACGCTGTTATATATATATATATGCTGTATATATATATATATATTAAAGAGTAGATTTGCACAGAGGTTCCCAAACCTTTTCCTACTATGGAGCCCTAAATAGAATTACCTTCTGGCTAATGCATTTCTTTACATACTTTACAAAATATGTAAAATACATATTATTTTACATATTGTGGTAATTTTTTATTCATTGTATAATAATTATTACATTCATTTAGCATAAATTTAGCTTCTGATTTTAGTTGGACATTAGTTCTTATAGTTTTTATTTTGGTAAATTTTAATTTTTTTTATATATTTTTTTCAAAAACTTGTCAATTCTGTGCTTGCTATGCTAGCTTAATGTGCAAAGCATAAACTTACATTAGACTGGCAGCCAATCAGGAAGATGAGCGTGGCAAATAGCATTTCAATAAATTATATTTTGTAATGATTAAAAAATAGCAGAGATTTTATGATAAAAAACATTGGCTAAAAATTTATGAAATTTTTATTTTTGCATATTTTCTCATCATGCATCTTAGCGCCCCCTGGAGGACAGGAGGCCCCCACTTTGAGAAACAGTTGTAACGTCACCTTCCTAAAATAATGGCCTAAGTTATTTTTTTCCAAATGTTTTTTGTGTGTGTGTTGTTTTTGCCTAAAACATCTTTTGGAAAGAAAGAGTTTTTTTTGTTTGTTGTATATTTTTTTTCCATTTTTGTCAAAATCATTCAGTAGCAAATAATTTTTTTTTTTAATGAACTTGGCTGTAATTTAATTTAGAACTCATATGTTTTATAATAATGGTTGAAAAATAGGTTCAATGTGATTTAAAAAAATATATAAAAGTTTTATGAATTAAAAAACCTACATATTTTTGCATTTTTTTCTGTTCAGGATTTGGAACAATGCTGAACTCGATGGAATCAAAAAGTGTCGCGAAAAGCATCATCAGAAACATGGAGAAGAACGGTACTCTGGAGACCCGGCCTGCTAGGCTCGGACCAAATGAAGAAGTGGAACAGGAAGAGGATGAAGATAAAGGAGACACAATGGAGATCAGAAAGGGTAACACAGATGTCTGCTTTTTTTTAGATGAAGAGTATTTCCTGGTGGCTCACTGTGTTTTTTTTCCTATAGCAACTCAACCCAAGAAGAAGAGTTCCACCAGGAGACACAAAGCGTCGCTCCAGAATGGGAAGCTGTCCAACGGCGGCTCCCACCTGGCCAATGGCAGCCATCAGAGAGCCGACGGCGAGCACGATGCCTCCGCCAGGGAGCCTCTGACAAACGGACACCACGCAGGTAGGAGGAGCCAAAATGTCCGCCATGTTGGATATGCCATCCATCAATTCATCCGTTCGTCCACCCATCCATCCATCCTTCTGTCCATCCATTAATAAATCAATAGATTTAATCAGTTAGTGTTTATCAATAAAGGCCTGATCAACCTGGCCTGGTTCTGTTTAACCTGAATCTCCAGCTGAACTAAAATGTCCTCCATGTTCCAGACACCAGAACCAGCCAGGTGACCAGCGACTCTGACAGCGAAGTCTACTGTGACTCTGTGGACCAGTTCGGCCAGGAAGAGGCCAGTCCAAACACCAGAACCGGACTCTGGGTCAGACTTCCTGGGGTACTGACTGAAGGTTTTTGTTTGCTGCAGAACTCTGAGCAGAACCGCTCTCTGGACGAGCTGGAGGAAGAGGACAGCCACTTCCAGGAGGAAGATCAGGATCCGCCGCAGGCCGCGAGGCGCAGAGGGGAAGAGACGGAGACGGGAGGGGCGGCGTCTCTGAGGCTGGACAGATGGGGACGGGGAGAGGACGGACCAGCAGGACATTCAGGTACAGTTAGAACTCCAGTTAGACGGAGCTTAGTGGGCCCAGCAGAACCGGGACCAACACACTGGGAGGGGGGTTAAATACATCCAACTGTTCATCCACCTCTTCATCCATCCATTCAAAACATTTTGGGAAAATTCTAAGACAGATAGAAATGTATGAAAATGAAATGTCAAGATGAAACTTCATCTCCATTTACTTTTCAAACTTTGTTTATTTTCAAAATGAAAATTTGGTGTTTGGTTCCTATAACTTTGTGTCGTTAATAAAGGGTGAAAACCTACAAAAAGTCTGTCGCTAACGACAACCGTTTTCTGTTTCCAAGGCTACAGGTCCCTCGGTCCGGGATCCCAGCTGCACTGCAGTGGGGACGGAACGGAACCGACCGGACCGGTACTGCCCAGAGCCAGCCTTGATGAGCAGATCGTGGTGGCGCTGGCCCGGGTTCAGGAAGACATCCAGAGCGTTCTGGAGAGGATGAGAACCGTGGAGGCTCTAACCGCCAACCTGGTCAGATCAGGACGAACGGATGAACGGACGGATGGACGGACGAATGTGAAATTAAAGTTCGTCTGTCTCCCTTTTTGTGGTGTTTTCAGGCTAGATCAGTGACTCTGCCTTCCTACGGATCGCCTCTGGGCAACAAGAGGAATCGGGTAGCAAGTCTCTACCACATATTGCTGTTCTTGTTTCTTTATTTATTTTTATTTTTTATAAACATGTGTGTCTTTCACCTAGAATCCATCATGGTGGCCTTTCGACATTTCACCAACCAGTCTGGCCTTCGCCGTTATCTGGCCGTTTGTGGTTCAGTGGCTCATCCGTCTGTACTTCCAGAAAAGAAGAAGGTAATATATCTTCATTTTTAAAAAGGAATGTTTTTTTTCCTCTTGTGAATGTCTAGTTTGATATATTTACTGTTTTGTTTTCATCTAAACAGACGTATCAACTGATGCAGTTTATGGCAAGACGGTAACGAATCCCTACACTGTTGGGCTGCAGCTTCTTTCGTCCTAATTAAAGTAATTTGCTTTTGCACTTCGAAGAAGGAACCTTGGAGCAAAGAAAGAGAAGAGTCTGGATTTTGGGCAAAACACGAATGTTTCTGATTTATAAGAACGGTTGTGAACTACTGTAGCTTCTCGATTATTTCCCTAACTTTGGCTCCGTTGCACAAATTTTCCACAATTTTCTTAGTTGTCCAGGAGATGCTGCTATATTAAGATGTGATTAAAACTGTAGAAAACATATAATGAATGTAAAACTGTTGAGATGTGAGTCTTTCCTGGTAATATTTATTGCTGTTAATGAGTTTCAGACGTAAAAATCGAATAATTTTGTTGTAGATTGCTTCATATCAGGATGTGCTTTATGTCAGGTTGGTCCAAGTTTTCACTTTCATTCTCTAGGAAAAAGTGCCTCGTCATCAAAATGTAGAGGGCATTACGTTCAGTTCTTCCAGGTTTGGACCAAATTACAGCTAAACATGAGAATATTTCACTCAAATTGCTAATTATTTAACAAAAAAATCCAACAGAAAACATTGTTTTTGTTTGATTTCTTGCATAATTTTGATCTCCTGTTTGCAAAGCAGTGACTTCTGTACAAATTATTTACAGTAGCTGTACAGTTCAGACCTAAATGCAATATTTTAATTGCATCTGTGTATTAATTGTAGATTAATATGTAATATTTACAAAGATTGGCGTGCTAATTAAAGCTGTCCTTTTCAGAGAAAACCAGTTTTAATAATAATAAAATGGTTTACCTTTCTATCAAAATGTACTACAGACTTTTTCACCCTTTCTGCCTGTGCAGAGTGGTGTGTGCATGTGATAAACGCAGCTTGAATTAAAGTTTTGACCAAATATTTTGAGTGTCTGCAGGTTATTTTAATAAAATAACAATTAATAATTTTTAAAAATGGTTTTATACTTGAATTGACCCGATAAATACTCAGATTTTCACCCAAAAATGTCCTATATGGTAGAAAAAAAATTCTAATATGATTCTACCCTCATTTGGATGTGATAAAAATCTGTTATTACAACTTTTACTTTATTTTCTCCCAATTTTAAGCCAGAAAATTCATCTTTGGTTACAGAAAATTTCATTTTAAAAAACACCAGCTGTGTTTTGGGAGCCTCAGTCGACTAAAACCATTAAATTAGCCATTCCAAGTAAAGCTTTTTAAAGTATTTTTTGTCCTAATTGATATTAATTTATTAAGAAACTTTGATTCAGTGATTTTTGTTGCTCAAGCTAAACTGGAGAGTGTCTAAGTGAATTTTCTTTTAAATCTCCTTTTGATTCACTTTTAGCTTTCAGGCTTCAGACTATGGCAAGCTGTTGGTGTATTTATTCAAAAGGCTTTATCAGCCCTCATTTTTATCTACTACTGTAGTTTGCAAATACACTGCACTAGTTGTACATTTGGCCACACTAGCTCAACTAGTTGAATATATGGCTATTAGTCAATCCTGTATAGAATTTATGATGCAGTACTAGGGCCAAACTAAAAAAATACAATAAAATTATGAGAATAAACTTATATCATGAGAATAAACCCATACAAGGATAGCCATATTACAAGAATGAAGTTATAATATGAGAATAAAGTCAAATTTTTAGAGTGAAATCATAGTATGAGAATAAACTCATAATAAAATGATTTCAAACTTCACAAACAAAATCATTGTGTTACAACAATAAAGTCAGTATTATGAGGAAAAAAAAGCCATTAGAATAACATAACATTTTGAGAATCAAGTTATGGTATTATCATCCGGGAGGGACTCAGAGTAGAGCCGCTGCTCCTTCACATCGAGAGGAGCCAGTTGAGGTGGCTCGGGCATCTGGTCAGGATGCCTCCTAGACGCCTCCCTGGTGAGGTGTTCCGGGCACGTCCCACCGGGAGGAGGCCCCGGGGAAGACCCAGGACACGCTGGAGGGACTATGTCTCTCGGCTGGCCTGGGAACGCCTCGGGATTCCCCCGGAGGAGCTAGAAGAAGTGGCTGGGGAGAGGGAAGTCTGGGCCTCCCTTCTGAAGCTGCTACCCCCGCGACCCGACCTCGGATAAGCGGAAGAAGATGGATGGATGGATGGATGGATGGAGTTATGGTATTACAACAAAAGTCATGAAAATAAAGCCGAACAAGAATAATGTAAAAATTCAAGAATATGAGAATAAGTCAAATTTCAAAAAAAGTCACAGTATTACCAAATCAGTAATATTGTGACTTTATTCTTGCTTGGCTTTATTCTTGTAATTTTATTTTCTGTTTTTTAGGTTCTCCTTTTCCACAGAATAAAATCCTGGCTTTGATATTTAATATTTTGGCTCATCTTGTGTTTTTATTTCAGCGCTCCTCTAAGCAATAAGCTTTAAAGCAGTTTCTCATTGGAAAGTTAAACTGTTACTTTTCTAACCTCCTGTACAAGCAGCTGTACCACTTGAACAAATTTTCCATTTTTATATTAGCAGCTCTAAATTAGCTTCTTGTTTTAAACTTTCACTCTTATTTAGTAAAAGATTTTGTTTCTGGTTTTTATTGAAAGAAAAGAGAACAGTTTCTGAAACAAGTCCAGCATATACAGTAAAGTATTTAGAGTTTATTGAAAAAGTTAGAAAAATGTTCAAGGCAGATCATGTAGCAAACACATTCTATTTGCATTGTCCCTTTAAAAAAGATTAAACAGTGAACAAGCAGTACAGGGAACAAAGAAACAGATCAAAACACATAAAGGAGAAAATTTCTGTTTTAATTCAAAACGCCACATATATCTTAAAACAAAGGAAACAGAAATTGACACATTAAAACATTACTTATGAATATATTAATAGGTTTTTCTTCAGTATTGTTGCACTCCTAAACGGTTTTAGGGTCCGCAGGTCATGACCTTTACACAGAAAAACGTAGAGGCAGAGGAGAAAACAGAAACTAAACACCACAACCTGCAGACGATAAAGTTAGCTAGCAAAGAACATTAATTAAGACTTCTTAGTAAATAAAGTTTTAAAACACTTTCCTCTCAACAGTATACAGCAGCAGTGATTGCACATGTGTAAAAGTTTCTTTTAAAAGAACCAGTGAACAGAGAACCAATCAGAACCGTTTACATTTCCGTCTGCGACTCTGATTTTGCTACACTTTTAAATCGGTGCGATTTAACAGACATAAAACCAAAGCTTTGAGGCTACAGACTGAAGGCAGACACGGCGATGTGCTGAGCGTCGTTTCTCGCCTCGAAGTACGAAGTGTCGGTTTCGTCTTCCGGCTGCGGTATGAACGGCATCGGCTGGTTCTGCAGGTTGTCCCAATCCAGGCCGTCGAACAGGCGGTGGCGCTTCAGTTCTGCGAACAAGACGACAAAAATCTCAAATACAGAAATATTTTTATACGCTCCATTTTCTTTTTCCAAACTTATCAAGCTCTGAAAAATAGTTCAAGCAAATTCTACCTATATAATTTTTAGACATTTCCAAAGTGCAAAAGAATAAAAGCTTGATGGTTATGTTGACTAATTTGCATAATACTGTACAACATAAAACAATCATATGAACTAAAAAAGACGCTCTTATTATTCCTGACAGTATTTGTGTTCTGCCAAAGTTACATTTTAAATTTTAAATAGTTGAATCCTGATTCCAATTACAAAAAGTTAGAAAATTTAGATTTTAACTGAGACACATCACATCTTTAGAGTCAATTTTCCACAATCAATGAAGTATTTTAAATTCAAGGCTGGATAAAAATAAATAAATCAATCAAAGCAGTGGCCTATTGAAGGTTTAAAAGGCAAATTTTCTGACTTCCTGCAACTTCCCGGCAGAATATAATTTTTACCCTTCAAGCCGGCGCGTTTCGTCATGTCCATGGTGAGCAGGATCTCAATGGCAGTCCTGGAGTTTACAGGAAGTTCCTCCTCTCCTTCAGGCCAAGGGATGTCTAAAAATGTACAAGTTAAACTGGAAGTAAGAGCAAGCTGCTAAACTAGAACAGCATAAATATCAGTCTAGCAAATTTTTTCTGCGAAATGTTAAACTTTTCAAGATTTCTGAGGTTTTTCCGAACAAGCTTTTGATTTTTCAAATTCAGAAATTTCAATGTTCTTTTTTAGAAAATTTCTGAGAATAATCTCAAGTTGTTTTTAGTTAAATTTTCTAGTACATTTCTTAAACCTAAAAATTTTAGTATTTTTCTAGAATTTTTGACTTTTCAAATTTCCCATCTTTTTTTCTAGAACATTTCTGAGATTAATCTAAAATTTCTGAGTTTTTTTTCTAGAATTTTTTTAAATTAATCTAAAAATTTCTCAGTTTTTTTTTTTCTAGAATTTTTGACTTTTCAAACTTTGAAATTCCCCATCTTTTTTCTAAAACCTTTCTGAGATTAATCTCTAGATCTCTGAGTGTTCTTGGTGGAAATTTTCTTCTCTTTTTTTCTTCCTATTTACAATAGCTCTAACACGCCGTCATACTTGAACTGACCTCTGTTGAGAATATTCTGGAAAACCAGCTGGGGAGTTTCGTCGTTGAAGGGCGGCACTCCGGTGAGGAACTCGAACAGACACACGCCGAGCGCCCACCAGTCCACCATGCAGTCTGGCCAGAAACAAACAGGAAGTAATGAAGATTCAGCGAGATGCTAACATGCTAACATCTACCCTGTGATTCCTGTTAGTGTGACCTGATTGGGCTGCAGTGGCTGAAGCAGGAAGGACTATGTTAGAGGTTCACCTTGACACTACTGCACATTAATTATTCACTTTAACATGCAAATATGGTTGAAATCAGATATTTACACACGCAGAAGACACAAACATTTTTTTCTCTATGTATGAAAAAAAAAAAAATCTGACTAAACTTTTCTTGTTTTAGCTTAGTTAGAATTACCAAAATTATTTATATTTGCTAAAATGCAGAAAATGTAGCAAGAACATTTTTTTTTTAACTTTCCTTGAATTAAAATATGTTCTCATGTTTAGGAAATAGCTGTAATTGTAGCTAAGCTAAAACAAAAAAAGTTTAGTTTGATTTAACTTCAGACTGCAAGAAAGCAAAAAAAAGTGTTTTTGTCTTTTTACTCGGGTTAAAAAAAAACAACGTTAGCATAACAGTGAAAATTAAAAATAAATCACATCAATTCTGAATTATTCATGTGAAATCGGACTAAAAATAATCTGGACTCTGAAACTGAGTTTACTGTTTTGCAGCTTCTGCATGAGTTTCAACATTTGACCCAAGCAGCTTTTCAGAAGCAGAAACCAGTTTGTCCAGTTAAAAGCCTCCAGATTCCCTTGCTGATAAGATGTTAACTGAACAGACAACCCACTTTCATCCTTCCAATCCAAAACTTCAGTCCTAATCAATAATCAATCCCAGTTTGTTCCCAGATCCAGAAACAGAGGGAAAATTGGGGGTAGGATCAGTTTATTTCCTAACAGTATAGGCAGCCTGGCAGGTGCAACATGCAAGCTGCAAGAAACAACGTTGCCATAAACTTACCGAACAGAGCACTTCCTGAAACTAAAACAGAACGCCTGTCACAAGAGCTACAGTGACAATCAGCAGGCGATTACAGTACATCATATCGGACAGGCAGATTTGTTTGGTTTTAGAGTTTTCCCTTTTTTTACCGTGAGGTTTTCCAAGAAGAAGCTCCGGAGCCAAATAATCCGGAGTTCCCAAAATTGGAGCGCCCTCAACAGGCAGCGCGCCCCTTCGGACGCTCTTTGGAGTCCGGAAAGGGGTGTGTGAGGTCGACATGGGCTGAGGAGTCTAATGTGAGGGGAAGAGAAAAAAAGAAGAGAGAAGTTAAAAATGGTTCATAAACTCAGTAAAGTCAAGCAAACCTTTCAAAACCCCCCTGAAAAAAAAAAGCAAAACAGAAATATATTTATATGAAATACATATAAAACATATACTCATTTTGTTTTGAATTGGTGGTTTTGATTTTTTTAAATTTAGTCTTGATTTTAATGTATTTTCATTTTAAATCCTAATTTGTTTTATATATCACATCTATATAAATAAATATAATATATATATATAAAAGATAAAAAGGAATGATTTATAAAAGAAATTAAGTTATTATAAGATGAAAATACATTATTTTAAAAGTGTAATTCTAAAAAAAAAAATCAAACTGAAATAAAAAATTTTAACATAATAAAAACCACCAAAGTTTAAAATAAAATAACGGAGAAAAAAATCTAATCAAGACAAAATACATAAAAAGACAACATAATTTTAAAAAACCAATACAAGTATTAAATCAAAAATTAGACCAAGATGAGAATTAAATAAAAACAAAAGCAGGAATATATCAATAGAAGAAAAAAAAAATCAAATGCTGATATCAAAAATATTAATGCAAAAAGGATTTAAAAAGTAAAATATGTTTAATTTTTTTAAAAATTTCAAAATGAAAATAAAATCTAGGTAAAATAAATAATAAAAAAGACCAAACAAATAAATTAAGATCCGAAACTTAACATTCATTTAAAAATCCAGAATACAATTAATAAAATAACTTGGTTTTGGGGGGTTTTTTTTATTACATTTTGTTGTTTTCTTTAAATTGAGAAAAAAAAATTTCAAACGAAATAAGTGTACATTCTTTGACCTCCACTCCTGAACACTGACCTGGTTAATGGAACCGTTGGAGCTTCGCCTCCGCTGCACCGGCGTAGCCGTGCTGCGGGCAGAGTTACAGGAAGCGGCGGCGGACAAGTCCATGGCCTCCACGGAGCCCACGCTGAGCCTGGAAACCTCGGACGTGTTGGTGCGGTTGATGGAGCTGCAGTAGCTGCGGAAAATCACGACGTTCCGCGGTTTCAGGAAGGACGAAGACTGCGAGAAGCTGCAGGACATGTCATGGATTCGGCTATGGAAGGATTCACCTCTCAGGTCTGACGCATTTAGTTTGGGAGTTTCTATGGTAACAGGGAAAGTCCGTTGAGGCGACTCGGAGCTTTGCTCGCGCTCCTCCGGTGAATGGACGGAGTTCCTGCTTTCTGCTGGTTTGATTGGCTGGAGAGAAGCGTTACAGTCCACGTTGAGAGACGTCTCATGGATGGAGCCGTCAGAGTCCAGGCTCAGGCTCCGGCAGACGTCCACGTTCCCCGGCAGCGGGGACGTGAAACTGCACTGGGACGCATCTTTTGTCCCGCCTTCAAACACGTCCTCTACCGGCTCCTCCAGCTCACTGAAAAGACTTTTGGCGACGGGGATTGGGCTGTAGCGCCTCAGATTGTGGTGGTCCGCCGCCATGTTTCCTGTAGTGGTGGTCAAGAAGTCGCCTACCTGGATGGTGGAGAATGTCCCAGTCAGACCAGTGTGATTATGAGCGGTCTCGGGAATCTCAAAGAATCTCTTGTAGTCTGCGTTTGTCTTCTTGGCTCTGGTCTCCAGCAGCTCTGGACTTTGGTTCATATCTGAAAATGTCCTCTTTACAGAGGAGGGAACTGTTAGCTGGCAGTTATCTCGCTCTGATTCAAGATGGCGCCGAACTGCGGACGACACTTGAGGTTTCCTGCTGGGAGAACTGGACTTTTTGGGCAGATTATGGGCATCTTTAGCAGAAACTCCACATCCTCTTGACCCCTGCTCGTTTTCTTTCTATAGAAAGAAAATGTATCCATTTAATTTAGCACCAAACAAAATCGGAGCAGCTGCCTATAACAGCGTATTAGGTCCATTATAGATAGAAAAAAAGTAAATTTGCAACAAAAAACTTACAATTTTTGAGTTTCAAAAATCGAAAATTCTGGTCTTTCTAATAGATTTCTGATTTTTCAAACCAAAAGTTTAACTTTTTTCAGAAAAATTTCTGCATTTTTATAGAACATTTGACTTAATTTGGCAGAAATATCTATGTTTGTATCTCAAACTTTCTGAGTTTATTCTAGCAAATTTTCATGTTTTTTTCTAGAATATTTTTGACATGTCAAGCCAGATATTTATATTTTTTTCTGGAAAATTCCTGAGATTAATCTCCAAATTTGAGTTTTGTGGAATATTTTTCACTTAAACTCAGAAATGTCTTTGTTTTTTTTCTAGTAGATTTCTCAGATTAGCCTCAAAATGAGTTTTTCTATTAAATGTACTTTTTTTTCTATTTCTGATGGTCCTAATACGCCATATTCTGTTTCTTTTCTAAATAAAGAAGAAACCTTAACTATTTAATTTAGCAGCAAATGAAATCGGAGCTGCTGCCATTCCGCCATCACTGACCTCACACTCCCACATGGGACTGACGTCCCCCTCGGTGTTGGTGGTGCTTCCGGCGCTCATTGTCTCAAACCGCTTTCTGCTCCTCAGCAAATTGGGAGTCAAGTTTTTGGCCACTTTATGAGGACTGAAAACTCTTGTTTTAGGTCCTGCAGGAGTTAACATACACCGTGGGAAGAAAACTCACATTAACTGCACTTATTTTAACATTTTATCTCCTCTAAAGATGATATACTTTTATTTTATGGCTGCAACTAACGATTATTTTAGTAATCAATTATTCTGACCACTAATTGGATAAAAAAATTACATTCTGCAGATTTTCTTATCACTTAAGCTTATTATATACACAATATTAGAAATAAACAATAGACAACAAATAAAACAGGGCTGTGACCTCAAGCCTTTTGAAAATATGTGGACTATGCTTAAGATCTGGGACTCTTCCACTAAACTGAAACAATTTAAATGAAGTTAGAGTTAATTACATACTCATTTTACAAAGATAGTCAGCTGGAGAAAACAGCTGTTCTGAGTTGTTCATCACAGGAGAACCAAGCGAATTGTTCTTCTGCTTCACTTTGCTGCAGGACATCGGGCTGGACACAACCGAGGCGCTGCAGTGCCGCTTCCCTTCTGTTGCCGACGTGTTCTGCAGATCCCAAAAACAAACAGAGAGGATTTAGAGTCCACATTCATCCCGGTCGCCTTTTCTGATTATCATTTAGACAATGCTTACGAATCCCAGGGAGCTGATCAAAGAGAGAACTTGACCCGGCGTGCGGAAGAAGTCGTTTTTCGGTTTCGCCAAAGATGGAGTTGTGAGGATGTCCATAAGACTCAGCTCTGTTTTACACACATAGTAAGGAGTGAATAAGAATGCAACAGTTGATGGTTACAGGCTTAGGGTTCTAGATGCCGACCAAAATTTGTTACATTTTCAGCTGGTGGTGTTCACCAAACCCTTTGAAAAACCTCTTCAGCAGTGGTGGCGCTGCATCAAGAACCACAGAAGAAAATGACACAAAAACCTCTGAAGATGACATGAACACAACTTTCTTCTTCATGAAACGTAAACAAAAATGGAGTCGTGTCAGATTTTAGCAGTTTTACAATTTTTCTTTTGTCTTTGGTAAAAGACCACAACCCATTTCTCCAGCTAGTGTTAGACTGGTGCGTTTATTTTGGTTGTATTTACCAGAATGCCTTGTGCTATAGCAGGGGTCTCAAACTCCAGGCCTCGAGGGCTGCAGTTTTTAGATGTGCCACAGGTACAAAACACTGGAATCAAATGACTTAATGACCTCCTCCTTGTGTAGATCAGTTTCCCTGAGCCTTAATGACCTAATTATTCTGTTCAGGTGTGGTGCAGCAGAGGCACATCTAAAAGTTGCAGGACTGCGGCCCTCGAGGACTGGAGTTTGAGACCCCTGTGCTATAGTCTGCTTCCTTCTGTTGGAACGGTCTCTGGTCCGCTTACATTCACATATGCATTCAAACCGCACCAGAGATCACGTCAATCAAACCAAGACCGAAGTTTTTAGCTGGACCAGAGTTCAATGATGCATTCACACCTCCACAAATAAACTGGACTTTCTAGGCAAACACACTACAGTTCAATTAAAGCAAACTAAACAGGTCTAATGAGAATTCACCCTTATTTACCTCTGTCTAGCTTGACCTTTGAGAGACCAAAGTCTGTCAGCTTGATGTGGCCTTCGTTGGATATGAGAATGTTGTCTGGCTTCAGGTCCCTGAACACATCAGATCACACAATGAGCACCGATCACTTGCTGTGATAAAACAACATTTTGTTGCGCACCCTGTTACCTGTGGATTATGCCGTGGCGGTGAAGGTAGTCCAAAGCCAATGCAACCTCAGAGATGTACTTCACAGCCATGTCCACCTCAAAATATCCATAAATATGGAGTAGAGACTTCACATCCCCACCGATGAGGTATTCCATCACCTTTGATCAATAAAACAAACACTTTGTTAGGATATGACTAAAAACTGACGGCGGAATGTTTAGTAGGAAGGAAATTATTGCACAAATGTGCAATAGAGCGACACATTGTTTCACGAATGTTTGCACAAATAGGCTGCATACCAACGTATATTACACACATTTAGCCATGGAAGTGATTAGAGAATTTAAATTTAAAATGAAATATTTTTGGCAATATATTGTATTTTTCATGGCTTTGGCTTAAAAAATGTTCTGGTTTCACAGAACAATGTGGGAGGCCATTATACATTCCTGATTATCCAATATTAAATGGATGGATAGATGGATGCAATTAATAATATCTGAAGATGTAAATCTAGCGCTATAATGACCAGATAATGAAAGCAAATTTTCCTTCGAGGTTAATGAAGAGAACTGAACTAAGTCCACTAGAGCTGTTTTAAATTAAAAAAAAATTAAACTCTTTCACTCAGCATTACCAGATAGATCTTGGCTGCAGTCTGGAGGGAGTAAAACAAGTGAACAACGAAGGGACTTTTGCTCAGAGCTAGGGCGTCTCTCTCTGCCTTCATCTGACTCGCCATGTTTTTATCCACCATGTCTGCCTTCTTCATCACCTACAGCGACAAAAGATAATATCATCCCCAACTTTCATACAAAAAATTAGCAAATAAATGTAATCAAATTTAACTAAAAGTGTATCGACTTACCTTAATAGCGTATAAGCGCGCATTGCTCTTCTTCCGAGCGAGGTAGACCTTTCCAAAGGCGCCGCGGCTGATGGGCTTCAAAACGGTGAAATCATCGATCGAAGGAGGCCTCGGTATTTCCATTAATTTTACATTTGAACCAACTTCGTGCTTTTCTTCTACCTCCATTCTAACGATGAAATAATTTCACTTAAAATCCGGCAGCGAGACCAGCGTAAGCACTACCATGACAGAACAACAAACATTGCGGAGTTTGTTTTGAATTTTTGAATTCCCTGCCTGTCGCGGGGTCCTGTGACGTGATGTAGGTACTCAAAAATCTGCCTGTATAAAATCTTTTGCAAAACAAAATCTGAAATGTATAATTTAATGTAAGATCACATGTAATTATATATATACATGTATACAAAATTAATCTACAAAAATGGAACTAGGTAAATATTACACAACAACCTTTTTTCCTCTTTTTTTATTCCAGCTTTCAGTCAAACCTCCACACAAAACCAAAATTCTTGGTTTTAATTGCTAGCAGGAGTTTTTGTTTAAGGATCTGTTTAGAAGAATATAGTGGCACGTATATATATATGTATATATGTATATATATATATATACACACACACACACACACACACACACACACACACTACCAGGAACGAGTCACGACCTTGCCTCGCCTGTTTAAAAATGACTCATTACTTATTATTTTTGAAAAAGGATACGTAATGAGGATATTTGATCAATGCTTGCGTTCTTAAATATCAATATAAAATCTTTAAAGCAGAGCCCCCTCTTCTGTAAGATCACATGTAATTATATATATACATGTATACAAAATTAATCTACAAAAATGGAATATATATATATATATATATATATATATATATAAGAGGGGGCTCTGCTTTAAAGATTTTGTATTGATATTTAAGAACGCAAGCATTGATCAAATATCCTCATTACGTATCCTTTTTCAAAAATAATAAGTAATGAGTCATTTTTAAACAGGCGAGGCAAGGACGCGACTCGTTCCTGGTAGTTTTAACTAACCGATCTGCGTCATTTTGTAGTCCATTTGACCTCAGATGCCGGGGGGAGAATCCATTTCCCGATGTTAGCTAAAAGAAAAGTTGTGTAACTATCGAGAGTTGTGTAACGGGGGAAGCTAAAAGGACACCGCTGCGAGCAGGACTTGATTGTTAACATTTTATTGAGATTCTGTTCTTACATTGTAACTCATCGAAGACAGATTCTAGCAAATACTTACGGGAGAAAAATGTTTTCTCTGTCGACGTCATTTCAGCCACAGCAGGTATGTAAGCGGACAGACTGAGAAGCAGGTTGATTATTTAATTAACTTGTCTGCATGTATCCGACAAAAGTTTCAGTTTGTCACTTCAACTCTTGTTTTAAAAACATTAAAGCCATTCATAAGCAGTAAATGCCTATGTTTACGCTTGTTTTAGTTGTGACTTTTGTTCAAGCTAATGACAACTCGACTCGGCTAATGCTAATGCTAAGGGTTTAGCTTGTAAACGCAACATTTCGTCCACATGGGCCGGTGCTTGCGTCATTTCGACTGTTAACAGCTGTTAACTCTTATCTGTATTATAGCTATTACCCCAATTAGTGTAAACGTGTCGGTACAGACAGTCTCGGTATTTCAGAAGCATGTGACTAAACTGACATAATCCTGACCTACTGTCGTGTTAGCTGGACCTACTTCCAGTTTATTACATATTAACTATTATGATCGATTTGTGGCTGTAAACAACGTCAAGGTTAAGCGGGTCACCGGGGATCATCATGTGGGGAAAGCGTGTTATTCACCCTCCTGTCTTCATCCTCTCACAGATGGTGGTTCCTCTCAGCCAGGTCCTCAACGCCCTCCACTCGCTGAAGAGCTCAGCTACAGCTTCAGTCCACTCTTTGCACAAAGACTTCAGACAGGAGCACAAGACAAACCTGAAAGAGGTGAGACGAGTACGAGACATTCACAATGTGTCAAAAAGTATTTTTTAATCAAATAAATAAAGATTTAAAAAAGAAAGTAGGATTAAAAGTAGAGGTAAGTTGATATGCAGGTGCATCTTGATCATTTTAAGTCAAGATATTGGCTGCAGTTCAAAAAGTACTCGCAACAAGTTATTAATGTTTCTGTTACAGGAACATTTGCTGTAGTATTTAGCCAGTTGGACAGACTTTCTCAGCAGCAGATGCTCTCACCAGACAAAGGTGGCATTCCCCAAAACGCTAAAGATCAAAGAGTGATGAAAGAACGGATAAGAGAGACAAAAATAGACATGTGTTGATCGATTGAATTGATAGCAATATTTGCTCACAGTTTCTTAATTTTGTGCAAATGAAAGCAATTAGAAGCACATTCATGGACAGAATCGCTGTGCAACAGCAGGCAAAACAAAGGAGAATTAAAACAAATAAATCAACACAATTTCTTCAAATATCAAGCTAAACAGCTGAATAAATTATTCCTCATTACTTTGTAAATTTAGTTGAATGATTGCCCAACCAAATTTTCCATCTAATGATCCTTGATTTTGTCCAGCTGGCATTTTTTCTGTTAGTTGTGAGCGATGATCATTCAAATAAACAGAAATAAATGCTTTAAGTTGTTGAATCTGTGCTCAATTAATCCACAATATGAGTAACACTTTTTGGATAATTTGCCAAAATTATGATTTTTAATTAATTTTGAAGCGTATTAAAGAGATTTAGTGATCAGAGTTTTTTGAATTGTCCATTTCAACCCTAATCCATAGAAACCAGGCCCATAAAACTCATAGAAGTTGCACGGCTTGTTGTTTTTGTCTCTTTGTCTCACCGCTGTTGTTGTTTGCTGCCAGCCGAGTGTCAGCCTGAGGGATCTGGGCCTCTCCAAGGTCCAGGGGAGTCAGCTGAATGAGCTGGTCAGCAGGTTACTGCCCCCACTGAGTCCTGAAGAACCTCCCACCGTTACCTCAACATGGAAGACTAGTCACGTTTCTACAGACAGCTTCTTTCAGAACAAATATGGTGAGAAGATCAACCTGGTCTACTGTTCTTTTGTTTTATTTTACAAGAAAACCCCCCTGAAACATTTCATTTTTACACAAAGGGTTTTCACAAAAAAGACTATTGGGTCGTGGCTCTCCGTTATTCCACCGTCGGTACCACAGCCCTCTTCGGGACGCTTGCTCTGAGCTCCAGCTGCTGCCTGGTGAGACATTTACATTTAACCTCTACTCAGAGGCCCATGAATGGATTCAAATTTTAGCGTTTCTGTTTTCTCCTCGTAGTGTGGCTTCAGAGCCGAGGGTTCAAAACTCTCAGAGCAAAGACCAGACGAGTGGAGTCGGGTTATGACGGTCCGGTAGAACCTGATGCCTACACACCAGCTTTCATGAAGGCGAGTTTGTTAGAAAAGTCAATATAAACTTTTTTAGAGATGAGTTGATTATTGAAATAATCATCAACTATAATTAAGCAATCATTTAATTATTAAAACTGATTTTTAAAAAGGAGATTTGGTGAAAAAACATACTCACAGCAATAATTAAGCCAAATCTGTACAAAATATATACATGGTTTGCATTTAAGATGAGATGTCTATAAATATGTTGCAACCAAAACTTCTGAAGTTGTTTAGTTTTATCTTTACCCGGTTCAAATTCACTAAAGGAATGCTTTGTTATTTCATTTCAGGCAATAAAATGTCTATTTTTTGTTTTAAAAAAAGAATTAAATTATTAGTTTTTGTCTTTTAATGTATTTCTAATACAGTGGTTAAATGAAAATCTGTATGATGTGGAAATGTTTTTATTCAATTGTTAGAATGCTAGAATAATCATTATTTGCAGCCCTAATTTGTTGTAGTTTATGATTAGAGAACTGCCAGAATGATTAAATCTGCCACCTTTGGCTCCTTTTTTAGGGTTTGCTCCAGAGGGAGAAAGGAGCAGAGGCCCACTCTCTGGACCAAGTGGTGAAACTCAAAAACCTTCCTGAAAACCAGCAGGAGGCTTTCAAGACTGGCTTCACTGAGGGGTTCATGAGGTCCCAAGCTCTAACTCAGAGAACTCAAGGTGTGTGGAGTATTTGGTCAAACTTAAAGCTTGTTATTGAACTGAGAGAAGGCAGTAAGAGCTGTTGTTTTCTTTTTACAGACTCATTGAGGAGAACCAGGCTGGTGCTGCTGGTCCTCCTCCTCATCGGCATTTACGGCCTCTCTAGAACCCCTTTTCTCTCTGGTAAAGGCTCCTTTTCTGACGCCGGTTTGTTTCGGTTTTCATTCTTTCTTATGTATACAAATGAAATCCCAGCTCTACATGCACACGGTTTATTTATAAATTCATTAAAATAACACTGGGTGGTGTTTGTTTGCAGCTACACCGCTTTATCACATGTTACAACCACTAATTTAAATGTTTTTTAGGGTTTTAGGTAGACCAACACAAAGTAGCAGGGGTGATTCTAGGGAAGGTGTAGGGGGGGCTATAGCTCTCCGAAGAAAATGAAAATAAAACCTTTTTTTTTCTGTCATGAAATATTTTTATTTATCCTAAATTCAAAAATAATCTCTAATAAACAGTAATTTATGAATATTTTCTAATACTTCTCGGTGACTAAGAAGGCAGAGAGACCAGAGAAGCTTCCTGCTCATGTTGCATCACTTTGTACTCGGAGAGGAGAGCAAATAAGAGAACAGACGTACCATTAACAACAATCAGAAGTTCTTGTATATCACGCAGCATCACAAAAACAAATTTTTAGACTTCTTTAAGTTGATACTTATGTCTTTGACATTTCCAGTTCTTTGGTAAGCTTTGGGTATATTTTCTTTTGAGGAGCTGCAACAGAGATAGTTGAATCTCCAACCCTGGATCAAGACAGATTTATTGTTTGTAAAGCATTGCCCCTCCACAAAAGACACGTTTTATTTTAAAACACCCGACACTAAGGCTGAAATCTCACAAATTGTGACCCAATCCCAATTTTTTCCTACTTTTTCATTGCCCAATTCTTATCTTATAAGCCCACCAAAAAATATGTGGAACTAAATCGCATAAGTATTCTCACTGACGTAATATATTAGAGGAAAAGAAGCCGAATAAAATTCGTTTTATTCATTAGAGACGCAAATCTTTGAGTGCCAACGATTCGATTCAGAAACATTTTTTTTCTATTGACATGGTTTAAATTTACTGTTTAAAGTATGTGACTGAAAAAAATAAAACATTTATTTAAACTATTTTATAAGGTTCTGTACTATATCAAATTTAATCAAAATGTGTTTTTTGTTTATAAAATTCTTTAACTTAAATTAGTAGTATTAGCTTAGCTGCCTGGCTTTTTCTGAAGAAAAGAAAAAGAGAAATTATAGAATTATTCAAAATATACATAAAATTAGGCTTGGATTGATTCTGAATTTTAAGGAATATAAATTTTGATTCTTTATATAATTTTTTCGGCACATTCATTCATATTTAAATTTTTTTTGGTTATGATTTTGCATTACTTTGTGTTGGTTTATCCCATAAAATCCTGCTAAGTAGAGAACAATAGAAGTGAAAAACAAGTTACAGTGTGCAAGTAGAGTTTGGTCATTCTGGTGGATGCTTCTTTTTCTCAATATGTGCATTTCTAGAGCAGCTGCTCATAGTTTCATAGCAGAACGGGAGCTAAATGAATAACTGACAGGATAAGTTTGGATCATCATATTTACCTTTGTACCACAGTAAGCAGAAAGCTACATTTTTGTTTCGTAAAACCAGTTTGTTTGTGTTGTTTCTGAGAAGCTTTCTTGTTTTCTGGGTTTTCCCACAGTGAGGTTTCGCACCACTTCGGGCCTCGACTCAGCAGTCGACCCAGTCCAGATGAAGAACGTGACGTTCGAGCATGTCAAAGGCGTGGAGGAGGCAAAGAACGAGCTGCAAGACGTTGTCGAGTTCCTCAAAAAACCACAGAAGTTCACAGTGTTGGGTGGAAAGCTGCCTAAAGGTACCAGTAGTGTTTTTATTTTGATTATATCAGCCGTTGTGGATGAAAATAGCTTGACTGTTGACTCTCTGTGCAGGGATTCTCCTTGTCGGGCCGCCCGGCACAGGGAAGACCCTGCTAGCGCGAGCCGTAGCCGGGGAAGCAGACGTTCCTTTCTACTACGCCTCCGGGTCGGAGTTTGATGAGATGTTTGTGGGCGTCGGCGCCAGTCGCATCAGGAACCTCTTCAGTACGTTTCCAGAACCGGTGAAAACCGCAGCGGAGAGGAAGCCGACTACAAACAAGTTTTCCTTTTGTGGTTTGCAGAAGAGGCAAAAGCAAACGCTCCGTGCGTCATCTTCATCGACGAGTTGGACAGCGTGGGAGGGAAGAGGATCGAGTCTCCGATGCATCCCTACTCCAGACAAACCATCAACCAGCTGCTGGCTGAAATGGACGGGTGAGTTTCATCGCCAGTGTCTGGCCTAGTCCACACACAGCCGGATATTTGGGAAAACAAATACATTTTTATGCGTTTTGGCTTTTAATCCACACAAAATGTTAGTTAAATGTCACTAAAGATGATAAAACTTAATATTTTGTTTGCGGGTGTACGTGTGAAAACTACATCTAGGGTTCTGAGTGTTATAGTGTGATAAATAATGCACATGCTTGCTTTGACACGATTCCCGATCAACATTGTCTTGCTTTATTGACTTTATATTGGGGCTGGATGGTACCGCTGAGAAACTTATCACGATAAGCATTTCATATCCCTCATTTCCATGGAAACCAACACTATTTCAATGTTTTCCAGGTTCAAACCCAATGAAGGCGTCATCGTCATTGGTGCTACAAACTTCGCTGAAGCTCTGGATAAGTATGTTCCCACTTTGAGTTAATTGTTGTCTAGAATTAGCTTTTCTTTTTAAAGTGGAATGGTTTCAACACATAAAATAAATCAGCAAAAACTCATGACTCAGAATATACAATAAAGAAAATAAACGAGGCTGTAGGATATTTAAAATTCATGGTGGAGACTCGAACCACCAGCAGAACAAAGTTAAGTTAATTTAACATTTTCCTTTTTATTTAGAAATATTTTATGGTGGTTTGAAGCAGCTATAGCTTAGAAAATAAGATTGAAAGCTTTTATGTCATTTGAAAAATTGAAAGAGTGTGACTGAACTTCAAATCTTCCCAAATGGCTTTTAATAACTTTAAAAATATATATATTGAAATAAAACATGTTTTTAAAGATTTTTTTTTTAAAGTTAATTTTGCAGGTTTTCTGTGTTTTTATTGGATATTTGTGTAAAACTTTAGTTTGTTTCAACAGTTTTTAGTTTGTTTTAGGCAATTGAAGTAAAAGGAGGATAATTGTTTCTGCTTTCAGTGCTCTGGTAAGACCCGGCAGGTTTGACATGCAGGTGACCGTTCCCCGCCCCGATGTCAAAGGTCGCAAAGAGATCCTCAACTGGTACCTCTCCAAGATCAAAGTGGACCCCGGTAGGTAATTTCAGAGATATTTGCTGATAGTCATCAGCGCTCCAAGCCAGTGAGCCACACAGGATCCCGCAGTCAGAGAGTCGAATAACTTGAAAAGTCATTTTGTTTTTGGTCAGCCGTCAATGCTGAGATCATCGCCCGAGGCACGGTTGGCTTCTCTGGGGCCGAACTGGAGAACCTGGTGAACCAGTCCGCCCTGAAGGCCGCCGTGGACGGGAAGGAGATGGTCACCATGAAGGACCTGGAGTTCGCCAAGGACAAGATCCTCATGGGTGAGCGAGCGCACACGGAACTCAGATCAGCTCTTTATCACAGAAACATGTGCAGGTATGGGAAATAAATACAATAATTAATAAAAGCGTGGAAAAAAGACGGCAGAATACTCAAAAATTATACTCAAGCAAGAGTAGCACTACTTCAACATATTTTTACTCAAGTAAAAGTAAAAAGTAGCTGTCCAAGAAATTACTCAAGTAAGAGTAAAAAAGTATTTGGTAAGAAGTCTACTGAAGTACTGATTAACTGATCAAATTATCAGTCATTTAATATTTAAACATCACATAATCAGATGGAAATGTTGGTATTTTAAGGATGAAAATGACAATAATTCATATAATCAACAAACGATAACAAAATCAGGCAAAAGAAAAATGTACCAAATCAGTTTCTTTCAATATGCAACTTGTGAAACTTTAAGAAAAACTGCAAGTCTTTGATTAAATTTTGGTTTAAACATGTTTGTATTTCATTCAGTGGGCTGAAAATCCAGAATTTTACTCAAGTAAGAGTAGAGATACTTCATAATAAGATTACTCAAGTAAAAGTAAAAAGTACAGCATAGTAAAAATACTGGGGGTTTTTTAAACCCCCAGTAAAAGGTTTTGGGGTTTTTTTTCCAAAATGTTACTCAAGTAAATGTAGTAACTAGATCTAACTAGTTACTGCCTAACTGCTCCTTAAGAATTAGCATCTGTTTTTATTTTGCCCCGTCAGACAAATTTAACCAGAATTGCGTGAAATTCCCTGCAGTCAAAAATAACAGCAGGTAACCATGGCAACTGGTGACAATTTAAAGGTATGCCGCAGTAATAAAAAAATAATCCTTGTTATTAAAGCAGATTCTTGGAAAAACGTGGGGTTCTAGAAAAGGTCCCAACTTTTGACAAATTACCTCCATTTGTTGTTGAAACTGGTTATAATGGACCTCTATATGTTTTACATACAAGCACAGACGCCATCTTTGCTGGGTCTTTCTATTGAAGAATACGAGTGAATAACACAAAAAACACAAAGCAATATTAATTTACATGGACTATTATGCCAACGTTGCCTATGTGCCACACCTGTCTGTTCTGAACTTTTATAGAAGCATTTACTTCTACACACGTACAATCTTGGGTTTGCATTACTGCTAATATGTTTTTATTTATGTATTGACATTATCATCATATGATTCCTCGGTCAATATTTTGGCATTTTTCAATTCATACCCATCTGTGTGGACTTGATTTTCACATTTATCATTTATATTTCCTCCCTATCTGCCTGCACTACACTTTTACATATTCGCTATAGACTTAATCTTTAAGTCATACACTTTTCTTTCTGAGCCTGTTGTACATGGGTCATGGAAAAATCATACAAAAAATTTTCTAAATACCAGTGGGAGCTCTGGATAAAACACCTCACCCCAGTTTTAAAATCCTTCACCTGGAGAATAGACTTTAAAATACTCTTGTTAGTTTATAAATTACTGAAGAGCTTAGCATCACAATACATTAAAGATCTGCTGTTGTTGTATCAACCTTCCAGACATCTCAGGTCTTCTGGTTCTGGTCGGCTCTGCATCCCCAGAACCAGAACCAAACATGGAGAAGCAGCATTCAGCTTCTATGCACCACAAATCTGGAACAAACTTTCAACCGAAACACTGAGTTCCTTTAAATCTAGACTAAAATGCCACCTGTTTAGAGTTGCTTTTGATCAACATAAATGATGTTTATCAATGATTTTGACGATGGAATCTGACAAAATGTGATGTTTATTACTTATTTCTTAATTGGTGACTCGTTTTTATGATGTAAAGCATGTTGTTGCTGAAAATGTGCTAAAAAAAATAAACTTGACTTGGAAGCTACTGCTAACTAGCTGCTAATATAGCTAGCCAGTTACTTTTTCTAACATCTGTCATGGGTGCAAATTTATCACCAATTGACTAGACAACGTTTTTGTCTTCGCCACCGTTTTATTTCTGTTGCTGATCCATATGAGGCTAGGTGCATTCTGGGGGAAAAAAAAAAGGTTTCCTATGCTGAATTATAAAACAGCAGAATTTATAGTTTTTCAGTCTTAAATTTTATTCATGGTGGCATTTAAAAGTCTTGAATTTGACTTTATGAAACCTGCAGATAACCTGATTCGCCTCGTCTCTTTCCTTTCAGGTCCTGAGAGGCGTAGCGTTGAAATAGACAAAAAGAACAAGACCATCACAGCGTACCATGAATCCGGACACGCCATCGTTGCCTATTACACCAAAGACGCGATGCCCATCAACAAGGCCACCATCATGCCCAGAGGACCGACTCTTGGCCATGTTTGTTCGTTTTTAAGTCTTAAACTCCAGGATTGTTTGTTGTGGCTGCGTAGAAGCTAACCTGAATCGTGTTTTTGTTCGTCCTCCAGGTGTCCATGCTCCCCGAGAACGACCGCTGGAGCGAGACGCGGGCCCAGCTGCTGGCCCAAATGGACGTCAGCATGGGCGGCCGCGTCGCAGAGGAGCTCATCTTCGGAGACGAAAACATCACCACAGGTACCAGCTGCGTGGTAAAATGCTGCTTAGACGTGACAGGATGTTAATTTAAAACGTTTATTTAATAATCGGTCTGTTTTTAGGAGCCTCCAGCGACTTTGATGGAGCAACACAAATCGCAAAACTGATGGTGACCCGGTTCGGCATGAGCGACAAGGTAAGTCGAGCTCGTCATAGGAACTATTTGTCATTGAAACGCTGGTAAAAACGGCATAATGAGGAGCATTGTTATAATGTCAGACAGAGTAGAAGCTTTTTAAAGAGAAAGAGACCCAATTTTAAGACATTAAGTTGCAAAGTCGAGGATTTATAATTTTTTCCTTTTATCTCGCTTTACTCTGTACACTTCAAAACCACAAAATTTTACCAAGTAATTTTTTATCTTGTTACTAGTGCAAATACCTTAATACACTAGAAAACATCACCACAGGTATCAGCTGCATGACAAACCAACTTAAAAGTATCTTTTTTGCAAGATATGGAGGCTTGTTATAAGTAAATAAGTCCTTATTATTTATGTTAAATTGGCAGAGAAATAAACGTATAAAATGGGAAAAATGTCGTTGTAAGTTAAATAATCTGCCAATGGAACTAGTACATTTTCATCAATAATAAGAAATTATTTGCTTAAAACAAGCCTCTATATTTTCCTAAAAAGATACTTTTAAGTTAGTTTTGCCTTATTTCAAGTTTGCTAAGAAATTTGCTCTAGAAACTAGACCAAAAATACTTGGTAATATTTTGTCTTTTTGCAGTGTGCAATGGCTGCTGGAAAAGACAAGTGTTGTGTTGTTGGAGGAGGTTCCACTTCTGCTTTTCAAAGATAAACAGTTGATAAATTACGCATCTAATTGCAGCCATTTTTATGTGTAAACATTGAGCAGGGGGGCGTGACCAACAGCAGCAGCTTATTTGGATTTAAAGTGACAAAATGTGATTTTATGGATGTAATTTGTGTTTCTGTGCAGCTCGGGGTCATGACCTACAAGGACATCACCAAGCAGAGCCCCGAGACGCAGGCCGCCATCGAGCATGAAGTCAGAGCTCTACTAAAGGTGAGCCGCTCTACGTCCCAGAAGTTGACCTTCTCACCCTGTTCTGCGTCAGTTTCTATCGTTCCTTCGTCTGTTTCTCTGCAGGAATCCTACGACCGAGCAAAGAACATACTGAAGACCTACAACAAGGAGCACAAGAAGCTGGCGGACGCTCTGCTGACGTACGAAACGCTGGACGCCAGAGAGATCCAGATGGTGCTGGAAGGAAAATCTCTGAACCACTGAGATATTCAAAGACTCTGTAAATAAAACGCTGTGCAAGCGGGACTGGCCTTTTGAAAGCCTTTCAGCCGTTTTTATTCCTCCTTTTGACAACGTGAAAGCTGGATGAAATGTTTGAGCTCCGGCAGACATTTTTAAATCATCACAGTATGATGAATCTGCACATTTTAGTTAAAATCATAGACTTGTTTTTGTTTTTGCTGTTCCTCATTGTCAAACTCACAGCTGAAGGGTTTCTGTATCTTATGTTTTCTCCTACATATAATGTTGTTTTTAAGTTATTTAAGTGCCCAAAGGTCTGTATTATTATTATTATTATTATTGTTGTTGTTTTCATTTTCTTTTCTGTCAGGGAAAATCATGATGGATCCTCTTATTCACACCTGAGGAAAAACTGTAAGTGTTGGCCAGTTTATGTAAATATTCCGTAAAGCGTCTGAAAGGACGGATTGGGTGCTTCTCTGTTACTTTAGACAATGGCCTTCTTGGAGCTCCAATAAAGATTTCTCTCAGGAAACAAATGTTGGGAGTGATCTCTGTGATTCAGGAGTCAAAATAGTATGCCATTTTACTGTAGCAGTTACATAAAATGAAGAAAAAGTGATTATTTCTTGTTTTGAGCAGTGAGTAAAGCTCAAACACCAAACATATATTGGAGAAAAATACACATTCTGTAGAATAGAATAGAAATACACTTTATTGTCCTCCAGTGGGGAAATTAAGGCAGGTAGGGTCACAGAAAGATAAAAAATTATATAAGCGCTTCTGAAAATAAAATCTTGAGCAATATGTTTTGCTATGCTTCTCAATATGTTAAAAATGTGTAAAAAAAAAAAAAAATCTAGTCCAAAAGTCTTAACATAATGAAATTAACAGGTTTTATGTAAATAAAACATGTAAAATACTAAAAATAAAAACCATTTCTTTAAAAAAAATATTAATTTTAAAATTTAGACTAAATTTTAGCTTACACTTCACAATGGAAATGCACTTAAGAAACAAAAAATAACAGAACAAAGCAGGGAAAGTACAGAGAATGTAAATACAAATAAAAACAAATACAGACAAAAATAAAATCCACCAGATGATCATAAACTTATAAAATACATTCATTCAAACGACACCTACTAAAACGGATTAGCTGAAATCCACAGTGTGCTCCTTTGTCAGGGATAATTAATGGTTATCAATGGATCATTTTAACCTGCAATTAAGAGATTTTGTTCCGAGAAAAACACACCGACCCGAACAAACCCCTGCTGTCTCTTTTCATTGACTGTCTCAGTATTTATAAGCAGGCAGCGGGTGAAAGCAAAGCTGCAGAAGCCTCCAGTTTTCACTGGACGCTTTAGTTTTACTATGAAGAAGCTTAAAGACGTTCAATCAACTTCCTAAACAAAGATGGCGGACGCCGATGAGGACGTCGCTGTTATCGGGATGGGATGTAATTTCCCTGGAGGTGAGACATTTTCACTGGCTGCTGTCGGCCGCATTAGTTTTAAAGGTAATTTATTGTCTTCTACTCGACGTTAGGTGAGGGACTGGATAATTTCTGGAAAGTTCTGCAGGAGGGAAGGAATTGCGTGTCGGACATTCCAGCTGAAAGGTTCGACAGCAACTTCTGGCACGACGCTGACGTCACCAAACCCGGAAAGAACCAAACAGCAAAAGCTGCATTTATAAAAGGGTGAGGAGAGTCATCAGGTCTGATATATGGAGAAAAATACTTCTGTTTATTTAGGGTAACAGACCAAAATGGAGCTCAAATTCAGTTGATCACATCATTTTCAGATTTATTATCACCTGAAAAGTGTATCTTATATTTTGTGTTTTGCTCTTTTTACACTGCTGCCAATAAATAAATGTATGACCGTGTATTACGGTAGTCGTAGATTTAAAAAAAATAAGGCGTAAATTTCCGGAAAAAATAGAACTCAGAAATTTTGAGATTAACCTGAGAATTTTTCTATAAAAACGTGGAAATTTCTGAGTTTGAAAAGTTCAAAGTTTGTGGGGGAAAATTCAGAAATGTTTAGATTAACCTCAGAAATTCTCTAGAAAAAAATGAGAAATTTCTGAGTTTGAAATGTTAAAAATTTGAACGAAAACAATGCAGAAATTTTGAGATCAATCTCTGAAATTTTCTAGAAAATTTTAGAGTTTTAAAAGTGGAACATTTGCAAGAAAAACTCAGAATCAGACATTTAGATTTGAGATCAATTTCAGAAAATGTCTAGAAAAAAGATTAAATTTCAAAAGTCAAAAAATTGCAAGAAAAAAAACTGAAATTTTGAGATTAATATCAGAAATATATATAAAAAAGGAAATTTCTGCATTTGAAAAGTCAAAAATAGCCTAGAAAAAACTCAGAAGTCTTGAGATTAGTCTCAGAAATTTTCTAGAAAAACATGGAAATTTCTGAATTTCAAAAGTCAAAAATTAGCAAGAAAAATTTAGAATTTTTTAAATTAATCTCAGAAATTTTCAAAGAATGATAGGATAGGAGGTCACTCCACCACTTTCTGATTCTGAGTTTTTTTTTCTTGCAAATTTTAAACTTTTGAAACTCAGATGTTTCCAGATTTTTCTAGAAAATTTCTGAGATTGTTCTCAAGACAGGTTTTTTTTTAGATTTTTTTGGCTGTTCAAACTTAGATATTTCCATGTTTTTTTCTGGAAAGCTTCTGAGATTAATCTAAAAGTTTCTGAGTTTTTTTCTTGCAAATTTTCAACCTTTCAAACACAGTATTTCACATATTTAAACAAAAAAACTAATGGATTAGTATGAAATATCAGCTGATGACACACTTGTAAGTTTTTCAGCCATCTTGTCCAGCCCTAAGTATAAAGTAAAAAGTCCTAAAAAGTCATTTTTTCCCAAAATGTTACTCCAGTAAATGTAACTGGTTACTACCTAACTCTGTGACTCTGAGTCATGACAGATCTGTTTTGATTTCTTTATAGGTTTAATGAATTTGATCCCTCGTTTTTTGGGATTCCTGAAGTAGAAGCGGACTTCATGGATCCTCAGCAGAAGCTGCTGCTGCAGTGCAGCTACAGAGCCTTAGAGGATGCAGGAATACCTATTGAGAGCCTCAGCGGAACCAGAACCGGTGTTTACATCGGTAACTCGTCTCATATTTTACAATTTAAACCCACCGACTCGTGAGGAAGCATTTTTCTAACCTGTTCTGCTTTAATGCTGCAGGTTTAATGAACAGAGACTATGAGATGATCAGGAATAACAAGCCGGAGACAATAACACATTACAACTGCACCGGGACGGCCGTGAGCGTCGCAGCCAACAGGATTTCCTTCACCTTTAACCTCACTGGTCCTTCTCTCGTTATTGACAGCGCCTGTTCTTCTTCTCTGGTGGCTCTGCATCTCGCCTGTCAGGCCATAAAGCAAGGTAGGCATTTCTAATTTACCTCATTAGTCTGCAGAAACTTCCAAAAACAATTTTCCCTTACATGTTATCTTCTTTAATATGATTTTCTCAGGGCAGCCTTTTTATTTACGGTTTAAAAAGGACAAAATGAGGGCAAAAATAAATAAAACTTGTAGTAAATTAATATAAAATAGTATGCATATAAACAATTTGGTAGTTACTAGTTACATTTACTTGAGTAACTTTAAAAAAAGGTTATTTTAGGAGTGCTGAACTGTTTACTTTTACTAGAGTAATTTTGTTATGAAGTATTTCTACTCTTACTTGAGTAAAGTTTTTGGATTTTCCATCCACTGAATGAAAAACAAAAGTGTTTTAACCAAATATTCACTAGACAAAGACACACATTTGTGGTTTTTATTAAAGTTTCATACACTTTTTTTATTGAAAGAATCTGATTTGGAAATATTTTTCTTTGGTGTTTTTTGTCACTCATATGAATTATTGTCATTTTCATCCTTAAATACCAAAATTTCCACCTAACTTTATATTTTGGTCTGTCTGATTATGTAATTTTTACACATTAAATGATTGACAATTTGATCAGTTATTCAGTACTTCAGTACACTTTTTACCAAATACCTTTTTACTCTTACTGGAGTAATTTCTTGGAGGATTACTTTTACTTGAGTAAAATTTTGTTGAAATAGAGCTACTTTACTTACTTGAGTATAATATAAGACGAACTGGGAATGAAATCTGTAGGAGCAGCCACTTTCTCCAGTCACCGCTAGGTGGCACTGTGGTTCCTGGCATAATGAACTCCACTGATAACAATCAGCAGTCTTTCCATGTACTGTTGAGCAAAACAAATCCATCATATTCTTCACAGTTCCTTATTATATTATATTTAATAAACCAAAATATCAATAACATTTTAGGGCCATTGTAGATAGAAAAAAAAAGAGTTCATTTCTGCCAAAAACTCAAACATTTTGAGATTAATCTCAGAAATTTGCTAGAAAAAACGTGAAAATTTCAGAGTTTGAAAAGAAAAGTTTCTTGAAAAAAAAGTAACATTTTTGACTTTCAAAAGTAAAATTTTGGAATTTTCCTGAGTTTGAAAAGTTGAACAATTCTGAATTTTTTCTTGCATTTTTTTTTACTTTCAGAACTCAGAAATATCTTCTTTTTTTCTAGAAAAGTTTTAGTTTTTGGTGGAAATTTATTTCCTTTTGATGCTGTCGTAATAGGCATGACAACACTAATACGCCTCACTGTGCTTTATAGACATTTATTGCTTATATTTAGTCTCAAATCTCAAAATATTTAGTCAAATGTAAACCAAAATAACCTATGAAATTTACACCACTGTTCTTGTGTGATGAGTGGCAAATCTAGACATATTTAGGAATGCCTCTTCTCAGTTAAATATGACTATATTTGTAAACAAAAACAAAAAAAGTGCCAGAAAGTTTCCATTTTAGATTAAGTGTTAATGTTTTCTGCAGCCTTTCTATACAAATTATTCATAGCCAAGAGGTAATTGGCTTCACTAGCACAAAATTATTACATATTGAACAAAAATAGTAGAAAAGAAGCCAAAGTTCAATTTAAAAAGTTTAAAGATATTCAATATGTTCATATGTCCAGTGATCAAGACCACTTTAAAGAAGGTCTGGGACAAAAGAGACACAAAGTACTTTATATTTTATTAAAAATTGGATCCTAATGTATCCAAATTTGCTCTAGGTGACTGTGAGATGGCGCTGTGTGGAGGAGTTAACTGCATCATCGAGCCAAGAGTGTTTGTTGCTCTCAGTAAAGCCAGAATGATTTCACCTGAAGGAACCAGCAAGCCTTTCTCCACCAGCGCAGACGGCTACGGAAGAGGAGAAGGCTGTGGCGTTTTGCTCCTGAAGCCTCTAAAAAAGGTTTGAGGTTTCATCTAGAACAGGGGTGTCCAAAGTGTGGCGCGGGGGCCATTTGTGGCCTTTTGAACAATCCTGTGTGGACCTCGGCTGCAGTTTAAGAATGCTATGAGTATGGTTCTCCAGAGGAAACTTTTCAGATTTTTTAGAATGAGAGTTTCAGTGACAAATTTAACTCTTCTTTAATGGTGAATGTTTTCCTTTAATTGTAATTTCCTAGCAAATAGCGATCAAGCAACTTTGTACTGAAAAAAAAAGACTGGAGCATTTTTATTCTATTAGATTTGGTTAATGGAAGGATTCTTGAGGAACATTTTTCTTTTTGTTGTTAGAAATAGACTAAAAGATTTACTAGACCAAATAATCTGGAAAAAAAAATTACCCAAAAAGCTAAGAAACACTCCGCCTTTCTCATTGGGATATTGCATGTTTAGTTTATTGACAAATTAAATGTGTTCCCATCATTTTGTAGGGAAAAATCCCTACAAAATGAAAAACAATATGGCTCCCTGAGTAATTAGAGGGATTTTGGCCCATGTTGCAAAAAGTTTGGACACCCCTGATCTAGAAATATTTATGTTGTTTGTTATTTTGCAGACTTGAAGATCATCTAATAGTTTCTTTTCTTGAAGGAGTCGTAGAACTAAGAGGAAATATTTAAATTCATTAGATAGATTACTTATATTTATCAATATTATTTTCTGTTTCTTTTCTACTTAAAGGCCTTGAAGGACTGCAATAAAATATGGGGTGTGATTTGCAAGACTGCCGTCAACCAAGACGGACATTCGGTGACTCCTCTCACCAAACCTTCAGTGACGCAACAAGAGGAGCTGCTCAGGACAATCTACTCCAACTCCGATATCATAAATGTCCAGTACATCGAAGCTCATGGGACTGGGACTCCAGTTGGAGACCCAACAGAAGCAGCTAGCATCTCAAACGTCATTGCCAAAGCCAGACCTCCAGACTCAGAGACTCTCTGGGTTGGCTCGGTGAAGGGTAACATCGGACACACCGAATCTGCAGCCGGAGTGGCTGGACTGATCAAGGTACTCTTAATGATGAAGCACCAAACTATTGTTCCCTCAGTTTTCTACTCCAGAGGCAACTCAAGTGTGGATACACATACCTTGAATTTAAAAATACCGGACAAATTAGAAAGATGGGAGACAAATCAACCACTAGGAAGGATAGCTGGGGTCAACAGTTTTGGGTTTGGGGGAACAAATGCGCATGTAATTTTAAGAGAACACATTCATCAAGTAGTTCCCAAAAAAGCTTGGCAAAAACTCTTTGTGTTGTCAGCTGCTTCTGAGAAATCACTCATAATGACCATTGCAGACACCCACCAAAGACTGTGCAGCAGTCACACACTTGACTTTCAGGCACTTTCATACACCTCTGCTTGTGGGAGGAGTCACTTCAAACACAAATATCGGAAAGCCTTTTTGACATCTTCCCTCTCAGATCTACAACAACAGCTCAAATTAGCACAAAAGACAGAGTTTCAGTCGGTTCAGTCGGTTCAATCTGACATCCAGGTTGTCTTTGTGTTTTGTGGAAATGGGGTTTGCTACAGGGGTATGTGCAGGCAGCTCATGAGGCAGGTTCTTGCTTTCAAAGAGACAATCCAAAAAGTTGAAATTGCCTTTCAGACGTACACTCCCATCAACATCAGTAAACTTCTTGAGAGTGAATGTGATGACATCGATATTAGCCGGCCAAATGTTATTCAGCCTCTTCTTTTTGCAGTACAAGTTGGGATTGCCACCCTGCTGAAGCAGTGGGGTGTTAAGCCCTCAATCATGCTTGGCCACTCTGTTGGAGAGGTCGCTGCAGCTCACTGCTCAGGTCTTTTGTCTCTTTGCGATGCTGTGAAAGTGTTGCACCACCGCAGTACTCTTCAGTGTAGAGTCACAGGAGGAAAGATGCTTGTCATCAGCAATGTGGCTGTAGAAAAGATTTTTGAAGTTCTCACAGTCTTTGGTGGCAACATCTGTGTTGCTGCTTTCAACAGCCCTCAGTCCTGCACTTTGTCAGGTGATGCAGATTCAGTGGATGCTCTCCATGAGATGCTGAGGATTCAATTTGCAGATACAAATATCCTCCTCCGTATCTTAGATGTCCCTGCTGCTTACCATAGCCACATGATGGATCCAATTCTAGACGACATTGAGAGCAGCATAGGCTTTTTGAATACTAAAAGCATAGCATGTCACCTGTTTTCCACAGTTACTGGAGAGAGACTTTCAGATGGGGATTTCAGTTCCGGCACATACTGGGCAAAGAACATCCGGGAGCCTGTTTTATTCAAGAAAGCTGTTTGTGCTGTTCTCAAAGAGAAACCGGCAAAAGGAAATGTGGTCTTTGTAGAAGTTGGACCTCGAATGGCTCTCCAAAGGTACATCTGTGAAACTCTTGGCAATGAAGCCAAAGTTCTCCCATCAGTCCACCCAAACAAAGACTGTGACACCATTGCCTCGACTCTGGCCAGACTGTTTGAAGTTGGCATTAATGTAGACTGGAAGGAGCTCTTCAGGGGTTGTGGGACATTACCCAGTACTCCTCCAGTCTACCAGTTTGACAACACAAAGAATGAAGTGAATTTTGAAGCTTTAAGGGGAGATAATGAACCATCTGATGTTTTTTGTGATGGACTTGAGTCCCAAATAATAAGGGACAAGAAAGAATGCACGTTTGAACTGTCTTTGAAGACAGCACCCTATCTCTGGGATCATAAAAACAACGGCATTGCCATTGTGCCAGGGGCATTTTATGTTGACTTAGCTTATGCCTTGGTGATGGCCAACCTGAAGCCAAAGAAGCCTGCCTCTCTCAGTATAAAATTTGAGAGTGTGCTTACTCTCAACTCAAATTCTAAGAAGCTGAAGATGATACTGGAACAATCAGAAGGGGAAGCCTTGTTTAAAATACAGTCACCTGTTGCAGTTCATGCCTCAGGCACATGCAGGTATAAAGATCAGCAACCACTGCTAGAGGAAGCAACCATTTGTCTTGATGTGATCTACCAAAGGTGCAAAATGATTCTGACTCAGCAAGAAATTTATTCACTTCTCTCTCAGGCCGGATTTGAGTATGGCCCGCTTTTCAGGCATCTAAACAATGTGCGTCTTGGCAACAAATTCAAGGAAGCCGTGACCGCTTTTCAAGTTCCAGAGGACATTCTGAATAGTCTCCATAAACATTTCATTCATCCTGTGCTACTGGATTATTTCATTCAAATGGCTGCAGTGGTAGCAATGGGACAACAAGGATCCAAGCAGGGACTCCCATCACAGATCGCTAGCATTGCTATTTCAGAACCCCTGCAGGAGACAATGGTCATGTATCTTCGGACAACTCAAGAGACTCAAGATTTTCTTGAGGTGTGTGGTTGCTTTTCTACCAAAGATGGGAAGGTATTGGTGGAATTTAAGGGTGTAAGGATTTCCTTTTTGCTCCAAAATTCAGATGTTACCAAGTCATTGTTTTTTCATAGTGAAACCGTTGCATTAGCAGAAGAGAGAGATGTGGACGGCTCTAAAATAAAAGCCATCATCTTTGAAGATAGCATGGGCATTGCTAAAGGTTTAAGACCTTACATATGCACTGATTCAGTCATTGTAGGGATCAGAAAGAAGTTAAGTGCGGATGAAGTAAAAAGCCTAGTGATTCAATCGTTGAACAACAATGACGATCTGAAGAAAGTTCTCTTCATTTGGGGTGTGGAGAACCTGACTCACTTGTCCTCTGAAATGATTCTGGAGAGCTTTGTGACTTGTTGTGAGGTATTCCGTCACATTGTTTTGGCTGTCAAAGAGACCAAATGTTTGTGTGCCATCAAAGTCATAACTTACAGATCAACAGAACTGACGGTGGACCACGTGAGTCTTGGTTTTGTGCTTTCTGGTATGATGAGGTCCTGCTCAGCTGAGATTGCAGGCATTCATTTCCAGCATATTGATCTGGCTTCTGTGACAAGTGAAGACATCCAAACATTGGCTTGTGTAATTAAAACCAACCAACAACAAGATATAAGGATCAGCAAAGGTCAGGCATCAACAACAAGGATAGCACAAACTCCAGTTAAAGACAGTGATTTATGTGAAGAGGCAAAAACAGCTGGCCAATCAAGAGACTTTGTCCTACAGACCACCAATCCTTATGGAATAGAAAATTTGTGTCAAGTCTCTAAACATAACTTTGATAAGAGTCCAGTTCCAGAAAGCTTAGTTGAAATTCAGCTGACTAATGTCTGCATACATTCGTCCGACTACTTCCCGGTCAGCACTTCCCATTTAAATTTTGGCAGGACATTTTACTGGAACAAGCATGTGACAGAGAATCATGACCTTCTGGGTTTAGATTTTAGTGGTATTATCTCAGGTGTTGGCAAAGACGTCAAAACTCTAAAACTGGGAGACCAAATTGCTTCGTGTTATCCAGTTCCTGCAGTTTCAAAGATCTTGATTCCTGAAGCAGTGTGCTATGGCACAAAAGCATTTCCCTTTTTTCGAGAGACACCATTTGTGTCCTTCTTCATCCTGGCATGGGAGATCTTGCAGAGGCTGCTGTGTGAAGTTAGAGGAAGGCACAAAAAGTTGGCAATCATCTCCCCAGACTCAGCTGCTGTTCTCATACAAGTTATTGCCCTCACAGCAAACAGGTCAGGCTGGAACGTTTCTTGTCAAGCTAGTGTTACCAAGGAATCGACAAATTTTGATGCTTTGCTTTTTCTACCACCATTTAATCAATCATTTGAGGGATTGTTTGACAATAGTGACACAGTGAAGCATGTCATCTTTATCTTCAGCAGTCACATGTCACTCTCAGTCGCCACAAGCAACACTACATTGAATGATAAAAACATTCATGTGCACCGCCTTGATGTGGCGTATGTTCTCCAGAAAGTGAATCTAGAGGCACAAAGAAGAAATATTTCTAACTGGCTTCTGTCTCTAAGGCTTGATCCAGATTGTCTGCCGCATAGGGAGGAGATCCTTCATGTGAAAGAGCCTAAAATTGAGTCCTCTTTCACAACAGCAACAGTGCAGCAAGTTGTTCTTGATAAAGGATTGGATTGGCTTAAATGTCCTCACAGCTCTTTGCCTACAAAAGCCACACCACTCTTTGAACAGAGATGTGTTTATATTGTAACTGGAGGCCTGTCTGGTTTGGGGCTGGAGACGGTTAAGTTCATTGCACACAATGGTGGAGGTTGCATTGCAATCCTGTCAAGAAGTGTCCCATCTGATGAAATCCGCTTTCAGTTGGATCTCCTTCAGAAAAGAAATGGGGTTTCTGTCCTAAACATCCAGTGTGATGTTTCAGAGTCAAAGCAGGTGGTGGATACCATCACCAAAATTGGGGGAAGGTTTCCATCTTGTCCAATCAAAGGAGTGTTTCATAGTGCTGCGGTGCTGCATGATTCCCTCATTGAATCCCTTGATGAGTCGCTGTTCAGAAAGGTGCTAAAACCCAAAGTCAGTGGAACTCTGAATCTCCATTTCGCAACTCTTCACAACAAATTAGACTACTTTGTATGCTACTCCTCAATCTCATCATTCATTGGAAATGCATCACAGTGTAACTACGCAGCAGCCAATGCTTTTCTTGACACATTCTGTCATTACCGGAGAAACCTTGGGCTTGCCGGACAGTCCATCAACTGGGGTCCCTTGAATCTTGGTCTACTGCTCAACAAAGGCCACTTTCAAAAGTTCTTGGAGACCAAGGGGATGATGACAATGGGTGTACATGAAGTTCACAAGACACTTCAAAGGTGTCTGTTTATGAACAGACCGCAGCAAGTAATTTGCAAATTCAACTTCAAGAACCTCAGCTTGCATGTCCTTTCCCAAAATCCATCTCTCAGGGAGCGAATGGCGACTTTAGTGGAAACAGCAATTAAAGATGAAATACACAAAACCCCCAAAGTTCAGCGTTCCTTTACAGCTTATGAGACAGTGAGGATAATAGTCAGTGAAATGCTCAATATAGATGCGGAAAAAGTTGATGATGACTCCTGTTTGTCAGCACTGGGCATTGACTCAATGCTGGCCATGACTCTGCAGAACAAAATCTACCAGGAGACAGAAATAAATGTGCCTTTGGTTACAATTCTGGATCCTAACACCACACTTACCACTCTGGTCAGTTTTGTGCAGAACAGCATGTAGTTAAGTACAAAACTTGTGCTTTAACGAAAGACAGAGAAGAAACTCAACTATTTTGCAACTATCACTGTAGAACCTTGCTAAAAAACAAACAGTTTCACCACAACCCTGGTTCATGTGTCCTGCAATGATGGCAGAGACATTTCTAAGAACAGACAAGTAACAAATAATTGGAGACCAACAGCAAATAAAATATCTATGGGCTATAATGATTGCACTAGGTGATGTTTGGAGGGTTACTGGCATAAATAACATGATTTGTGTAGTTAAACTATTCATAGGAATTACCTACAACCCTCCACCCCCTTATGAAACAGAGGAAACCTAAAGAACTGGAGCTAACACCAGCTATTGCTGTTCCTGCCCTCTGGACCTTTCTAGCTAAGCAGAAACTTGCTTTACTGAGGGAAACAGTATCTGGTTAGCACTCAAAGTGTTGGAAGAGCTACTAAATTAAACAATATCCTCAGACTCATTTGATTATGAACAATCCTATAAGCTTCATGGGAATAGATTATTGGTGCTTTAAACTGTTCTCTATCTCTTCGAAAATGCTAGCTTGAACAACTGTGCTAATGCTAGCTTAGTATTTTTATTGATTTTGAGGTTTATTTTAATCCATATACAGGTGGTGATTTCTTTTTATTGCCAGATGAGTTGAACATTGTACAAATGAGGCTTCCATCAGCAAGAATAAAAAGTGCATTTTTCTTCTACATAAAATTAAACTGGTCCTTTTGTCTATCGAAACTTGTGAAAAGCTAGCATCAGCCCTGGTTTAGCACAGATTGGTAAAATTATTTTGCATGTTCTATTCGAAGATGGTGTTGTTAGTCAGTCATTGATATAAGAGCAACATTAAAACAAAGTCAGTAATACTATCTATGACATATGGAGCAATAGCTTTTAAACGTCTGCTAGCATCTGTGCTAGCACTTACATAAAGAGGAAGTGGAGATTTAACTTTTAGCTTTTTTTTCTTTCTCGCCATCGTAAAATTTTTTTATTATACTTATAATACCTTTCAGATGGTTTATATTAATACAAAACAATCTTACATACACTGACTGATTAGTATTATTATTTGTTTATCTTTGTTCGTACATGGACTTTGCACAACAGTAGCAGATCAACTTTTATCAGTACTTTATAAGTACTGGATTTAGACTTTATAGAAACATTTTCATCATGTCGTGGCAACTTGGATGGTTTGTTTATATTTTTTAAAGTTTCTTTATTTGAAGACCACTAAAAACCCAGTTCTTAAATCTTGTGTCTATTTTTCTCATGTTTCCAAATCTATTATCATGTATGTAATAATGTAAAATAATAAAATATCTTGCCATTGAGAACTTTTTATTAAAATGTTTGTATGCCATAAATATTCTTGTCATCAGTCTGACAGTCATGAAAATGACAAAAGATGAACCATGTTTGTCAGAATACTGGTATTTTAAAGCTCTTAATCCAGTTGAATAAATATTTATTTCTTTGTTCATCATTTTTTATGTATTTTATTTAGAAGTGTTAATCAAAACCAATGGTCTTTTCCCACATGTAAAAAATCAGTAGCAAAAAGACTTTTTATGGGACATGACAGATTACTGTATCATATTTCCCACCATCATCATAAAGCCAATAATCAGTGTGAATTATTAACTTATTGGTGATAAGAAATGACGATGACCTGTGGATCTCGGTTAATATAAAACAAGTAGAAACATTTTTACATCTATAGACAGACATCTGGGCTTTACATTTCTTGAAATTTAATAAAATAGTACAAAAAGGTATTAATATACAGAGATTACATAATATTTTTAAAATATTGTTAGTGACAGTTATATTTTTTAGATTTAATTCTGACTTTGTCACATTTTCATTAAAAATTGATTGACATAAATTATTAAGATGAACTAAAAAAGGTTTTAAAAAATCCAAAGCATCCTATCTGAATTTGAAAAAAGCAGTTTACTCCTTGATAAATCATGAATAAACTTTGATTAAACACATTTTTGGAAAGCTGAGTACAATTTCAGATTAATACTAGACTAGATAAAGAAAAAATCACTTAAAAATAATCTTTTTGACATCATGAAGAAGAATAAAAGATTAGAAAAACATGTATCATACCCAGATCAAAATAAATCCAATAACAGAGATGAGAAACTGAATCACTTATGAAATCTCATTTCTAAACAACTGTGAAGAACAATAGTTAGGATTCACAAATGGAGAAAAAACAAACAGTAGTAAAAACTCGTAGAAGTAGGTATCCAAAATGTGTGATATTCATATTTGCCTGATGATTTGAAGCATTTTGCAAAAAAAAAACAAAACAGGAAAACAGAGGAAACCTACACTACATTTAATCTAAAATGCACTAAAAACATGGAGACTTTTCATAAGAATTCGTACAAAAAAGCTGATAAAAGAATAATTATGAGCCATCAATACATGTAGCTGATTATTTTGTTTTAGTTTTTATAATCTTGTTAAAACATCAACGTCATTCTTGTCTTCATCTAGGGGAGACTTTTCGTTGACATTTGCTTCACTCAGTATGGTTACCACTGTCGATATTGTGGCGTTGGGATCCAACAACTTCACCAGAGGCACATTGACTCCTCTCTCCTGAAACATCATATTTTGCAAAGTCATCGCCTGCATGGAGTCCATGCCTAAGGATGTCAGAGGGGAGTCATAACTCAGCTCACTCTGATCAATGCCTATTGTCTCGCTGAGCAGAGAGAAAACATATTCTTTTGGTGAGACAGAGTCACTTTGTTCGGTTTTAGATTCTTCCTCTTTGAAGTTTTGGAAAGCCTCATTGACTAATACAGAAAGACGTAAGCTCAAGGCTTTATTTTGAGAGAGAATGTTGTATCTGATGATCCTGAAGTGAAACCTGCAGACAGCCTGCTGGGGTCGATTCAGGATGAGGCATTGCTCCAGGCTTTTATGGACTTCTACAACATCCAACAGCATCATCCCCTTTGCTTCCAGAAAGCGGTGGAAGTGTTCCTTGTTTAGGAGCAGACCGAGGTTCAGAGGCCCCCAGCTGATGGACTGCCCAGGCAGCCCGAGTTTGCGCCTGAAGTGGCAGAACAAGTCAAGAAAAGAGTTGGCTGCTGCGTAGTTTGTTTGGGATGCATTTCCAAGGAACGCTGAGATGGAGGAGAAACACACAAAGTAGTCCAGATGGCAGTGCTTTGTAGCATGGTGTAAATTTAACACCCCATTAACTTTGGGTTTAAAAACCTTCTCATAAAGGGCTCTGTTAAGGGTTTCAATCAGACCGTCATGCAGGACAACCGCACTGTGAAACACCCCTTTGATTGGGAAACCCTTAAACTTCTGTTGGATTTCAAGGATGACCTTCTGCACACACTCAGAGACGGAAATGTCGCACACCATGCTGGTGATGCTGTTTCCATATTGCTGCTGAATATTGAGTATTTCTTGCTGCACCTCTGCTGTGGGCTTGCTCCTGGAGAAAATTACGATGTATTCCCCTCCTCTTTGTGAGATAAACTTTACTGTTTCAAAGCCCAGACCAGAGAGACCGCCTGTCACAAGGTACACCGCTCTCTTTCTGAACAACTGCTTTTTTACTGGCAGTAGCTGAATCTCAGACAGTGTGGTCTTGTCATCTTTTTCCAAAGCAATCACAGCCAGTTTCTTTGAACTGAAGTATGATGATAATATCTGTGGTTTTACATCATTACCTTTAGATTTCACATTCTGAAAAGTGAAGTTTTCGATAATAAACTTCCTGCTGACGTTCAGCGACTTCAGCCAGTGATAAATGTGAGACGTGTGTGCTCTCAGATAACCCTTCTGCAAAACAGTTTGTATCTGAACTGTTTGCACATGAACACTTCCCTTTATGTTTTGGCACAGGTCCTGAACAAGCAGGGTTTGCATTCGAGATTCACAGAGTACTACGACATACCGAGCCACTGGGAAATCGCAAATTTTCACAATGAGAGACTCATCAAATGGTGGCAGGATGACAAATGCATCCAACTGATTGAGATCTACAAAAGATCCATTACACTGTGTGCTTAAAATCACATTCCAACCAGATTTATGAGAAGTAAGTACAAAGACTTTCACAAGAGCTGAATCAGGGTTGGGGCAAATGATCCCCAAATTCTGTTTGCGTTTAGGCAAGACTCGATGAAGCATCTCCCAAGCCAACACAAAGTAGGAAACACAAGGTGTTTCTTGAAAATGTGGGAACCTCTTGATGCTGTAGCATATGTCCTCTGGCACATGAACCTTACTAGCCGCCACAACTGGATAACAAGAGGCAACGTGGTCCCCAACTTTGAGTTTTCTGACATTTTTTCCGACTGCAGTGACAGTACCACTAAAGTCAAGCGCGATTAACTCATGCTTCTGAGATGAGTGCTTGTTCCAGTAGAGTGTCTGACCAAAGTTTAGATGTGAGGCACTGACTGGAAAGTAATCAGATGAATGAACGCATATTTTACTTGGTCGAATTTCAACTGATGTGCCATTGATTGGATCTGTTTCCTCGTCTCGAGGAATGGCATTCAGTTGACTCACCGTATGTGCGTCAGCCGTCTGAAAGTTGCAAGGTTTAGAAGTTGTGGAGGTGTAACTACTTTCTGTATGGTCAGTGACTTCCAGTGGGGTTCGGACAATTGACGGTTTTAAGATCAGCCCATCTTTTATGACCAATTCTGGGTACTTTTCACAAGGATGTGATCTCAGGACCTCAGAGAGAGCTTTAATGTCCTCAGTAAAAATGGAGCCTATGTCAATCAGTTGAAACGAAAGATCAGGAATCTCTGCTGCAAAAGACCTGACCATTCCAGCCAGAGCAAAACCTGGACTTATGTGATCCACGGTGATGTCAGATGAGCGATAGGTCACTGCTCTGATGGCTTTGGGGAACTGAATCCTCTTCAGCTCCTGGACAATTTGCCGGAAAATCTCACAGCAACTTGCAAGATTATGCAAGACAGCATCAGGTGATTGGGATGTAAGATCTTCTTTGCCCCACAAAAATAACACTTCATCAAAGTTTTTCTTAATATTCGCAATGCTGAGTTTTGAAAGAAGAGACGGGAATCCATTGCTTAAAATATCCTTTGCATGTGTGAAGGAAACAAATCTAGATTCTTGGTCTAAATGTGGTTGTAGAGCTTTTGAGATACCTAAATGATCAGAGAACACCAAAGCCTTTGGAGGCTTTGAAGAAGTGGAGCTTTCAGGGATGATACTGAAGTCATTATGGTAGAAGTACTCTTCAACCACATGACAACGACTGCCAAGGTACTGGAATATCACATGCTTCACCTCAACCAACACTCTGCCTTCCTTATCTGCAAAGCAGCCACAAACCTCAAAGTGATCTACACCCACATCAGTTGCTCTCAGGTAGATAATCATCTCATTCTGCAAGGGTTCAAAAACAGCAAGGCTCCCTATTTTGGCAGGAAACCCCGGTCTGCCTGTAAATATATGCTCAACGGTGACAGGGAGAAGTTGCATTAAGTAATCCAACACAACAGGATGAATGCAATAGTCATGCAAATGTGGTCGGAGCTCTTCTGGAACTGAAACAGCTGCAAAGGCCTCCTTTAGATCCTCACCATAGTGCACATTTGCTTTATTCTGGAAGACATCACCATACTGGAAGCCGCCTTGAGAGAGATGTCCATAAAACTCCTGAAAACTTACAACAGAGGTGCATCTTTTGGAGATCAAACTTATCGAAATGGTTTGTTCCTCAATCTGCCTCTCTCCCTTTGAAACCACCGTGCCTGAAGCATACACTGTAGAAGAAGAAAACACTTTGAAGCCAGTTTCTTTTCCTTTTGGCTCTATTTGGACCTTCATTTCAGCAGAGTTCTGTGTCAAAATAAATGGGCTGTGAAACTTGACGCTGAGGTGCAGCGAGCTCAGGGGCACTTTTGGTTTAGTGGTGGCCATGACCGATGCTAGACCCAACTCCGCATAGAAGGCGCCGGGGATGATGGGTATATTATTGTGCCTGTGCTCCTTCAAGTAGAAGGTTGAGTCAGATGTTAAATTACAGCTGAAGATGTTGCTTTCACTTCCAGTCTGACAGAGAACAGAATGAAAACTTGCTTTATTGTTTTGGGCAGCTCCAATGATCACGTCTCTATTGGAGCAGTCAAACTGGTACTTTGGGAAAACCAGTGGTGTTGTCTCATAGCCTTTGTAGAAGACGGTCCAATCTACCTGAATGCCCAGTTCGAACAACTTGGAAACAACGGAGATGACTGATTCATAATCTTTCTTGGGTTCCACTGAGGCAACAACTGCTACGTTGTTTCCAAGAGTTTCCATAATGTTTCTTTGCAGTGCTCTTCTTGGCCCTATCTCTACAAACACTACACCTTTCTTCCCTTTAGCTGCTGACCTCAAAGCTTGCTCAAAAGCAACGGGCTCACGGATGTTCCTTGCCCAGTATTCACCCGTGCTGAAATCTCTGTTCTCAGCTTCCCTTCCTGTAACTGTTGAGAACAGCTCAGTGTCAAGCTCATTCTTATGCAGGGTGCCAAGGGTGTCCCTAATTTCCTGGAGAATTGGGTCCATCATGTGGCAGTGGTAAGCAGCAGGGACATCGAGCACACGGAGGAAGAGATTCTGATATTTGGATGAGTTGCTTAGCTCTTTTAGGAAGCTCTCAATTGCATCTGCTTCTCCTGAGAGAGTGCAGGACTGTGGGCTGTTGAAGGCTGCAATGCCAAGTCTTCCAGAATATTTAGGGAGGATCAAAGCCACATCTGATACAGCCATGTTACTGACCACAAGCATTTTACCACCAGCAACTTTCCTTTGAAGGGTGCTGCGGAAGAATATGACTTTCACAGCGTCTTCGAGAGACAAGAGGCCGGAGCAGTGAGCGGCAGCGACTTCACCAACCGAATGTCCGAGCACAGCATCAGGTTTGACACCCCAGTGCTTGAGAAGGGTGGCAATCCCAACCTGAATGGCAAAGAGGAGAGGCTGGACAACATCTGGGTTTTTGGTGTCACTCCTTTCGAACTCACTCTCAAGTGTGTTCAGGATGTTTAGAGAGCTCATCCTTTGGAAAATCTGAGTGATTTCTTTGATTTTTTCTCTGAATACAGGCTGGTTTTTCAACAGCTGCGTGCACATGCCATGGTAAGTGACACCATTTCCGCAGAAGACAAACACTAATCTTGGATTTGAGAGAGCCACGCTGATGTTTTTGCCAACACTGGCTATGAGCTTCTCCTTAAGATCGCCTACAGATGAAACTGCAATGGCCTTTCTGTATTTATGCTTTTGGTGACTTCTCCTGCAGGCTGATGTGTACAAAACAGAACCAAGTTCTACGGTGATATTATCCTCCAACTGTTTTATGGTGTCTTCTATCATCATAGTCAGAGATTTCAGTGAATTTGCTGACAGGACAAAGTATTTCACCTGCTTCTCACTGCTATGTTTTTTTAAGTTTGTCTGCATGTGCTGTTTGACGATGGCATGTGCATTCGTTCCTCCAAAACCAAAGTTGTTCACCCCTGCAACCCTCGCTGTGGTAGATTCCCATTTCTCAATATTCATAGGAATTTTAATATTCAGGGCTTTGGTATCAACACTGGAAGTTTCATCAGAGTAGAAAACAGATGGGACGATAGTTTCATGCTTCATCATCAGAAGAACTTTAATTAGTCCGGCCACTCCTGCTGCTGACTCTGTGTGCCCAATGTTGCTCTTCACCGAGCCGATCAACAGAGTCCCTGACCCGGAAGTTCTGGCTTTGGCGATGACGTTGGAGATGCTTCCTGCCTCTGTCGGGTCTCCCACTGGGGTTCCAGTCCCATGGGCCTCGATGTACTGGACATTTGCAATGTCAGTGTCTGAGTAGGTTCTGCGCAGCAGTTCCTCTTGTTGAGTCGTGGAGGGTTTAGTAATCGGACTGACAGAGTGTCCATCTTGGTTGACTGCGGTTTTACTGATGATTCCCCAGATGTGGTCATGGTCTTGAAGAGCCTGCAAATTGAAAACGGGACCAGGATGAAACAAAAAATGAGGAAAAGAACATTGTGTAAATGTTTTACAGCACAGGTGTCAAAGTCCAGTCCTCAAGGGCCGGTCTCCTGCAGTTTTTATATGTGCCACAGGTACAAAACACTGAAATGAAATGGCTTAAACCTCTTCCTTGTGTAGATCAGTTCTCCAGAGCCTTGCTAATTATTCTATTCAGGTGTGGTGCAGCAGAGGCACATCTAAAAGTTGCAGGACACCGGCCCTTGAGGATTGGAGTTTGAGACCCCAGTTTTATAGGGTCAAATATTTGTGGGATTAGGAAAATTGCTAGCTGTAATTTTTATATCCAACGCAACTTGTATAACGTGTTACCTAGTCCAGTGGACTAAAGTTAACGTAGTTACATAGATTGCAGATTTCATTCACTATAGTTAATTAATTGTCAAAGGTTAGGAACATTGGGTGCATTTATAAAACTATCCAAAAAATTAAACATAAAATCAGAACTTAATATTGTTGGACATTGGTAAAATAGAAACAGTTTCTTTAATCACTCTGCAAATCTTCACCTTTTTCAGTGGCTTCAGGAGAACCACACCACAGCCTTCTCCTCTCCCATAACCGTCTGCTCTGCTGGAGAACGGCTTGCTCGTCCCTTCAGGTGAAATCATCTTGGCCTTGCTGAGCGCCACAAACACTCTTGGGTCAATGATGCAGTTAACGCCTCCACAAACAGCCATTTCACAATCGCCTAGATAAGATAAATCTTATAAATAGCACCAATAATAAAGCTGCCTGTCGATTTGGCAGGCGAACCACTGCTGCAGGACAGACCTTGTTTAATGGCCTGGCAGGCGAGATGAAGAGCCACAAGTGAAGAAGAGCAGGCGCAGTCTATGGAGAATGACGGTCCAGTGAAGTTAAAGATGTAGGAGACTCTGTTGGCTGCGATGCTCATGGCGAGTCCGGTTCCGGTCCAATGGTTGATCACAGTTGGGTGCACGTGTGCAGCATTAATTTCGTAGTCTCTGTTCATTATTCCTACCATAGAAGAAGAAAAAGAATTATCTCAGCATGTGGTTGTCTGAATACTTTTTGCCGCATGTCTTCCCCCCTCTCCTCACCCTCCTTCCTGTCTGCCTACTGTTGAAAAAATACGAGCCACTAGCGCCGCAAAAACTCTTCGGAAAACTAATACTATTCACATTTCTATGCTTCTAAAAAACACCCCAAATACTTGAAAAAACACCACTCAGGTGTTTTGTTTTAGCAATAAATTAATGTTTTTTGGTACTTTTTCCCTCCCAAAACCTTCCGGTTAAATCACAGTGCTCCGTTACTTAGCAACCCATGTGGAACTCCGTCTGGTACCTAGCAACCCAAGTGGAACTCAGTCCGTCACCTAGCAACCCAAGAGGAGCTCCACCACATTTGGTCAACTGGTTTTACCACTGTGCAATGTTTTACTGACTTTTTATCCAGAAATCACTTTCTGTATCCTTGTTGGTTGTGCCGGAGGCTCTACTTCTGCTTTTCAAAGATGCACAGTTATATAACTTCCTATCTATTTGCAGCCATTTTCACGTGCGAGTGTAAAACGTTGAGTTTGGGGGCGTGGCCAGCATCAGCTTATTTGGATTTAGAGTGACAAGACGCCCTAAAACACCTAATTCTGGAAGGGGCTCAAAATATTCAGAACTAACCAGATTAGAATCTCATTATCTAAGATGATTTATTGCAAAAAAATTTAATGAAAATGTTTTGTATAGTACATAAACCTATCCAAACCTGTTGAAGAAGCATAGTAGGTTATCTTTAATATGGAAGTAAGGGTAATATGTTTTCTGTGTTACCAATAAACACGCCTGTCCTGGTCCCACTGGCTCTCTCCATGGGAACTCCAGCGTTTTCCAGAGCTCTGTAGACACAATGAAGGAGCTGTTTCTGCTGAGGATCCATTTGCTCCACTTCACTGTCACTGATGCCAAAAAACTTGTGGTCAAATTCATTGAACCTGGAGAAAAAAAATAAATAAAATAAAAATCTCTAAAATGTAGAACTGTATAAACAAGTTCAATTACATTACTTTAACATATAATTTGCACCTAAACAGTACAAGTTAAAATTTCCAGATTGTTGTAATTGGAAATAATTTGATTTGTTTAGCCAATCATTGAGAAAAAAATATGGATGTTAATTTTTCAAAGTCATGTTTTCAACATGTTATTACTAAATTTATAAATATCGGAATTCAAAATTAAATACTTATATTTACAACCAAAATATTCAAACTGCTATGTCAGTAAATACAAGTTTGCAAACTAAATATTTAATTTACAAACTGAATATTTAGCTTGTGAATACTTAGTTTGCAATCTAAATATTTAGGTTTCAAATTAAATATTCATCAGCTCCACATTTAGCATTTATTTTTCTGACAAAATATTTAGTTCCATACAAAATATTTATTTTCTAATTAGACATTTAATTTTCAAGTTAAATATTTAGTTTGCAAACTAAATATTTAGATTTCTAACTAAATATTTACTTTGAAAGTTAAATACTTAGCTCAAAATTACATATACAGTTTTAACTTATAAATATAGGAATAACATGGTGAAAGTATGACTTTTTTATGACGGGCAAAATTATTGCTGTTATTTTTTTACAGTGTAACTTTACTCAAATGAGACCCAATGACACTGAATAAAGAACAAACAGATGTAAAGAACTTTTTCGATGAGGTTCGTACCCGTCAATGAGCGCGGCCCTGGCTGTGCGGGTTTTCCCCGGTTTGGTGTCATCTGGGTCAAACCAGCTGCCAACGTCGAACCTCTCTCTGGGGATTAAAACAGAACAGTTCCTCCCCTCCACCAGAACCTTCCAGAAATTATCAAGACCTTCTCCTGTAGGTAAAAAAAAACACATGTGGAGAGAAAATATTGTTTTAATTTTCAGTTACGTACTCATATGTCTTCACATTGCACATCTAACATAATAAATCAATACCAATACATATCCCAATTAAGACATGATCAGTATCAATAGATAATACAGCTAATATTAAATATGCAGAATATTCACTGGACTTGTTTCTTCAAGTCAGAAGAAACATACTTGTAAAATCAAATGATTACCTTAAAGCTAAATCTGCGAGTTTATAGTCTCTTAATCTGGTAAGGTACTATAAAAAGATTAACAGTTAATTTTCTAACTGGAAAAAACTCTTAACAAGCAGCCAGAACTACAATGGAGTTGTTTCAGTCAAAACATTTTAATGGCCCTGTCAAAGTACGGACCTAAAACACTTTCAAAACCTATGAGAGTACTCAAATTTTTTTATTATTTTACAAAGAAGTGTGGACAAACACTTCAATCTCAAAATACACAAAAACTATATTTTTCTTAAAAAAAAACTTTCATAATTTTTCTTTTTGTTTATATGTTGCTGAGTGATATCCTTTTTTTGGTTGTTGCTTGTAAACACAAATATTTAATCTAAGCTTGTGCTGAAATAAATAAAAGAGGACAAAAAGAATAACAAAAATAAATAATTTTAAATAAACATTAACATTGTTAATATAGATCAAATGTCTCGTGATTCTGTGATTAATGTAATAATCTAATCGTACAGAAAACAAAAATACATTTTATTTCATGTTAATAGTTAACTATAATGATATGTTTAATAAACCTAAATATTATTACTAAAAGAAAAAACCAAATTAAAAGAAGCTCTGAAATTATCTTTACCTCCTGGAAAGTTGCAGCCGATTCCCACCACAGCAACTCCATCCTCTGCTTCTTCCATCCTAAAAATCTTCAGAAAGTTAAAAATAAAATTGAATCCTAAATCATGTTTTTATCACTCGAAAGCGTCCTGGCTGCATTTAAACAGCAGTCTGTTGTAACTCTGTGTTGAAACGTTGAGAGCGGTTTAGTAACGCCTCGATGCGCCGCAGCATCCATCCCTGAGGAGATGTTATCACAGCTCGCTCTTATAGCAGCTACGTTTGGTTATGAAACATTAATGATTGATTGTATATGTGGCCATGGAGATGAAGGAGTCCAGTGAACACATTTATGAGAGCCTGCAAGTTTTAGGCCAAGTTTTATCAACATGTTATACAATAGAGAGGCTGTGTGGGCCGTTTTACTAAAACCTGCTGTAACAGAACAGAACTCCGTCCAATGTGTTAAATACTAAATATATAAATATTTATAAATGTATACAATACATATTTTGTGATGTAATTCAAATATGACAGAATATTTTACATTTTAATAAATAAATAATACCATATAGAATCCTCTTGTTTTTCATTTTTACATTAAAATCTTTGTTTTTTTTAATGAGTTTCTGACTTATAAACTAATTATTTGTAAATACCTTGTTTGCCAAAAATGGCTGCTTTGATATTTGTCTTTAATAGACAAATTCCAGCTATAAAAACTCACTTTTCAATGCAATCTACTTATTTTAAAACAAAACCAATCACTTGAAATATGCAGAAAAATATACTTCTATAAAAAGAGTAAGTAAAAGATGTAAAAGTCCTATGGTAATAATAATTATTTATTGTTATTTTAATAGAATATATTTTATTGATCCCAAAGGGGAAATTGGTTATTAGTTGACAAGCTGCTCCATCCAAGGTGTTAAATGTTAATAATACAAATATTTATACATTAAAAATACATATATTTTAAGAGTGATGTAATTCAAATATCACTGAATATGAAAGATTAAATAAAAAATATTAAAGAATCCTTGTTTTTCATTTTTACATTAAAATCTTTGTTTTTTATGAGTTTCTGCCTTAGAAACTAATTATTGCTAAATACCTTGGCTGCCAAAAATGGCTGCTTTAATATTTGTTTTTATAGAAAATGTTCAGTTGTAAAAACTAATTATTTTTAAACCAATCACTTGAAATATGTAGACTTATGTGGACTTCCATAAAAAGAGTAAGTAAAAGATGCAAAAGCCAGAGTTAATACAATTATTATAGAATATACTTTATTGGTCACTAAAAGGGAGATTGATATTAATTGACAAGCTGCTTCATCCATAATGCAACATATTAGTAACCATAAGCAATATGAATTTATAAAATATATATACATAAGTGTGATGTAAGTAATTTAAATATGACTAAACATGGAAAAAAAAAATCAAAGCATGCATATGGAAATATATTACATTTCAACACCTTTAGGTTTACATGTTTCTGCAACTGGTTCCAAGCAGAAAAATAAAATAAAAGCTGGTTCAGTTAAATTATTCCCTCTGTTCTTTGGAACAAAAACTTTTGGAGATTTGAAAGGTGCTAAACTCTTAATTATATTTTATAGATAAGAAACAACACTCAGACGTGTCCTTTTGCTGCTGGCCACGGAGGGTGGAGATTTATTACACTCTTCCACAGATTATCTTACAGCTTCATCAATTCAACATCAAAGTCCCAAAATATTTCCCCAAAATCTCTCTATTGTTAGGATCAACCTGTTTTATACAATCACATTTTCACTGGTGTAAGTTGGTAAGTTTTGACCAATAGCATTACTGCTCATGTTTTACATAGGAATCTTGGCAGCCTTTGAATTGAGTGTGTATTGGGTTTTTCCTGGGAATATTTAAACCTCTTGACCTCACATCTGCTCCATTTCAGCATTGCCAAATAAGCCAAATCATCACAATTGTTGTTCTTATCTGTCCAAACAGCTTACTTCAAAATCATATTTTATCCAACTTTGTGCTTTGCATGCAAGGAAAGGAAGTTTTAGGTTAGATTGACCATTAACGGCGCCAGATATCCTCAGTAAAAACCAACTCCATAAAAAGTATTTCTGCTCTTACAAAAGCAAAGCATTTTATTGCACACCTCAAGTCTTTATCCTCGTTTTACTGCATCTATTCGAATCCTGCAGAAGTAGATAAGCTCTGTCCAAATTGGTGACAGTGAACACAGGCAGAAGAAAATTATGAGTATGTTTAAAATTAGGATGTTTGGAGTTTAATATTTCACTTGAAAACTAAAGTTGGATCTGTAAGTTATAAAGACAGACTTTATGTCCTTTCTCCTCACTGGAGTGAATGTAGTTCGGCTGCAGCGATGTGTGGCTAGAACGACCTCTGAGGAGATAACGGAAACTTGGGCGGCAGAGTTACAATGGTAAAGTTAATCATTCGCTGTTGGTTGTAATAAACATAGTTAATCCATTCAACATTTTTGTTAATTGTGATCCAAGGTAAGATAGATTCAATTCCTGCAATGACTTCATGTCGTGCTTTGAATTAATCTGGAATTCCTCTTGGTTGACCTATAAGATTCAAATATACTCCTTCATTTAATCCATAATCCCTCAGGCTTCTACTAAGCCTCGTTTTATTGTGGTGCATTCCTACCATGTCTGCAACTCCTTCATACACTAAGGTTATTGATACTTTCATTCAAACAAGGGCTCAAAGGCCTACCCATTTTAGGGGCAATGTGTTGATTAAAACGTCATCATGTCGGGGTCACCATTTATATTGGAGATTTGAAAGGTACTAAACTCTTAATTATATTTTATAGATAAGAAACAACACTCAGACGTGTCCTTTTGCTGCTGGCCACGGAGGGTGGAGATTTATTACACTCTTCCACAGATTATCTTACAGCTTCATCAATTCAACATCAAAGTCCCAAAATATTTCCCCAAAATCTCTCTATTGTTAGGATCAACCTGTTTTATACAATCACATTTTCACTGGTGTAAGTTGGTAAGTTTTGACCAATAGCATTACTGCTCATGTTTTACGTAGGAATCTTGGCAGCCTTTGAATTGAGTGTGTATTGGGTTTTTCCTGGGAATATTTAAACCTCTTGACCTCACATCTGCTCCATTTCAGCATTGCCAAATAAGCCAAATCATCACAATTGTTGTTCTTATCTGTCCAAACAGCTTACTTCAAAATCATATTTTATCCAACTTTGTGCTTCGCACGCAAGGAAAGGAAGTTTTAGGTTAGATTGACCATTAACGGCGCCAGATATCCTCAGTAAAAACCAACTCCATAAAAAGTATTTCTGCTCTTACAAAAGCAAAGCATTTTATTGCACACCTCAAGTCTTTATCCTCGTTTTACTGCATCTATTCGAATCCTGCAGAAGTAGATAAGCTCTGTCCAAATTGGTGACAGTGAACACAGGCAGAAGAAAATTATGAGTATGTTTAAAATTAGGATGTTTGGAGTTTAATATTTCACTTGAAAACTAAAGTTGGATCTGTAAGTTATAAAGACAGACTTTATGTCCTTTCTCCTCACTGGAGTGAATGTAGTTCGGCTGCAGCGATGTGTGGCTAGAACGACCTCTGAGGAGATAACGGAAACTTGGGCGGCAGAGTTACACCTTCCTCTAAAAAAGTCAGTCTGCAAAAATCTGTTGTTGATAAACACCACAGATTGCTCAGCTAGTTTTCAGGTCCATCATGTTCTGCACTAAGTTTGTTAAATTCCAGAAGGACAAACTGGGTCATAATGCAAAGAAGGCGTAATCAGAAATAGATTATATTAACATTGAGCCAAGCAGTCAAGAAAAAACTCAAAATATATAACTTTTTAAATGGTTGAATTTGTTTGGAATAGAAAAGGTTTGAAAAAGCAGTAGTTTCCAAACCATGAAACCACCGCCGCCGTACTTCAGTTAGCATCTCCTCCTGTAATTCTGTTTGGTTGTCGAATATGTTCGCTATCCTGATGTCCAAATAATTCAGTTTTGGACTCAGCTGCCCTGGGCTTTTTCTGCATTTCCTTTTAATAAAATATATTAAATACAAGATTAACACCAAACAACATTTATACATGATGCTGTTGCACCTGAATTTCCCCTTTGTGGGACAATAAAATCTGTTTTTATTCTGCAATCTTTAGCCTGGCCTTCAGGTTTTGTCATACAAGACGTTTCCTAATAAAACAAGTTTAATTTATTTAGTGTGCATCACTGCAAAAAACTAAATGCAAGCATTTTTGTCTAGTTTCTATTCCAAATACCACTGTACTTGAAAAACAAATAACTTTTGAGCTAAATACTTGTTTTAAGTCTAATTCTTGAATATTGATAAATACTAGTTCCATTGGAAGATTATTTCAGTTAGAAGAGCGTAAAATGTCTTGTTGCAAGTAAAAATCTTATAAAATATTAACCAATGATGATGCATCTGTATCCCTCTAGCAAGTAAAAATAAAGCTAAATAATCAAGTTTGACTCAAAGTTTTATGTTTTTAAATTTAAATCTTTAATTTATAAAAGTGCACAAAAATGACAGGTAGAAAATTCTACATAATGGGCCTGGATAAACCCACCAGAACCAAATTAATCCAGTTATCAGCAGTCACTCCTATGATAAAGTTTACAAAACTGGATCTTTTAAATAAGCATCCAGGTTTACTGTGCAACATGTAAACAGATGGGAACAAATTCCCCATCTGTTTTAGTCAAAAAGACCATGAAAATTTACTTCATAGCTGTATTCATTTAAAAAAAAACAGTTAGTAAAACCTTGTATTAACACAAACATGTACAAACAGCAGGGAAAATGCTGTGCGCAACAAGTAGTTTTCTACGAAGACGTTAAGGAATGAGTTTGTCAAATAAATGGGATGAAAGGCTTTAGTCCCATGACAAGGATAGCATCTTGCAGCTCAGCTCCCACAGCTTCTGTGCCAACTCGTCGTCTTTCCCAGCAGCAGAGCAGTTGGCAGCAGCGCAGCCACTGCAAACAACCAGAGGTTGACATGAACTACTTTATATCCACATTCCATCACACAAATGGGTCATTTATGGAGATAATTCCCACAAAGCCCACAAGTCATTAGCTGCTACCTTTGAACTGGACGTACCTGTAATATCCACCGCTCTCCTTTTCTAAAGATGGCTCCACGGCGCAGTAGATCGTGGTCTGAGCTCCCTCCGCTGAGTCTTTGGTGAAAGGTTTGGCAATCTTCATGAAGAACCTCTCGGGGGCGCTCAGGTGGCGCCACAGGTCCGTCTGAACGACGCCAGGGTGGAGGGAGTATGTGGTCACTCCGGTGCCTAAACGAGCGTCCAACACATCAACAACCAAAACGCATCAGGAGCTGAAATCTCTTCAGAATCTAATGATCGATGAGGTTTAAAAGCTTTAAAATTTTTATGTGAATTCGAGTTCCACTGGGGTTGCTAGGTAACGGCAACGCGAGACGTCTCAGGAACTGTTTGAAATTGCTCGTTTTCCAGACACCATGAAAAGGTAATTTATTGGCAAATACATTTTTATTAGGCGTATGGGATGTTTTTAGAAGCAGTCGAGTTAAAAATGGAAGTACAAAAAAAAAAATTCAGTGTGAGAATTTAGCATAATCAGTATCTCTGAATTTGCCAGAGCCTGTTTTTATTCTCACCAACTTCTAATTCTTTCACACAAACCATTATTTTAAATCAATCATTTTATTCCTGGAAAATAAAATAAAGCTCCAAACATGTAAATTTCCAACAACAACTTTAAATGAACCGTATAATAAGTTAAATGGCAGCGATGAGGTTGTGACAAACCTTCCAGTCTTTTGGCCAGTGAGCGGGTGAAGAGCACGTTAGCGAGCTTGCTCTGAGAGTAAGCTTTGCTCTTGTTGTAGCTTTTCTCGCTGTTGATGTCCTCCAGGTTGATGGAGCCCCAGGAATGAGCCATGGAGGACACGTTTACGATTCTGGCCGGGGCCGAACTTTTAATCAGGTCCATCAACAAGTAAGTCAGCAGGAAGTGACCTAAAGAAAGAAAAGAGCCAACATTTCAACTTAAATTCGAACGTTTTACAGAAATAATGTTGAGAGCTAATGTAGAACAATCACATTAACAAACCTCTATTTTAAGAAACAAAAATGCTGTATAATATTAATATTTGAATGATCTGATGTAACAATAATCACGAATGTGTGTCATGTTACTACACACCAAGTTTGTTTGTGATTGGTTATATTTACCAAAGTGATTGACTCCAATCTGCATCTCAAAGCCATCGGCTGTCTTCCCATACGGACAAACCATCACACCTGCATTGTTGATGAGGAGGTTGAGCTTCAGCTCATCTGCAGAGTAAAGAAAAAAAAAAAAAAAGTTTAAAACTCTTGAAGCATTTAGGTAAATTTATAACTATTCCTCCATTTACTTTGCTGGACGTTTGTTGCAAACTCTCTGATCGATTTTGTGTCTGATAAATCCAGTTTCATGCAGATGACATTGTCGTTGCCGGAGCTTTTGATGATTTCCGTCAACGCCGTCTGGGCTTTCTCCATGTCCCGACACGCCAAGATCACTCTGGCTCCTAAATAGATACAAAAAAAATTATTGAAAAACTGAAGTTCAGCATACTTTAAGGGAGAGAGAAGAAGAAGAAGAAAAAAACAGCAATTAAAACGTCTAATCTCTTCACACACAAAAATAAAGCCACACATCTGTATTAAGGCAAAACTGCACAAAGAAACTCTTATGAAATGAATAGAGCGCCCTCTTGTGACCAGAAGTGTGAAGATGTTTCTCCTCAGGACCAGATTATGTTTTATCTTAGGAAATGAATAGAGCGCCCTCTTGTGACCAGAAGTGTGAAGATGTTTCTCCTCAGGACCAGATTATGTTTTATCTTAGGAAATGAATAGAGCGCCCTCTTGTGACCAGAAGTGTGAAGAGGTTTCTCCTCAGGACCAGGTTATGTTTTATCTTGGTCAGTTTGGACCTCCAATGATCAAACTACGATAGCGAGTTAGATTTTGTATAAATATTCTTACTTTAGGTAGTGTGGAGAAAAGAAAAATAATTTATTCTAAAATAAAAAGTTCAAAAGGGAAAAACTTTTATAATTGTCTTTTTTTATAGAAAAACTAACAATTTAAAGTAAATTTGAAGGCAAATATTAGTGAGCTCAAAATTGAACACAAAAGTTCATATACATTTCTAGAAGCAGAAACTAATTTTGACCTTTAAGTATTTGAAAATCTTTTTTTCCCCCTAAAAAGGTGCGACAAAACAAAAAAAGCTTGGGTGCAAGAATTGGGTTCACATTTAAATACATTTAGGACTATGTAAAATATTTTGGCCAAAAGCTGCTGGCAAACTTCCCACACACCGACAAGCCAGAATATTTCTGGAGGAAATCTCAGATGAGATAAAAGATTGACAGTCATAACAAGAGGTTTATATTCACATTTGGAGTTCCATCTTAAGCAACCATGAAGTCTTTGACTTTAGATTAAGCCTCAAATGCAGAAATCAAAACATAAAAAACAAACTAATTTACAACTTAAAAAGTACATTTTCAATTTCTGTTTAAGGTGTAAGAGGATGTTCACTCTACATCGTGAAGACAGCCTGGCAAAAACCTAATGAGACAACAGGGATTATTTCTTTCAGTCTACTTTCAGTTTTAGCACAGACGCTAAAACTGGTGTACAAATGAGTATCTGCGGCTCAGATCATCATCTGTTAAATGATCTGAGCCACAGAAAGCAGATAACACATGACTGACTCGAGATTTGGTTATTTAACTGCCACAAATGTCCACTACTTCATTTCTTATGAAACAACTTTAACATTTACGATTCTACTTCCTCTCTTATGTCAGTCAGATCAAAGCTGCTGATTGCATTCAACTGCAGAAGTAGTTAGAATTGGTTTAAATATGTAAAACCACACTTTAAGGTTCCCGCACAGTGCTGCTTTTCAGTAATTTTTCCTGCAGAGGCACAAGCTAAAATAGTTTAGCGTTCCCCATGGAAGTCCAATAATTCAACTAAACAGCAGCTTTAAGTCATATTCTAATCAGGTAGTGAACTTTTTATCTTCCAGGTTCTCCAGAAAAGCCAATGATCCAAAACATGTACAATTAAAAAGAGTATCCATTTAAACAAATTGCAAAGTAGCTTAAAAAAAATCCTAATTTATTATAGGGTTGAAATTATTAATATGACTCTTAACTAGTTTAGTAATCAATAACTGGAGTATAGAGACTCAAAAAAGGGGCAATTTCTTAAAAAGGCAGAGCAGTAATTAAGCCAAAAATATACATGCATTTTGCAGTTAAGTTAAACACTGTTGTCTGTAAATAAGTTTTTCCAAAACTCCTTAAGTGGCATCGTTTTAGCTTCACCTAGTTCAAATTCACTAAAGGGATGCTAATGCAATGTCATTGCTTTTTAAACAGTAAAATGTTTGTTTTCTTTTTTTAATACAGAAATTAAAGTATTTGCATATCTTATTGTATTTATCAAACTGTATTAAAAAGGCTGAAGTGGTTAACTGAAAACTCTGTAGCATGTGCCAGTTTTTAATTTCGATTAATCGTCGGAATAATCCGGTAGAAGGATCAATTACTAAAATAATCGCTAGTTGCAGCCATAAAAAGTTTTTAAAAATGGCAGGTTTTTAAAGTCTGTAGATTACTGCACTATTAGATCTTCATATCTTGACAAAATTATTTTCGTTTGTTATGATGTCAAGATCATTTAAAGTACTTAATGTCAACCCAATAAAGATCAGAAACCAGGTTTGATTGAGCTGCTTACCTCTTTTAGCCAGATCGATGGCAGTCTCTTTGCCTATCCCGGTGTTTGCGCCTGTGATCACCGCGGTTTGGCCATCGAGCCTGACGTCAGAGGACCAGGGAGCCCCGAAGAGGTTTCTGGGGAAGTTATGAAATCTCAGCCGGTGTCTCAATCAACGTAATGGGCGTGGACATTACTAAACTACCGCTAAACAAAACCATGACAGTTCGCACTCAAGCTTAAATGTTACAAATGAGACGCTAATAACACTTAGCTTACAAACTGAAGTTGTTTGTTTGGCTAAAAGTTTACATACAGCTAGTATGATACAGATAGTCAACACTTTAAACAAACAACGTAAAGACTAGGCGATTACAAACAGAACAGCAGCCTCACCTTAGAGCTTGCATGTTACTAGGCAGATGAAAATGTTACCAAAAACCCCAGAAAACCGGACAAACTGAGAACCAGTTCTTCAGCAGCTTCCACCACGGCGTTTCTCAATTAAAATGTAAGGCACAACTGTGACGACACACTTATCTCCAACAGACAGGCGTTCTGACCAATCAGATGCGAGCTCGTCAGTGTTAGACACAGCTGATTGGTCAAACTCTGTCGCCGTTTTTGATTGGTCTGGTTGATTACGCATACCGGTAAACCAATATTAATGCAGCCATTTAAAAAAACAAACAACATTTTAACATTTTAGGGGAAATTATATTAAAAAAAATAAAAACGAGAGAGTAATAAAAGACGATACAACCAAAAAATTGTAACTTTCAAAATTTAATTTAATTATATAAACGTTAAGAATATCTTTTTTTGTTTCATTTGTATATGGATTATAATATTAGCGAAAGAAATCCCTGTCCAGACTTTATTATGATATGTAATGGAGGGCTAACTGTCATCAATTTCACTTTTCAATCGTTTGAAGTGGTTGGGTAAATAGTTAATAAAATTTTATGATCAGAAAATGTTTGTATTTTTAGTCCTCATTTAAAGAAACTAAACGCTTCTTCACACTTTAGGGTTTCAGGCTGTTGGTTCCATAGTTAAATAGCATGAGAAACTAAAATTTGCAACATCATTTAATTCTGGTCCTGCCAACACAAAGTAAGCAGGTCTGGGATAACCTGATGGCCTAAATGATTCAGTCCTGACCAGCAACTCTGAAATGCATTTCAACCTGAGCCCATTTAATGCCTTAGAGACTAGTAGCATCATTTTTTAAAAATATAAACTGCTTAAAATAAAAGCATTCAGTACTATTTGACAAAATATCAAGCTAAAAAAAGACTTAGGCTTAGACTTGTACTTTATTGATCCCTTGGGAAGACTCCCTCAGGAAATTGAAGTTACCAGCAGCTCCCAGGCAAAAAACAAAGATAACACACAGTAAGCAAAAGTGCAAAAGAATACAAAATACAAATTAAATACTAAGGTACACACTATATGTGAGTAACCAAAACCTAAAATTATGCAAGAAAAACCTTAAATTATGCAAGAAACAAGGAATAAGAATATAGAATATAAGAATATAAGTAAATATAAATACAACACTAAAAAAATATAAGAATTTGGCGGATAGATTGACCAGTGATATCGTATTGCACTATGTGGTTTGACCTGATAAGTATGGAGAAAAATACAAGGGGTCACTACTCCTTCTACCCTCTGTCCTGTGTCACCTCCCCCCCCCCAATGAGGAATTGTACAGTCTGAAGGCATGGGGGACAAAAGAGTTCTTAAATCTATTGGTCCGGCATTTGGGAAGCAGCAGTCTGTCACTGAACAGGCTCCTCTGGCTGCTGATGACGGCGTGTAGAGGGTGGCTGCTATCGTTCATGATGTCCAGCAGTTTGTTCAGCGTCCTCGCCTCTGCCACCGTCACCAGAGAGTCCAGCTTCATGCCGACCACTGAGCCGGCATGCCTGGTCAGTTTGTCCAGTCTGGACGTGTCCTTCTTGGATATGCTGCCTCCCCAGCACACCACGATGTAGAAGAGGACACTGGCAATCACAGACTGGTAGAACATCCAGAGCAGTTTGCTGCAGATGTTAAAGGACCGCAGTCTCCTCAGGAAGTACATCCTGCTCTGCACTTTCCCATACAGGTGGCTAGTGTGTTTTGACCAATCCAGTTTACTGTCCAGCCACAGCCCGAGGTATTTGTAGGAGTCCACGACCTCAACCTCAGTTCCCTCTAATGCGACTGGTCTCGGCTTTGGTCTGGACCTCCCAAAGTCTATAACCAGCTCCTTCGTCTTAGCGGTGTTGAGTTCCAGGTGGTTTGTGTGGCACCAGAGAGCAAAGTCCCTCACCAGACAACGATACTCCTCCTCTCTGTCGTCCCTGATACATCCGACTATGGCTGTGTCATCAGCATACTTCTGTATGTGACACAGCTCCGAGTTGTAGTGGAAGTCAGAGGAGTACAGGGTGAAGGGAAGAGGGGCCAGCACTGTGCCCTGGGGCGCTCCTGTGTTGCTGACCACAGTGTCAGACATGGTGTCCTTCAGCCTGACATACTGCGGCCTGTTGGTGAGGTAACTATGGATCCAGGTGACCAGGTGCGGGTCTACTCCCATGCTGTTTAGTTTATCCTGGAGCAGAAGGGGCTGGATTGTATTAAAGGCACTGGAGAAGTCCAAAAAAAGGATCCTCACCGTGCCGCTGGCCTTATCCAGGTGGGAGTGGGCCCGGTGCAGCAGGTAGAGGATGGCATCCTCCACACCAACATCTGACTGGTAGGCGAATTGCAGGAGATCCTGGGCATGTTCCACCTGGGGTCTGAGGAGGCCGAGGAAGAGCCGCTCCAACGTCTTCATCAGGTGTGAAGTAAGTGCCACGGGCCGAAAGTCATTCAGCTCGCTGGGCCTGTTCTTCTTGGGCACTGGGACGATGCAGGATGTCTTCCAGAGGGTGGGCACTTCCCTTAGCTGCAGGCTGAGGTTGAAGATCCGCTGTAGTGGCTCTCCCAGTTCAGTAGCGCAGGTCTTCAGCAGCCTTGGACACACCTGGTCCGGCCCTGCTGCTTTCCTGGGCTTGAGCTTCCTCAGCTGTTCTCTGACCTGGTCTGTGGTGATGTGGGGCGGGGGTTGTGCTGAGGTGTGTGGGGGGGTTGTCAGTGTAGTGTTGTCTGGGGGGAGGTGTGTGGTAAGGTGCAGGGGTGGCTGCAGTGAGAGAGGGGGTTGGGGGGCCATGGACTGGTGTACAAATGATAACTTTCCTTCTGGTATTATACCCAAAACATCACAATTGAACCACATTGATTCAGTAGTGCCGTATCATTACAAAAATAACATGTTTTTTCTTTGTTATTATTATCTTTATATACACACAGCACCTTTTTTGTGTTTAAAGATGGAAGAGTTGGTTGATGTTTAGTTGCTTATAGTGAACGTTTCTGGGTGGACTATATAAGATTTATTTTGAAACGATTACTTTTCATTCAAATTTTTGTTTATGTCAACATGTGATATGCACATTTTAAAATATAAATGAATGAAATGAACAACTAAATAAATAAAACAAAAGATTTCTTGGAATGCAGTTGGATAGGAAATGTTTATTAGCCTCTCCAAAAGGTCACAAACTACCACAACTTCAAAAAGTAAAGAGTAAATTGTCTTCTCAACATGTTTGGGTGCATAGAAAAACTTGCTCAGACTTGTGTTGGTCTCAAAATTCAAATAAAATACATTTAAATTATTTTACATTTTAACTGAATTCGTAGTCAAATTTATGTCTTTGTATATATTCTAAATAAAATCTTTTGAAATGCTTTCAGATTATAAATTAATTTGTAAAAGTAAAAGATGAGTTTAATGTCATATTAGAAATATTTGAAACTTAAGAAGCAAACTCTAAAAATGTTGCAACATTTGTCCAGCAGGTGGCAGCACACGATCACAGACTGCTTTAAACCACCAGCGGGAGCATTTTCCTCTTTCACACCGTTATTCCTGAGACGCGACTCTTCAGACAGATTAACAGGTTGGTATTTGGGTAAATCACGTCCTTGGCACAGATTCTCCGCTCTCCTCCGGCCAGCAATTTGCATGAAGCCTAATTATTCATCAGGTCTCTTGAAAAAGATCTCCAGAAAACACCATGAATGGCTCATTCATGAGCTTCAGACATTGTTGGCAGCAGTAACAGAGGGCTTACACTGCAGATAGGAGGTCATTAGAGAAGGAAACACTGAATGCGCTGTTCATCAGCTGATTGTGCGAAAGCAAACATTTTCTTCCCTTTTCTGTCTGTAAGATCAGTCAGCAAAATTGTGTGTGTGTGTGTGTGTGTTTAGCGTTTCAAGTGCATCTGTGGAAGAAGAAAGAGAAGAAATCTAATAGGGAATATTACATTTTGTAGTAATTGGTTGTAATTGAGTGGCCTCCAGTGGGAAATTCATGTAAATCAGCTTTTTGGATTTTGTCAACAAGTAAAACCAACAAGCCTGCGATTATGTAACCTTTGGCCTCCAATACTTCCTTAAAGCAAAAACGAGATCTTCTACAACAATCAGTTTTTCCAGTATTTATTAATCTCTCATTCCACATCTGACTTGTTTATTGCCAACTTCCTGTTTGTGTTTGCTGTTTTTGTGTCATCGGCGGAACGAAACAGTTGACCTAACCCCTTACCGGCGCCACAGTAGCAGCTTCCTGAAAGCCAAACACAATAGTGAGGCAGGAGGATGCGCCGCATGAACAATTTGTCAGCCATATTGGGAGTATTAATATTGCTATGACAGATGGAGACCCAGAGGATGCAGTTATTATTTATATGTAGCAGGCGAAGGGGAATAAATAAACAAATGAGAATTAGAGGAGAATAGCTTGTGTTGATGGCGATGAATTGACAATGGTTGTAATGATCTGATGAGCTAAAAATAAACCTGCTGCACAGGAGAATACACAATAAATAAAAAAGGGAAGGATACACCTGTAAAGGCAACTTCCCGTTTTCATCAGGGCCGGCCAAAACCTTTTTGGGGTTTTCATTTTGGCCGATTTTCATTTTGAGCCTTCAATATCAACATGCTAACACCAGATACTTTATCATTGTGTGTAACATTGCTACTGTCATTAGCATAATTAGCATTATATCAGTGTTGTTATGGCTGTTGTCTTTAACCTTACAGGAGTAGCAAACTTTAAAAAAATTGTATTTTGAAATGCAGTTATTTAAATTATTTAAATATTATTTTACTTATTTAGTAAGTAAAATAATACTTACTAAGAAAGTAAGTATTATTTAGTTTAGAAAAATGTTGTGTTTTTTGTAAACACAAAATTTACAGTAAACAAGTTAAGAAGTTTGTAAAAGTAAAAAGTAGCCATTCATATATTTCCTCTGCAGTAGTAGAAGCCAACAGAAGGAAGACATTAACCATTATTTGTGTAACAACTATAAAAACAATATAAAAATTGTTTTTTCATATGTAATAGAACTTATTTTGTATTATTCAAAGTTATTTTAAATATATAAATATATTTTATTGTGCTAGCTTGGTGCTCTTGGGGGCCCCCTGGAGGTGAGGAAGTTAATTTCTTCTCTACGACAGTGAAACAGTGCAAATAAAAGTGGCTTTAGCAGAGCTGCTAATGCTCTATTTTTAAAGAGTAAGATGTATTTTGAGGTAAGAATTCACAATGAACCAACAATCCTAAAACATTAGCTCATAAACTCTAGAAAAAAGAAAAAGGTAACCAAAAGTTCAAATTTTTTGAAGACTTTAAAAAAATCCCTTTGACATAAAAAAGGAAGAGAGATATTCTTTGATCTTATGCAAACAGAAATATTTTTAGCGCAGCTTGAAAAAAAAAAGAAAAAGTAAGATAAGTTTGTGTGAATGTTTGTTAAACAGATCAGTAGCAAAGCTGGAACAGGAACCACCCAAATGTTTATGTTACAACAGCATCTGTCCAAGGTCACTTTCTTTCTGCCTCCCCAGACACACGCACACAGGCGGCCAGCAGTCTGGACTCTCATCTACAAAACCTGAAATTATCCGAAGCTCTGGGGGATGATAAGCATCTCCAAGTGTCCACATCTGCTGTCACCGCCTCCACTGGACAGACAGACAGACATCTTTTCTAATGTTTTCTTTTTCTTTTTAACCTTTCCCCCTTCCACCGCCTCCCTCACTTCTTTGAGTGGTTACGTAACACATGAACGCTGCTATTCATTTGCTTAAACTGTTCGCCTTTGCTGATACAATCTCTCCATACCTCCGTAATTACAGTCCCTTTTACAAAAAAGTGGCCTTGTTGTACACCAGATGACAGAGTTCTCCATCTCTCCATGGTGCTGCCGACTGAAACATGTTGCATCGTTTAGCCACTCCACTTCCCTTTGATCGCTCAACATGCATGTTTTCTCACCATTTTTCATTTTCTCAGGGGAAATCAAACTTGGAGATCACTTTAAAGTGTTAAAGTCTTTTGAGAATTGGAAAAAAAATATCTATACAACTTGTCAAAGGAGAATATAAACATCATTCGCCTTAACTTTTTAATTTTGACATTAAGTTTGTATCTTGTTCTGCAGAGCAGTATTTCTTCTTTAAGTACCTCTATATTTGTGCATTTTGTTGCACCACTTTATTTCGAGTAAACTGATCAAATACAGTATATGCTCTAAAAGTAAAGTTTGAATTGAGTTTTATTCTTCGTTCCTTTTATATACGTGCCGTATTTTAAATCACTTTGAATTCTGTTTTTATTTACTTTTCAATATTTGATGCTTTATTGTTTTGCTTATTTACTTCACAAAATGACAGAACATTGTTCAATATTTGATAGAAAAATCTGGAAAACATACAATAAATAAAGTGGAACTATCAGGGCCAAGAAAGCAGTCTTCTTCAAATGAACTGAATTTTTTACGCTAATATATAATTTTCTGCAAAAAGGTTCAAAATTTTGAGTTTATGTGATGCTAACTCCCACTTTCTTTTACCCTTCACTTGATGTCAAATTATAGTTTGTGATCGATATGGCAAGTAATATAAAGTCACATTTAATACTGTCATATATAAGCGCAAATATTGCAAAATGTCTTGCAGATATTTAAAAATTAGCATCACAAAATCAATGATTTTAATTGCAAAAAATTACAAATAAATCACAAAATCCTGGCAGGACTGATCACTTCTAACAAGACATTTTTCAATAAAAATGTCTTGTTAAAGACATTTTATGAAACTTTAGCAAAAACTGCTTAAATTTTTCTTAAAACATGTTTGTTTTTTATTCAGTGGGTAGAAAATCCAGAAATGTTACTCAAGTAAGACTAGAAATACTTCAGTAATAAAATTACTACAATAAAAGTAAAAGTACAGTGTAATGAAAATACTCCCTAAATTTACTCAAGTAAACGTAATTGAGTAAACGTAACTAGTTACTACCAAACTCTGGTTTCATCAGTACATTGAAGCCCTTTGAGGACCTTCATGATCTCGATTTGGCCCAAAATGAAAACGAATTTGATGCCTCTGGTCTAAACTAAAAGCTGCAGAATCTCCAGGATTTTCATCCTCCATGGATTGATCCTCACCATTTCATCGTGATGAAAGGATGAAAGGACATCAGCTCAATGTCACCTTGTTGCTCCAAACTGGACCAAACAAATGGGATCCACTGTGTCCTTTTAACATCAATGTGATTAACGGACTCAAAGCGGCCCTTCAGGATGAAAGTGGGACAGACGGTGAATCTAGGTTGGGTTTCTCTTTGAAGGTGAGCAGACGCTCGCTGCAGCTCTGCTGTGTCCTGCAGGAAACAGGCGATCCGATCTATTTATAGAGACTTTTCAAGCAGCCAGAGGAGCTGTTAGAGAGTGGAGCAAAACTGACGCCTCCGATTTCATGAAATTTGTATCAGGATAAGAGATATACTATGTCTTGATGTATTTTTAATCATTGCGTTGCAAGCAGGATTTTGATGTTTTTCTTTATGGATATTAGAGAGAAATGGTTTATAAATCCTTTTAATTTTATGGTGCTGAAACTCTAAGTGGTTCCTAGGGAGGATGTAAAGTAATAAAGGAAGACCCGATCTGATTCCAGTCGGCCAGAAACTCTGCAGGACGTCAAAAATGTTTTCCCTGAATAATTGTTTTATTTTATTACCATTCCCTTCCATTTGTCACCCATCATTCTGATTTTTCATCCTGATTTCTATGGAATATCAAAAATTATGTCTTTAAATAAAGGGTATAAAAATAAATTTCATATCAATTCAAAAAGCTAATGAGTAGATACAAGAAAACGAATGCTATTATGCCTATAATTTAATTAGTTTAAGAAACACACATGTTAGTTTCAGTTAGCTATAGTTTTTCCCCATTAATTTCCCATTAAAATGTCTCAGTTTCAGTTTCCGTTAGCTTTAGTTAACTATAAAAACCTTGTTTCCCACAGTGGGACAGACGTTTGTCTTCCAGATGTTCCCAGGTCTTTCTCAGGTCGTAAACGGGTTTATAAGGTTTACTAAACATTGAATGATTTGTGATCTTCCTCCAACTGTTTATCAAATGGGAAGCAACTCACAGGTTTTGACATTTACCACTGTTTGTTTAGTTTTAATGCAGAACGCTGGGCAGCATGATTTCTGATAAAAGTGGTTTTATTCATGGATTTTCAAAATGTACTTAAATGCTAAGGCTTGAGTTTACTTAATCATAGGCCTGAGAACGCAAAGACTTGTTGTTTGAGCTTTGCACTAAAGTTATTTTCTGGTCCACCTAAGTGGAGATAAATGTTCTTATTTTAATTTAAAAATAGTTGTTGATTTAGCTCAGATGCAAATAAACAGCTTGGGATGAATACGGTAGTTTGAAAAACGTGTTTGTTGCAGTTGAGACCAATTTAAATGAGCCACATCTTAAATTGCACCACAGTTTTTGAGGCTTATTTTCAAATTCTCAGCATTAATTAGTGAACAAGCAGCACTTTATGCAAAGGAAGGCTATGATGACACAGAAAAATACTTATTTTTAATCTGAAGAGCTACATTTTACACTTGCTAGGATGTTCATTATATAACAAGATCAAGAGTAGGGGTTATCAGCTCTATTTATTGCATTTTAAACAACATTAATACTTCATAATTATCAGGCCATTAATCAGATTCCAATAGTCTCCAACAGGGTTTTGATGTTTAAGTCTTAAATATCTTGAAATTTCAGAAATGAAACCAAAAAAATGTCAACCATAAAAAGAAAAGGACTCAGAAAGCTGCATATGATACACACTTTAAAATATTTCATGACGTCACAATCATCCGCTGCCTGTAATTGTCAGTAATTAGCTCAATTGTTAGCATTAGAACTCATATGGTAGCCTGTTGTGCCAACATTAGCATCCTGCGTTCCCAATACCGTTAATCTATTAGCTCTTATTAACAGATCTGGAAATGACATCACAGATGAATTGAGTGTATTAAAGTAACAAATGTTGAAATCCAGGAGGATTTTGCTAACTTAAGATGAGTAAATATGTTGAAATAAAATAAAGGTCTGAGTATTTTTGGTCCTGAATCGCCTGATTAGAAGCTGGCTGGTAAAGGCTTACTATTGCTATGGCAACTGGACTGGAGTCAGGTAGGAAAACAGCGTGAAATAGGACCAGACATTTAAATTAATTAAAATGATCAGATTTTTATTAATTTAAATGAGCAGCAATTACTAAACAGGTTGACTAGCATCGTCAATGCTGGGATTGACTAATTAATTCCATGATGTAGGCTTTGTCACAGCACACTTTCTGTCTTCTTCTTCTTGTGTTTTGTTGGTGGTTGTCAAGAAATGTTTGGTATGCATTACTGCCACCTACTGGTATTAAATGTGGTTCAAAACTTCATCAAAAAGCTTGTTTTCCCAAAAAGCTAAATTCAGATGTAAATGTATTGAATTTCTTGATCTCCTGGTTGTGTATTTATTAAATTAAATGTTTTTTTAAATATATTCTTTCTAAACTCCTCCAACATTAACCCTTTTTTAAATCTAATTTCTCCAATGTCCTATTTTGTAGACTGGTAAGCCTCCCTTTTTGTCTCTTGTTTATTTGTGTTTTCAATACACAAGATTTTGCTTTTATGTATTATTTTCTCCCAACGTTTTAACAATTGTCTATTTTTGCGTAGAAGAAAGAGTGAAATTGGAGATTTTTTTCTTGATTTCAACTAATGAAGCCGACAAACATGATGTTATTTTGAAGGAAGTGCTTAATTTCTCATGAGATATAATTGATTCATCAGGTGCTCCACATCATGCTAATGAACCGGCGCTCGTACAAATATAATCAACCACAAGGCTGGAGCTTGTGTCTGGGCAGAGCAGAACAACCGAATACTTTCACTAGCATTTTGTTTTGTTTGTTTGCAAAATTATAGGTGGCAAAATGTGATGCTTTGCATAAGAAGGCTGCAAAAGCATTTATAGAGATTGGTGGTTAATGATGTTTATGTTCTAGTGATGCATGTAACTCTGTTTGCTAACTCAGCTACAGCATTTTCAAAAGCTACCAGCTAATTGCTGCTCAAACATATGACGCTTTTAGTTTTCCTAAGGGCATGTTGTGTGGTGCACAGAGGCAAGACCGGGTGCATTTTGACTCACTAGAGATGGAGATTGATGTATAAGGGGAAAAAAAATAATCATACAGCTTGTTCTTAGAAAAACAAATCACTCTGACCTCATCCGCCCTCTTCCATGACCCAATATGCCTCTCGGGCTGGCAGTGTCCAAAAATACCCGAGTCCTGATGATACACTTGAATTGGGGACACTGCTTCTTTATGTAATCCAACTTGTTTGGAGTTGGAAGAAAAAATGCAAATCTGTGTTGTCTAATTGGTTTTTAGATTTAGGATATTATCGCTAAAACCTAAAATATATCAATATCAGTATATTAATACTAATCTATCTGGAATAGGATGTCTGAGTATCATCTCTAATAAAAAGGCATTTGAGTCAGACTCTGTGTCGGCTAAAAGGCATTTCAACAAATTCTCCAGGGCGTAGATTTGATTTTCTATGTTTTTCTTTCAGGGATTACATTATATAAGACGTCACATAATCCTAATTTGTATGTAAACTAGATTTCTGGAGCGATCAGACAGATTAAAAGCGCTTTAAGGCTGAACAGCATTTCAGTGTTTTTACCATAAATTCACTTCGCCATTCCTAAGTTCACTTTTTCAATCTTTAAATCTTTCCAGAAAATATCCTTGAGCTTAAAATACTATAATTACAACACTGATCACATAAAGTCTCTTTAATCTTTAATAAAAAAAATTCCACCACATTTAAGCTATGAGAGACAAGAAAAAAGAAAAATAGTATAAAACGCAAATTGTGACTGTGCAAATAATATTTACCAACACATCATTTTTATTTATTAATGACGAGCATTTGAAGCCAAATTAAAAGTTGTAAAAAAAATTGACAAGTAAGCTTTCACATATAGTTAGGAAAACAGAGTAGAAGGGAAAAGCATAGGTCAGTCAGAGTTGATAAAGGCTGAGAAAACCTTAGAGAGTTGCTCTTGGTATTGCTAACTAGACTCTTGAGTGTTCTTGTGGTCTCTTTGGAATTTTCTTGCAACACCTCAATGAATATTTCTCTCATGGATGAGTGACCCTGAGAAAGTTTATAAAAACTAAGCAGTAAATTGGGAGAAGGAGAGAAAACATTATTCAGACAGTTTAGACAACTAAGGATAGACTGCAATTTACAAATGGAAGAAGCAATGGCTTCAGTTAAACATTAAGATGTTACAGAAACATATTTTTGTCTTTAAAAGGACTGAGAAAGGAAAACAGTCAAATAACAATTCAAGAAACATTTCAAAATTTGCAACCTGACTAGAGCCACTGCCTTTTTGCTGCTCAGCTCTCACTCTCAGTGGCTCCGCCCTACTCACTGCAGAACTTTGTTTTGATTGGCAGCATGGCATCCTTGTAGCCAATCACATGTGAGGATATACGATCATACCATTATGTGAAAATAGAGAGGGGGACATGACAGTCAGAATCTGAGAATCTGTTCATCTCTTCAGTCAGCTAACTCCTATAAACAAGGCAGCATCTGCCTGCAGTTTAAGGATATATAATATATAAATTAATAAATTAAGGCTCTGTTCGGTAGATTTCTTTGCAGTGTTCATTTGTTTTTGTGTTAAATGAAAACTAAACTGATAGGTATTTTTGTGTACCTAAAATACAAAGAAAGAACCACAGACAACGTTTGAGTTTTCAACCAAGCTTTTGCAAAAGGAGAAGACACAGCGAACTGCTCCTCTGAACAGCTCACCATGTGTTCTGAAACTCTGCAGTAGAACTTGCCTTTTATTAACACAAAACAAAAGAAAGGGGCCTGGTGCTGATAAAGTTAGGAGTCCCCAGGAACTTACACATAACAAACGCAGTTTTACGACTAAGGAATCTCTATGTAGGGGGGCACAGAGTACAAACAAACACAGGTTTACGACAAAGGAAACTCTAAGAAGACCATCTTCAAAGAACATGTTTTAAGGGTTAAAAGGAGGTCATCTCTGTCTCACACTTAAGCAATAGATGACCCTAGTAACACTACTAATGTAACAATGATAATAAAATTATTCTAACATAAACCTTTGATATAAATAATATAGTAAAAAAAGAATGCCTGCTGTCGTAATCAAATACATAAAATTAGGCAAATATAAAGTTTCTTGTAAAACCACGGAATTCAAAAGGATTCATTCACATGCAAAACATTCATTTTTGCTACATTAAGCTCCAATATGAGGCTACAGTGAAATTAAATTAAGACACTCGGGAGCCGAAAGACTCGGCTCTCTGATAAGAGCAAAACTTCCCATTCTAGTGGTGATGAGAAAGACGCTGTTGAAGAAAACCATCACCAAGACTCGACTAGACTTTGGTGAGAGTCCATGGTGAAGTGGTCAGATAAGACCAAAATGAAACCTTTTCGCCATCAGACAAGATGATATGTTTAGCGGACATGGCCCAGTCAAAGCCCAGATTGTAATCTGATTGATTTTTAGCCAGGCTTGAAACCTGACAGGGCTTGGAAGAATGGAGGAAAACGGCATCATCCAGATGAGACTGACTGAGATTTTTCCACACAGATTCCAAGCTGTGATCGCAGTTAAAGGAGGAAAATACTAAATACTGTATTTGTGCAAAACTTATTTTATGTTTTATATTTTTATTTAATTAGTTCTGTTTCTATTACAAACATGCACAAAACTTTGTTGATATTCCTCTAATGTCGAAAAAATAAAAAATTCCATCAAATTTAAATAAGAAATGTAACAGAAACACCACATTTAATTGAAATGAATTTTCCTTTATTTAAGGAAACTTAATATTAATTTCATTTGGGATCAATATTTGAATTTAAAACACAATTAAAATCATGTGAATTTGTTTTTCCACAATATTTCATTAAAAAACATGCCATCTTCTTTGTCATTTCTGCCAGTAGTAACATCCGATTGATATTAAAATGTATTTCCATTGCAGTTGTGCAAAATATACAAATTTTGATAAGTTCTGAAAAATCACCTCATCCAAACACAAAGAACTTTTATCGAAAAACAAGATTTTTTCTTTTTTAAACTTCCATGTTGCAGATTTGTCAGTATTTTGTAGAAATTCGCTTTGACAAAGGATTTTATTTTGGTCAAAGCCAAATTCTGCTGCTTTTATAGACAGAAACTCAGAGCCTGGCTGGTTTCTGCATTCATGGAGTCTCTGGGTGTAAAATCTTTTGGCCCTGTAGGGTCAATGCTGACTGGCACATTGTTAAAACGGAGAGCAAAGTTTCTTTTACTATTCAGTGAACATAAATGAGCTGCAAGGGCCAGAATGAAAGGATAAAAGGAAACCATCCAACCCTGTCCAGCTCTGAGAGAGAGAGCTGCAGGGTTCATATGCATCTAAATGAAGGCCTGACTTGATTCAAACTGGGATTAATGCCAATTTTTTTTTGGTTTCCAGATGCAGCAGAATATAAGATCCAGACATGGACGGTTACTATTCTGGTCTGTTTACCAGTTTGGATCCATTTAGGAGGCAATGTTTGGTTCAATGTCTCCATAATTAAAGTTTTATGACCTTTTCTCTGATCCAAACGCATGGAATATTTTTAGTCTCAGCTTGACAAAGAAAGGAAAAACTTTCAGTTTTATGCACGAGTGAAAAGATGCTTGGATCTTGTATGAAAGGGGAAAACTCTCAAACACAATTTTCATATCCTGCTACCAGATATCGTAAACAGATGGAAGTATTGCTGCAGGCATTCCTGGGCTTTTTATAGACAGATTACAGACAACACAGATTTGTGCCTCACCTTTTGAGCCTGTGTTGTCCTACATTGTCTTTTAAGGAGAATTGGCATCTGATGTGTGGACACTGAACCCAACCAGCAGCTGTTGGATTCAGCTTTTACCATTTCCCCTCCAGGTTACTGGATTGATTTCAGATTCCTGGGAAATAAAACAGGAGTCTGTTTGTTTTCTTTGAGAGATGTCTTTGGGGACTCAAGACAGAAGAAACTAGCAAAACCTACTTCTTTACTTCTATACATTCCTGTGATTTATGTACAATTTTGTGCTTTGTCAGGGTCTATTTAGGCGCCAATATGTGCATCTATTTTGGATCTGTCGCGTTCATCCCTTTCAACTTTGATTTTGTACCTATAACTAACTTGTTAACTACTAACTTGTGTGATTAAGCACAACTTAAGAGAACTTGATAAATCAAATAATATTTTAATTAAACGACACCAAAAACGTAAGTTTTTTTTTTGTATATAGTGCACCTGGAAAGTATTCACAGCACTTCACTTTTTCCATATTTTGTTAATTTACAACCTTATTCCAAATTGTATTAAAGTAATCTCTGAAAACCAAGCCATCAAATTTATTTTAATTTGAGGTTAATCAGAGAAATAATAATAATAAAAAATCAGCATGAAAGTCAAACTGCATCCCTTTTATTAGACTTTATATAATAGTATCAAAATATGAGTTGATTTCCTCCTTTGCTTTCTTTCCACAAAATGTGGCTTCCTGTTTTGGATCAAATACTAAACTTTTCCTGCTGCGGTGACCTCATCAGTTACATAAATGTCTATCTTATCTTCACAGAGTTTAATACTTTACCACGTCTGCAAGTTACTCATTCTGGTGCAGCATCGACCGCTTTCTGTGAGCGTGAGAATAAGAAAGCTGTTTGACATAAAGCGTGACGTATCACGGTCGGTTTCAGGTGACATGTGAGAAACTATTTTGTAAAGGTTTCGTAGAAAGTTGAACTACTGTAGGGAATAAATTTGAGAGCTTTTGTGAAACGACCTTGAACTTTACGACAGGTTTTAAGAGGAGTAATGAAATCTGAATCCATGAAAAAGAAGAACAAGGGTAGAGCTATTTTAATGTTTTGCTTTCACTGAACACATAAAGAGTAATGATAGAGGTGTTAATTTTCCACTGTCAATCATAATGCCGGAATTAATTTCAGCTTTGTAGAAAGTCTAGAAGTTTCTGTATAATAAACTGAACTGAATTTATTTATCATTGGATGAGTCAAACCGCATTTTCTGGTAAGAAGTTCAAACAATTAACCATTGTTATTTAAAATCAGAAATACCACTCAGATATTTTTGGAGAAACATATCTGAAAGGATTTGTTCTGAAACTGGTGGGTTGTCAGTTCGAACACCGACTCCAACCATCTCAGCTGTTGTGTTTTTGGTTGTCGGAGTCAAAACACCAATTCAAGTATTTTTTTTTAAAATGTTGATGAAGTTCTGTGCACATTTACAATGGAAATGCAGTTATTGTTAGCAAAATGTCACCAAAGTACATGTAATTTGTTGCAGTACACTCTTTAACCACTGTTTAAGTCCCACTTAAAACAATGTAAAGAGTAAAATTAAGGAACCAATTTTTATGAGACACTTAAAAAAAACCCTTTGCAATAACTTGATGTCATGCACAGTTTAATTAAAGAAAATATCACCCAGGATGACGCAAATCTGTGTAAGGGGTTTCACACACATCACGAAAGAAATACAAATAGAAATCCCCCAGATGTTTACATTTCTCAACTGTTCACATGCACCAATTACGGACTGATCTCCCACCTGGCAAATCCACTTTCATTACAGTTAAAACTCAGTATTACATGAGCTGCAAACTGTATTCACACATTTAACACAAACATGACGTAGTAGGGATTGTTAACTGATTAAAACGTGCAAATCCGTTTGGGTTCAAGTAGAGTTAAATGATCATTTAGAGGAGAAAATTAAGATCTCAGCGACTGTGTCTGCTGCCGATGTTTTTACCAATCAGTTAAGTTGCAATCTGATAGCTTGCAACTTTATTCTGACGCTTTGGATTACAGCAGTGGCGAACGATATTAAGATAATGAGATCGGTCTTTCAGGGACAGATATTCAGGAAACAGCAGCTCTGACCGACTACAGCGGCTCTAAATGCTCAGAGCTGAAGGAGGTTTTGTTTTGGATGTAACCTTCAGCAAATCCTTTAATCAGCATTGAATTAACACAATGAAATCCTATTAAATCTTTGATTAATACGAACCTTTGTTCATTCATTCATTCCTTTAAATCTTGCTGGCCTTAGCAGAATAAAAAAAACACCATGACCTCTGCAAATCTTCAAAGCTTTATTGTGACCCAAAATATTAGCTTCCCAAACACCCATTTAAGCTTGTTGTCTGTAAGAGGAAGTTGACCCTTATTTATTGAAAGCCTACTGAGTTCATGCATGATTACTGATAAAAAGAAAGCTGACATTTTTATTATTATTTTAGACTTTAGTAGATTTTTAAAAAAATGTTCCTGAAACATTGTTGAAGAGCAAATTTTGCTGTATCCTTGTTAAACATTAAAAAGAAAATTGCAAGATGGTGTCATGATTTGTGGAAGAGGTGGTGAGGCAGAACGCAGCAGACCCAGGTTGAAAAGAATGATGGTGGTTTAATGATGAAAATAAGCACAAAACAATCCAAAAATCCAGGCAGCACAGCTGAGCGGAAAGGCTAAGGCTCAACACTGGTAGCGACTGGAAACAATGGACAAACATCAGACGCGACACGACAGAATCGACATACTGGTACGACAAGGACCCGACAAAGACACAGAAACGCAGGTGGCATTAAATACACAGAGACACACCTGGGAACAATCAAGGGGTAGACAGGACAACACGGAGACTCAAATGACACAGAAACCCAAAATAAACACACAGAAAAACTCTCAACACAGAGAAAACCCAATCCTGACAGTACTCCCCTACCCCCCACCAACCCTCAACGGCGGTTACTGGACACCCAAAAACAGTCCAAAATCAAAAACACAACAAGGGTGGGCAGAGGGGCGCTGGACGGGGGCCTGAGTCAAAAAAACCCAACAAAAAACAACCCAACCAGGGCGGGCGTCAGAAGGAGGGCCAGAGTCCATGAAAAAAAAAAGCAGGGTCAGGGCGGGGCCTGGCGTGAACCGTCCAGTGGCACAAGGTGCAGGAGGCGACCCGTTGTGGGAGGTCCAGCGGGCGTCGGCAGCGCAGGGGGCGGAAAGATGGCGATGAGGAGTGTCTGGGACCATTGGGGGCAACGAGGGACCACAGGGAGAGGGAGAACACCCACTTACAGGGGCGGAGAACCCACTTACAGGGGCGGAGAACCCACTTACAGGGGCGGAGAACCCTCTTACAGGGGCGGCAAGTGCTGCTGATGCAGCAGCAGCAGGAGACACGGAGACCTTAGCTGCGAGAGACGGGGAGTCTGGAGCTTAGGCTGAGGTGGTGGCAGCGGGTGTGACTGATTGCTTTTTCTAAATGAATGAATGAGTCATAAAGTTAAAAAACTATTTCCAACATAAATTAGTCTCTTTTGAACTGATCAAACAGGTAAAAAAAAAACCTCCTAGGAATCCATTTCAAAAAAGTTGTTTGGCAGAAGTGACGGGGAAAACTTGGAAGCGTTGGTGGAAGCTGTCGGGGCGGTTCTTGAAGAGGCGTGAAACTGGTTCTTCATTCGATCGTAGTCTGACTCCAGTCTCATTTCCTCCAGCAGCAGCGGAGATCCCTCTGTGCCAACTCCTACTGCTGCTGGATCCATCCCTCTCGGTCCGTTTGGTCCATAGACGCTGCAGCATCACCTTATTTTTGGTCGGGTCCTTCTGTCATGATTTGTGGAAGAGGTGGTGAGTCAGAACCCAGCGGACCCAGGTTGAAAAGAATGCTGGTGGTTTAATGATGAAAATAAGCACAAAACAATCCAAAAATCTTTGAAAAGTGGTTTCTGGATGGTTAGTCAACAACTAACACTTCCAACAGTCATTGTGGAGGGCATACAGTGGTAAAACCAGCTGACCAAACATCCTGGAGCTCAGCTAGGGTTGCTAGGTAACGGACGGAGCTCTGAGGGGGTTGCTAGGTAACGAGGCTGATTTGTGAAGTTACATTCCAAAGTCTTTGGAAACAACAGACTTTCCAAACACCAAAAAAACATTAATTTATTACCAAAAATCGGCTGGGTGCTTTTTTTTTTTAAGCGGTTGGACTGTTTGTGGAAGTAGCAGAAACCCAAATTTAAGCACAAAAATGTGTAAAATGTGATATGGTTGCATAAGTAAACCTGTCCTGCTTGTTGCCTCTGTCATGTAGCAGTAGGATGACGGTGATTGTCTGGCCTCTTACTCTTTCTGTTTTAACTTCAAATGAGCGAAGTACTTTCTGTTTGGTTTACCAACACAAACCTGACCTACATCTGTGTTTGGATCAAATGAAGATGATGTTTGGTGTCAAGTCAGTGATGCGGGTCAGAGAAAAGTCATGCAACAATTAGTCTCCAGTAAAGTATATCTGTAGATATCGGCTTATCTTCAAAAGGTCTTTTAGACGGTGTTTAAAATTAAATAGAGAGAAAATAATGAATCCAGGTCAGTGAAGCAGACTGATGGCGGGTTCTCACATGAAGAGCCATAATAGAAAACAACATGCAGCCCAAACAGCTTCCTGATAATTAACTACAATCAGTATTATCAGCTAACAGATCAGAGCAGACAATCAAAGCTTACAGATTTACTCTTACATAACTCAGTTTGCTGGCGTTTCTTCACTCCCAGTCTCCATCCTCCTGTCATGGTTTGGTGTTTGTTTCTTTCCCACAACCTCAATTATGTTCAACATTCACTGGGAGATGGGAAAGTCGTGTTTTCAAGGTGAATTCATGGAGACAAATCGTCTCTAAAACTGTTGTGAGCACCAAGTTTCGAAATCTTGTGAGTTGTACGTCCGACTGAATGGGATCTGTGGGAAGTGTGGGAAAAAAATCTGTATTCCAAGCACCAACAGAACAAACGATTGGCTTTAGTTTAATCTGACAAAAACAATGAAAATACAGACTTCAACATTCATAAAAAATCCACTTTTTTGCAGATAAAGTGCATAAACTGGGCTTGAAGGGTGCTATCGTTATTGTTTGTGTTCATGTAAACCTAAAACCATCTCAGCGCTGCCCTCTATGGGTTGAAAGGTGGCTACTGCAGTTGAATTTTCATCAACAAATCATAAAATAGCTTCTATATTTCTGAAAAGTTGTTAAATATAGCGACAAAGTGGTAAGTTAGCTGACCACACCCCTGATGAACCCCCTCCACTCATCCCCTCACTTGACCACGCCCCGTAACGTCTCTTGGCTCCGCCCACTTTGGTGATATTTTTCAACTCTGACCAGCTGCTGAAGAAATAAAATAAGGTGATGTGCACTGTTAGTTGTCCACTACACATTTCTGTTCTCCAGCATGTATTTTGCCTGTAGCAAACTACTGAAAGGACAAAAGGTTTCCTTAAAATATCTATTTCTTGCCGCCATGCTTCCACAAAGACCAGATCTAACACGATCTAAATCTACATCAACGGTGTTTTTGAGTCCAGGAGGATTGACATCAGTTTATTTAGATTAGCATTCCACTGAATTTGAAGATTTATCTGTAAGATAATTAAAGCTCTGTTTTCTTTTTCATTGTATTTCTGATGCGTGTTTTGAATGTGTGAACAGAGGAAAGTAACAGAAGCTGTAATCACTGTAATCACTCGAACAGTGTTTACATAACTGAGTGTAGCTTGATGACACAAGGTGAATTATGTACCACTGCTCAGTTTAACCTTCCTGGTTAAGAGCTAAGAATGCTGCTGACCTTTCCACAGGTTCAGTTTCTACATGAAAGTAAAGAAATACAGAAAAACTGTGTGAGAGGAAGAAAACACTAAAGTCAAAGGAATATATTAATTGTAATTCTAAGGAGTAAAATGTGAGTCTGTGGTCCAACCAGAGACTAGAGTCACTGCCGAAGCAAAACCGCATTGCAGTGTTGGTTTACATCAAACTGAGCACTAATATTTTAAATAAAAACCACAAAAAAGTTAGTTTTATAATCTAAAATTAATGCATATCATTTTAAAGTATAATTAACTGAATATTTTAATTTGAAGAAAACTAGCTCAGAATTTGTCTGCAAGTAGCAGACACAGGAAATGCATGAAACATTTTTGGGGCCTATACATTACGGTAGATATTGTGATTTTTACGTCACTGGAGTCCATGTATGTTATCAGGAAGAGACTGCAGGGGATGAAAAGTGAACCAGTTAGAAGAGGATGTGTTGTGTCTGTCTGCGTTTATTGCTTTGAAATTTACAGCGCCTCGTTTGTAAATGTTTTATTCCTATAACATGTCAAATTTGGACTGTAAAAAGTTACGTTTTTACTTATTAACTTTTTGTTAGGCTCTGCTGAGAACAGGCAGGTGAAACATTAATACTCACTACAATACAGAGAAAATGTGAGATTGCTTTCTTGTCCCAGAATGTTCTGCTGTGACTCAATAAATCCATCATCGAGTCAAATCTGGACAGCCGTTCTATGAAAAATGGCAGCGTTCCTGGATAACGATGCCTTCTGGAAGAGAAAGAAATGGGTTCAATCGTGCAAATGCAGAATTTCAGAAACATTTCATGGAGTTCTCTGAGTTTGCGCGTGAAGTTTTTAGCATTTTTTGTGTAACAAGCAAAAATGAAATTGCACATTTCCCCTTTAGCCCTTTAGCTCGTGGGAATCAGTTCAAATGTCATTTAACAAGAACTTCGTGTCAGACTTGGTGTCAAACCCACTTTACCCACATGTCTGAAAACAACCACCCAACTTCCTCAAAGGTCTCATCTTGTAACTTCGATTAACGTAATGAATCCTCAAAACGTTTTGGCACATTTGAGCTTAAAGTTCCTGTATATATTTTAACAAAGACCTAATTTGGCTTCTGTAAACGAGTTCTCTCTGCTCTTTTGGACTCGTCCATTTGGTAAAGAGTTTTATATTTAACTCTTAAATCAAAATAGATAATAGTTTGGATCAAAACAGATTTAATGTGAATGTTATATTCTTATAGGCTTCATGCTAACCTGCTTTATATATGGAAAAAAACAACATATTGTCTGTTTTGCTAGCAAAATGGCAATAAAACTTTCTCATTTACATGGTAAAGACCAAACATCTATTCTGTCTGTAGCTTTGTTTTGTGGCCAACATAAAGCTGAGGAAGCAGTGAAGCAGAAGTAAGAAATACTGCCACCTGTAGGTGAGAATTAGCATGACATAAACAAAATGTTATTGACCATTTTGGTGGAAAATTTGCAGTAAACTCACAATTAAGCATTATCACAAAAAAAAGTGTGGGGATCTGATGATTTTCCATGATTGTGAAAGCTTAAGAAAAAACTGGAGAGCCTGACGCAATTTGGCAGAATACCGATAAAAACTGCTTTTATTGAGTAGATACAATCAAATCGAATCTATGTGGCCCTCTGGAGTCCAAAGGGCCACATAGATAGCTGCGTTGGACCGGATTTGGCCCCTGGGCCATGAGTTTGACACATGTGATCTAATTGATTATTCAGTTAAGAGAAATTGTCACAGAAGCAGAGATGGGCAGAGCACCAAAAGATTAGAGTCGCATTACTTCAACATATTTTTACTCAAGTAAAAGTACAAAGTAGCCGTCCAAGAATTACTAAAGTAAAAGTAAAAAAGTATTTGGTGAAAAGTCTACTCAATAACTGAATGACTGGTCAAGTTATGATTTAATGTTTTAAAATTATCAGATGGACCGAAATATAACGTTAAGTGGAAATTTTGGTATTTTAAGGACGAAAATTACAATAATTCATATAAGTAACAAAAAATAACAATCAGGAAAAAAAAATTTTTCCGAATCATTTTATTTTAGTAAAAAAAAACTTATGAAACTTTAACAAAAACTGCGGGTGTGTGTCTGTGTCTGGTTAATCTTTGGTTAAAATGTTAACCAAATGTTAACTGAATGGTAGAAAATCCAACTGAATGGATTTTCTACCATTCAGTTGGCAGAAAATCCAGAAATTTTACTCAATTAAGAGTAGAAATACTTCATATTAGAAAAGTAAAAGTAAAAAGTGGCGTAGTAAAAATACTCCTAAAATTAAATTTTTTTCAAAAAAGTTACTCTAGTAGATGTAACAGAGTAAATGTAACTAGTTACTACACAACGCTGCGCAGAAATGAACCTCGTCACACTGTTGTTTATCAACATTTCATTTCAAAAGCAATGGAGACGTGACCCTCAAAGAAACCAGCAGGCGAAATGTAATCACCACATCAACCAGCCTGCAAAGGATTCTTGTTTGACATGTTGATAAATTTCGTCACATGTGGACGGCAGCGCTCACATGCAGCTCATGTGTATCCCTGCCACAGATTCAACCCCATTCTTTCCAACTTTCCGTCAGAATCTCGTTAATCGTCTTTACTTGAGTTTCATCCTCCTGTAAACGGTTTGTGCTCCATGAGTTCACAACAACAAAACCGAGCGAATGTTACTGCTGTTTTTCCTGTCTTCTTGTGGCTGTTTAAAGGCCGACTTTCTCTGCCGTTGCACTTCATCTGCTCCTCACCCTTTGCACCGTCGCTCATTTCCTTACTGAGGTTATTTAAAGTTAACAAAGGCTTGATCTGTCTGTGTGAGGGAACTTCTTCTAAATGGCGCCAAATGTAAAGGACACATATAAATGTTGATTTCTTTTCTCAAGCGAGACTCAGTTAGCCTTTTCTTTAATTGGTTTTATTGTGCTGAATCTCTTCAGGTCTTATGTCATGTCTTTGTTTTTCTTCTTGTATTTTTTATATGCTACACTTTGTTGCAGTAAAAGGAGTAAAAAAAACACAACACATCAAAATCTGAAAATAGAAAATGTAATCTGCAACACAAAGTATTTTAATTTAATAATTTAACTTTTAATTTAATTTATTAGTAACAAGGCCCAGAAACAGGTATTTTTATTAAAATGGAGGCTTGGAAAGGGGCATTTAATAAACCTGGAAAAATAAAACGAGAGTGAGCCACTGAATGTTTTTGTAGCTAAAAAATTGCAAAAAATCTAGAAAAAGCTGAAAAATTTTGCACATTTTTAATTTAAATCTACAGAGAGCTGCAGACATCCGACTACTTTGTGTATTTCATTAAAATATTGTATGCTCAATTTGTTTAATTAGCAAGTAAAAATTCAAAAAATAAAATAGTTTTTGTGACTATAATTAGAAAAAAATGCAAAAATAATTACAACTTGAAATCGGTGAAACCACTGTGCAAGATGGATATAATAATTATTGAATATTGACTAAAAATGTCTAAAAGTTGATGTTTCTTTATATATTTTGCAGCATTGAATTTTCACAGTGGCTCCCCAGCCAGAAGTTGATGTTTTTTGTGAACCACAGAACTAAAAAAACCATTAAGTCGTCCTAGCAGTATTCTGTAAAAAGCTCTGGCTAATAGGTTGTAATGCGAGAGGCGTGACCTGCTGTCGCCCCAACAGGAACCCAACTCCTGTGGGTAACGCTAACCAGCACACCACAGAGAGCGGACTGGACTGCGAACAGAAATACGGCCCATTCTTCTATTAACTTGATTACATGAAGGAGCAGAAAGAAGGAAAGTGGAGGAGAAAAGTAATTAGAAAATAGAAAAACAGGAAGAAATAAAGAAAATTATATCAAATATCTGGTAAGAAGTTGGATCTGTGAGAAAATTATGTAAGCTAATTGAAAAAGGATCAATAAAATACAGAAATGAGAACATGACTTAATTCTAAAGCAGCTTTATTGGATTTGATGTTGCAGGTTTTATGGGGATGACTGTCGGAGTCGGAGGAGGAGGAGGGGTGAGTTTCGGTGTAGGTGACCCAGATTACATTACAACCGGGCCGAGCGAAGCGCACCCAGCCCGCCGTCGTCAGTGTTGGTCTGTGAAAACTCAAACAAGTTAGATGAGAAGATATAAACAAGAATCAAAATGATTTGTTGGCAAACTGAATAAGTTTAGATTCTGGCTTGGAGCTTAAAATGAAGAGCAGAAAGAAGGAAAAGAGCTTTATGGTGGTTTTCACTCCTAACGTTTGTTCTCTGTCCATCATAAAGTATGAATGTTTTGTATTTGATCGACTTTTTCACTGGTTTAACAATAAATCTAAAATAAACCACTGCAAACTTCCACTTTTTTCACTTGTGATGCCAATACTAAAATCTGACGCTGATTATCAGTCGACACCAAACCGATACAGAAAATCAGCGCTGAAATTGACTTTCAACATTTATTCTTTTAAAAACACAGACATAAATGTACTGAAATTTATTTGGTAACTTTGCACCAACACAGCACAATTAAACACACCAACAGCTCCACAAGCTTGGTCAAATCAAACATGTAAAAATAACTTTAATTTGATCAGTGAGTATTTAGGAGTGAAACCGGCGATGTGAAATAAATCATAAAGAAACTGAAACTGACAAAAAACAAACTGCGACAAATTTTCTTTCAAATGGTTCAGAAAGAGAAATTAGGAATAAAATCTAAAATAAATAATGAAGCATTTTCCCTTATGTTGTCATGGATACAGAGATATTTTCTTTAAATTTTGAGACTGATACAGATATTTATATCAGTTTGGTTTATCTCTAATTTATTTCACCTTAATATATTACTAGATTTGCTTATTATTTATAGTAACTAGTTTTACATGTTCTCAGTATATGAATTAAAGGAAATAAATTGTAAATATTGTTGCCACAAGGTGAATATAATTTAGTTTTTTTTATCCACATAGTTAAAAGGTTATCTTAAAGTCACAACACACAGAAAATCATAACAAATCCTTCTCAATCAGTTAATTAATCAAGTTTATTTTGTATATCACATTTCAGCAACAAGGCAGTTCAAAGTCTCTTATTACTTCGTGAAATCACAAAGAAATACAAACACACAGTCAACAGTTTTCAAGAACTATCGTTACACATCAAAATGTTGATTAACAGTTTTCAAGAACTATCGTTACACATCAAAATGTTGATTAATGTTTCATTTATAATGTTTAAAATCAACTCAAAAAAGTAATTTGTTCAAGAAAACAGTTAATTGTAACTATTTAGTAATCATCTCAGTTTAAACGTAATATTTTTAAAAGTAAGGGGATAAATCCTGTTCTTTCCACTTCCTGCAGGGCTGAAGCTTTAATTTGAACTCTGTGAATGAATAACGTGACCTCTAATCTGCTCAGTTGACCTTGAGCAGCAGAAGAAACTCCTTTCCTGGATCAATCCTCCAGAGAGTCGCTCCTGATTCACTTCATGTATTGTTTATTGGTTCTTTCTTTCGCCTGGGGGAGGAATACACTGTAATATTTGCATAATGGGTTATAATAAGAAGACAAAACGGTTCACAGTAAAGATTTATTAGGCCTATGGTTTAGTTGTTATAATTGACGGATACTTTGAGAAGTCTTGCAATAATATTTATACTTTGAATGTCTTACTGAGCTCTGTTCAAACTATCATCCAACAAAGGAGCATCAAACCTACCAAAACATTACTTTTAAACAAAAATTATTAATAGTTATTTCACCAAAATAGTCCCATTGAGATTAAAAATATCTCAGAATTTTAGTACGGTAAAATTCTGGCGACCACTTTGGGCATATTGAAATTGGTTTATTTTTCGTATAAACCAATTTCAGTATATAAATTATTACCGAGACTCACCCGCAGCGTAGAATCGCTGTCTGCAGTCTGGCAGGGAGGTGATCAGTAGATAAATAGCTGCTGAGCTTGCTGTTCGCAGATTCACAGCGCTTAGGTTGCTGCAGAGCTGCGGTCCTGACTCTGACCCTGCAGGGATTTTCCCATGATCCTGTTAAACTTAGAGCTGCGCTGCATTCACCTGTCACTATCAGTTTGGGGTTTCTGCATCTCTAACTGCAGCCATTTAGAGCAAAAGCTGTGAATAAAAAGGAGAAACAGGAAAGGAAATGATGCAGTGTCACCTCACCTGCATTTTCTACAAGACGTGTTAGGCTGCAAAAGAGAAAGAATACAAAAGTCACCAGGTTGAGTCACTTTTATACTCAGGGTTGAGTATTTTCTGCAAGACGTTTGCACGCTCTCCACATGCCTGAATGGGTTTTCTCCAGGGACTCTGGCTTTCTTCCACAGTTTAAAAACACCACTGTTAGTTGCTTTTAGAATAAAAATTACAAACAAATATTAAAACACAGAACAGAGGCAGATGGTGCATTTATAGAGGAAAGCACTCAGATGCTTTATAGTGGTGTTGTAAAGTTATTGATCAATCTGGTTGCATCAGTGAAGAAACAGGAAGAGCAGGTAATGAAGGCAGGGCGGTTTATGACACAAGCTACGCCTTTCTTGACACTGATGGTGTAAATATCTGAAATGTACTGTCTCCTTCTCTACTTCTGAGCAAATAGGGTGAGTAGTAAGGACATTTTGTTTATTTAGGGCCTTTAAATATAAAAGTCACAGCAGTTTTTATAGTTGAACTCCACCTTTATTTGCAACCTTCAGACCTAAACTGAATTGAGAAACTTTGACTTGAGTCTCTCAATATTTTATTTGTGAAATACTTAAAAAAACCCTGCATTGCTTTTAATCTGCTTTTCGGTAGCCGCTCCTAAATTACTGCCGCCCTGGGTGACCTCCTGTTGTCCCCTAACCAATCAGAAGTCAGAAAATCAGTCATGCAGAAAGCAAGTAAAACTTGTTTGAGGCACAAATGACAAATCATATCTTTTATCCCATTTCTACACTCTTATGTCGCAAATGGGAGCTTCCTGTTTGGTCCATATATACAAAATGGCCACTGATGCATTTTATTCATGACTTTATGTTGGTCTGCCACATGAACTCTCAATAAAATACATGCAAGTGTCGTTTTATATACGTATACTGCTTCAGTTGCGGGGTTGATCTTCACCTCAGTTGGTGTCACTTTTTCTTGGAGGCATTAAAAGAGTCCAAGGGTTAATAACTGATAATGTGGATACTTTAAAATTTGATTTTTGGGTCTTTTAAAAAGGATGCAGCAAAATAAAAATCCTCCTAAAATGAAAAGCACAAACTGTTCATCTTTAATAACCACGTTTCATGTGTTAATAAGCATCTAGTGACTGAAATAAGCGTAGCTAAATAAAGCAGGAGGTTTTAAGTAATCCTGTTCTGGTAACTATGAAAAAACAGAAAAATGCAGATGAAGAATTCAGAAATAAGACATTCTATCTTTGTCTTCTTTTTTTAAACGATAAAATAAGAGACAGTTTCTCTTAAAAAGTGGAGTTTCTGTTTATATCAGATTTTCCTTCATGCATTATCATGCAGTATCCTAAAGCTTTTAGTTCCTGATTCAGTCGTTGTAGAAGAAAAATCCCACTGCTGTCAGAATTGAAGCAGGATATTTTAAAGCTTGTTGAAGGAACACATCTTTAGAAGTTCATGTTTACAGAAAGCTGTGAGAAAGATTGAAGGAAGGAAATGACAAAGGAAATTCTTTTTTCAGTTTGACTATCGCTTTGCGACGCGTGGAAAGTTTCCTGGATTCTCTTGAACCTATGTCGACCAAATACTTGGAAATGTTTTCTGCTGAAGCAGAAATGAAATGAACGTGTCACTCATGTCATATCAGATGCATCAGTGAGATTGTTTTCAAAAGCTGCAGGAGTAAAAACAAAGAGATTACATAACATTAATTCTGTTAAAACCCTAAAGGAAAAGGAATCACTCCGCTACGATTAAGAATCAATACCAAACCAAAAGTCCTCCATATGACTTTTATTGCCAAGTGAACATTTTCCTCTTATTTTTAACAAAGATTACGGATGAATAATGTGTTTGATTATTGGTATGCAGCCTTGCAGCGAATGGGGTGGATCTAATCAGTTTGTCACAACCTGTTTCTGAATAGTGATGCCATAGAGATAGAAACACAAAATGCAGGTTGATGATAAATGACAAGGACTGGTTGTGCCTCCCTTTGTTAAAATAAACCGGTCTCCTACATCTCTGTGCATCTCTGTGTCGTGGGAATTGTCCACCAACTTGTTCTGTGTGTAAGAAATATGTTGGCCAGACAAAGCTAATCCTGATTCACTTGTTCTTACCACAAGAGTTCAAATAGATGCATAAAAAAGCAACATGCAGCCATCTTTTTGTGTTGTTTTTTTGTATTTGGTAAAGATCTTGGTGTTTCTAACAGAACAGTCACACTGGGTGTTGTAGTTTTACTGGTACATTTGGGCGAAAGTGCTAAAGGAGCTGAAACACGCACATCTCGTCAACATGTTGGCATCCGGCGGGACCTTTTCCTCCTGTCCAGCTGTCATAACAGCAAAGAACATGAAAGAGGCATCACAGAGGGCAGCGCCAGTCAACCAACAAAGAGGTAGCACCAAAATAGCATCCGGGGTTAAAGGTCAGGGGTTAAATAGCTAAAGGTTAGCTATTTAAATAATCCCAACACTGGAAGAAAATATAATTTGTTAGTTTTGGCTAGAAATCCCCCTAGAATTTTTTATTTTGGTGGAATCTCCTCTTCTTATGTCTTTTGCAGCACCATTTTGATTTATTATTGTGTATAAAGCCTTAAATAAAATAAATGTTTATTGTGGTACCATAATCTCTCACAAATAGTTTTTAAATAAAATCAAACCTATAAGCATATCTACAGTACAGACCAAAAGTTTGGACACACCTTTTAATTCAATGAGTTTCCTTTATTTTCATGACTATTGACATTGTAGATTCACACTGAAGGCATCAAAACTATGAATAACACATGTGGAAATATGCACTAAACAAAAAAGTGTAAAACAACTGAAAATACCCCTTATATTCTAGTTTCTTCAAAGTAGCAACCTTTTTCTGTGATTACTGCTTTGCACACACTCTGCATTTTCTTGATGAGCTTCAAGAGGTAGTCACCTGAAATGGTTTTCACTTCATAGGTGTGCCCTGTCAGGTTAATAAGTGGGATTTCTTGCCTTATAAATAGTCATGAAAATAAAGAAAACCCATTGAATTAGAAGGGTGTGTCCAAACTTTTGGTCTGTACTGTATATATATATATATATATATATATATATATATATATATATTTATTCTGAAAAAAACTCCCAACCAACCAACCAACCAACCAACCAAACACCCAAACAAAAAACAACAAACAAACAAACCTGTAGCCGAATCTAAAAAAATCGGGAAGAAAACAAACTGGATGCTTGACGTGGGTTTGATGACTCAGGTCTCAATGTTTTTTACGTCGTGTTTTGCTGGGACGCAGCTGATTCCTGTATCGGACTGTGTAAAGGAGCTTGTGGGAGGAACATTACCTGGAAACCAGCAGATGACAATCATGGCCTGCAGGAACATGTCCTATCATTTTACCATGTCATGTCGCACTGTTGAACTAGTTTTCATCTCTAATATCATCCACAGGCACTGAATTCATAGCTGTTTGGATAAAATGTGATTTGATAATACAGAAGGTGATACAGGTTGCTTTTCCGATTTCTATATGGAGAAAAAGGCTTTATGCTTCTTCCTTTATGCATATACTTTGCAGGATTTCCTGGTATTCTCTTAAATGATACTGGGATGATTTCAGATGTTCTAAGTAAAATGTTGGATCAGCAGAGACATTTTAGCAAGATTATGAAAGCTTAATGAATATGAGTGAAGAAATATTATAAAATTATAAGGTAACAGTCATAGTTAGTCATGTTTAAGAAAGAAAAACAAGATATCTATATTCTGTTTAATACCACATTCATTTTGGAGGGTTTAATGGTTTTGAACGCCCATTCTAGTCAACACAATGTAAAATACAGACAAATTTAACAAACTAACTAAAAATAAACCAAAACCAGACTAGAATCAGAAAAACAAATTAATAAATGTTGAACTGACATTCAGTTAATGATACAAGCGTATCATAATCATGTTTGATTGATTTTTCCCAGCAGGAATAGTGAAGCTGGACAGCTGATTGGAAGATGACTGGAGATAAACACGTAGAAATCCTGGAAGAAAACCAGGTAAAGCGTTAAAGAGTTGAGAATAGGACAAAAGATCCATCAGGACAATGACCCCAAAACGTCAGTCAATGCTTCAATCCAATGGTTAAGATCCAAGCATGTTCATGTGTTAGAATGTCCTACTCAAAGTTTAGTCCTAAATATAACTGAGAATTGACGCCATTAGTGGAAATTGATGCGTAAGAGTGTTTTCACACCTGGTGGTACAGTAGGCTTGATCAGATTGGGAACCAAAGTTGCAACATTTGTTACCAAACTAACTGAGAAACCTGTTCACTCCATCGCCTGTAGGGTGCTGCACCAAGAACCACTGAAGGAAACAAGACAAAAGAAGAAGAGCACAACTTCCTTCTTCATAAATTTTCTTTAGAAATTGTAGGATTTCTTTTTTCTCCTCACCAAAAGACCAAAAGCCTTTTCTCTTGCTAGCGCTAGACTCTCGTGTTTGTTTTGGCTGTATTTACCTAGAATGCCCTGCGTTGTAGTCCACTTCCTGCTTTTGGAGCGATCTCTGGTCCGCCTAGCGTTCACATGTACATTCGAACCGCAATAGAGTTCACTATTTGCAAAAAAGATATTTGTACAATGTATTGACTTTGGTTTTTCAGAATTGTAATTGTAAAACACGTTAAAAACCGTATAACTTTTCCTTCCATTTCAGAATTACGCATCAGTTCCTATCGCACAAAATACCAATTAAATACAGCTCTGGAAACATTTAAGGGACCTCTTGAAATGATCAGTTTCTCCGATTCTATTTTTTATAGGTATATGTTTGAGTAAAATGAACATTGTTCTTCTATTCTCTGAACTACTGACAACATGTCTCCAAAATTTTAAACAAAAATTTTGAATTTATTTGCAGAAAATGAGAAATGGTCAAAATTGCTAAAAAGATGCAGTACTTTCAGACCTCAAATAATGCAAAGAAAACAAGAAAATATTCATTTAGAAACAACAACACTAATGTTTGTTGTTCAGAAGTCAATATTTGGTGGAATAATCATAAAGTTTTCAATGGTTTTTTCAGAGCTGTACGTTTAGTTGTTGTACCGTGACAAAATGTGAAAGCGGTCCAGATGTTACCTCTACCCTCATCATTGTTGAAAAGTATAGCAGGAAAAACAAAACAGAGCATAGTTCCATGAAAATAACCTAATAAACACATTTGATACTCCTGACTGAAAACAGTATTGTTTCTGGTTTAACTGGTTTTTGCTAAAGGGCGGTAAAGAATGGGTCGCCCAATGTCTCATCTCATTGTTAGCATTTATTGAACTTTGTGCATTGCACCACTGCTAATGACATTTGGCCCCAAGCAAACGTTCCTCTCTTTTTTTTTGTTTTTATAGAGCTCTGTATCGACTCGACTGTGTTAATGAGATTGAAGCTTCACCACTCGATACTAGTTATTTACATTGATCTTTCAGGATGGCATACGTTTTATTTGTGTCACAGTGCGGCTCTGCTTTGAACTCGGTCAAGTACTTTTTCTGTAAAGAGACACGAAAAGCGGCATAAAAAGAAAGAAGAGTGAAGTTGTCTGCTCACATTTCCACCGAATGTGAAGTGTAACTGCTGATTAATATCTGCAGTGATCTGACATAGAGATGTTACCGAATACCAGCAGCTCATGATGCATTTTAACTATCGCCGACAAATCAATGTCTGATCAGTGCTAAAGCTACTCAACCAGTTTAATGGACAAAATATTCACTTTTTAGACTAAATATTGCTGGGTAATAAACTCAGGAGCAGTAATTCATTTAATGAGACACAAAAATCATTAAAATGAGAAACTTTCTGGTTTTAATGACTAGAGTGATTCTGTCTGTGTTGTTGTTTTTCATCTGGCTGTGAGGCAAATTGTGTATTTAAGTGATCCTGGTGTCCTTAGCACAACAAAGGTACAGGCCACACACATTGCAGTAAATAGAAGATAATATTGATGGTCTCAAAGTATGTTTTGCTACCAAATTATTGGTGGATTCCATATTAGTGTGACAAACTGGATTTCAAGCAAGAATTTAGTCATTTAGTCGATTTTAAAGGTGACCTCTTATGCTTCCTTGAACAGGTTTGGATAAATCTATGGCCGATACAAAACATGTTTATTACATTTTGTTTGCATAAAATCAGTCTTAGATTTTTAAATGAGATTTTAGTCTAGTTAGTTCTCCTTTCAGAATGAAATGTCTCTCGTCATTTTAAACCCAAATAAATTGCTGGCTGGCCACACTTGCATGTGAAAAGGGCGGCAAACAGATGTGCACTTGTACAACTTTGAAAAGCAGAAGTGGAGCCTCCTCCACAACTGACAAGAATGTAGCAAGTGGTTTCTGACTGGTAAGTTAAGAACAAAACACTTCTCTTTTCCATCTGCCATTTTACAGCGTATACAGAGGTAAAACCAGCTGTGTTGGAGTTCAATCTTGGTTGCTAGGAAACGGAATGGGCTTCACTGGGGTTGCTAGGTGACCGCCGGTGACTGCTGACTTGTTATGTTACATTCCTGCTTACTTTCAAAAAAATAAAAAACAACGGGATGTTTTTTTTTTAAGCAGTAGAAACTCAAATGGAAGCATAATAATGTGCAAAATCTTTTAAACCTTGAAGAATAATACTTTTTACTAATATACTAATATATAAATGTAAACTAAACAAAGCAGAAAAGAAGCATAGACACAGATTAATCATAAAATGTATTTATTCAACTATTAAATGTTCACACCCAAAAAAATACCATTACACACCTTTAACCGCAGCATTACTCATTCACCTTTCTATTACACATTTCTTTCAAACCTTTCTGGAGTAACAGGTGCTGCACCCAGACGTTCTGAAGGGCGTTTTCTTAATCACTCTATTGTAAAGAACACCAAGCTGACAGGACCTTTCATGTTTTCCTCCCAGGACGGTTTCTTCATTGGCGTTTAATGCTAGCTGCTATGCTGTATGGCCACAAGGCTACAGTTCATCTTTACTCAACAATTGTGCCAATTTGCTCCTTATTGCTATAATTATCAGGATTTAAGCAAAAAAAGAAGGTGATTTTTGTCACAATGCATTATTTAAGAATTATTTAAAAAGCTGTCAGGATTTAAAAGACAATTCATCATAAAAATAAAGAAAATAGACTATAAAAATAAACGTTACAAGCTATTGTCATGGAGCTGTCAGCCCTTATGTACAATTTGAATCAATAAGGAGGTCAATGCCTTCAGGCTGCATGTCTGCATGGGACTGCACGTGTGTGTGTGTGTGGGGGGGTGTGTGTGTGTTGGAGTATGAGCCAGAGGGGGATTTTCTAAGTCAATCACTTGCAGTGGAGGCGGCTGCAGCGGTTCAGTAAGCTGCTGTGTTGCAGAGGCTGGCAGGCAGTTAGAGATTACAGCTAGATTGGCAGCGGGAGTGTCCTCATGTCTGTGTCCACTTTTGGCACCTTGTAACTCACACACGGTGATATGCTGTTATCCTCCCCCATTAACTGGAGCTATGCAGCCTGTGGTTTCTGCAGCGCCCCACTCTGGTGAAAATATTTAAGCCAACATGACATGTTTGACTTTAAAGAGGCAGTATTGTGTAAAACGTTTTAGCTTTACATCATGTTATAATGCTAATCCCTCATCAAAAACATAACTGGAGCGTTGGTTTGATTATTTCATTCGTATTTGAGAAATATTTTTATCTCCCCAGGCAGCCTTTCTGGGTGCAGAAATGCTTGGGGGAACTGAGCGGTACAGGTTTAATGGAAAAACTTGTTGCTATGACTTCCTGAAGGAGGAGTTTCCAAAAAAGCAGGAGCTTCTTAAAGAGACAGAGGCCCAATTCCAAGGTGTTAAATTGCAAAGTCAAATTTCTTTTCTTGACAGCATTTTATGGCACTATGTGTCCTGAAAATACACAATACTGCCCCTTTAAAAATAAACTTTAACAGGCCATGCTTCTTGGATTCAGAAATAAATGCATTTGTTTTACAGGAATTTGAGTTTTAGAGCTGGACGAAGAGAGATATGTCTTCTTCCTATGGTTTGCAGGGGAAAAAAAGGTATTTCTGAAAGGGGGAAGGGAGGAAAAAGGGCAGGAGAGGGGGATGGGAACTACTTGAAGGAAGCACGGACAGTGCGACCTTTGAGTGGCTGCGGAGGGCGGTAGTTGTCCACCATGCAGCATTCGGTCTCGCCCTCACCGGAGAAGAGGAGGCTGCGAAACTTGGCCATCTGTGAAACAGGAGGAGAAGAAGAAAAGTAGTCAGAGCAGCCCACCTGTGATTTACTTACGCTGATTTAATCCCAGAGACACTGCAAACAGTTTACTGGAGCAGATTACTGTCATTTAAATCAGCTGCAAATCTACTTTCCCAAATTAGAGGATTGATAGCTCATCAAATCTGCAGTAAAAAAACCCTGAAAAGGTCATTTCCAGGTTAAATAATGGTTTTTGGGCAAAAGGAAAAGCTTAAAATAATGAAATCATATAAGTTTTCTGTAATATTTTCTGCCATGTTCAGTGTAGCTGTTCTTACTTATCTTAAATCTTGAGCATGTAAATGTCAAACCTTTTAAATTATTCATGAAATGGAACAAAAAATAAAAACAAACAAAAATAACCTTGATTTATGAGGCAACATATGCTTCACAAGCCACTGATTAGCATATAAATGTTACATTTTCCATTGATTTTGTAATCAAAAATACTTTAAAACAATAGCTAACAGCTAACCTGCTAAATTCAGGTAGCTTCCTAGCTTCCTACCCCCTAAATACCAAAGAAATGTTACATTTTGTATTGATTTTGTAATAAAAATAGATTAGAACAATAAGTTAACTTTCCAAAGTAATCAAAAGAGATGTTTTTTTTTATTTAATCTGACCCATCTTTGTAATTTCTGAAAATATTTAAGTATTCTTGCAGCAAAGCAGCTATAATCTAACCAAACAGTTGCAACATGATTGTGTCAGATGACCTATTTGAAGGATTTTCCAGTAATGCTGGATAATGAGTTAATAATTTACACACTCCTTCACAAAACTTCTGGTACATGAGGGAGTGCACATAGCAAGTTAATTATTATTATTATTTCATAGCTTCAACCGAATAATTTAGGTGATAGTTTCAATCCCTTGTAATCAGCTGATAGACTATTGACTTTTTTTTACTTGCTTGTAAATGGGCCAAGTCTGAAAGGGCACTGAGTCGAAAGGTTATCCTGCACCTTTTGTGTCTTTATTCCAGGAAATGCAACTTGTGCATGCAGTGTTAGTTTTCACATGGCTAAGGGACTTGAGCTACAGAGACAAACTAATCTGAGTCGAACGTCTGCTGTGTTTGGTGTTCTTGGATAGACACAAATTATATTTACTGTAAACGCTGCAGCATCATGCTCTAAATACATGAAAGTCCCTTTAGTTTCAGACTTTCATGTGTGGGTTGAATATTTCCTGCTGACTCCCCACACATTCACTCGCACATTGTGGTAAGCCAGTAACGTCTCTGTGAACTCTCATTTGAACTCTTTCTCTCGGTTGGCAGTTTCAATTTTTTCTCATTTGAGACTAAAGTGGGGGGGGGGGGGGGGGGGGGGGGGGCGCTGTATTGCATTTCTTCCCCCTAAAAGAGGTTTGTTCTTCAGGTTTCAGGAATGCCAGCAACACCAACAATTAGGCCCTTGATTCGGACCGTAGCAAAAAGGAGAAGGTTTGCTCACAGAGCCGTGGAAGAATGGGCTCTTTAATTAGAAATACCTGCTCAGAGCTGACGCTGATAGGCTCTTTGCAGACGATCCAAGTGACGCTTTCCAGCAGAGGAGGCGTGGTCAGAGAGCCCTCGTACGTCCAGTAGTCTAGGCAACCAGGCAGCAACGTCTCAGGGTTGAAGTCAGCGAAGGAACATTGGCTGCCCTGAAAGTACATGACAGAAAAGTTCATAAATTCATTGATTCAGAAGATGAACAAAAGTGGTTCTGTAGATACGTACTTTGGTCTTGATTGAGTCAAATGCATCAATAAGTTTCTGGAGATTAGGATTTTTTTCACCAATCTGAAAGACAGGAAATAATAGCATACCAGTGTACATTTTTCTGAGGTGTTGAAGTTACACTGAATGACTTCAATCAATAATGTTTACCTTAAGGAAGACTCCAACTACAGCAAGCCCATCAGGCTGACTGGCGGCTTCCCCAAAGTTTGCATATTTAGTGTTCCAGTGCACCAGATGGAGCTGGAAATAAATTAGTGCAATAATGTTTTTATTTAGGAATATCAAATAATGACTTTTAACCTGTTTCTGTTCCCCAGATTTTATGGAAAAGACAGTTAATCTCATTAGCTGGCTTAGAAAATAGAGAAATAATCGGACACTTTCTGTCCAAATACTACAAATAGTCCTTTTGGTTGAGAGGTCTTAGCGCTCTCAACCACAGTCTTGTGTGGCGCTGCTCTCTACTATATCCTATTATGAATGCTGAACATGCTTTCCTGAAACAGTAAGTTGTTTCTCTGAAATTAGCACATGTAGAAGCAAGTACATGATGAAGATTGTCAGCGATAAGACCCGCCTCCTGGCTGTGATTGGTTGGTTTTGGTTGGGAATGGAAGTGGAGGAGCTCCATCTTTTCACAGATTATCTGTCACACATTATACTGTCAGAACATGGTGACAGTTTTCACAAATATGTAAAAAACATATATATTTTTAAAATAAAAGTTATGTACTGCACCTTTAGGATTTCGCAAACATGCATGAAAGAATCAAAGCAACACTCTGTATGTTTTTGATGAGATTAACATTTACATTTTATCATGATGTAAAGTTTACTTTAACTGACAGAATCCAGAACTACACCCTTTATATTCTAACTTCAATCTTTCATGATGTGATATTTTTTATATTAGAGCATTCTTACTTCAGCTGGGTATTTGGTCCTGGCCACAGTATGTTCAGACCCGTGGTCGTCTGAAGCCCCCCAGTGAAAATGAAACTGCTTCAGTCTGTGGTTAAATAAGACGGGTCCGTCTTTCAGAGCTGCAGAGAGGACAAAAAAGGAAACACTCCTCAGTCAACTCAGCCTACACGCAGCATGAGTCAGCCACAGCCGGGGTTTGAATGTCGCACTTTGGTAGATGAAACATAAACACGCTGCAAAGGAAATGCGTCCTTGAACAAAGATTATAAAGAGCAACCTAAATAAGATGAGATACAAACTTCCTTCTTGATGAAACAGACTCATTTCCTGTTGTATAAGAACTGATGTCCAAAACACAGTTCAAGTTGCATAATCTATTTACGCACTGAATACAAAGCAGTGGAAATAATTGAGACGCTCAAAACATTTAGCAGTAGTGACGCTTCGTTAAAGAAACAAATAGAGGTAGTCGACATGTTTCATGTTTTCCACAGGGTACATATGATGCATAATCACATCCTGCAGACAAACGGAGGCTTCATGCAGAAGAAGTAGGAAGAAGATGAGCAGTCCGAGTTAACGACGCAGAAATTACACTCTAATCTCAATTAAATGTGTAAATTAATTCAGAAAAATTGCAAACCAAGAAAACAAAGCAACCATAGATTGTGTTCTTCCTGCAGGAAAACCACCAACCCCCAACTTTTTTTTTTCCTTCTTCACTTTTTCACTATTGACCTCGCTGCCAGCTTAAAAGTTGCCATGGGAAACGGTTACCAGGGTCTTTCTTTTCCAGTATCTGCATGCTTTGTACTTTTCTTTTAATTTACAATTCAATAGAAGCAAGAACATTTAAATTAAAACCTATTTGTGGGATTGTAAAATAGCCAGTAAAATCTGTTCAACATTGGTGGAAATCCTGAAAATCATTAAATCATTTGTTCTTAATCTTAACCATCTAACTCCAAATGTATCATTTCTGATTCACATATTTGTATGAGAAGATCTAAGGCCAGGATACTATGAAGCTACAAAGTCAACAAATAGAAAGTAAAATATAAATACCAATTACATATGTCTACAGATAGAGAAAGAAAGTTGTCAGTAAGTGTGATACCTGACGTTGTTTTAGTTTTTCTTAATTTCTGGCATGTTATTTTCATTTACAGAATCGATTTTAGTTTGGTTTGCAAATTATGATTGTAATATTAGTTATACAACAATGAAGAAATCCAGGTATTAGTAAAAATTATTGTTTGACTAAAGACAATTTGTTTTAAACTTAAAACCATTCTAAAATCAAGGCACAAATCTATAAATCCGTTTGCTTACACTTACAGCACACCATGATCTGCAGCCAATAATCTATATGACCATTTTGTATCGGTTTGATTTGATATAACTGGCTGTAAATTTCACCTGCTTGTCTTGTAAAGCCCCTTAAGATTATCTTGTTGAATTAAATTAACATGAATTAGGCTGGAACGTGGAAATCTTAAGTAACTGGAGGAATGTTGCCCTGTTGACCTTAAGAATCCACGCAGTATTCAGAGCTGGATACTAACTTGAGCTGTCAATGTCGTCTAGGAAGGTCACTTGGAAGGAATGGCCGTTGTTGAGGATCTCCAGGCAGGTGGATGGGTCGTACTTCAGGACGAGTGGCTTCAGCGCCGGGTCGTACGACGCTTCACCCGGAACGATGTCGATGGGCGACTGGCGGGGTCCGTTCGCGATTGGGAAGCTGTCAGCCCATTTGTCGGGTCCTGGAAATCATGCGCATAGTAAAAAAAAATTTATTGGATTAATTTCAGGAAGCTTCGTGTGTATAAAATGCATTTTGGGGGAGGAATCTGTGCGTAAAATTTCCCCAAAACGCATTAGTCATATTCTGATGACACAAAAATCTCTGCAGAGTTCAGAGGATGCGCATTATGCTTTAATTTATTCAGCACCCTTCCCGTTCCTATGACTGGTTCTAATATTAATTTTATTGCTGCACCATCCAAACAGCGCCTCACCGGTATCCGCTCCGTATCCCCAAGCGTGAGACATTGCTAATGTGTTTTCTGCAGAGGCTGTGTAATCTCCCAGCGCAGTACAGAGCAATGCAGTGCAGAGCTGCCAGTGTCCTCCACCTGACAGCTGCCGAGCTTATATAGCCTGTGCGCAGCGCGTCTGCCAGGCTGGTGGTGGCCACATGATGCCCTCGTATAGTGACCGCGGGAGGAGTTTAGACGCGCTGAAGCGACGCTCCGTATCAATCCAAGGCTCCAAATTCCTCATTCCTGCCGGAGGAACATGCAGATTGATGCGCGTTCGGTGTTCATCTAATGGATTTTGCTGCGTATTACGCAATGACGTGACGCAGTACAGGGTGGCGGCGCAAGGTGAAACCGGACTTCAATTATACCAGTAATTGTCAAATTACAAAAGCTAAAAGAAAAAATATGCTATAAAGTAAGACGATTGTTTTAAGCTTATTTTTTTGTTGCAATTTATAATCAATCTCAGATTGTTAATACCTTCATTTAATAATAAAGTCACAATTTATTAGACGAGCTCAACAAAATTACATTAAAACGCAAAACATGCATCTTTACCTCCATATATTTATAACACTAAGTACATAATAAATGTGACACTCAATGAAATAATTTCAGATAATTATTTATTCAGTCTCATTGAGATTTTCCACAGACATTGTAGATTATCATTTGCAGCCCAGTGGCAGCTACTCCTCAGTGCAGCATGACAATGACATAATGAGGTTTGCATCGCGGTGCTGAGTGAAATCTTGCAAGCTGGAGGGAAGGGGTAATTATTTGTGTAATGGCACCATCTGGTGGTGCTAAGCAGAACTGCAAGAGTTTTAGTACACCAGAAAGGCAAAATTGTTTGTATTTTATAGGGTTTTTATGTGGTTTTTATGTACTATTAAAGTATTGCTTTAATAGTTTTTACAATTAGCAATCTTAAAACGGTGGAGTGGATTTGTATTCAGCGCATAAACTACCTTTTTATTTAACTGCTGTACGTCTTTTTGGATACATTTGTACATACAGACACTTGATTATTTGACCATACTTAGCAACAAGGAAACAGAACTCTGAGATATTCAAAGTTTGCAAAGTTTGTTTTACAACCTAATCCTGTTTTACACTTCTCAAAAATAATATAATATAATATAATATAATATAATATAATATAATATAATATAATATAATATAATATAATATAATATAATATGAGTCAGGTTAAAGCAGGGGTGTCAAACTCCAGTTCTCAAGGGCGGGTGTCCTGCAGTTTTTAGATGTGCCACAGGTACAAAACACTGGAATGAAATGGTTTAATTACCTCCTCCTTGTGTAGATCAGTTCTCCAGAGCCTTGCTAATGACCTAATTATTTTACTCAGGTGTGGTGCAGAAGAGGCACATCTAAAAGTTGCAGAAGCGGCCCTTGAGGACTGGAGTTCGACACCTGTGGGTTAAAGCTTCCTTTACCCACCTGACCAAGATGGCGCCCGCATCGACAGGTTTCACAATACCAGTCATTTTATTGCGTCGTCGCACGCAAGTGACGTAACCGGCAGGGCACGTTTGTAGCACATGAATTCACAAACATTGCTCCTCATATGAAAAAGGTATGAAAACTTTTATTTCGTGCTTCTATTTTCTGATTTCGATTTTTGGCTCCTACTTGGCTTCTCTGTGGCTGTTAGCCTGTTTGGCTAAAATGTACGTTGTGATTACGCATTTGTTTACAACGTGGAAAGTGAAGAGCTCACAATAACGAGTTCGGTATTAGTCAAAGAGCACATTGTATGAAAGGTTAATTGTTTTAGAATCGTATTTGTCAACTATTAAAACAAAATTAAAGAACATAAACATCTAGCGGAACGGGATTTGACCTATTTTAGTAGTTTAATGCAACTACATAAACAAGCGCTAAAAACAACTAGTAGCTTACAGCTTTTTGTTTTAAGTAAACGTTTCCAACATTTAGGATATAAAATGATTGTTATACAGATTTATTTCAGAAAATAAATCTGCAAAATAACGACATCTGCTTTATTTTTATTTATTTTTTTTGTTTGGGTTCATAAATGCAGTTTAACTACCAGAATAAGGGGGAGAATTTACTAGTTTAGTTTATTACTTCCTTTAAAGTCAGAAGTTTGCATACAATAAGACTGCTGGGCTTTCAACCAGCTTGGGGAAATTATGGATGATGATGATGATGATGTCAAAGCGTTAGAAGCTTCTGATAGGTTAATTAACAATAAAAGAAATCAGCCATAATGTGATATCTAGATACCTAAATGTGCTATTGTAATATTTTTAAACAAGTATGAACAACATAAGAATGTGAGAAGACATTTTTAGGATGCTGGAAAGACGGTGTTATCCACACGGAGACTAGTTTTGTTCTGGAATAGTCTGTTTTTTCTTAAATATTTCCCTGTTGCTGTTTTTCCATTTCCTTCAGGTAACATGGCGAAGAATAAACAGAAAGGAAAAAAACAGAAGAGTGTCTTCCAAGTAGCAAACAGGCATCTGAAGATGAAGAACAAAGCAAAACCTGTCACAACATCTCTAAAAAAAGTGAGACTTTACCCTTCCCCTCTTAAATTATGCACATGTATTATCCATCCCCTCCATATATCTTATATATATCCAGTTCAGTGTAGCGTTTACACCTGCTGCTTCGGTGTGTGTTGTGTTTGGACAGATCAATGCAATGAAAAATGAGAAGGTGGAAAACCTAAACCAGATATTTACGGAGGTGCAGAGGGATGTGAAGAGCATTTCCAAAGGTGTTGCTCCGCAAACAAAGAAGCAAACACAGGTAGAGGACAAAAATGTTTAATGCTTTAGGTACTTTTCTGACACAGATAATAACACATATGTTTTGGGTTTTTTAGGGTCCGAAAGAGCCACCAAAGGAACCAGTAAATGTTGACAACGCTGCTCAGCTTTTCTCTCAGCTTTAATGGATCAATCCTGATGAGTGATTTAGTTTTTTTTCTGATGGACTTTGTCATTAAATGTCAGAAAGAGGAATGCAGATTTTCCTCCAGCACCAGCATGTTGTTTAATCCTTTGCTGCAACTGAAGAAGTTTGTATATTAGCAGCAAAACATGAGACTGTCAACAATGAATCTTCTGTTTTTGTTTTTGACTAATTTTTCTAAGTTTGCACAGATTAACAGAACAAAAAAAGGAAATTTAAAAGAAACGAGTGATGTCTTTGAATCAAACACTTCATATGTTTGGATATTTGTCCTTGTGAAACTGCAGTAACTGTTTTTGTCAAACCAGAACGCGAACCAAACACATCTGAAGTTTGCATGAATATTTCAAGCTGTATGCATGAATTAGAATTAAAATTCAGAATCAATTTAAATTTATACAGCCAGTTCTTGTTTTTCTTAAGTCACTTAAGTTGTATTCCACCGAGAAAATCTCCTGCTGGTTTGTCTCAAACCTCCACACAGCCAAACTGCTTTAATTATCCCACTGACGCCTTTCGATGCAATTTCATATTGCCGTCGCTCTGTCGCCATCTAGCGGCCAGAATTACGCATAATTGTTCCAGTTTAGCCACTTTGCATATTAAATACCTAAATTTACATCTGGTTTGTGTGCTATAACATGCCTCAACGTTGAGTGATATGCTTTGCCTTTTTGTAAATAAAAAGTACAGAGAAAATGCATAATGTTCTATTTTTGCCATTTTCCAGTGCTGGTGTGTAGGCTTACAAACTGGTTCAACTTTTATTATGTAGATAAAAAAAATAAAAGCCAAACACAAAAATATGTGTCCATAGCCTTGTAACAATAAAAGTTCAAATTGGACAGAAAGGCCACAAAAGCACAGAAAGAGTTAAATTATACTGGGAGCAGCTGCACCTTCCCTCTTTTATTATTTAACATGTTTTGTTGTGACTTTTTGTAAATCTCAGTTGACTCCTGCTCCCACTGTTGATGGGTCAACCCAACATTCATGACCTCCTGCCAAACAAACCCAGAGAAGGAAGCCTGTTCATCAGGGAGTTCACAGTTTCAGTTTCCTCCACTATAAAACTATAGACTTGAAAAGTGATGTTCTCAGACACAGTGGTTTCAAATGCTGATCTGCAAAAACACAAAATCTTACAAAGTAATTTTGTCTAGTGTCAAGAAAATCCGAGCTCATCCCACTTCCCCATGCTGGAGATTTAAGTTTAACAGTAATAATAAATAAAGTTATCTTTAAAATGAATCACTCAAGTGACATCAAGGCCCAACAGTAGACTTAGGTGTCAATAAAATAAATCTGGTTGTGTGTGTTGTTTTTGTGTCCAGCAAACTTTGCTTTAATTCTACTTTTTTCTATCTAATCATAAGAAATCATAGTCAGTCAGAGAGAGTCATGAAACAGGAAAAGCAGGTTTCCTGGAAAAAGAGGAAGTAAGTTTCCAGCCTGCAGATTTATAAAAATAGCTGAGACTATTCCTTAGTTTAAAACATGAAAGTTTTAAAGAATGAAATCTAAACATTATTAGTAATTGGATAAGATTCAAAGTAAAATACTTATATTAATATTGGTTTACTTGTAATAATACTTACACTTATATTTGTGGGAACACTTACAAGAAAAACAAGTAACTGTAACTTTGGTATCAAATAATTAGAATCATGGATTATTCTTGGTTTCTTTTCAGAAAAACATCTGTAATAACTCACATTAAGATTATAATAAGGATAATTAATAAGTTATGGTTATAAAATCATAAATGAATGATAAATCAGAGAAGCTGAAGAAAATAAATGTGATATAAGTTATGGTAATAAAATTATAAATGAATGCTAAATCAGAAGCTAAAGAAAATAAATGTGATATAAATGTGATTTTGACATTGAACTTGAAATGGTGTAAAAGGTGTAAATGCAATTAAACATCACTGATATGTTGGAGGTAGAGAGTAGGTGAAAGGTTGTGCAGGCAGCAGACACAGGAGGTTGAGCAACCCTGAGACATTAGCACAGACATCAGGAAATGTCTGTAAGACAGTGATGGATATGAGATCATCTGTCTAAGCAGACAGCAAACGCACCAAGGGGGTGGATAAACCCTATAAAAGGTGGGTGCAAAAGAGGAACCTTTGGTTGGATCCTCCGGGCAGCTTCGAGCCAAGAGATGGACAAAGAACTCTGCAGCTGAAGAAGAGCCGGGGCCACAGAGCCGAAGACTGTCCTGCTCATGGAGACCAACCCGTCTGGCCCACAACCTGTGGCTTCGAATCGCACTTCTCTCATCGGCTGGGTTCAGACCCCAAAGACAAAGATGAAGACAAAGACAAAGGCAAAGACAAAGAAGAAGAACTGGTGCCTTTTTTCCTGCCAGCACCAAGTCCTGTGTGACCTCACCATCCATGCGGAGAAGAAGCTCATCAGACCTACAGAGATTCCTGCCTTCATCGATCAACATCTTCCTCCTGCTGCAACACCTTCTTCATCATCAGACCAGGTCTGGGGTTCGAAACGTCAAACTCCGTCCGTCTCTCTCAAAGGTTCTCTTTTTTAGTTCTCAGTGTCAGCAGTAGGGAAAGATAGACTAGATGATTGATTTTACTTATTTGATTATTTCTGCTACTGAATTAAGCTGTACTGACCCTTGCAAAAATGCCTTATTAATAAAATATTTAGCATAAAGAAAATCTAAAAGATGTTGTGGACATTCAGTTAATGAGTCACCTTAAAGTTCTTTGATGGTTGTAAAATAGCTGTGATGTTTGATTCTGGAGAGGAAAAAGTGGAAAATGTTTTTAGGTTGCTGGTAGCCCAAATTTAAAACGTCATCCTTGGGACTCGCCCGAGTCACTAAAACCTACCTGGTTCAATAACAAATGCAAGTTGTAAAATAGAGAACGAGCGACCGTTAACAGGTGTGCTCTGTGAAACTAGTTGGCTGTAGGCTGCTCAGTCTGGCTAATTCACAGGGGGAAGAAGGGTGGGACACCTGGATGTAGGCCGTTAGAAAACCAGGCGAATCGTTTCTTGAAACCAGCTTAAACAGAGTTTACTTCAGTTCTGGCCCGGGTAAATCCCAGCAGATTTAGGAAACTCAATTAACCCGTTAGAAGGAGAGCTGGTAGCACATCTCCCCTCTCAGAAGAGGAAGCAGAGAGTGAGACAGTAGAGAAAGGAGGGGGGGGGGGGGGGGGGGGTGTTGCGCAACAACACTAGATTCTAGAGAAAGTATCTTAGTACACTTGAAATAAGACAAAACTAATTTCTGAGAAATCTTTCAGAAAGATAGAGGAGCATGTTTTAAGTTAATAATTTCCTAATATTGATGAAAAATTACTAGTTCCATTGGAATATATGAAAAAAAAGATTGTCATAAGTGGAACTAGTACTTCTTCATCAATACTAAAGAATTATTGACTTAAATTAGCTAATATATCTTTCTGAGAAGTTACTTGTAATCTTATTTTCTCTTATTTCAAGTGTGCCAAGATATTTGCAGTAGAAACTAAACAAAATGACGTCGTATATTATTTTGTGTTTTTGCAGTGTAGAGTGGCTTCTACAGAGTCGTACACTTGAGAGGCTAAAAATAATTTTCATTTTGTTCTCTGTCAAACGTTTTAGATTTGTTTAGAAAACAAATAAATTACAACTTAAATGAAAGCCTTCAATTTTAACAAAAGTGTCCTACTTTAGGTTGGAAATAAACAAACTGAAGTTATTAGTTGACATCTACTAAAACAGAAAAAAAGAAAAAAAGAATGCAATTTAAAAATGTTTATGTATTTTAATGTTTTATTTTTGAACTGCATTGTTCTACTAAGTATTTCCTTGCCCTCCTGTGCAGCTATCAAACATTTCTGTAGAAATATAAAAACAGATTCCTGGACTTCACGCTGTCATCCATCTTGAGGGCACCTGAAGGTGGAGTATGGATTTTTTTGGCTCCGCCATGGAGCCGCAGAGCTGTTATCAGTATTCTGCTGCTGCATACTTCTGGAGTAAGCCGACATCTGAGGTCACCGGTGCTCCATCGCCCTCCTGATTGCTCGTCTCCATGGCGACCTCTGACAGAGTCCAGCTGGTCAATACATTTGGAATAAGCATGAGAAGAGGCCTATGGCAAACCCATGCAGGACTGTGATGAAATGAAAAACATTACAGATTCAAAAGTAAAGTTCTGATGAGTTAAGCGGTACATCATGACCTCATCGCTGATTTGGACTGATGGTAATCCATCTTGGTTTTTATTAGTTGGAAATGTGTTGTCTGTCTTGTAAATCTGAAACTTTTTATTTTGTTAATTCAGCTGATTTTTGTCTTTAACATCTTTTCTGAAAATAATACACAATGCATTGGCTAAAAAATATATTGGCTTCCTTTCACACTTGATTATTGACAAATATTTATAAAAAGCGGATTTCTACACTGCAAAACAGAAATCTTACCAAGCATTTTTTTTAACCTAATTTCTTGCTTAAATAACTTAGTACACTATAAGACAAAACTAACTTACAAGCAATTTTTCAGCAAGATGTACGAGAATGGTTTCAGTCAATAATTCCTTAAATTGATAACAGCATTGCTGTATTAAGCATTTCCTTGCCCTCATGTGCAAATATCAGGCATTTATGTGTCAAACATTCATCCAGAAACTTTTTGTTATAAGTGAAATAATCTGCCAGTGAAACGAGTGATTTGACTAAAAGAGACAAATATATATTTTTTACTTGTTCAGAAAGACCATAAACAATAAATAATGCTAAATTACTTAAGATGACATAATTACAGTTACTACAACTGCAGATTTGAGTCTGCCAAATATCATTGATCCCTTTCAAAATTTAAAAAGAAATAAATTCACATTTTCACATAAAACTAGAGCCAGATGTGTAAAAGGCTTTTATTTTCACATATTGTAGATGTGAAGTTTACCAAAACTCATTTATTCATCCTTCAATCTGATTTTGTTTAGCTAAAAATGTATTTTCTCCTGAGATTACATAGCAACCAGTAACTGACAGCTCCGCCCCCTTTTTCTGTTGCCGCCAGAAACTGTGGTATCAACTCTTCGTTTTCTTTACAAGTATTATATTTTAACATACATTTAGGAGAACTTTAACTAAGTACAGGGTTTCATGTGTACTTCTGCCAGGTTTTGTATATGTTTTCAACTTTTATCGTTGTTGTTGCAGTGTTTAATTTTACAAGTGTTAACTGCTGCTAACTGCGGTCAGCGGTTCATTGGGAACCATTGCTCTGTGGTTTGTTTAGGGTTATTTATTGTATTTTATCTTTTTATTTTAATGTATAGGGCCAGAAACTGCTGGACTGATGCTAACTACCAACTTGATTTTCTCTCTTGATAGAATAAATTCAAAGAACCTGAGTGAGTTGTGAAGTCAGCCTACTGAACCTGAGATGAACAGAGAAGGGTTACAGATGTGTCTGAATATTAAAGAAAAGTGGATTTAGCAGTGCTGAATTTTGCAAAAAAACAAATTTACAAATCTTAATTAGCAGGACATGGTTTGGCTGAAATCCTTCGCCTTGATCCCTTCTGGATAAAAGGTGCAAACGGGTGATGAGAGGAGTCTGCTGGAGCTGTTTTTTAAAGCCGGTGCTTCCCACTGGGATCCAGATGGCAGCATCAGAACACAAGCGGAGGGTTTGCACCACTTTCACACCCCAGGGAAGCGGGTTTCATGCCAGAGCACGCACACATCAGATTGGATTGGGTTTTTAATCTACATGAGCTGGTTGGGTGTGTGTGTGTGTGTGGGGGGGGGTGTGTTTGCGTGTGTGTGGGTGGGTGTGTGTGTGTGTGTGGATCTGTGGGAAGGACGGTGAGGGTGTGTTTATCATACCAGAGAGTGTTGCTCCAAAAATACTAAAATCTTCAGCTGTTTCCTAATTCTTATGATGTTTTAGAAGGAGATATAAGATGCAGTGTGACCAAAATGACCAAAATAAAAGCAATTTAGACAGAGAGAGTTTGAAATATCCACAAGATGGCGCTATGGATAACCCCATCAATATGCAGAGAGAGGCGCAGAGAAGCGGGTCTGTGCGTTTGTTTTGGGCTCACAGATCGGGAAAGAAACAAGGGTTTGGCTCCCTGAATCCCAATGAGAATCCAAAAGCCCATTTGCAGCGTGACGTTCCCTCCACTCAGCTCTGTTTTTCACTCTGATGGGACCAACAGCAAAAGGTTACAGCATCTGCACTCCTCCATGTGAGAGAATTGGGAATCGATGGGTGTGTTCGTGCAGGGTTGAGGCACACGGAGCACATATATGGGTGTTGGCTGTTGTTCAGATTTGCTTTTTCAGAGTCATTTCAGATGCAGAGGTTGTCACAACTCATGCAAGCTTTATTGTCAAACATCCACATCGTAATTTCTTCTGATTCCACTCTATGAAACTAAATTAAATTACAGATATATTTTTCGAATGATGTTTTAAATTGGCTTAGGCTATTTCCAAACCAATAAACTCATATAAATTATTGTGTTTTTAATTTTGTGTACTTATGTATGAGTAAAATGGGCAGAAAACACTGAAGCAGGTTAATTTCCCTCATGTCACAGCAATCTGGATATAAACGAGAAGAAGCTATTTTAGCTAAGCTAACAAAAACAGATAAGAAAAAAAAGCAAAGTTGAAAATGTGAACAACAAGAAATGAAAACAAAAAAAGTATTATGAATAGCTTCTGTTTCGAGGCTAATGTAAGCATGCTAGCTCATGTCTGTGTTGCTAACGCTAATGCTAATGCTAATGCTAATGAACATACGCTACCTGTTGCTATCACAACTTGGAGTGGCGCTGGACAAAAACGTTTCAATATGGCAAGCTGTTTATCATACAATACACAGTTATCTTTGAAAGCAGTGAAATTAGAATATAGTAGGTGTTTTGTACATTTAATGGCACCGTTTTCTATAAATATTTCATTATAACATATGTAAAGTGGATGCTTTCAGCTTTTCGTGATAAACTGGATAAGATAAGTCAACAAAAAAACCTGCTTTGGCTTTGCTAAAACGTTTGAATATGAAAGCGGTACATTAATGGTCCTTAAAAGGTCAGAACTTAAGTCAGACGTATTTCCATCACGACTTATAGAGAATGCTATTAGGTAACACTAAGAAAGCTGGAAAGCCTCTTTGTAATGTCTTAAAAAGTGAATTCATTAATATTTATTTTCTTCTTCAAATGCACTAGTCTACTTAGTGGCTTTTAATCTCTCCTTTAATGTCTTTAAAGACCATTTGCCAACTTGTTAGATAGCCAAGATTTAAATTGTGATTGAAAGTTTTCCTCCTAAACCCCTGGAGTGATGTCTCACTCTGTCCTCAAGGTAACCTCAAATTAAAGTTTTATTTTATGAAAACTTACCTCAAAGGTACTTTGTTGCAAAATAGACAGTTTTCTTCACTCTGTTGTTGTAAATATTAAATATATTTTCTTCTATCATCAGAAGAGTGAGATGATAACTCTAGTTTTGAAGGAGTGTTTCATTCATTTTAATTTAGAAAATCATCTTTTAAAACATTTTTTATACATGTGATTTGACTAAACATGGGAAAAAAAGAACCTTCATGAAGATTTTGAGTTAGTTTAATTGATGCAATCACTTCTGCTCTTTGTAACACCTCCGGTTTGTTTGAAAAGTCTTGATTAGCAGGACACCTTGCTGAGTTCATGAAAGTATGACAGAGGTTACTGTAATGGAAATATGCTTTCTTTATTTTTTGAAGTCTTTAAACATAGAAAATGTGGTTTTCTGTTCATGTAGAAATGCATACAACACATTCTCCACTTCAGCTGCAAAGACATTGGAGTAAATTATTTTAATATTAAATTATTGTAATAAGCGTAGGCCTACTTGGGTTTCACATTTGGAGCTTATTTACAAACAATTTCCAATTTATTAAGATGCATTTATGATTGACGGAGTCATTAAAAAGCTTTGTGTGTTAATTTTTTAGAAACCTTAGCAGAGGATAGCTGTCAATCCAGTTGTGCAATGGCAAGATGTGCAACAGTCCAATTAGTACATCTGGGAGAGTATTAACAAAAAAGTATAAAAATAAAATTACGAGAAAAAAGTCATAATATTTTGAGAACTAAGTTGGAACATTATTACTTTATTCTTGTATTATTTTGACTTTATTTTTGAACAAAATTATTCTCATAATTTTATGACTTTATTCCCATAATTTCATGACTTTATTCCCATAATTTTATGACTTTATTCTCATAATGTCATTACTTTATTCCAGTAATTTCATTACTTTATTCCAGTAATTATAGGACTTCTTGTAAAATTCTCGTAATTTTATTTCTTTTTATTTCTTAGTGTGGCCCTAATACTCCATCGTAATATTTCAGGTAAGCTGACAGCGTGATGCGATGAGTTTTGCGTTACTTGGATGACTGGTTTTCAATGTTTTTTGGCCGCGGTAGGAAACAGAGGACCCCTCTTCTTCCTGTGATTTGTTGTTTTATTCTGCAGCTTGTGTGTAATGTTCATCACTCAGTTTGAAGCAGTGCAGAGATTCAGCTGTTTTTTTTTTTTGCTCCTGCATTGTGTCAAAGTGCCTCGAATCATCTGTTAAATGCTATAAAACATTTATTGTTATCCTCCTCTCTGCTGCCTCTAATGCAGCTGAAACGTCGCCCTGTGGTCTAAATGAGGATGACGCAGCTTATAAACACTAAACAGAAGGTTGGAAATTTAAATCTCACTGATCAATGCATTCAGTTGCACAGATTTACTGCTCTGTGTACAAGTGTCTGCCTCCATCTGGCAAACACCCTTTAAGAAAGATAATTCCTGCTTTTTAAAAATGTATTGCATTGATGGATCAGTGTTAAAGCAGCCATGTAATCCTTTTCCTGCTATTGCCTAATGGTCATAGGTTGTGTGCAACATGGTGCAATTCTTTTCAAAATTTTGTATTGAAAAAGATGACTTTGCGCAGGTGGCAAAAGCACCTTGTGCTCTTCGTCTTTTCTATTCCACAATTCCACAAGGGGGGAAAAAAAGAAAAGCATGAAAAGAAAGCCTCCCCCCTTGGTGTGCAGCTGAATTTTTTTCTCAACGGGAAAGATCAACCCATCAGCCAGTATGACAGCTTTCATGTGTCACCTGTGGCAGCCAGCTACTGCCCAGAGATTAGTCAGTATAAACTGGAATAATATAGAATTTTCAAGGTTTGTAAAGGCTTTATTATTGTAATACCAACAATACAAATGTATTGAAAAAGTTTATATTTTGCCTTTAGCTGTTCATACTTGTCATCAAAACTTTAATTTAATGCGTAGTTTTCATGCGACGTCACACTTCAGTGAACTTTAGCTGACAGCCATCTTGTTATTGTCATTCCAGTTGCTATGACAACAATAAACAAGCTATAGGCTTAGTACTAGCTCTCGCCTCGCTCCTATCTAACTTATAAACAGTAAGTACATTACAACTATTACTAAATCACAATTTTTACTACTCTACCGATCTCTGTGTAATACTAAGCTAAATATTTACTGTAGTAGTTCTTTTACAAGTCCATTTAAATATTGATTGTGTGAGTCCCTGGATTTCAGGCTGTGAAGCTCCTCCATAGTGTTTCCCTAACATAAGATCAGAGGCAGCTTGTCCATGTCGTCTGACATATTTTTCTTCTCCCTCCAATACGGGTCGATCCCGAAAGCAGCCATTTGGTTCATGCATCTTTGTATGTTTCAGTCTCACACATTGGTCAAGAGTGCCCGTATATTTTCATTTTGCCATGGGTCAACTCTGCATTGCTCATGCTGTTGCTTACTAAGATGGTGCCAATCACTTCCAGTTCGGACTTGTGGAAATTATTTACTGAACAAACCCCATCCCCCCCCAAAAAATGCTTCCCTCAAATTATTAAGAAAATTCATTGTATAATGAGGGATATATTTCAGGTGGTTGTTTCTGGTCATTTTAAAGGTTCAATATTGAGCTTTTATAAACAAAAAGTTTCTTATATGTTTGTTGAAACCATCATGACGGTGTAACATGAGACGATAATCTGCAGTTCAACTGTCAACTGTTCCCAGTCATACACAGCTAGTCAGAGCCAGGAGGAGGGTCTTAGCGCTGTCAATCATGCCTGTGTGTGCACCGCTCCACCCTCTCTCTTGCTCTCTGCTACTGTACAGCTCCTTCCCTACACTGCAGCCTGCTGTGAATGCTAAGGCTAGTTGGAATAGCCACTGGATTTAATGGATGCTATGCTCCATTAAAACTTGCATTAAAAGTCAGTTAAAAGTGTCATTATTTACCAAAAGACACTTCATGACAGTCATAAGCATTGATGAAGACTCCTTCATGTTTATGACAGTGTCATGTCAGTCATGTTACTTAAAAATGTTGTTTTTTGACACCAAAAATGTTAAATTGACTGCGAATTGTTGTGTCTAAGTTTTGAATCACTTTGTTTGAGCTTTAGAAAAACAAAGCAACAGCCCGACAGCAGAAATCCGTTTTTTAGAAAGCCACGTTCTTAGTCTGTGACACCCTACAAAGGACGAGGGTGTTGAACAGATGTACTTTGTTCATCCGTCTGACAGGTGTAGCAAGGCGCACTCACCTCTCTCTGTCTTCGCTGACAAGCAAAACACGCTCTCCTGTCCTCTCCACACATCTCTCCTGAGCCGCCGCCTCCTGCACTCAGCCGCGGACCGGACCCTTTTACCTGCAGGTTGGGACCTCACCTGAGACTCCAGCATTGTGCCAGGTTCCTATTGTTGAACACCCACCCACACACCCACGCACACGCACCCACACCCACACACCCAAACACACCGACACACCCCCACACACACCCACACACACACACGCCTACACAACCCCATGTGCTGTGTTTCTTCAAGTGTAAAGCCTATTTCATACCCAACCAAACAGCTTGCAGTGGCGTGACGCTCTGCTGGTTCGGTGCAGATGGAAAATAGAGCTGCAGAAGCTTGGGATTGTTTGTTTGGGCATTTGATTGTTATCGAGATCCAGTTTTCTGCGTGTAAATGACTTGGCGGAGACCAAGCAGATTTTGAACTGCAAATGGTCACACTTCTCTGTAATTTGGAAATTTCTGACATCTTCATCAAATTGTAAATGAGGAATTTAGATCTAGTGACTTATTATGCGTCCTTGAGCAGGTTAGGATACGGTCTATACAGAACATATTTATACATTTTTTTTTGCACAAAACTATTCTTAGAAAATGAGATTTTAGTCTGGTCAGTTCAGCCTATTTTGAGCTGTTTTAGGGTCTCTTGTCACTTTAAACCAGCGGTGAACAAACTTTTCGGTACGAGGGACAAAAATGTCAAATTGAAACTACTCAGGAGCCGCAAAAGTTTTTTTTTAAAATATTTTACTTTCCAATGAAAACTGCAAAAACTAATCTGTTTTTAAATGTTTAATGAACAACAAACTAAACAGAACATTTTAATGAAATAAGCAAATAAGTAAATTTGAAGGTTTGCCACACCAAAACAGTAAACAATATCCTAAATTGTTAATCTTTTTCTGGATTTTTTTTAAAAATATATTTTTAGCAGCAAGAACAGGATGTGGCTCATTTATTTAGCTAATTGTAATAAATGACCAAAATTGCATTTTAGGAAAAGCCACTGCATGTTTTAGGTCCCTGTTACTAATAACTTAAATTAAAAGCAAAAGTATGCATGAATACCTTTTATTCCACATTGAATTTTATATTTTAATATTTTAATTGTATATTTTCTGAATTTTACCTCAACATCAGCTGCATAAACTGGCAAACCAGATCTAGGCTATTCAGGAACTGTGATGAAGGACCAAATTATTCAGAGGGCCGCAAATGGGCCCCAGGCCAAACTTTGGACACCCCTGCTTTAAATCTAAATAATTTTCTTCTGGTAATGCCCCCACCTCAATGTTTACACTCACTTGTGAAAATTGTTGCAAAGTTTCTGAGATTAATCTCAAAATATCTGAGATTTTTCTAGCAAATTTTTGACTTTTAAAACTCAAAAATTTTCTAAAAAAAATAAATTTCCTTGCTTTTTTTCGTGAACATTTTTGAGATAAATCTCAAATTATCTGAGTTTTTTATAGCAATTTTTTGATTCTTAAAAGTAAAAAATCTGTGTTTTCTAGAGATTAATCTCAGAATTTATTATTCATTTTTAAGCAAATTTTCAGTTTTAAAAGGCCAGAAATTTCCTTGCTTTTTTTATGGAAAATTTCTGAGATTAATCTCAAATTACTTTATTTTTTTCTAGCAAATTTCTGAAGTTTAAAGCTCAGTTACAATTTCCACCTCACTGTCTTTATCGATTAATTTTCTTTTTAAAATGTAAGAGCCAACAGGACAGTCAGTCGATTCCACAGCTTCACCCAGCTTTGGTTTACTGGTGAACACTAAGGGAAAGCGTCTCTGCTGAGCCACTGCTCCCAGCGTCTGCAGGAGGAACCTTCTGCTGCGGCTCAGCTTCACCCTCTCAGAGGAGGACGCATCGATGTGTGCACACATAAACAAACTGTGTTTTCAGCCTAAGTAATGAACTGTAGAAAAACCCATCTGTGTTCCATTTTCAGTTCCTAACATCTGCATCAACATTAATGAGCCCACAGACATATTGGTGTGCAACATAGTCTGCTTTGTAGCATATATTTCCTTCACACTTTTCTTCCTGGTTATCAAAAATAACAAAAAAAACTGGATTTGGGAAAATGCAGTAGCTTTATGAACAAGAGAACATTTAGAAACCATTTGAAAAGCCAATGAACTCATTAGTTCTGAAGCCATAAATGTGTTTTAAATAGCCACTATCATTAACAGGGAAAACTGCCCAAAGGGTTCATGTTTTAGGAAACACAGATAAAAATTATTTTTATCTCGTTTTTATTATTTGAAGCTACATTGGGACATTTAAAATCAGCAATAAATTCTTGTAGTTAAACTTTAATTATGATGGTGGAAACAAGACTAAGAATTTTCAACCTTAGTAACCTTAACTTTGGCAGAAACTGTTTTGAAAAAAGCTTTAATTAATATTTTTTTATTTTCTTTCCAAAGAGTCTCACATTCTTGCAATCTTTTAAGGTGATTACGATCAATCGTCTCTCTTTCTGAAGGTCTCAAAGTTTTTCTTTACACTTTAGCTCTAACCTTACATGATCTTGAACTCAATAGACTGAATATAAACGAATTAAACTGAAATAATACTATTTCAATGTGAATAATAATACTAAAAAAAAAATCAAATTGACCCACTAAATAAAAAATAAAAAGGTAGATTTTAACTTCAAGAATAAGGACATGGCTTTTTCCTTGCACCAAATAAGTGCAAATCAGAGTTTGTCTAAATCTCAGACTGGATTCAAAGGCAGATTTTCCCATTCAATGAAGCTAAGAAGTAAACATTTATTTTTATTAATGTAGACGTTATGGATGCTGGTCAAGTATTTATGGAGATGTGAACAAAAAAAACAAGGATGAAAAGTTACATTTGACTGACAGGAAGGTTTTTTTAGTTGTTAAAACAAAAGTGAAAACAAGGTTTAATTCTAATGCATAAAATGTTATTCATACCAAAAGAAATTAAATGTCACTCATATACACACTCCTGTAGCAGTCAGTGTTACAGCAAATCTAGAGAAGCCTCTGATCGGAGACAAGAGTATGCTCAGGATTCTCAGCAATATTCTTAATTTTATGACAAATTCCTATTTGCACAATCATCCGATAATTTTCCATAAACAAAATCACTGATCAGTCTTCAATAATAATTGATGAAGGAGCAATTTCAGAAACTATAGATACCTACAGTTGGCAGCAAAGAAACTTCCTCCAAATAAAAATAAAAGCCAGTCTGTGGGAGTCTGATCACAATAAGCTATTAAAGTCGTTAACTGAGTTAATATCTGTCTCTCAGTTTGCCTGCTGCAGCTTTTAAAGCAGCATTGTGTTGTTTTGTGAGGCGCTAACTCTCCCAGAGTTATTTTGCTTTGGCACCTCAGGGCCACCATGCCTCACAGGCGGATGTTTTGGAGGTAATGGGGAAAAAAGACTTCACAGAGTTTCAGAATGAGTGTGAAGGCGTAGAAATTAATCAAGGCAATGCAGCAGGACTCAGCGCCGAGGACATGAGAAGACTAAAGAAAAATGCTCGTCTGGCTGTTAATAACCAGGAATTTATGGTATTTAATGAAAGAAATATATGAGGGCGTTCATAACTCCTAATACAGTCGTGAGAAAATTAAGTGAAACCTGTGATTTAATAATGTGCAGCAATGTTTAGCTGCAATAACCTGAAGAAATGATTTTCTCTATAACTTTATCACTCTCCCACATCACTGTGGAGGAGTTGGCCTTCAGTTTATTGAGGTTTGCAGAGATTTTTGTTTTCTCTGCAGCTCTCTTACGGTCCCACAACAGCAGCTCAGTTTGGATTTTGACAGTTTCATTGCAAACTGTTAATTCTTCTGTTTTTCGGCCTCGTTGTTGTGGATTTGCAGCTTTGCTTGGTATCAGTTGAGCCGTTTGGGCCGAGATTGGTCTGTCGGACAGACGGCCTCACATTGGACTCTGGAATACTTTCGTATACAGAGGAGAGAGATTACGTTAACTCAGTGACTCCAAGGAACTCAGGTTGTAAAGTTACACAGTAGAAAATTAACAGCAAATATTTGGTTTATTGTGAGTGTTAATTTTTCAAAGTCATAATTTTGCATAATATGCCTCATTTAAAGTAGCGAAACAACTTTACATCATCTTCTCAAACTGAGATCATCAAATTATGGATTTGTGTCAGCTGCTTTTTAAATGAGCTTTTCCATTCTGTGCTCTGCAGAGTTGGAAGATGAAAATAAACACCTATTTTAATGCTGGAAGAAGTTTGAGCTGCATGTTAGAATTAGAAAGCTAATTAGAGAATTTAACCAGGTGTACTTGCATCTACTCTGGTTTAATTGTGTCTCATTTACAAATTAAGTTGTTCTACCAAAGCAGAAGAAGCAGATCGACTCAGACAGCTTCACACGGATAGCTAAATTACATCCAGACTATTTTCCCAGGCCTTCCTCTGGCGCTGGAGGCCATCTTCAGGATTCCTCCTTCCTTGCTGGATTCTCCATCGATCCCCCGTCACAAAGCCCCCACATCGCCCTGAGCATCTGTTTTGGAGAATCAAATTATGCATGGAGATATAATTCAAAAACCTGTGTCCCCCCCCTCAGCATAACTCATAATTTATTGATGCTTTAGAGCCGACATTAATATTCACACTGTGAATAAAGCTAATCTAACACGGTTTACGATTGGTAGCCATTCTGATGTCTTCATTATCTGCCCAGCGGTTTGCAGGGAGGTTAATCTGACTCTCAGACATGTGGTGTTTGTACAGTATGGGCTCCTCTTGTTATGCCTAACCTTTTAAAAGGTTGCAGCATTTCATCTGACATTTTAGATACGGCTCATTTGCTTTTGCCGGCACGAAATAAGAGAAAGAAGACGTTTGGGTTTTAGCTTAAAACCTGCAGGGAAATGTTTTTTCTACTGGTTGAAATTACATTTTACTGCCTGACCTAGTAGTTATTGTAGAAACTATTTTAGATTTGGAGTAGTTCTGATTTGTTCTTTTTATTCTTGATGTTTTTAGTTGAAGCGTTGCACATCTGGTTTTTGATGCTGTGCAGCTAGAAGAGTTTTTACTTTTACTCTTTTATTTTTCAGACGGTTGCGATGATGCGTAACCTCGGAAACAAGGTGTTGCTTTTACAACTGAGAGGAGCTGATTCACAGAGGAGGAGGAGTTGCAACATTTCACTTTCATTTAGGATAAATAGGTGTTTTCAATTTAATTTAAACTAAAATTAATATATTTTTAACTTTGCCTATACCTGAACTTTACTTCAAACCCAATCTTCAGTTTATATTATCAGGATTTCATCTGATAGACCAGCAAAACCAAAAGATAATTAATATTTCTGTCTTTATATGTGTCAGACATGTAGTGACATGCCTGTACTTACTTACAGTTGTAATTGCAGCAAAATAGTTCTATAAAATATTATTTAAAGTATATTTCATGATTTAATTTCTAAAGAATCATTCAAAGCCATTTATTTTTCTTCCGTTCCACAAAGATATGCAATTTTGCATCAGTCTGCTATATAAAATCTCAATAAAGCACATTGATGTTTGTGGTTTTAATGTGCAGAAATATGAAAAGATTCATTTGCACTGCAAAAATGCAAAATCTTACCAAGTAATTTTGTTTAGTTTCAAGTACAAATATCTCAGTAAACTTGAAATAAGACAGAACTAACTCATAAGTGACTTATCATCAATTAATAGAAGCTTGTTGTAACTCAACAATTCCTTCATAATGATGAAAAAGTACTGGTTATTTAACTTAAAACCAGACATTTTTCCCATGTTGTAATTTAAAGTAATCTACCAGTAGAACTAGTACTTTTTTATAATTAACATTCAAGAATTATTTACTTAAAACAAGCTCCTATATCTTGATGAAAAGTTACCTGTAATCTTTTATAACTAGAAACTGGACAAAAATATGTAACAAGAATTTGTGCTTTTGCAGTGCAATGCAAATACTGTGAAAAAAATGGAAAAAAAGGATCAGGATTCCTAAACCAAATTATTTCTATGATAAGACTTTGTGAGTCATGTTGCAGTTAAAACAGAGAAAACACATAAAATAATGATAGGAGTGACATTGCTGACGAGTATCATGAGAAAAAAATGCATTTTAATTATAGATCAGATGTGAAGTGGGAGTAAAAGCAGCTTCGGCTGCAGTTTCACATTAATTATCAACAAACTTAGAAAGCTTCAAACACTTTAGAAAACTTCCATCAGTGAGTTCAAGCAAGGAAAAGTTCACAGAAGAATACAATTCTCATTCTTTTACAAAACAAACATGTGAAAAATTAGATTTATTAAGTTAAATTGGAGCAGAAAGGCGTAAGTGCTCTGAAATTCAGAGGCACATTTTAGGAAATCAATTCCTTTTATTCAAACCAGTAAAAGCCACAGATGAGAACTGCTTTGGAGAGAAAAAAGCAATCAGAGAAACCGTTCATCTCTCGCTGGGCTGCATAAGAGAGGTTTTCCTTTTCTTTTTCCTGTTACCTGAAGCCTTCTCCTTCCCTGCTCTGCCAGAGCGCATCAAGACCTGCAAAACGAGGGAATGGAGTAACAGTGCCGGTCTGTATCCCATTACTGGTCCAACTTGTGGCTAAAAAATTCACCAAACGGAGACCGGCACTACACCGAGTAAAACAAGCTCCTTCAAGAGGTTAAATCAGAATGTTCTTAAAGGGCCGGTTGTTGATAAACCCATTAAACTGTTAAAATATCAATAAATAGCTGTTTGTTTCAGAATTCAATTAGTTTCTTAAAATTAAATAATATTGAGAATTGTTTTTGTTTATGTGTTTTTTCTTTTCCAATCAAAGTCACAGGTTTTGTGATGCTAATTTAGAAATATTTGTAAGGAATTTTTATAAAGTGTTCTAATGTATGCTGTTACATTAGAACAGCGTACATTAATAAAAATAACATTTTATTAATTGCTTATTGCTCATGGACTATAACTTGACATCGGCTGAGGCAGTGGTCACTTAAACTCTGTGGTTTTGGCCAATTTTGAGAAAAATTTGCAGTAAAAAATAGAGAAAATGTGGGAATCTGTAGATTTTGTGTGAACTTTGAGTGAGTTTTGCAGATTTGTTGAAAAACTGGAGGGACTTATTCATGCAATTTTAATCTAGAGGGCCACATAAAAAGCTAAGGCGGGCCACATTTGGCCCCCGGGCCTTGAGTTTGACACATGTGTCCTATGTCTTGCTGAAAAGTTAGTTTTGTCTTACTAAGATATTTACAGTAAAAACTAGACAAAACTACTTGGTAAGATTTTGTGTTTTTGCAGTGTACTGATAATGTGCACCCCGCCAGGCGGACACACACCCACACACACACGCCCACCCACGCCCACACACGCCCACACACACACACACACCCCACACACACACACACACCTCCCATAACCTTGGTCCGCCACAGCGTGCCTGGAATCAATCAGCATTGAGATATGGCCGCCGTCATGGCTGTGGCCAATTTTGGCATGCAAGGTTCCCCTTAATAGACAAAGAGATGAAGATCAATAGTCAATTTGGCCTTGGAATGAGGCTCCAAGGGATCAGGCAAAATTCATCTCTCAAAACTCTATTTTCTCCTTTTTTTATCCTGGAGAAGTTGTAAAAAACAATGATGACTATTCAGAAACTGTACAGTAAAAAGGAGAACTGTTATACAACTAACATTGGTGCCTAAAACATTTGGAAACATTAAAGAAAATCTTTTCTTCTTGACCTTCTGACATTGTTTTTTTTAAAGAGGTATTGTACTTTGAAATGCCTTGTTGTAAATTATTGTTCAAAAAAAAATTTTTTTTTTTCAAAACTAGTGTGTTTTCATTAAGAGAATTCACTTTTGTAATTTCAATTTCCTTAACTTCATAGTTAATGGAAACACAGGTAATGTGAAATATATTTTTGACAATTAGTACCGTCACGATATAAAATTTTGCTGGACGATAAGTTGTTCCAGAAGTTATTGTGATAAGCGATAATATTGTTGTTTTAAGTAATACTATAAATTCTAATTAACATTTAACACAGGAACTGGAAGACATTTTAAATACTCAAAATAAATAAACAATACAACAGAAACAACAACTAAAATGAGTCATGAAGTTTCTGTAAACAAAATTACTCTTCATAAAAGAGACTAACACATCAAACTGAAGACCAATTTGGGTAGAAAGAGAAAAAAGAAAACAATAAATCATAAATCACTGGTTTATTGTTATTTGCGACAAGCTTACTGACAATTACCGTATTTTCAGGACTATAGAGCGCACCTCACTATAAGCCGCACCCAGAAAATAAAAAACAAACAAACTGGAAGCGTACATATATAAGCTGCACCGGGCTATAAGCCGCTGGTATCTCCACCGATCTGTTTTCCACAAGGACGCAGCGGAGGGCATTGTTCTAGATGAAAATCAGCCCTTTCTTCTTTGATTTCCAATTCTGACTTCCAATGATTCGCTTCCTGCTAAAGAGCCCCCTGGTGGTTGAAGAAAAATCCACAGAAAAGCCGCACCGGGCTACAAGCCGCATGGTTCAAAGAGTGGGAAAAAAGTAGAGTCAAAAAATACGGTAGATTTAAATAAGCTTGATCATCTTTAAACTGGTTTCCTCTGGAAATCTTTCAAGAGAGGATAAAACCAGTCACAAAACTCATTAGTGATATTATTTCCAGCCTGATTCAGAATCGGTCTACATTTGCCGTTTTGAGTAGGTGAAGCTGCTTATGCTTATGCTGGGTTATTATAGGTAGGCGTTGGAGGCATTCTTGACATGACTGTAAATCTGTCCCTGATCCCCGTCGACCTCTCCACAGAACAAAGGAAGTGATTCAATAACGACGCGACACCTCGAGGCATGCAGGCAAACCATGCAGCTTCAGAAGAGATCAGTCATTATGCCTCCTCTCCTTTATCTCCTATCTGCCTTCCTCACTCTCCAGCCCTCTCTGTCGCTCTTCAGACAGGTATTCCTCCAGACAGCAGCAGAAAACACAGATAAATGATTCTCGTCTCCCCGATGGTCCTTGTGCTTTCAGTGTGACGGAGAACGTTTCTTTTGAATTAAAGAGTTTCATTGATCCAGAGCAATTAGTGCAATACTGAGGGGATAACTCGGCCCTCATAGCTGTATATTAAAGATCACTCCCTCATTAGCTACAGAGAGATGTGTTTTACTAAGATGGCTGACATTTCATTAGTGTTTCTTTATTTATACATTAACTTAGCTAATTTCTCTGTAAAACATTTTGGGTTTTCAACGTGCCACAGAAATCAATCCAGTTTATTTTTATAGAGCATTTCAGCAACAAGGCAGTTCTCGAAAACACAGCATTTTGTCAACCACCATCATTAAAATCATCGATACACATCAAATATGTTGGCCAATATTCCAGTTATTATGAATTAAAAGCAAATCTAAGCTGGTGGGTTTTTAGTCTTGGTTTAAAGCAGGAGTGTCAAACTAATTTTCAAAAAATCAAAATGTTCTCAAAAGGCCGGTTGTGCCAGAATGTATTGATAAAACCCATAAAGCTGTTCAAATGTCAGTAAGCAGCTTTTTGTTTCAGCACTCAATAAGTGGTTCTTAAAATCAAATAATATTTAACATCTTTTCGCACTGATCAGTCCATCCGGGATGTTTTTGTGTTTTTTTTCAATCAGAGATTTTGGGCTGCCAATTTAAAAATATTACTAACAAATTTGTGACATATTTGCACTAATGTATGACGTTAAATGTGACTTTAATTATAGTGCTGAGTGCTAGTTAACTCAGGACTTTAATCCTGAGTTATAGTGCAGGATTGATACGGCTTGGATTTGCCATATCAACCCTAACCTTAACTAAAGTAAGGCTGAGGCAGCAGCCATTTAAAGCCAGCAATTTTCTGAAAGTTTGTTCCAGATTGTGGTGCATAGAAGCTGAAAGCTGCATTTCCATGTTTGGTTCTGGTTCTGGGGATGCAGAGCAGACCAGAACCAGAAGGCAACAGCCGATCTTTAATGTATTGTGCTGCTAAGCCGTTCAGTGATTTGTAAACTAACAACAGTATTTTAAAGTCTATTCTCTGAGCTGCAGGGAGTCAGTGAAGGACTTTAGAACTGGGTGATGTGCTCTATCTTCCTGGTTTTAGTCAGAACGTCAGCAGCAGCGTTCCGGACCAGATGCAGCTGGAGGATTGATTTTTTTAGTCAGACCTGTGAAAACACTGTTGCAGTAATCAGTGCGACTAAAGATAAATGCTTGGATGAGTTTCTATAGATCCTGTAAGAGCATTAGTCTTTTAATCCTGGAAATGTTCATCAGGTGATGGAAGGCCGACTTTGTAACTGTCTTTAAGTGCCTCTGAAGGTAAATAGCCATTTAAAGCTGCAAAAATGATAGATTGCAGTGAAACAATGTTTACCTTTGTTTAGATTTTTTCTTTTTCATTTGACATAATCTGTCGTATTTTATTTATTACACCAAAAACCTGTTAGAAACAATGACAGGAAGCCACTAAACTTTGCATGGTGGTCAGTTTCTGCTGTTAAGATCAACAAGTTTTCCCTTTTTGAGTCCTGCTGTCTGAAAAAAACTCCAAATCCCAACGTCATCCATCAAACGATGGTCTTCTCATGACTTGCATTTAGCAGAATTAACCATTACAATTCAGCCTGCTCTCCACTCTACCTTTGACATTCATCACTGTGTCGCGTTTTCAATTTCGAACCACATCATGATCGATTCCATCTGTAAAACCCGGATGACTTTTCCATCCCAGGCCAGGGGAACTGATTGATCGCCTTTGCGACTGAATCAATGCGATATCATCTGGCAATAAAACAATTTGGGAAGATGTAGTGTGGCATTTAGATGCTTTCATGTCTGGTCATATTCAGGGGAAGAAAAATTGAAACTATTATTAAGCTTTTGAGCCATTAAAAAATATCTGAAATGACAAAATGGGTTTCTGAGAGAGAGTTCATGGTGGGTTAGGTTAGTGTGTTGCTCCTCCAGTTGAACCTGGTGACTTTGCAACGTGTGATCCATCACTGTTATCAATTTCATTAAAGCCTCGAAATGCGAGTAAATTAATTTGTTTATTAAATGAAACCTTGAAAGTATGCGCATCATGCAACCCCCCCTAAGCTAATATAATATAAATGTTAATTACTTTTTGTGCGGTGAGCTGGAGAAACAAATGTTTACAATACAACAAATGCTCTCCAGCTTTGAATGCCAGCATGGAAAAGGTCGCAGGTTGTTTCCCGACATACACTTGCTTAGCTTGAACAGAAAAAAACATATTTACAGACGATGATCTACCGCATAAATCTTTATTAAACATCTTGGTGAGCGTTGCTCTAAATTATGTTTACTTTCCATCACTCTATTCCATGCAATTTGAAAATGCAAATGCTTTTGCAGTCTCACAGCTTGAGAGTGAACCGATCGCATACCGTGGTTCCCAAATGGAAATTAGATTTAGTGAAGTGAGTTAATAAACTCCTATAAACATGTAGTTGTTACCATAGAGCCATTTTCTTTATGCATGTCCAAGATGATATCATCAGGGACAGCAAAAATTACTTCTGTAATGGTGTACCACAGAAATCCAGCCATAATTCATGTTTATAAATCATGCTATGATGATTTTCCATTTATGCTCCGTTCCAGTTGTACTGGGAACTGGGAAATTCAGACTTCCCAGTCAAAAAAATCAACTCCAACACTCTCTGAAGTCAGATTTCCTGCTAGGAAACTGGGAGCAACTCCAAATAACCCCCAGTTAGGACTTTGTGTTTCAACAGCGGAAACATGTTTATTTTTCAAGTCACACATGTAAGAGTGTCTTAAATCAACGTTACATGTTCACTGCAAAAACACAAACTCTATTTTTGGTCTAGTTTCTACTGCAAATATCTAATTACACTTGAAATAATACAAAAATAACGTACAATCAATTTCAGCAAGATAAAGGAGTTGTTTTAAGGAAAAGTGTCATTAATATAGATAGAAACAGAACTAGTTCCGCTGAGATTCCGCGATAAGTCATGTCGTGGGAAAAAAAACTATTTCCAAGCACTGTTCAGGTGAAATCACTCAATCAGGTTTATTCATATATTGTGCACAACACAGAGAGCTTGTAGGACAATCAATAATGAAGCAGGTCTGGATGAAAAGCTCTGCCAGGCAGAGACAACACGAGTTTTATACAAAGAGATAAAGGATCCAAAGCCTGGGAAACAGACTGGTTCCCATGCAGCTGTGAAAAACAACGTCCAACCTTGTACATGTAACCCAAATAGCTTTAACTTGGTGGGAATATACAGGAACTTAGAATAAACATATAGCAAAACACCTAGCAGGTGTGACCTTATTGTAATCAGTCATTAAAACTTTAAACATTAAAAATCATCGTCCTCCATCTTTTTCGGAAGTAGTCACATCTGGTTGTTCATCACAACTTGTGTGACGTGAAAAAAAAATTGCATATTTGCAAAATACATTAATTTGATTAGGGATGCACTGATTTATAAATCCCTATTTGCTTAATTATAAGAGATCGGTGATCGGCAGATTTTTACATGTGAAGCCGATCTTATCCACGGATCTTATCTACTACAGTAAAGATCTAAAAATCCTCTTCTGCTCCACCATGAGAGAGGTTTGACTAACAGACCGGCCCACATATTTACAGTTAACAATAGCCGCACCTCTGTTGCCGGTTCAGCAACTTCCTTGCTATATTGAGCAATATTTTAGACAAAAGAAAATGGTATGGGCCAAAATTGGCAGGTCAGGCTTTTGAATCGGCGATCGGCCAGAAAACTGCCGTCGGTGCACCTCTAGTTTTGATACAACCGAAAAACCACCTCATTGTAGCGCAACACTGATTTAAATTACAAGAACTGAGTTTTTTCAAAATTGACGTGTTTGCATTAAGCAAATTTATTCATGTAATTTCAATTTGTACAATTATATAATCAGTGGAAACACAACTGCTATTAAAAATCCTTAAATTGGTAAAAAAAAAAGACTCAACTTTACTGTAAAAACAAGTAAATATTTAGTTTCAGCTCTGAAATTCTAATTCTTAACCATAAAATTTACTGTTGTGTGACAAAAAATGCAAAACTACGCAAACTTAACACAACTTTGAATAACAAAACCACATTTTTGTTCAGTAGTAAGGAGGTAGATTGATTTCCTTGGACTGCTGCTCCACATTAATCAAAAACGGCTGAACAAACCTATAAATGGTGCAAATCATCCGTTTCATTTTCACTAAATAGTCGCTAACAGAGTGTCTTACTTCTTTTACCTCAGAGTTTCCAGTCTTAACTATAGATGAAGACACTGCAGCGCTTTAATAAGAAGTGAAGAGTTTCTCGTGTAGGTTAAACATCTGTGCCCAGTCATGCTAAGCGCTGTGGATTTTATTCAGCTGGCTAATTACTTGTGGCACTGAAGTTGGCCCTTGTTAACCTTTAACCATTACCTTTTACTCAGGATAATTGGAGTACTTTAAATCAACCATCTGTTGCTGACAGTTCACCTTTGCAGAGTGTAAGTGACAAGTCTAGAAAAAACTAGAAAGTCCTTTACCATCTATCTGAAAACACATTTATGAGACGGACATCTGTAAGTCTGTTCATCTCACTTTTTTTTTAAAATTTCATGTTGGAAAACTAAACTCTTTAAAGGGGAGGTTTAAGCATAAAAATACTTAATTATTTAAGTAGTAATTTCAGTAAAAGTCCCCTTGAAATTCGTGATTTTACTTCGTATGGTTATGGCAACACAGTAAACAAACAACATCCTGCAGAAGCTTTAAAATCTTCAAAAAACAGCATTTATATTCAGCCATTAAAATTACATTAGGAAAACATTAGGAAGCAAATGGATTTGGTTTGTCATGTAGCATATTTTAAAGACGTAACTTTATCATTTTCAGCCAGAAGCCATAAACTTAAACTCATTTTATTAATTTTTTAACAGTGTGACAGTTTTTTTTGTTGCATAATTTCAGGGTTTTATTATTATAATTTCAAAACTAATTGTTTAAAATGAAAAGGAAAATCAATGAAACCGGATAGATTTAAATACAGGACACGATAGTTTTATTCACCAATAAGAACACAAAGTTATCTACAAGGACAATGACTCCAGCAGCCTCACAACAGTTAGAGTAATAATGAAAACTGAAAATACAAAGTTACAGTAAACATGCCGTTTGATAAAAATATCTTTACAAAAAAAATGTACATTTCTATACAACAGTTGTCACTTACACGTCTCTACAAGTCCCACAATACTGGAGCGAGCCAGTTTTCAACAAACTGTCACTTTGCTACAAGTCGTCATTGGCTGAAATAAACATGGAAGGGATTAATTACAGCGAATGTGAACGCGTTGAGCCACAGACGCTCCAACGTGACCCAGATAAACGATGACGGATGAAAGAAACGAGTGTTTCCTTTTTTTTTAATTTTTCTTTTTCTTTGTGAGTGTGATTATTTTTATTTGCAAAAGATGTGATGCATCACCGTACTGTTTAATAATAAAACAAAACAGAGAAAACATGAACCAGATCTCGCTCAATAAATGTGTCCTGATACAAAAATAGTGCTAAATATTACACTTTATCATTATTAAACAGACACTGAATGAGCTGAAGGCAGTTTCTTATTTTTTAAGCAGTTTTTTGGCAGCACTGCGAGGACTGATGGGTTAGTTTATGAAAGTGAGAGAGTTTTTCTTCACACTCTGCTTTAAAGTTTAAACATCTGCTTCTCTTAATTTATTTTAATAAAATAATGGCTACAAAGTCAAAAAATAAATTTTAATCTCACTTTAAGAAGAGAAATTTGTATTTTACTTAAGAATGCAACATCATTTAACCTGTATTTCTGCTAGTTTTGATATTTTTTTTGTCTTATAGCTAATGAAAAATCTCCCTAAATAAGAAATGTATTTAATTTGTTTACAGCAGTGGTGTCCAAATTCAAGGGCCGGTATCCTGCATGACGTAGCTCTTTCTCTGGTTCAACACACCTGAATCAGATGATGCTTTAGTAGCAGAACCTCTGCAGAACTTTGATATTTGAATCAGTTGCGTTGGAGTGAAAATACATCTAAAACTGACAAAACATCGGCACCAAAAACCTGAAGTTGGACACCGAAACTAAGACAGGTAGGCCACAAAATGTAGTTTATAAAGAAGCTGGGAAATTTAGCAAAAGGAAAAAATGTGGCAGAAGTGACAGGGATAAAAGCGGCCTTGAGGATTTTGAAGAAAGTTCTACTGTCTAAGAGAGATAATTAAATTTTTCTGCTAAAACTGACTTTTTTATTTTATTAGTTGCAAATTCTACTCAAAATCACAATCAACCTTTAAAACCTCTGGAGCCACTTTTGCATTTGGTCCAGCTCAGCTAAAATTATTTAGAGCTGCATGACTCTGAAACAAAATGGCGTGTTTTTAATCGTATCTGCACTAACACACCTGAATCAAACGACAGGAATGACCAGGCAATTGGTTATAATTCATCTTATTTAGGGTTCATTATATTAAAATGGGCTGAAGATATTTAAACGTTTTAGAACCAAGTTTTATTGTGCTGGGCTGGCAAGTTAAATCCCAATAAAACACACTGAAACTTACAATGGAGTATTGGGATCATACTAAGAAAATATAAATAAATATGAAAATAAAGTCATAAAATTGTGGGAATAAACTTGCATGAGAATGAAGTTGTAGAATTATGAGAATAAAGTCATAAAAAATTAAGTCGAAATAATGTGAATAATAAGAAAATAAAGTTGAAATAATATTATGAATAAAGTCATAATATTATGAGATTAACGTAATAAAATTGTGAGAATAAAATTGTATGAGAATAAAGTTGCAGTGTTACAAAAATAAACTTGAAATATTATGTGAATAAAGTTGTGAGGAGAATAAAGTCGTAATATGACTATTCTCGTAACACTGCGACTTTAATCTTGTTTATTTCCATAATATTAAGACTTTTATTCTCGTAACTTATATTTTTGGATTTTCTTAGTTTGGCCCTTATACTCTGTTGTAGAAACTTATGATTGTAACATGAAATAAACAAAAAACACAAACCCTCGATCATTTTGAAAGCTCCTGCTTCGCTCTCGCCTGAATGAGATGCTGTGAATCAGCGCAGAATGACGGAGATGGAGCGGGAGAACAGCAGCAGTGCATGTTGGGATGCACGGGGCCGAGCGGGGCCCTGCTTCCCCATCAGGAGGTCCCTGCCAGGGTTGGCTCGCTCCGCCACAGGAAGCCCTCGCTGCTTCTGAAACTTGGCAGGAGCAGAGATGCACGGTGGAACAGCCCCACAGGGACGCTTGTGTGATAAATGGATAAAGCTGGATGGCGTTTTGCTCACAGCTATTGGCTTATGCATGAGTCCAAATCCAAAAGCAGACGGCGGCGGCATCTCATTTATTTTCTGAACACCACTCTGCGACCGGAGATTGTCCTTACCTTCACTTATTCATTTGATGTTTGAGAAATAAAAACGCTTAAAGAAAGGAGTAGTAAGATTACAGCGCAAGCACATTTCATAAAAGCATCAACAAATATTTATAAATCTTCCTGTTTCCTTTCGTGCCGTGTGATATAAGCTGCTTTTTGAAGTAAACTCCAGGAGAAAAACGTTAAAACAGGTCTTGTGCTGCAAACACGACTTGGCATCTCCAAAACACAACTTACAGTCCCCGAATCCTCATCTTTCACAAATTCCTTTTATTCTGCCTCTCGAAGGTGATGATGAAATCTAAAACCTACAACCAGGAGAGCTCGCTTCTTTGCCCTGCAGAGGAAAAGAAGAAACACGATGACCATTTCTCCTGCAGACCCACATGCTCACTGTTTGTTTACACGGCGTAAATCTGAGGCGGATTAGGCAGAAATGTTAAAGCTTCCCGGTTATAAATAGACTTAAAAATGCAGAAACGGTTTCCCTGGCCTGCAAGTGAAACCATCCATGCATTCTGCCCAAACTCAAGGGGGATTTTTCAGTTTTTAAATACATGTCATGCAAAGAGGCTTTCTGAAGTGAACTCTGACAAAAAAAAAAAAAAATGGAAAGGATGTGGAAAGTACAAGTGTTATGTGATTTCTCTAGAGCTGTATAAAAGTGGGTCAAGCAGCTGCCAGAAGCAGCTCTGGGGTGAATATCATTATACCGAAGACAGAAGAAAAAATCCACCTTTTGTTTTTAAACATTTTGCCTTAAATTTAGAGAAAGTTTAACAGGAATAAAGGAGTTTAGAACAATTATCTTTTAAGAATTTAGAAATTTAAAAGTTTACGAACATAATGATTGCTGTCTCTTTAAATAATGAGTCCTTTAGACCATGAGTGTCATACAAATTTTTATTATAATATCAAGATCTTCAATGTCTTTAAGGGGCAGTTGTGCCAGTATGTATTGATAAAACCCATTAAAAAGTTGTTAAAATATTAATAACTAAATTCGATAAGTACGCTGCAGGATTTCACAATTATTTTTGTGATTTTTACAAAAATCAAAATCACTGATTTTGTGGAGCCACTAGAAATATCTGAGGAAGTTTGAAATATTTGTGCTTACGTAAGACAGTAAATGTGACTTTTTGTTACTCGCCGTATCGATTACAACTTGACATCAAGTAAGACTGAGGAATGAGTGTCAAATTAAATAAATAGGTGGGAATGAAACCAAACGTTTCTCACCATTTTTGGAAAAAATTTTCAATAAACTCTCAGTTACCCATTAGTGTGAAAAATTTAACTAACGCAATTTTTTGCAGACCCAACTGCACTAAAATTGAATCTGTAAATTTCCACGCTTGCAAAATTGTGAAAAACTGGATGAATTGATTGACGTAATTTGGTGTCTTGAGTTTGACACACGTGCTTTAGATCCAAAACATTTTATGTTTTTGGGAGGACTGTTCAAAAGTAACTTTGTTCTCTATAACAAACAAATATGTTGAGTTTTGTGAACGCTACTTGGAATGAACTGGAACAACGAATATATTGGTAATATATGAAAAAAAGTGCCTCATTCTTATTGTAATGTATAATTGAGGATGTGTGATGCTGTGGGTCTAAATCTCTTTAATAGGAACCTTTTCTGCCCGACTCTGAGTAGAAAACTAAAAATGGGTCCTCACTGTTTTTGTTTACAGGATACCAATAAACAATAACCCAAAATGGTTTACCAAACTTAAAATTAAGTATAAAAATGCTGCCCAATTGGTAAAAAAAAGCAAAATTGACTAATTTTAAAGATTTGATTTGAAGATACTCCCACCGCACTAAAAGATTTAATAATTTTAAGGGTTTTTACACAACTGTATGAGGGATTGCCAAACTATTATATGCACAGTATGACAGTCTTCTGTTTGAAAAGGAGAATTGGAGAAAATAACCAGCCAACCGATGGGGGAAAACTCTCCTGCATTATGCAGGCGAACATGAGAAGAGTGTCTGCCTTTCAACATGACAGCGATCCAAAGCACAGAGCCACGCTGACGGCAGCCCTGGAGAATAAAAGAGGGTGAACATCCCCGTGTGTCTGTTCAGTCCTAAATCCATGTGAGGATGTGAATCAGATGCAAATTCAACCTTTTTTTCCCTCATGAGGAGCAAATATTGACGAAGAAACTGAAGGCTCAAATTGAAGCTAAATTATTTTTTATAAATTATTAATCGAAACTAAAAAATTTCTTTTTCTTTGAGGATAATGAAGCTACAATTTGATGAAAAGGTGACGCTTTTTTCTGTGTAATGTGAAGCAGGTTGTTTGAATGCAAATATATTTATACTCTGCAAAAACTCAAAATCTTACTAAGTATTTTTGGTCTAGTTTAGTGCAAATATCTTAGTACTCCTCGAATAAGAGAAAACTTACCTACAATTAGCTCTTTAGCAAGAAATAGAGGCTTGTTTTAAGTAAATAATTCCTTAATATTGATGAAAAATTAATTGTTCTATTGACAAATTATAGCAAGATTTTTTCCCCCGTGTTGTAAACCAGTTTCACTGCAAGTTATTTTTCCTCAACATTAAGGAATTATTGACTTAAAACAAGTCTCTATATTTTACTGAAAAATTACTTTAACTTCTTTTTGTTTTGGGCCAAATCAACATCATAAGTGCTCTTAAAGGGCCGGTTGTGCCAGAATGTATTGATAAAACCCGTTCACCAATTGTTAAAATAGCAATGAATTCTTAAAAATAAACAATATTGAACATTTTTTCAGTCTCTCCACAATTTTACAATTGTTTTGTGACTTTTTGCTATAAATATGAAAGTGTTTGTGGTACTAATTTGGAAATATTTGCACTTATTTACGTCGGTAAATGCGACTTTTTATTATTCGCTATGTAGATTATTGACAATAATCTGACATTAATTAAGGCTGAGGCAGCTGTTTAGTACAAGTGGGAAAGTTTTTGACAATTTTTGAGAAAAATCTGCAATAAACTCCCAATTATGCATTAATGTGAAAAGGCGCGGGATTTGTTGATTTTGCACCAATTTCCACAATAATTCGTAAGAAACTAGATGGACTGATTGATATAATTTGGCAACAGATAAAAACTCCATTGATTTGATTGATAAAATAATATTTAAGCACACTTAGTGTTTAGTCTGAAAAATTAATTTAGAATTTAGAGGGCAACATAAAAAGCTGTGACGGGCCGTATTTGGCACACGGGCCTCGAGTTTGACACATGTGCTCTGTTGCATATATAAGTCGCATTGAATAAAATCCACTGAATGTTTTGAATGTGACAAAATGAAAAGGTTTGAGTGTTTCAAAGTAGTACATCTTTGATTTGTGAAGCACAGCCGTGATGTCGGTGCTGGATCATTATCCACACCATGCAGGCCACGATACTCTTTACTTTAGGCCAACCATTCACACTCCCCTACCTCACAATTCAATTATATGAATGTTGTTTATCGGCTGTTCTGCCCCATTGAAATGCCATTAATGCTCCCTCTGCTGAACTCCATATTAACTGCCCTTCAGCAAAGCCGGTTCTTTAAATGTCATGGAGCTTATGACTACTGAGATGATTAACGAATGTTTAGAAATGCTCCACACACAGTTCAGTGGCTGCGTTTTAATCAGGTCTGGATGTAAGTCTTTTTAACGAGGAGTTTTGTTGAACAACCGCACGCTGTAATGGTCACAATGCAGACTTTTAAGTCCAGAGCTCTTACCTTATCTCAGTTGTCGATGTCCGATACGTGGTTCTCTATCTGAAAGGCAGAACATGCAGAGAAAGGGTCTGAACTCACTCGTTGTACTTTCAGTTTCTCTAAAGGTCACGGCTGATGTAAGCTCAACTGGAGCAGCCACTTACAAAGCAGTCTTTGTGATACATTATCATAAATTGTAATCAAGAAACCTTCTGGGAGCAAAATTGCTTTAATATGTTGCTGAAAAATAATCTCCAACAGGAAGGTAGGGGAAGCTTTCATGAAGAAACGCACCGTTTTGTTTACTGGTTTATACTCAGTAAATGTAAAATAATTTTTAAAAAAAAGCCATTTTAGCACTCTGATTACACAGATATAAACCACAGATTTACCCTTCGAACAACAACAAAAAAATCCCATTTTACATTTTTTAATAGTTCCACAATGTATCTCGCATGAGCTTATCCTAAACGCAGCACAGATGAGTGAATCTGTACCATAAGACGTATGAAAATCAAAGGGCTTAAAGTCTAACAACTGAAACCGTGTGCATTTGATCAACAACATTAAAATCGTGAAAATGCTTCTCAAATGTTGCCTCAACATCTGATACCAGAAAATAAATACTCAGAACGAGCTCTGAGAAAATTTATATATAGTATATATATATAGAAATCACTAATAGAAATATATATATGTCTCAACTGTCTTTGTTAAAAGGTTTTTCCATTTCAGCTCTGCAAGAAAAAGCCACAAGTAGTCAAGGAACCACTGTAAATCATTTACAGGAATAATGTTAAACACTAAAGGTTGTTTAAAAGCTCCGGCTTCAGAGCTCTCTTAATAATTTCAAAAACATCATTTCAAGCCACAAGGGCATCTATTTGTGCAAAACATATTAAAAAAATACCAGAATTAAATTTTGCCTATAAAGCAACAGTGATCTCCACCTTTTTAAATCTGCAGAAAACATGCAATACATAAAAGAAAAGAAAATACAAACCAATCCAGTGAACCTGCAGGTTTATCTTTGGTTAGAAAAACCACATGCAGATAAAAATTGGCTTCTAGTTGCAGTTTGCCTTTGGAATCAATGTTGTGACAAATGAGCGTTGGGAGCGCGAGCTCACTGGGATCAAATGGTTCAGTGAATTCAATCGATACCAGCTTTGAGAGAACAATCACATTAGAGGGAAGACTGATGAGACCCGCTCCTTCACTGAAGTTATCGATTGATTTAATTTTCTGTTTTCTACAATGTGGGATTCAAACCGTTTTTCTTTATTTGTAATGGAAAGCAGTAAAATACAATGTAATAACACCAACCTGCTCAAGAATTTAGGGTTTGTGACACAAATTGATCATGACATTCTGTTTAAATGTTACTGACTTAAAGCTGCAGTATGTAACTTTTTAAAAAAATATATTTGTTAAAACTGTTACCGTGACAAAACAGTTTGTTATGAAACAGATAATCTGTGAGAAGCTAAATCTGCCCCATCTCCTCCCTGAGATACTATTGCCATCTGAAGAAATGCACAAAAACGACCAATTAGAGCCAGGAGGCGGGTCTTATCGCTGTCAATCAACCGCATGTACTTAATGCTCAGGAAAATCAACTTACTGGTTCAGGGAAACCATTTATCTACCATCATTGGTGGCTATGCTAACTAGCCTAGAATTCACAATAGGATCTGAAAACTGTAGCAGAGAGCACAGATGGGGACGTGGAAGGAGATTGTGATTGACAGCACTAAGACCCGCCTCCGGGCTGTGATTGGTTGTTTTTAGTCAGAACTGGAGGATACAGAGGAACTCAGTCTTTTTTTTGACTGATTATCTGTCTTATACCATATTGTCACTACCTGGTGACAGTTTCGAGAAATATGCAAAACAATTTTTTTAAAATAAAAGTTACATACTTCAGTTTTAAATGTGATTTTTGACTTTTCTTTCTTACACTGGTTTAAACCCAATAACTCCTGAAACAAGCATTCTGAGAATCTAATCTTTTCAAATCTGAACAGAAATCTCTTTCTGTTTTTCTTTCAGTGACCTTGTTGAAGAAAAATATTCTGCTGTTCTACATCCAGCACTTCACTGTAAATGTAGGCGATGTATTTGAAAAGGCTCCTGCTCTTGCTGCATCGCAGTGCGGGCCTCTGAAGAGCCTTTCCTCCATGGTTTCAGCCAGGGCAGACTGGAATAGAGTGTCATTTGCTCATGCGAAGCCCTGATCTGTCAGAAATGTGCTCATGAATAATTCTGGAAGATTAGCTTTCAGTCGGTGAAGGCTGCGCCGAGTTGAGATCTCCCAAAGTGCGTCAGCCCTGTCAACCTTTTTCCACTTACCAGATGGTGGCTGCCCTCCTCGTCGTAGTCGTCCTCCCCTCCATCGGTCATCTCGCCCGCCTCCACGTCCAGCGCCCCCTCGCCTGCCTCCTCCCCAGAGTTTTCCGCTGTCTCCGACACAGACTCCTCATGCAGGGAGTCGCAGTTGTCTTCGTATTTTCTTTGAGCCTCTGAAACGGAGCCGGGCACGGAAAATGAGAACAGACTGCACCTTCCTTTCATTCAGGAGGCAGCTAGCACTTAGCCTAAACAGGTAACCAGGTTAAATGTGAACTCATAAGTCACTTTGAATAGCATTTATATTAATAAACTGTTCATATTACTGAAAAGTTGAATTAGTTCAGAGCACTGTTGATGAGATCTCCAAATTATTGTGAAAGGTTTAGGGAAAAAATACTATAATAAGATTCAACAACAAGCAAAGAGCTTCAGAAATTTTGCATTGCACTCTTAGGGTGTTTTCACCCCTGATAGTCCAGTAGACTTGCTTCGATTAGAGACCAAAACATGCACCATTTGTTACATTTTCACACTGCACTGCGTCAAACGAACCAAAACCTTTGAAAAAATTGTTCCCCTCTTCGCCTGTGGTGGCGCTGCACCAGGAACCACCAAAGGAAACGACATAAAAATCTCAAGACATTGAACTCAACTTCCTTCTTCACAAAATATAAACAGGAATGGAGAACAGTCAGATTTTAGCAGTTTTAGGATTTCTCTTTTGCCTTTAGTACAAAAATAAACAAAAACAAAAAAACTAATCAGGAGCCATTTCTCAAATTAGTGTTAGACATGCAGGCTTGTTTTGGTTGTATTTACCCAGAATGCTCTGCAGTATAATCCACTTCCTGCTTTTGGAGCAGGAAGTCTCTGATCCGCTTTACATTTACGTATTCATCCGAACCGAGAACCAGGTTCACTTGTTTGGTCTGGATTACGCTTTCACACCTCCCCAAACAAACCAAACTTTTTATGCGAGCAAACTAAAGTTCATTTTGGTTTGATGGTTATGAAAGACAAGATTTGTCAATTTTAACTGTGAACAATTTTTAAACATGATGCAAGGATCCCAAATGCAAGAAAAAAAGCAATTTTACTGCAGTTAGGATTCTAAACTAGATTAGAGCAATTTTAATTTGAAAAAAGTTTATTTTTCACAGGTCTTGAATAATTAAAACCTGCAATATGTGTCTTGTAGGACCACAACCACAGCCAATGCATAATCAACACTCTGAGGGAAGTTGCTATTGCTTTTATCTGTATCTCGGGTCATAAACGGTGTAAACAGTGTTTTTACGTTACCGGCTAAAACTTTAAAAAAGGCATTAACAATAGACAATTAACAATTTTATCTCTGTATTTGTGGAGACATTGGGAGGCAACATATGTGCTTTCCACTAAGTTCAGGGGATTTTAGCAACGCAATTTAATGCAAATTAGTAGGGTGTAAATGATGTTCTTACAACAAAAACACAGAACTCTGGCTCTGTAATTTAAAGGTAATTGAAAACATAAATTGCAGAGTATAATCTGGGAGATGAATAAAATAAAAAACATTAATTTGTTGCCAGAAAATGGCTGGACTGCTTCTGGACTGTTTTTAGAAGCAGTAGAGACCCAAATGGAAGCACAAAAATGTGCAGAAAATTAGTTTTGCATAAGAAACTATATGAGTTTCTGTATTTTCATATTACACTTCGACCTTTTTTTTTTTGCCAATACCATTTGAAAATACAAAAGTTATTCACCTTAGCCAAACTGTAGCTAAGTATGGTACAATAACTAATGCTAACATGTTCCTGTTGTTTTGAAGTTTGTAGGTTAAGATATAATTATAAAAGGTAATTAATGTGTTCAGTTTTAAAAACTGAAATAAATTAGCCTGTGATGATTTACAGTTTTTTCTAGCATCCAGACAGTCTGGTTGAATCACCTAACGTGGAGGCGTCTGGACACCCAAATTATTTGCAGAAATGAAATTACGAAAACTAAACACAGTGAAAAAGTGACCTACATTGTACAGAGTACTACTATTTATGCTTCACTTTTCGCAGAATCAACTATTGGTGGATTTATTTTTTTTGGAACGTAATTTCAAATAATTTGCGATAAATTTGCCCATTTGTGGATCTTTTTGTGAGAGAATGCTGCTTGGGAAGCTGAAACATTGAGGCGTAATGCTACTTGACATGCTTATGGCTGCTGTTTATAAACCAGCCAATCCAGGAGTGCCCTTTATTTTCAGTCATGCTGATTGGCTGAACCCCCAAGAGCGGAAAAAAAGGAAGTTAGTGCTAGAGCTAACACAGTTTCCACCGTGTGTATTAATGGAAATGAAGCTATATTTGGTGTTTGATCTATTAAAATAGGCATTTATAAGGAGTATTTTCAGATTCCAGATATTCATGTCCCTAACCCACTGTGTAGCAACTCAGTAATCTGGAATTAAACATTCA